>NC_135724.1:92424756-93024756 GCF_964656455.1 Halichoerus grypus
TACCCGTTTGTAAAATGCAGTTGCTATGAGGATTGAGATGAAGCACTCAGAGCAGAGCAGCTCACAGCAAGCTCTTTTAGATGTTTGTGAGCTTTGTTTCTGTGGCTCAGAATAATGGTGTGTGGGAGCCAGTACACTGCCTCGTCGGGGCCCAGGGTGAACCGTTCCAGAATCGTCTGAGTGGGTTGTGTAACACAGCCATTGCTGAGAAGTAAATTCGATAAAAGTGTCATTAAATAAGTTGTATTAAAACTCATCACTTCCCAGCGATTATGCTATATGCAATTGTGCTCTTGAGATTATTCACATCTGTTGGAAATAGTGCATAATATGCACCCCATGTCCCTTCCCGGCCCTGGGTCAGAGCCCTCATGGCAGTAGCCTAACCTCGGCGATGCTGGGAATATTTACACCACAGACATCAGCAAGCACCGTGAAACAGGTGCTTGGTTTCCTGCCTCTCAGAGAGCTGGCTGTCCATCTCTTCCCAGCACACCCCTGGATGATGTCACCGCTTGGTCTCCCACGGTCCCCTTTAAGATGCGGAGACCCTGAGGGAATGACATTTTAAGCTGATTTCACCATTAACTTCTCAGTGTGAAAGGTTTTATCAGCTCATAGATCTGGCCCAGCTTTTGAACTTGAGAGGGGAAGAGCGAAATACGAGGAGGAAACCCCCCCACCCCACCCCCCGCAGAAACCATAGCTGTGGGCAGTGGCAGGGCAGGTGGGGGGCAAATGGGCCGCTGCAGATTTTCCAGGAGCTCGCGGGGCCCCACAGGCAGTGCAGCGCTCTGAACTTTCCATTAGTTCTGCGTGCTGGCCGTGTCTCCCTCCCACACCCCTGCCTGCCGGGAGAAGCAAGGGCTTCTCGCTGTAGGAGCTCTTCTTCCTCCTAAAATCAACTTCTGCCAAGACTTAGGGAAGAGCCCCTTGGCCACCCGAAGAGGACACTGGGGAAGGGATCCAGGCTTTGATTTGGAGGTTGTGGCTCTCAGCGGGAGCTGGGGGATGGATTCTGCCCCCCACACACACCCAGGGGAATTTTGGAAGGCCGGAGACGTTTTGGGTTGTGGCAATGTTCCTAGCATCTAAGGATGGTATCACCAAAGTCCTATAGTGCACCGGACAGCTGTGTCTCATATTTATGGCACATAACGCTTCAAGGTTAGACTCTGAGATGTCACATTGAAGAAAAAAATGTCCTCTCCCGGGATGCCCAGGGAACCATCTTCATCGTTAGGGGACAGAGATTGACACACTGTGGGCTGATTTCATTTTGGAAATGGGGCAATGGCCTAATTCATGGAGAAGGATTAAAAAGTTGCTGTCCACCCCGCTATCCTTCTAGACCGAGGATATTGTCAGATTGGCTGGGTGGTGAGTCATTTGTAAACACGTCCTCTTGTTTTTACTTCCCACAACCTTATATCAAAGTATCACTGCTTTGAAGAGGCTTGTCACCTTCATCTGGGGCCCTAGGTGATATAGTCTGACTTCGAGAAGTGACAGCATTATTTGGGTATTCCTATCCGCACATTTCTAAACCTGACATGGTGGTGAGTTAGGCAAGATCTGGAGAAATCTAATACTTCTCAAGTTTAAGAAAAGTAATTAAGAGAACACACAAAATTGAACACTAGGATGAAAATAAATTGGGTGGAAATTGACCCAACATGTATCTACAGGCTAAGAGGCAAAGAGTCCTCCCTCCCGACAAACAAGGCGCCTTCCCTAGCACACATTTAGACTAATGGATTCTCCAAATCCCTGCCTTGTGGAAATTGTGGGTCAGTAAGACTTCGAAAAGATTTCATTCTTCTTGAAGAGTTCTGTCTCCTTGACAACGTGTCTTCCCTCTTAATTTCTCCCTTGCCTCTTTATAGCCTTCCCACTTGTGAAGAAACGGTGACAAGTGAATTACCCTGTGGGAGGGGAGATTTTGGCAGGAAGGGACCCTCAGTTCTTGGGCAGTCCAGGGAAAGTTCTGGCTAGCACGACACCTCATTGTCAACGCAGGATTTACAATGTAGAATTTACAACACCTGCCGAAATAATTGCAGATCCTCAAGAATGTATTTTTAGACACTTTACATACACGTGTGCACATGTGTGCGTGCACGCGCGCACACACACACACACACACACACACACACACACAATTCAGCTCTTTTACTGCTGGTACTAGCGTGAATCCAAGAAAGGAAGGATGTCAAGGAGGAATCATGCTCCTGGGGTTATGAGCTCCTGCTCTGCTCTGGAAGCTCACTACCTAAAGCCGGTTGACAAAACTGTGGAGGAGCAGGTGCAGAACGTTGTAGAAATGCAGGAGGTCCAGACCCAGGGAGGCGACTTCTGGGATGGCTGCTTGTGCCCAGAGTCCTGCTCATGGGTTCTCCATCCAGGGAGCCAGTATCTGGGGCCACGACGCTCCGTGAGTGAGAGCCAAGAGAGGTGTGGCCCCCTACCATGGACCGTGTGCAGCGGTCCTTAACTGCTGGGGCACAGACACTGTGAGGTCTATGTCCCACTCCCATGACGTCTGTACGAGTGGGCTGAGCACCATGGGAAGGAGTAGGGCACAGGCTCGCAAGATTTAAACACAAGCTGGTGCCAAACAAATATTAAAGGTATACCAGCACATGTGAAATCTGCTTTTTGCGAACATCCAAGGCATGGCAGGTGGGGCACTCAAAGATTAAGCCTCTGGGAAAGGGCCACCGAGTGAATAGTGTGTTCCCTGGAATTTTTATGGCATCCTGAGCCGTGCTTTTTGAGCAAACAATCAAAAGAACCTAGAAGTCCCCATTTATAGGCCACCAAAACTGTAGTGTTTGAATGTGTGCCATGAACCTCAAGAGGCTGATTGCCTTGCCTGCCGGTTTGGATTGAGCATTCACATGGTGTTCATTCCTTCAAAATACCACTGATACTGAATTCCAATTCAGGGGACTACTTGTGGAGCAGGAGGACTCAGCGCAAGGCTAACAGAGGAGGTCATTTGAGAAAGGAAGTCCTTCTGTCACCCTATGTTGGTGAGCATTCAGTTCCCCTCATTGAATGCCCATGGAAGCAATTGGCTTTTGAGCCAAGAGCTTAGTATTGACTCAAGAAATAGCTCAGGCTCTAGAATGGTTCTAGAATGGTCCTAGATCCCAGCTTGTGTCTGGCTTGTGCTTTAAGAACCAGCCAGGCTCTGCAGTGATCTGAAGCATCAGATGAGCTTTCTTCCCCTCACGTTGCCCCAGAGAAAACTGCTGGGTCCCCTTGGTGGCATCCCAGGTGGTGTGAAACCGAATATCTCCCCTTCCCTTCATAGTGAGAGAGAATGGCTTTGTGGGGTAGCCTCGAGTCTCAGTGGACCCAGGTGGGGGCCACGTAAGCTCCAAGAGATCCACAGTGGCAGGACAATGGAGCAAATTGTGGCTGTCACATTGAGTAATGGCAGGCCACCACCAATTCTCTTTATAAAGAGTCTCTGCAGTGGTTTTAGTGTGGACATACCTACTGATCAGTTCTAAATAGGGAGCCAGCCACAGAGCAAAAAGCCTAAGGAGTGGAGTGGGAAGAATATTGGTGATAAATCAGGACAGTGGAGGTCTCAGAACTAACTCTGGTCCTGTATGATGTGATTCTAGAAAAGCCCCAGAGCCCCAGTTGCTAAATCGGAATCTGTGTAGTAGAGATACTAGTATCTGTCCTCTGTGTCCCATGGGATAACATGATGCTGATAATTATCCTTTCTTTAGTGATTATGGTATGCCAGCTACTCTCATCATCTTACTTCATTGAATTCACAGCCATATGAGCTCTTCCAGTTAAAATACCCATTTTTCAGATGAGAAAAGCAAGGCTCACTTTTGACTGATTCCAGACCACAGTCAGTGAGGGGTGGAGCTGGTGTCCAGCCTAGCACTGACTGACTCTGAAGACCACACTTCTAACCACAGTGCTGTTCCCTTGAAAGTGCTCCATGGGTAAACCAAAACCAGCTACACTTGTTAACACTGATAAGGACCAGGGTCTTCAGCCACCTGGAGCCTCCATTTTTTTTCTTGGAAAGCAACAACTTTGAAGTTGATGGTTTTGGCTACCGTTGAACAATTTGGGCATCTTCATAAGTTTGGAATGGCCAGGTGATTCTGTCCATGAATTTAGCTTCGAGCTACCCCACCTTGTCCTGTGCAGAGAAGCACATCCTGCCCAGGAGTGTCAGCTGGCGGATTGTCACCAGCAGAGGGAGGGTCAGCTGGAGATCAGCCCCTGAACACTTCAGTGGCTTCTCTTTGGCTCAGATTTAAATTGTGAGCATCCTGATATCCTCCCTGGGTTGCAGGTGCTCCAGAAGCTTTCCTCAAGCCATTCAGGGCCCTTTCACCTGGTAATCAACTTGCTCCTGTTCCAACTCAGGCCCTGGTGTGCTTGACCCTGGCCTCCATGCCTCATCCATGAGCTCATTCTTGTCTTCTAGACTTAGTACTTATTGACATCATGTCTCCTGCACTACTTTTTCTTGGCTCCTTCTCAAGGACTTTGGGTTGTTCTGGTATCACAGGTTCTCAACTTCAGGTTTCCCCTTGCAGTCAGCCCCACCCCAGCTGTCCTCCTCTTGGCTACCTGCCAATGAGTTTTTGGCTCTACTAATCCTCTCCAAGGGATATTTCAGATGGATTCTTCTGGACCAGTGGTTCTCAGTCCTTCTCTATCATCCCTGTGGCCTTTGGGTTAACTCTCAAGGATATATAAGCTCTATAAGGATCTGAAGTCTTTGTTGTGTTTTTATTTTTTTTAATTTAACTTCAATTAGCCAAATTGTAGTACATCATTACTTTCAGATGTAGTATTCAGTAATTCATCAGTTGCATATAAAACCCAGTGCCCTCCTTAATGCCCATTGTATTTTTTGACTGAACAGTCCCCTTACATAACAATGATCTCTATAAAAGCAGAAACCTCTTTGTACTTTGCTTACTACGATCTGTAACACAGAATCTGGGTGATCAGGAACAAGACAAGTGTATCTATTCCCACAGTTGCCATTCAGCATCATAGTGGAGGTGCCAGCCAAGGCAATTAGGCAGGAAAAAGAAGTAAAGCACATTCAGATTGGAAAAGGAAGGAGCAAAACTGTCTGTATGTTCAGATAGATGACATGATGGTGTATGTAGAGAACCCTAAGAAATCAACAAAAAACTATGAGAACCAATAAAACAGTTAAGAAAGACCAATCTAAAAAATTGTATTTCTATACACTAGCAATGAATATCTGAAAATGAAATTAAGGAAAACAGTTCCTTTTACAATAGCATCAAAAAGAATAAAATACCTAAGAATAATTTTTTTAAAAGAAGGGCAAGGCGTGCACTCTGAAAACCACAAAAGATTATTGAGAGAGATAAAAGAAGGGCTGCATGGAAAACGTCCCATGTGCTGGGACTGGAAGACTTAGTATTGATAAGATATCAATACTCCCCAGATTGATGTATAGACTTAATGCAATCCCTGTCAACATCCCTGCTGCCACCTTTGCAGAAATTTTCAAGCTGATGCTAAAATTTATAGAAATGTCTTGAAAAGAAGAACAAAACTGAGGGGCTCACACCTCCTGATTTCAAAAACTTACTACAAAGGGCATTACGTTTTGTAACACAAAGACTACATGACTCTGGCACAGAGATGGACATATATAGAGATCAATGGAATAGAATTGAGCCCAGAAATAAACCCATAGATTTATGGTCAGTTGGTTTTCAGCAAGGATGTCAAGAATACTCAGTGGGGCAATAGCCAAACTGTGGAAAGAGCCAAGATGTCCATCGACAGATGAATGGATAAAGAAGATGTGGTATATATATACAATGGAATATTATGCAGCCATCAAAAGGAATGAGATCTTGCCATTTGCAATGACGTGGATGGAACTGGAGGGTATTATGCTGAGCGAAATAAGTCAAACAGAGAAAGACATGTATTATATGACCTCACTGATATAAGGAATTCTTAATCTCAGGAAACAAACTGAGGGTTGCTGGAGTAGGGGGAGGGGTGGGAGGGATGGGGTGACTGGGTGATAGACACTGGGGAGGGTATGTCCTCTGGTAAGCGCTATGAATTGTGCAAGACTGTTGAATCTCAGATCTGTACCTCTGAAACAAATAATGCAATATATGTTAAGAAAAAAAAAGAAGAAGATAGCAGGAGGGGAAGAATGAAGGGGGGGAAATCGGAGGGGGAGATGAACCATGAGAGATGATGGACTCTGAAAAACAAACTGAGGGGTTCTAGAGGGGAGGGGGGTGGGAGGATGGGTTAGTCTGGTGATGGGTATTAAAGAGGGCACGTTCTGCATGGAGCACTGGGTGTTATGCACAAACAATGAATCGTGGAACACTACATCTAAAACGAATGATGTAATGTATGGTGATTAACATAACAATAAAAAAATTTTAAAAAAAAGAATACTCAGTGGGGAAACCAGAGTCATGCTGGGGCAACTGGTTACCCTCAGGCAAAAGAACAGTGTCTCATCACATCCTCTGATGGCACCAATTGTGATGGTTAATTTTACATGTCGACTTGAGCTAAGGGATGCCCAGATAACTGGTAAAACACTATTTCTGGGTGTGTCTGGGAGGGAGTTTCTGGAGGAGATTAGAGTTTGAATATGTAGCCTGAGTAAAGAAGATGCACCCTCACCACATGGGTGGGCATTATCTAATCCAATGAGGGCTCAACTAAAACAAAAAGATGGAGGAAGTACAAATTCTCTTTCTCTCTTCTTGAGCTGGCCCATCCATCTTCTTCTGCCCTTGGACATCAGAGCTCTTGGTTCTTGGCCTTTGGACTCCAGGAATTAAAGATTGATGGATTGATTGATTGATTTGACAGACAGAGCGAGAGAGCACAAGTAGGGGGAGCAGCAGAGGGAGAGGGAGAAGCAGACTCCCCGCTGAGCAAGGAGCCCAATGTGGGGCTCGATCCCAGGACCCTGAGATCATGCCCTGAGCCGAAGGCAGATGCTTAACTGATTGAGCCACCCAGGCGTCCCCAGACTCCAGGAATTAAACCAGCACCACCCCCAGGCCTTTGGACTGAATTCCTGGGTCTCCCACTTGCAAAAGCAGATTCTAGGATTTCTCAGCCTCCGTAGCCACGTGAGCCAATTCCCATAATGAATCTCTTCTCATACATCTATATTTATCCTTTGGTTCTGTTTCTCTGACTAATACAGCAATGGATGGCTCCCATCCAGATATCCCGCACTTGTGGTTGGAGGGTTTGGTGGCTCTGCACTACTCTGGGATGTTGCCTTCTTTTGAATAGGAAACACACGTCCATAGAACTTTCCCTCTGCTTTGTTCTCTCTCCTTTGTTCCCACTTAACCAGTCACAGAGCACTTTAGAAGGCTGTGTCAGTCGGAGGCTGGAATAATAACACTGCCATTATTACCTCAAGCATTGTTGAGACATGAAGGGTAAAATGTGTCTCATTTTTCAGGTTCTCAGAAGAGATGGCATCAAGCCAGATGGTCCCATTAACTCTCAAGGACTTACTTTTGATGCTTTCCACCTTTAAATAATAATGTCTTTTAAAGGAAGTGAAGAAAAGTTGAAGGCTATCATTGACCTCAATACAGCAGAATTTCTCACATCTGAAGATGCATTATCTATGCATGAGGCTTTGGGAGTTTATCTGACGAGAGTTTGATGTGCAGTTTTTAGAGTCAAGAAAATTCTCTTACTCCTGATTCAAAACAATGAGGAATTCAAAATGCAGGCAAGGAGCAGAAGATTCTGGTCTTGATGGGAGTAGTGTGGTGACACTCTTCTGTTCCTGATTCCTGCTAAGTTCAGCCACAGCTTTTTCTTCCAATGGACCATTTATTTATACCTTTGGGCGTTGGTGTATCTATCCATAAAGTGGGGAATGGGCCAGACTTTTAGCTTCTGATTCTCGCCTTCAGTGTTGCTGATCTTTTTACAGTGGCATGATCTTAGCTCGGTGCACCAAATGACCACAATAATAGCAATAGCTACCATTTCCTGGGTGAGGACAGGACAGCATGCTTTCTAAACCTTTCCCTTTGGTCCCTTCACCGTTGCTGTGAACTAGGTTCTGTCATTCTCTTCATTGCACAGAGGAGCACATAGAGACCCAGACAGGTTGAGTATCTTGCCCAAGATCACACAGCAAGGAAGGGTCAGAGCTGGCCTCCAAACCTAGCTCTAACCATCAAGTCTTGACCATGATCTGGCTCTGGATGGCTATTGGAAATAGCAGGGAAGCTGCAGCAGGGGGTTTTGGGAGGATGCGGAAGTAATGTGTGAGTGACTGAGATCACCCCAGGGCACTGTCAGGCTGTGGGCATCTGCTGCTTTCACCCACCTGGCTTCCCCCCCGTGCCTTCTGCTGGGACCCCACCCTCCTCCACTCTATGACTCACAGATTCTGTCCCCACCACCGGGTGATGTAGAATCAGCCCTTCCACACATTGCATTCCCAATAGCCACCATGTTTGCTTCTGAAAGGGGTACATGTCCCAAGCCAGAGCAAGAGAAGAGAGTCCTGGTACTGATGGCCCTAGGGACCCCAGGATTAACCCAAAGCAACTTTGCTTTCCTGCTTCTACCGTTTTTTTTTTTTCTTAAATCAGTCTGCATTGAGCTTCTGATGCTTTCAAGTAAAAAAATTCCCAAGCAGCGCAAGGTGCCGCACGCTGTTTTATTTTGTGTTCTATTACTCCCTACTTCACCTGGTGACCTAATTGCACACGAGAAATGCCGGACCACACTGGAGGGGAATGTGATAATGAGGTTTTCGGATGGAGAGAGGGGAGAAGCTTGTGTGCGAATGTTTGCACAGGCTGTTTCTCTTCCTGAGACCAAACCATCCCTGCAGCTTCGTCTTTCAGATGAGGATCCAAAGGACAGGATTTCTCCCGAGGCATCGTCTGTGTGCTTCATTTCCTTGGATTGTCTTTTCAAAAAAGTTCCAGAAACATTGGTGAGAAATCGGAAAAATCTCCATCTCTCACAGATGTTGACTCAGAGCCACCGTGTGTTTCTTTCTGGGGCTGTGAGCTCAGCCAGTCACCCTAAGTAATCACCTTGTTAAAACGTTTTATACATTTTACACGTTTCGAAAGGTATGAAAATCTCTCCTCCCAACAAGTCCAGGATGAAGTAAGCAAACTCTCCTCAAAGCATTCTTTTTGAAGGAGAAAGAGGCTCCCGAGACTCTGAGTTTTTCTGTGGGTGATCCTACATATTGATGATAGGAAATTGCTCACAGGCAGGGAAACTGAGGCTTGTTCTGTAATGTGGGATGAACAACCTGTCCGTGAAGATGGTGAAAAGCCCCAGCCAGCTCTCACCCATTCAGTACGCCCAGGTGTTAGCGTATTGTCTGTTCTCTGGATCCTTGTTGAAGGTGAATGGAGGGGCAGCGCTGTTAACTCAGCCTGGGATCCCCCGGACTTCCCCGCTTTGTCTTAGAGTGACTGCCGTCATGACCCTCGAGATGCGGGGTTCGTGACTGTCGGTCCTCAGCCACAGAGGTGGCGAAGGACAGGGTGGGCGCTCCAGAGCCTCTTCCCTTGAATCAGGAACGTTCTGCCTCACTCCCTCCCCCCACCCCAGCCTCTGAAGAGCAAGGCGGGGCTCTGAACCCCCTGAGGACCTCCTGGTGCGGAGTTCCTTTAGAACTAGTCCCCCTTCGGGGCACCTGGGTGGCTCAGTTGTTAAGCGTCTGCCTTCAGCTCAGGTCATGATCCCAGAGTCCTGGGGTCGAGCCCCGCATCGGGCTCCCTGCTCAGCGGGAAGCCTGCTTCTCCCTCTCTCACTCCCCCTGCTTGTGTTCCCTCTCTCGCTGTGTCTCTATCAAATAAATAAAATCTTTAAAAAAAAAAAAAAAGAACTAGTCCCCCTTCTACTGCTCAAGCTCTCCCTTGCTCCCGAATCTCCTCCTCAAGAACCACTGCCCTTAATTTTCCCCCTTTGTCCACTCCATGTGCCACCCCAACTACCAGTTCCTGGGCTTGAGCATGGAGGGTACATCCCGTCCTCCTCCCAGGCCACCTGGGAGCAATGTTGGCCTTCCTTCCCGTCCGGCCGGACGGCCAGCTCACTCCTTCTCGGGTGGTTTTGCGTGAGCGCACTCCAGACTCCTTGGACGGAACCTGATGGGAGATGCAGGGCATTTCTCTTCTTTGGCAGCTGGTGTTCGTCCCAAGACCTTTCTGTGTAAATTATTCCCACTGGACATAAGCCTCTCAATTCCCGATGTGGGCCATGCTTTCTTTCTAAAATTCTCTCCATGTGCTTATTTCATACAATTTGTGCACATACAGAAGTGTGCACGAATCTCAAGTGTTCAACTTTCGATTTTTTGGAAATTGAATTCCTGTGTAACCAGAACCCGGCGCAGGAGTCAGACGATTACCCCCATGATCAGAGAACAGTGCAGGAAGGCCGCGAAGGGAGGCTGCAGAGGGAGGGAGCGAGGGCCGAGCCCCAGCCGGCTGCCCAGCCTGGAACCTGGGCTCAGACACCGAGTCTGGGCTGCTCTCCAGGCTTACGGTGGATCGGGTGCCTGGGTCAGTGTTTCTCCTTGTTTTCGGTATTTATCTACTTCCTTTTATGCTGTAACTTACTCTTTCTTTGAAATCTGTGATCCCTCTTGGTTGATGTGCCCAAAAGCAGCCACCCTATAAAAGCAGAGAGATTGGTGCTGGGAAAGACTTAGAAACGGCCGTGCACCCAGATGGTAGATGTGCGTGGCTGCGTCCCGATCGCTTTCAAATAAATAAATGACAAGGTTTGCCGGTCATCGGCCCCATATCTTTCCCCGGGCTAGTGTCTTTCAGGCTGTCTCCTGGACGGGATGTGCTCCCCCTGAAGCCCCCCACCCCCGCCCCCTGGCCCCTGTGTCGGCAAGTTCTGGTAGCCTGTCATCCAGAAGGCTCGCTGTGCATTTTCTGCACCACCAGAGTCCGTTGGCAACTGACACAAGGCTCTCTGACTTCAGTTGGACTTCCATCAGAAAACCACGGTTCCCACTGAGTTGCCAGGTGGGGGAGTGAGCCAAAATGATCCTGCATTTGCCGGAGGTCTGCCCCAGGCGGGACTGGGGACCCTGGCCTGCCCTCTGATGCCAAGGGGGAGAGCACGCGGAGGGCGTCCCCGCCCGGCGGCTGGCACACGTGCCAGTCATTGAGCTGCGCTTGCTGCTCCTTCCCTTCCCCCCCTCCAGACCGGGGAAGGCCTGGGACTCAGGCTCTGTGCCCGCCGACCCATCTGTGGCCGCTCGGCATTCCAACACTTCCAGGTTGTGTGTCTGCTGGCCCACGGCTGCAGCCTTCCGGGTCCTGCTGGACCGCCCCTCCCTCAACCGGTCGACAGCCGTGGAGGTGGTCTTGTGCATCCTGAACACTGCGTACCTGCAGGCCTGGCTGTGGCGTTTGGGCCCCGGGCTTTCTGCAGTTCCCCGGGGTGCTGAGGGGGGCGCCTGGGTCTGAGCACCTGCCCATCATGCCTCTGCAGCAGGTGCTCATCCCCACCTGCAGACCGCCTTGCATGCACCCAGCGGGTATTTATAAAGCAGCTCTGGGCAGCTGGTGCTCCGGTGGGGAGTGGTTTATCACCAGATATAAGATGAGCGGGGGGTGAGAGGTGCTGGGAGGGAACGAGGGGTCTCAGAGGCAAGTGGAGGTGAGCAGTGCTGGGGTGCTGTTGTCAGGCTGGGCTCCCTGCGTGCAGTCAGCCACGTGCTCACAGGGAGAGACTGTTCTGGGCAGAGGGAACAGCAGGTGGAAGCGTCCTGGGGTGGGGAGGGGTGTGGCGGGAGGAGTGAGGCTAGATTACCCTCCCCACCCCCACCCTGAGCTCCCAAACAGGGGAGAAAGGGTCAGAAACAGGCCACACCAGGAAGTCAAACCGATATAATCTCACTACAGATTTTACTTGCTTTTCTTCTGCATTTGTCAGGGAGGGAAAATCGGGGTATAGTAGGGGCTTTCTGCAGAGCCACCTCGGAACCTTCTAGAAGAGACTCTCAGCTCTGGGACTCTGACATCTTGGGCAATATTTTACGTCGTTAGCATGCAGGGAGTCCCCGGTGAACTGAAAGGGAGGTGTCCTGACTTTCTCAGGTGCAACCATGACATGTCCAATTATAATGGAAATTTGGCTCCTTGGAGAGGAAGGGCAGGGCTGATTAGCAGAGATGGGAGGTATAAACATGAGCTGTGGGCCCTGCAGACGTTTCTTTTCTCTGAAGAATCATCTAGGTGCTGTGAGGATTTTTCCTTTAATTGAACAAATACCTTCAGACCCTGTCCTGCTTCCCTTTGGCAAAGCCGACACATGCACGATGACCAGCAGGGCCAGGACACAGAATCGCTCGGCTGGCTTTCTTGCCCGTAACCAAAAGTGAATGGAGATAAAGCTGGTGCACAAGGGGAGACAGATCCTGGTTCTTTCAAAGACGGGGTGGGAGGCCCTTAATGCAAGAGAGAGCAGCCCAGTCCTAGTGTGGGACAGCCCTGGAACCAGGCACCGGAAATGTTTATGAAAGAATTTTATAATTGGGTATTTCAGAAGAAATCAAAGCAGGAATCACGGGGAAATTTTATTTCTATTTATGTTGAATGAGCACTCAAGGAGCTTGTGCTGTGTTCTCGGCACCTTACTGATGCATTCTCAATAGAGGACTCTTACTCTCTCTGCTCCAAGACAAGGAAACCGAGTCACAGAGAGTCTTTCATCCTCCCTACACTTACTTTATGGTCTTGTCTTATTTTAATGATCATACATCTGGAAGACCTTGGCGGGTGGGTTAGACAACAGAGATCGTTCTCAGGATTTCCAAAGGTGCAAAGTCTTCACCCAAAAGAAGAGGTCAGTGCATTCGATATTCATAGGAGGGAGAACGTTGTGAACAGCAAGAAGTAACAATAATGAGATCCAAGAATTGGGACTCTTTCCAGGCCTTCATTGGGAAGACAAGGCATTCGTGGCCGTGCGGGTCCTTGTGCGTTTATCACAGACGGCACATGTTCATTTGACAAATACTTATGGATCTGTGTCGGGCACTCGGGATGCAATAGGGAACACAGCAGATGAAATCCTCTGCTTCACATGCTAGGGAGGGAACTCAAACAATAAACAAATGAAGTAAATAAAATATATCCATAGAGTGGACAGAATGTCAGCTGATCCTGAGTCCTGGCAGAATAAAACACAAGATAATAACTAAGTACTTGAGTAGGATGACTTTGCCGAGTGTCTACACTTCGAAGACAGAGTTTGGGCACTTCTAATGTAAAGCTGTATAAGCCTTACCATGCATATAACTTGATCCCTAGCACGTTGCGCAAGTTCTTTGTTAAAATCGAGTTAAATGTTCGTGGCAGACTTCATTAGTCAGCTAACCAACAGCCATTACCAACCATGTTCTCCCTTGCATGGGAGTGGAAGCCACATAACCCATTTCTGGTCATTTGAATGTATGGGTGCCATCTGGGAAATGCATAAGGAGAAAGATATAACCAGATAGCTCTCCGGCATTGCTAGTTCGGTACCCCTGGTGCCCATGACAAAAGGAGGATATATCAGGAGCTGTGGCAGCCTTTTTGTGAGCATGAGTATTCAAGCCAGAGGCACAAGGCGTTGAGGATGGCCAAACACAAGGAGTGAATGCACCTCATTCCTGAAACACTAAGTAACGGAGTTAACAGTGGGACTACCTGTCCACCTTTGATTCAGTTTTATTTGTAGTTGAAAGCATATTTAATTGATATATTTTAAAAACAAAGACATCCCCATTTCTTTGTGGATATCAAGATAGCCAGAAAAAGATGTGTTTAAAATGTTCATCACAGCTGTAGTCCAAACCCAGAAATAGCAAAGGTATCCATCAACAGAATGAATAAACAAACAGTGGTATTTTCATACGCTTGAACCCTACTGAGCCATGAAAAGGGGTGGACACCGTACATGTTCATGCAGCTGCATGGAGGAATCTCAAAGGCATTATGCCGAGTGAAAGATGTCACACACAAAGACGATGTCCCCTGTGATTCCATGTAGAAAACATTCTGTAACCAGCAACCTAATGTATGGTGGGAAAAAAATCAGAACTCTGGATGCATCTAGAGGGGTGTGGTGGGTAACTGGGAAGGTGGCTTGAAGGGACTATCTGGTGATGGCCATGTTCTGGACCCTGATGGGGTTAAAGTTGCGTAGGTGGGTAAAAATGTTATTGCTATGATTCGTGCATTTCATTGTATATACATTTTGCCTCAAAAGAAAAAAAAAAAAAAGAAACTTAAAGAAGATTGAACTCATGCGAATCCATGTTTAGGATGTTGTGCTATAAATGTTGTGCATTACTTTGAAATGCATCCCCGAATAAGATTGATCTGTGAATGGCGAGGAATGGATAGATGGGTAGGTGGGTTGATATATGAAGAAATAGGATGAACTGCTGATGGTAGAATCAAGACAGTGGGTAGATGAGTGCTGACTGTACAATTCTTCTAAATTCTCTGCATGTTGGAACTTTACATAATAAAATTTGGAGGGAAGACATTCTTGGAGGCACGGCAGAAGTTGCTACCAGTAAAATGTTTCGTGTTTGGAAGGCAACAGCATCCTTCCTTTGGGGAATGCAGTTTTGTGGAAATGAGAATCAGACCTAGGAGTCTAGATGAGCCAGGAGTGGTTTTACTTCTTGGGACTGAGCTATTTATGCAAAGCTTCGTGTAATGCCAAGGAGGAATGTCTTGACAGATACAAAAGGGAGCACGTCAGTGACCAAATGGGCTTAGCCTCCAAGACCAGAATAAACCTGTAAGCCAGCGACCTCGGGATTACACTGCATTGAAAGTTTCAGCAAGAAACATTGAAATTCAGGTACCAGAAGTCCTCACCCTTGAGGGAAAGCATGGCTGAGCTCCAGCCTTCTCTCTTTTATTAGAATCGACATCTTATGTGGAACAAACAAATGTGCACTGAAAGCTCTCAGGCTTAGCCCTGCCCTTTCTGGGCCCTTGGTGGATAATGCTTCTATTTTCTGGGCCACTGATTTATTTGTGCAGAAAATGAAATAATGTGATGACTATTAATAAGATTGAAATGGAAAGCACCTGGGCGTAGATTGTGAGAGCCTTTTACTTTGGTCCGGAGTTGTTTTGCAATTAACCCATGAGTTTTGCCAACTGTGGCTTAGACAGGGAGGAAGACACAGGAAGGTGTAGACGGTGTCTGTGTCGAGGGGGCTCCAGGACCACCCTGTAGGCAGAATCCCACCCTACAGTTTCAGGGCTCGGGGTCTCTGCACTCAAGGAAGAGATGGATATCGGAAGGACACAGCCCCTGGTGAGCAGAACTGGACAAACCATTGCTGAAGCCCAACTCCTGTTCCAACAGACTTAAAATAGATATATTGTTACATTTTAATGATGCAAAAGTGGTGAGGATAGCTGTTGTAAATTTTTCAAAACATTACATATAATTATCTTTCCTTTTTTAAAAAAAAAAACATCCCCCGTCACTGCCTTGAAGTCACCATTGGGGTGTCTGTGTGCACGTGCTCACACATGTATCCACATACACACACTTTCCTGTGATTCCAGAAACCAGAAGCAGAAGACTGTCTGGTGTGAATCCCAGCTTCAATACACACGTGTTGTGTGATCCTCTGAGCCCCCATCTCTCCATCTATCATACCGGAGCTTTGCATAAGGATTACATGTGTTCCTATATTTACAGAATTTGGAAAAGTCTTGCATGCGGAGAGCAGAAGAGGTATATATGTTGTTACATACAACGTATAGATTGTACATCAAATGTTTCAGTGTTAGTTTTGTTCCGTATGACAGAGTCTTTTGCATCTCTTGGCCTTACTTGACTTCCCTCCCCGTCACCATGTCCTGGAGAATCTTCCACATTAGCACCGTACTGACCTATCAGGGTCTCTAACTGTGGCAGGGAACCCATCACACGGATATACTAGAGTTCATTTCACTGTTCTCTTGAGAGAGTGGTACTTTCTTGTTCAAACTGGGCATTTCTCCGAGTGAAAGAATGTTGTAGTAATGATTATTGCACAACAGCAGGTGTAAATTAGGCTGTCCTGGGAAAACCAGATGTGACCCCAGGCTGATTCTCACCATCCATGCAGCAGTGAGCACACCCACGCATGCGTCCCCGAAGTTTCTCTCCGCACGAAATCCTGGGAAGTAAACTCACTGCGTCATAGGATGGAGTGTTTCTATTTTCCACAAACGCTGCTTTGCGGCTTTCCTACATAGCCGAACCACCTTTACATCGCCCTCAATTCTCACGTGCACCAGGGGAACGGCACTCCTGTTATCTTATACCTTCAACAACCCTTGAGTTCAGTTTTTCCTTGTTTGAAGGTGAAAAACGGTAACTCGTGTTTGTTCTCATGTTCATTTCCCTGATACCGGGGAGGTGGACATTTTTCTTTTTCTTCCTTCTCCTCCCCCTCTCCTCCTCCTTTGCATAGCTGTGCATTATGACGCCTGATACCCGAAGCTTGCTAAGCACTCGTGTGATAAGGCTCGTCACCTTTACTCATGTGCTCGCTGTGACTAGGTAGGGCGTTGGGCTTGGTGTGACAAACCTTATCTCTGCCCATTTTTCCTCTCTGTGGCTAGTGGAACATCATTTTGTTCATCTGTCATTGTGGGACCCTAATCCCAGCCTCGCCTAACCCACAGTATCATTAGCAAGAACAAACAAACTATGGAGGAATGGAAGCGTGAACAGGGAGTCCGTTGTCCTTAGTCTAGGTGCTCACGCACTGTTTGGACTCTTCACAACCAGATGATGCCGTGTGTTGCCAGTGGAATTAAAATTAATTAAATCTTAAAACAGTGTGTATTACTATAGATTTCCACGCATCCTCTAGGCCAGGAAAGCACATAGGTTTTCTCTTCTGCGCAGATCAACTAGGCATTGGCTTTCTAGAACACCACGTTAGGGGGGTTCGGGAAGCCTTAGCCAGGATTAGCAGGATTCGTTAGTGGCATCCGCCCCAGCCAAGGGAAGGAAAAAGGGAACATGAGTGCTTTGACAACAGGTGGGTTTATCATCTTGTGGAGTCAATGATGTGAAGGTGTGGTCCCGTCTGGCTGCTCAGCTCGGGGCTCACTGGTGCTCTCAAGGATGCGGTTCTTGGGGTCCCTGGGCGGCTCTGTCAGGGGAGCATCCGGCTCTTGATCTCAGCTCAGGTCTGGATCTCGGGGTTGTGAGTTCAAGCCCCGGGTGAGGGCTCCGCTTCTTCTACCCTGACCACGCTAGCTTCTGTGTTCAAGCCTGGCCCCTCAGACGCCCACGGTGGTGGCTACAGCTCGGTGCATCAGTTCTCCACGGGACACGTGCCTGGGCTCAGGGGAAAACATGTCCCGACCTCTTTCAAGGGTGAAGAAGTTGTTTCCAGAAGTCGCATGCCTCTGCAGACTAAGCCTCCCGTGTCGCTGGCCAAAACTGCACCCCGGTTTCTAAACCAGTCCCTGGAAAGAGAAGGGGACTTGCAGGTGCGGTGTCAGCTGGGCACCATCCCTTCCCTAGGGCTGGAGGAAGGGGGCCGACCTCCCTGGGAGGAATTGGTCACTGCAGCTTGGACAAAATCAGGGGCCCCTGGTAAAGGACAATGAGGGGTTGGCGGTCGGGTAGGCATGTGGGGCGTCTGCTGTGGCCTCTGGAAGCCCTTGGGCAGGCCTGGCTCTGCCTGGGTGGTCTCCTTCCCCAGGAGTTCCGGCCAGTGCCTGCCCCCATCCCCTCCCGCTCTTTGCTCATTGGTGCAGCGAGATGACTGACATCCGGTACACCCAATGACAGTATCCATTTGGTTTCCCACCGCAGAGGCACGCCTCTGCTTGATTGGAGCCCACTGTTCTGTTTCCCCAGAAGAGGGTCCACAGCCCATCACCTGGTGGTGACAGTTGGGGGAGAGTTGGCATGTCACTGTCACCCACAGTAATGCCTGACCATGTCCTCGCAGATCCCTCCCACTGGGCAGGGTGTCTTGGAATAGCTTTGAGTGGACCCACTGAGCGAAGCTGGGTGCTTGGCTCTTGTCCTGTCCCCCACCCCAGCACCCTGTGCCATCAGCCCTGCTCCAGCCCCTGTCTGCAGAGAGGTCTCACGGAGTAGAGCCAGGGTTTGAGCCCAAGCGAGCTGGTCCACACCCGCCCCCTCACCGCAGGGGAGGTCATTTCCCTCCTTTTAAAGGAAATACACTCTTCAGGTGTAGTTCCATTTAAATATGGCCTGGGTCTTCATCATAAGTGGAACTCGGTTCTCCATCAGCAGGGTTGGACCCTGAACCAGTCCACCAAGGAGGCAGGAATTGGGGTGGCCTCCAAAATGAGTGTTTATGTAGCGCCCCCCCCCCCCCGCCCGCTATCATGATCCTTGTACAGACAACAAGGGCAGGGGCTCCCGGTTACTTGGCGCCCATTCAGCCCTCCGTCCGAGCCAGGCGCTTCACCTGGTGCTTCCATCGGTGCATGTGTTACTTCTGTGACGCAGCCCCTCTTACAGAGTCGGACACACACGGAGAGGCTGAGCCACTTGCCCGAGGTTGCACAGCTAAGTGGCAGAGCATTCAATCCCAATCCGTCACAGGCTAGAGCCCGGGAATGTAACTGCCCCGAGGCTCCCCAGTAAGGTAAGAGCAGCGAAATCACTAATTCACGTAGGACTGAGTCATTATTCTGACTTGTAGCTAAGTGCACGAGGACTTTGCTCAGTGGTTTCCCGATCATATATGAGCTGCGTGCTGTGTGCACTGTGGAGACTGTTTTCCAGACCCAAACTGGGGACACACTGATCTGACACATGGTCAGACAACGGGGGAGGGGCTCGGAGCCCCACGCTCTCTCAAGAACCCCAGGGTGCATGCTCCCGGGAGCGATTTACTGCACGCTCTTGTAACAGCTTGTCACAGCAATTAGCGATGCGCACGGCGAGTAGGGAGCCGGCCCCACAGGCTCAGGTTCTGCCCCCGGGTCTCTGCAGGGACTATAGGAGCCCCACAGCTCTGCTTTGAGAAGGGCAGTTGGTTTCTAGATCTGACCGGCACAAGATCAGCCCCAAACGTGGCCTTCCTCCACGAGAACTTTCCAGATTGCTCACCGTCCCCGGGCAGAGCCGTCCTTTTGCTCCTGCACAGTGCTCTTTCAGTCAGAGCCCCTGGTTAATACTGCTTGTTTGTGTCATTTCCTCATTTATATATATCTTTTTCCTCACTTTCTGTTGGACCTCAGATGGAGAAAATTGCAGTGATTATGCTTTATCTGCAGACCATCTTCATCTGTGGTCTATAAATGCTCCTCTCTTGCTTTATCCATTCATTCATCTGCTGTCTTGCTTTTCCATGCAGTACTAAGATTGAAGGACATCTCTGTTGTTACTGCATGCCTAGATGCGTGTTCTCGACCTCCTTGGTGTCAGGACCCCTTTATACTCTTTTTTTTTTTAAAGACTTTATTCATTTGAGAGCAAGCAAGCACGAGCAGGGGGAGGGGCAGAGGCAGAGGAAGAAGCAGACTCCCCGCTGAGCAGGGAGCCCGATGCAGGACTCAATCCCAGGACCCTGAGATCGTGACCTGAGCCAAAGGCAGACGCTTCACAGGCTGAGCCACCCAGGCACCCCCCCTTTATACTCTTAAAAATCCTCGAGAACCCCCCAAAAAGCAGTTTCTTATGTGGGTCACATACATCAGTACTTACAGTATTGAAAATAAAACCTGAAAATTTTTAAAAATTGATTTTACAATAACTAGTAAAATATTTTATTTTACATATCTATATATGCCCATTGGGTGTTAGCGTAAATAACGTTATCTCGTGAGAAGTAACTGTTTCCCAGTATTAAAGCAAATTCAGTGAGAAGTTTCACTGTCTTACATGTTTGTAAAGCTGCTGTGTTCAAAGGCACCTAGATTCTCCCACCCGCTTCTGCATTCAAGTTGATAGGATGTTTTGTGGCTGAACTACCTAAAGAACCTCTGACCTCACAGAGGTGTGTAGTTGGGAGAGGAATGACCTCATGGACATTCCAAACAGGATTTGGGGAGCCTTAGAGCACCTCAGGCCAGTCTTTGAGGACCACTGACCACTGTGTGGTCCCCTACACACTTCACCCTTCTGTCCCCAAACACTTAATGTCTGCACAGCCATTTCTGTCCCCTTACCCGGGCCGGGAGCTCTGATGTATCGCAGTCATGGGGAGCTCAGCAGTTCATGTGTAACACTTAGCAGCACTTAGCGCAGTGTCTACAACCTGCGCTGAATGTTCCTTCACACCTTCTACGAGTATTTATGGAATGCCCATTTTAACTGGGAAAATACAGTCATGAAGGAGACAAACAAGGTCCCTGTTCTCGTGGTGCTTATATTCTACTAGGAAATATAGAAACTAAACAAAAACATAAATGTCTCTGGTTAGTGACCAGTGCTGGGAGGAAGCTAACATGGGTCTCATTAGGGCAGGGCAGTCAAGGGTGGCCGCTCGGAGACTCAGATGACCAGAATAAGCCAATCCCAGAAAGATCTGAGTGAGAAGTATTCTAGGAAGAAGGACCAGCACATGCAGAAGCTGTGAGGTTTGAATCATTTGTGTGTCCAATGTTTGGAAAATGAACGTTTATCTACTGTCTTGTGTATTCCCACGTCTACATGGTGATGCCTTGTTCCTCAGTTCATTGGCAAACAGAAATGTCAGAATAGTTCCTGCAGTTTTAGAAACACACTTCTGTTTAGGAAATATTGGCTGGGGTTTGACTTGTTTCATGTCAATCTAAAGTGATTCCTGAGCTGTTGTTAAAGGCAAGCTGGGCTGCATCTCTACTGGGGATGATGCTGTTATCCTCACTGTTACCGATGTTGGGGTGCCTTAGTATTATTAACTAGGATGTTCTTGGTTGCAGTCAGCAGCATCCCAACTCAAGCCATTCAGGGAAAAACAAAAGGAAATCCCACTTCTGGGATATATACAAAATAATTGAAAGCAGGGATTCAAAGAAATATCTGTGCACCAATATTCTTAGAAGCATCATTCACAGTACTGAGAAGGTGGACACAACGCAGGTCTGCCCATCTGTGGGTGAATAAACAGAATGTAGTATAACCAAACACTAGAATATTATTCAGTCTTGAAAAGGAAGGGGATCCTGACACCTGCTACAACACAGATGAACCTTGAGGACATTATACGAAGTGAGAGAAGCCAGGCACAAAAGGACAAATACTGTGTGATTCCATTTATGTGGAGCACCCAGAAGAGTCACGTTCATTGAGGTAGAAAGTGGATTGGCGGGTGCCAGGGGCTGGGGGAGGGGAAATAGGGAGTTGTTGTTGAATGGGGACAGAGTCTCAGTTCTGGAAGATGAGAAGGTTCTGGAGATGATGGTGGTGGTGGCTACACAACCGTGTGAATGTGCTCAATGCCACTGAAATGTACACTTAAAATGGGTATGCTGGCAAATTTTATGTTATGTACAATTTACCATAATTTTTTAAAAAAGGAAACCGATTCACTCTCCTAGCCAAAAAGTCTGGAGGTAATGCTAGATTCACGTGGAGCTGGATGCAGGGGTTCAAATGGTGTTGTCAAAGTTCTGCCTCCCTCACTGTTTCTCAGGAGAGTTCCACCAGGTAGACCAGATGCCCCTAACAGCGTCAGACCCACAACCGCCCAGCTTAATGAGCCTTGAAAAGGGACATTCTTTCCTGTTACCCTTTCAGAAAAATCTATAAAGAACTCTGATTGGCCAAGGTTGAATTATGACTCATCGCCGTGGCCAGGGCATGTGGTAATTACAGTGGGTACAAGTTTAATGGCGCTAGGGCAACATAGAATGGATTCCTTGGAGGACGGTGGCATTCTGTAGTTAGGATGGAAGAAGGGTGTTAGTCAAGGTCAGCTATATCCTTGATGTGAGGGACCTTTTGGAAACAATGGGGGAATGTGTGGGACACTGTTCTAGCCCTGGTACACCGTTATAATGTTCAAGGTCTCTGGGGTGGCACAGCATTCTCTCCAGGACTTCAGTGCTGCCACGTGATGCCTGTGGGCCACAGGAGCTGTCCCTCCTCAAATGTGGCTTTTCTGCAGAGAGTCCTTCCACTGCTGCAGTAACTTACATAGCTCATGGACACAATGTCATTTATGGCCCTGGATATCCTTCCTTTCTTTTCTTGTTCACCTTCTTTTCTTTTTATTTATTTGTTTTTTTATTATGTTATATCAATCACCATACATTACATCATTAGTTTTTGATGTAGTGTTCCATGATTCATTGTTTGCATATAACACCCAGTGCTCCATGCAGAACGTGCCCTCTTTAATACCCATCACCAGGCTCACCCATCCTCCCACCCCCCCTCCCCTCTAGAACCCTCAGTTTGTTTTTCAGAGTCCATCATCTCTCATGGTCGTCTCCCCCTCCGATTTCCCCCCCTTCATTCTTCCCCTCCTGCTATCTTCTTCTTCTTTTTCTTCTTTTTTTAACAAATAATGTATTATTTGTTTCAGAGGTACAGATCTGTGATTCAACAGTCTTGCACAATTCACAGTGTTCACCATAGCACATACCCTCCCCAATGTCTATCACCCAGCCTCCCCATCCCTCCCACCCCCCACCACTACAGCAACCCTCAGTTTGTTTCCTGAGATTAAGAATTCCTCATATCAGTGAGGTTATATGATACATGTCTTTCTCTGACTTATTTCGCTCAGCATAATACCCTCCAGTTCCATCCACGTCGTTGCAGATGGCAAGATTTCATTCCTTGTGATGGCTGCATAATATTCCATTGTGTATATATACCACATCTTCTTTATCCATTCATCTGTCGATGGACACCTTCTTTTCCACCAAGAGCATCATTCCAATGTTAGAAGACAAAATGCAGGGCAGAATTCATCAAAAAGGAAGCTACAAACAGTAATTTGTGAATTGGGAGGAAACAAGCCTACTCATTAAAATTCTGCAGTAGGAAAGGCATGGTGGGGTTTCAGGCTAACACTTCCTTCTGAAGCAGGCTTTGGGGCAGACAGGTTTCCTTGCTCTCATTTTCTTTTGTTTCTTACAGAAAGGGCCCATGTGGCATCAAGAGAATTCCCTGTAGGTGATATGCAGGTTCTCTACACATATCTGGGCTTAGGTTGTAAATGCAACTGCCCACTCACCCAGACGGCAAATGTTGTTTGTCATCAATGCTTGTGAGACCCTTGCCCGAAGCACCCCGCGAACACGAGAATGCCCTTTCTTGAGGAGTAGGGTGTAAGATGGTCCTTCCCTTCTGTTTATCCACAGGGGCAATTGTTGTAGCTTGACTTGGAGGAGCCCATCTGGATATTGGCGAGGCGGGCTCCCCAGGGGACTGATTCACCAGGAGCGGTCTCCCCTCCTTCACCACTACCAGGAGTCTGCTCATGCTTAGCTCGTAGGAGGAGGCACCCTAATCTCAGGGAAGTAGGCTGAATCTCAGGAGGAATCATGATCGTCTGAGCCCAGTCTCTTTTTCCAGCTAGTCCTTTTCCCAGTTCCCGTTCCAGCTGGGATGGTCTTCTGGCCCATGGATGTAAAGAGAAGTCTTCTATTGTATCTCCAAGACAAGGTCTTCTGAAGACAAAGCCTTTTGCCATCCTTCACATGCCTTGGTCGTTCTGTGTCCTGCTTATGATGATAGTTAAGGACTATGATGCTAACACCTGGGGCACTTATCTTGGAACAATGAGACAAAGCCCACAAGCATGATGGAGACATCAACCCCATAGGAGCCGACATCCATACACCTTGTGCTTTGAGACAGATAAAGATCTTTCTTTCTTAAGCATCCCTTACACTAATTGCTTGCAGCACAAAGCCTTCCTCATCACTAACACCAAAACTCTGCTTTCTGTCAATGACAGTCGATGCATGCTTTGACTTTTGTCCACGTCCTCCCGAGAGACATACAATTCCTTGCAGTGCAAGAATTAAGAAAGTAGATTCTGGAGCCCAACTCTTTTGCCCCTTGTCAGCTGCAAGTGATTTAACCACCCAGTGCCTTGGGTACACGAGACAGAGCTTAGGTTGGCTGAGCTGCGCAGTTAGCCCCCGGGACCCAGGAAAGCCTCCTGGGGTAGCAAGTGGGGTTGCTGGGATGTCCACAGTGCAGCGGGGTCCCTGGCTGCCCATGGCACGTAGGGCTCCGTTGGCACCAGCAAGGCCTGTATTTGACTTCGTACCAGGGGAACCACAGGAATATGGCCCTCCCTTTTAAGAGCTCACGATCCAAGATGGCATGCTTCCTCACACCAACTTCCCCGCTCACCGAAATGTGGAATATCACAGACGGAGCTGTCTGCCAGTGAGGCTTAGGGTCTTATCTGTGTATTTCAGAAACCGGGTGCAATGTCAACCTCGGGCAATAACTCGAGAAGTAAATATTTATTAAAATTGCTCAATAAATATTTTTGAGTACCTGTCATGTTCCAGGCACTATTCTAGACCCTGGAAATACTGCAGTAAACAAAGGATCGAAAGTCCTTGCTCTGATGGGGTTTACGTTGTGGTAGGGGAGAGGCATTCGCACAAAGTAAACAACTACATATGTCAGGCAGGGATAGAGACTATGGGGAAAAATACAGGGGGATACAGAGATAGAAAAGATAGGGCAGGTCCCATGCTGTAGAGATGTGACATGTGAGCAAAGAGAGACAAGGAGAGCAGCCATGTGGGTATCTGAAGGAAGGGCGTGCAGGAGGATCGAACAGTAAGAACAAGGCTCAGAGGCAGGAGCACCCGGAGCCTGGCAGGGCTGGATTGAGGAGAGTGAGGCTGCCAAATGAGGTCAAGAAGCAGGTGAGTGGGAGATCGTGGGTGAACAAACCGTGCAGGGCTTTGAATAAATGAACAAGAGCAGAGAGCATCTAGCAAGTGTCAGAGACAGGATTCGAACCCAGGCAGCAGACCCCAAAACACATGCTTTCAATGCCCCCCCACACACGCCCAACATCCTGGAAAGCTAGAGAGAGATCGCAGCCCATACCCCCTTCTGAAGGTCCTCCTGCTCACCCCCTGGAGAGCCTCTGCTGGGGCTGAGAAGGGGACGTGGACAAGCTTGTGCAGGATTTGGGAAGCACTGTGTCCCACATGGCACCCCACATAAGAACAAAAAAAAAAGATGAATCGCCAGGGTGCCGGAGAGGGGGCAGTCAAGAGAGTGGCCACCGTGTGATGCCGCCCCAGCGTGGGAGGCTTGGCGTTCTGTGTCGTCCGGAGCCGGCTATTAGGAAGGAGCCTTCACTGCGCTGCCGGGGAAGGCGATGCTGTGGAGAGACGCAGGGGCGAGTTAGTAGGTCAGCCTCATCAAATATTGAGGGACCAGCTGCACCGGAGCCTTGCCTCCTGCCCAAGTGCCTCCGTGCCTGGCCAGCGAGTCTCAAGGAGACTTCAGATGCCTGTAAGAAGTTACTTAAGGAGCCATTACACACTTGATGGATGGGCTCTTTTGCCCTTTCAGGGTTTTATTATTAATGCATTCTTTCTCCCTGGTTCTTGACGGAAGTGTAGTCTAGTTGCCTGTCAAGTTAAAAGCAGTGTGTGTGTGTGATCCCTGGATGATTTTGCCTACCACAGTGGGAAAGCGATGGCATCAGGGACCGTGTTTTCAAGCCAGTAATTTCTGAACGGATCACCAGCCCCTTCACCGAGGGCCAGGATAATCCGCTTGTTCTCACTCTGGAGCCCGCCCGCTCGGTTCAGACACTCCCTCTGTGGCTTTAACTCCCTGCATGATCCTGAGCAAGTTTCTCTGCTATTCGGTATCTCTCTTTTCTCACCTGTTTAAAAAGGAACATAGTCATGGAACCTACTCAGCAGAATGGTTAAGAAGTCTTTATTGTGTTTTGAGACTTCAATGTTTTAGAGCAGCTTTAGGTTTACAAAAATACTGAGAGGAAGGCACGTAAATTTCCCATATCCCCCCCCCCCCCCGGCCCCACACATGCACAGCCTCCCCCAGGTCCAGCGTCCCCACCAGCTGGGACACTTGTTCAACTGAGGAACCAGCTCTGGCACATCATCGTCCCCCACGGTCCACAGTTTCCCAGGGGGGTGACTCCTGGTGGCGCACATTCTGTGGGTCTGGACAAATGTATCATGACACGTATCCGTCATTGTAGCATCATACAAACTATTGTCACTGTCCTAAAACTCCTCCGTGCTCTGTGTACTCGTCTCTCCCTCTTCCTAACTCCTGGCAACCACTGATCTTCCTACTGTCTCCATGGTCGTGCCTTTTCCAGAACGTCAGAGTTGGAATCAGACTGGCTTCTTCCACTTAGTGATGTGCATTTAAGGTTCCTCCGTGTCTTTCTGTGGCTGGATTGCTCATTTCTTCTTAGCGATGAATAATATTCTGCTGTCTGGATACTTCCCAGTTTATCCATCCACCTACTGAAGGACGTCTTGGTCGCTTCCAAGTTTTGGCAATTGTGAATCAAGCTGCTATGAACATCTGTGTGCAGGTTTTTATGCAGACATAAGTTTCAGCTCCTTTGGGGAAATACTAAGGAGGGTGATTGCTGGATCGTGCGGTAAGAGAAATGTTTAGTCTCGTGAGAACCCCCCCAAGCCGTCTTGCAGAGCGGCCGTGCTGTTTTGCATTCCGACCAGCGGTGAACGAGCGCGTCCGTTACTCCACGGCCTCGCCAGCCTCTGGCTGGGTCCGCGTTTTGGACTTCGGCCATTCTGATAGGTGGAGGGTGACATCGCATTGTTGTTCCGATTTGCATTTTCCTGGTGACCTATGAAGGGGTTTTTGTTTGTTTGTTTGCCTGTTTGTTGGAAAACACGCTTGCAGACAGCCTGGCTGATACGGGGAATTTTCGTAGCAAGTGTCAGCCGTCTGTTGGTGGGCATTCTCGCAAACACAGCAGAGCACTGAGCGCGTGGCTGGATGCTGCCCCCACGGCCTCCGGGTGTTAAGGCAGCAGAAAGAACGTGGGTTGGCCTTGTGTGGGCGGGCATTCACCCGGAGCCGGTGAGGCCCGCCTCCGTGCTCCTGCGTCCTCCTCCCCGCGGCCCCACAGCGCAGCTCCCCTGGCCTGCAGCACGAACTCCCCCCAATGGTTGATTCCCCCGTAGTTAAATCAGCCCCGGGCTAGCATACTCTCTTAAACTGATAAGGTGAGATCGTAACAGTCCTTTACGGCCCGCACACGGGTCACAGCGCAGTACGCAATCTCAGAGCAATAGATCCCCAAAGAGCGTCTTGTGGGGGTGCGCACACGAGTTACTCTGGCCAGTTAGACCACGACGTCTTCCGCGTGCCGGGCCCGCTCAGCTGGCTGGGGGCTTGGCCTCGGGGCGGGGTTTCTCCGTCTGTCACCACAGAGAGCTGGGGGCCAGGTCATCCTTTGTTGTGGGGGACTGTCCTGTGCGTGGTAGGATGCTTAGCACCTTCCCGGCCTCCACCCCCTAGACGTCAGCCGCATCAGCTCCTCCTGGTGACGGCCAGAAACATCCGCAGACTTGGCCACCTCTCCCCTGGTTGAGACCCTCTGCCCAGGAGCCTCGCTCCGAGTGATGCTGGGGGCGCACACAGTTTCTAGCAGGGTGCGGCTGGGACCCCTTCATGCTACACAGCATGAGAGACCTTTGCCTGTAGGGCTGTAAGGATGGATTCCCCGTCTCAGGGAGACTTGCCCTACACTGCTGGGACGCTGCAGGGCTTCTCATTTCGAACTTGATGCGTCCGCCCTTTCCAGAATTACACCTCAAAGTCATGACAAACTGGTGGCCCTCCGACATTTTAACAGGACTGTCTCGTTTTGCCCCACTCTGGGGAGCACTGATTTATGACCGCGCTACTCCTCCCAGAAATCCTTACGTAGGATAGTTTAGTGTATGCTGATCCCATCTGGGCTTGGCACATGATACGATCGGAAACACAAGATCCATCTGCAACCACCTTTCCATTTCCAACAACCAACTGAAAGGAGATACGGGACTGGAGGGACCGATCGGCTGGCCATGTGAAGACGCAACCAGATAAGCCCGCACGTGGACCTAATAGGACAAATGACTTAGTATTTAAAAAAAAAAAAAAATCAACCGCCTTAGTGATCAGGGAAAGTGATACTGTTAGCAGAATAAAAGAGACTTAAGACTATAACAGCCGAATGCCATGTGTTGGCCTTGTGTGGATTCTGATGGGAACAAACCAATTACATTGAGTAATATCTTTGAGATAATTAGGGAAATTTTTACATTAGGGACTTAATTAATTTTGTTAGACGTGATAATAGGGATGTGATCATGCTTTAAAAAATCTTGAGGTATTCACAAGTGAAACAGCGTGGTATCTGGGTTTTGGTTGGAAATATTTCAGCATGAAATTGTTGGGGGGATAGACAGAGCAAGTTTAGCTACATGTGGACAGTGGCCGAAAGTGACCAATGGGTCCGTGTTATATTGTCGGTATTCTCTTGAAATTGTCACTGCTAAACAGTTGAGTCAATGCCAATTTTTCTAACGGTAGAGCGAGGGCTATATGGCCACCTACCAAAGAAAGTTCGTGCACCAAATTCTACTTTCTTTAGCCTGAGAGACATGTGTCATGATATTTCCTTCTGTTTGGGTTCTGGTGAATTATTTTAATCCGTAACGTTTCACTAAACTTACTTAAGAGATAGCCCTACGTGTGTTACTAAAATGCCAAGAAAGAGCATATGATCTGTGGCAATGCAGATTCTATGGTGACTCAAAGCAGGCCAGCTCCAAGAAAGAGGGGAGACCTGATGAGATCTGCCATCATTGAGGGATGGGTAGAAGTTCTTTGTCATCGTGGGCAATGGAGTGAACATCACCACCACGTAGGAGGGAGTAACAGAGAACCGATGGGCCACAGACAGAAGACATCCTAGCATCCCCATCGGGTGCCAGCAATAGACAAAAGGCACCCTGCAAGGTTAATGGAAAATCATTTGCAATTGAAGGGACTGTTCATAGAGGTGCAGGCAGGTTGAGGCATGTGGGGACCAGCTTTGCACCCCCAGGCCTGAAGGGGTGGGGAAAGCACCGTTGCTGGAACCCTATGGGAGCTGGAGCCTTGGAGGTGGGGCTGTCCCGACGCAGGGATGCACCTGCTGCCCACATCACGATGCCGAACGGAGACCTGTAGATGCCCCACCCATCCCTCCCCTGCCCCGCAATCTGGTATCGTGTTCCCGTTGGCCAGATTCCCCTGGAGCAAGCGTAGAAGGTCCCCTGAGTCAGCCACCTGGGGCACAGAGTAGAGTGCAGGGCAGGAATGGACCTGGGGGTGTGCACATGGAGAATCCATAGCACACGTGTCAGAGGCTTGCCCTGCCCGGAGTGGTTCGATGAGCATAAGGCCCTTGTTGGTATGCAAGACTCTGGGAACATTTACCATGTAAATCATCCCGTGTAGCTCCGGTCTTCGTCACTTAGGGGCAGGGAGTCCTACACACGGACAGGGAGCTGGATTCAGCAGTTACACACACATGCATGCCCATGCACACACATAGGCACACATGCATGCACACGTAGGTGCACACACGTGCACACACGTGCATGGACACGCACACAGGCACCTACATGCACATGCACACAGACACGCGTGCACGCACAGGCAGGTGCACACACGTGCACACACGTGCATGGACACACAGGCACCTACATGCACATGCACACAGACACGCGTGCACGCACAGGCAGGTGCACACACGTGCACGGACACGCACACAGGCACCTACATGCACATGCACACAGACACGCGTGCACGCACAGGCAGGTGCACACACGTGCACGGACACGCACACAGGCACCTACATGCACATGCACACAGACACGCGTGCACGCACAGGCAGGTGCACACACATGCACACACGTGCATGGACACACAGGCACCTACATGCACATGCACACAGACACGCGTGCACGCACAGGCAGGTGCACACACGTGCACGGACACGCACACAGGCACCTACATGCACATGCACACAGACACGCGTGCACGCACAGGCAGGTGCACACACGTGCACGGACACGCACACAGGCACCTACATGCACATGCACACAGACACGCGTGCACGCACAGGCAGGTGCACACACGTGCACGGACACGCACACAGGCACCTACATGCACATGCACACAGACACGCATGCACACACAGGCACAAACCCACAAGTTCTCTTAGGAAGTTGCAGCGGTGACACTGGAACCTTTTCCGCCTCCTTGGAAACAGTCTGTGCCTCATTTCCCGGGGATCTCCACTCCCGTAGGCAGGCAGAGGCCTGCCCTGATGGGGAATCTAGGAATGACTCAAGAGGACACGCCGGTGGACAGGAAGCGGGCTGGAAAAGGCCGCTGTCCCCCAGAGCTCTGCTGCCCCAGGTCAGGGAGTCCCTGGGGGAGTGGGGTGATGGTGTTCACTGGGGTCCCGGTGGGAGATGGGCAGACAGAAATCAGCTCACACTAATCGCAGCAAAATGCAGAAAAAGCATTTTCAATACTTTCATGACACAGGACCCTTTGGATTCCCCTTCTGTCCATGTCCTGAAAGACTGTGTGTTAAAGCTGCGTGTATGAAGGAAGACCCTGCACTTCTATGTTATATGGATGTTGGTGCTTCCCTGAGTGTGAGGCGCGCACTAGCAGCTCAGGATGTTGCTTTAGGAGATTTATGATCAGGCTGTTTAAAAATGTTACTGTCATGTATTTATTTCAAGGTGCATTTGAAAAAAAGTTCTTTTTTTTCATTTGTGGTCGTTACATATAGTTCTTTTTGAAATAACTTCACTAAAGCAAAAAAAAGAGAGAAGTAGCTCGTTTATAGAAAAATATTAATGATATCGCAGGGAGCGTACAAATATGTCAACAATTTGAGGGTAGGACTTGGGGGAACGCAGGGGGAGATGTCGCTCACACCTAACAGGCAGGCAGCGAGCAGCAGCCCACGAGACCCGGGGTAGCCGTGCGGACCTGACGACGTTGTAAGAACAGTGCGGATGTCACTTTAGTTATATAGAGACCCAGATCCCAGACTCGTGTTTGCTTTCCCCGAAGTGTTTTCAATACTGAGAACCCCAGCGCCTTTTCTCCACGCTGCTAGCTTCACGGGCCGTGCCGTGTTCCCGGGGGGAGTGGATGCGGACGTAACCGTAAGAGCGTTAGTCCAGCCGAGGGGCAGACGGCCGGTGTGTTACACCTTCATACGCAGCAACCACCACGTGCCCAGTGCCGTCGCCTGTGTTGTCCGCTGCCGAAGCCGTCACGAGTGTGTGTCAAGGGCCGTGCCACGGCGGTGTCCAGCCCGGTGGGTAGAGAGGACAGAAAGCACAGCTACGTGCAGGGGGACGGGCGGGGATGTCATCGTGGCATCTCCTTGGAGGGGCCAGGCCCAGGCAGGGCTGTGTCAGGGACTGCTTGCTTCTTAGCTTAGTCCCAGCCAGCCCCCCGGAAAGATGCATCGGAGACCATGAGGTCAGGTAGGACGTTCGGAGACGGTCATTTATCACAACGAGATTTCTCTGACCTCCTCTCTATCCGTTTGGTCTTTGGTGAGCCCCTTTTATCTGCATTACCCGGAGGCGCTCTGGGTTGGGCCCCTGGTCCTTACGCCCCCCTCGCTGCATTATTCATGTTGCCAGCTCTTGGGTGAGCATGCCGCTGATGACCGCTCCCGGGGCCGGCTGTAAAAAGACGTCAGCAGCGTCCACTCTGTGGCAGAGAGTGGCGAGCCCCCCAAGTCTGCCTCTTTGTTGAAGGTCTCTGCAGAGAGAATGAAGGAAATAATCCATCAGTGGAGCATCTAGAAGATACACTGGCTCCTGGGTAGGAGTTGGGTCACTTGGTCCATGCCTCGGGATGCACACGGTCCGCCCTGTGCCAAGAAGGGTCAGATAAATCACTGGGGCTCAGCCAAGGACTGTTTGACACCACGCCCCCCCCCAAGGACATTTGGCAACGTCTGGAGACATGTCTGGTCGTCACAACTCGGGAAGGGCGCTGCTGCAATCCCCGGAGTAGAAGCAGCTAGACCTCCCACAATGCACAGCACAGCTCCCCTGCAGCCAAGCAGTGTCTGTCCCCAGATATCAGTAGAGCCTGAGTCGAGAAACCCTGATGTCAGCGAGTAAAGGAAACCAGGAGGACACGCTAATGAACAGCATGGCGAGCATGCTGAATCTACACGGAGCGGTCACGCTCACCCACACTTCCTGTTTCCATGGGGGACGCTGCCCCGCCTCCTACCCCCTGGTTTCTGTTCTCATGTTTTCTGCCCCAGCCTTCCTGGGTTCATCGTTGTTCCTGCAACACTGGGCTGTTTTCCTGGATGTGCAGCGGATCACTACAAATCTGGCAACTTAAAAGAGCCACCATTTATTAGCTCAAGGTGCTGTGGGTCGAGATTCTCTATGAACCGGATTCTGGGCTGGGGTCTCCCAAGGCTGAAATCAGGTGTCAGCAGGGCTGGGTTCTTGTCTGGAGGCTCTGGGGGTGACTCTTCCTCCAAGATCCCTTAGGCTGTTGGCTGAATTCACTTCCGGTGGTGGCAGGACTTGGGGGGGACCCCTGTGTCCCCGCTGATTGTCGGGGGGCTCACGTTCAGGTCCTAATGGCCGCCCCTCATTTCCGGGTTCATGGCCACTCCATTCTCAAAGACAACGACAGCAGGCGACCCCTTGTCACACGCAGACCGTCCAGTAGCCCCTCGCACCACCAGCCAGAGAACAGTCCGCTGACACGGGGCTGCAGCGAGGAGGTCAGGCCCACCCGCATGCTCCCTAGCGTGAGGCCAGCTGATCTGGGTCTTTAATTCCCCTCCGCGAGGCTCTGGGAGCAGTCCCTGGCTTCGTTTTCGTGGGATCAGGGATGGGGATTGTGGGTGGCATCTTCTGAACCCAGCCTTGGGCATGTGGGACCATGTGCCACACTCACTAAGTGTTTGCTAAGTGACTCAACATTACAGTGGCGTAAAAAGCAGAAATCCAGAATTTTATATGGGAGCTTTTAAATTCATTTTATTTCTAAGTCATCTCTACACCCAACATGGGGCTCGAACCTACAACCCCGAGATCGAGAGTCACCTGTTCTATCGACCGAGCCAGCCAGGTGCCCCTCCTTGGATTTTATTTTCACGTTGTCAACTGTATCCGTTTGCTAGGGCTTCCATAACCAAGTACCAGGTGGTGGCTTAAAGGACAGGTGGGTCATCTCATGGTTTTTGAGGTCAGAAATCCAGAATCAAGGTCCTGTCTGAGGGCTCTGAGGGAGAGCCTGGCCCGGACCTCTCCCCAGGGTGTGCGGACGGCTGGCTTCATCCTTCCATGGTGTTCTCCCTGTATGGAATCCGTCTACAAACCGCCCCTTCTCGGGGCACGTGAGGGCACCAGTCCTTGCTAGGGGCCACCCCGTAGCCGCCCGTGAGCTGGACTGCGTCTGTGTGCATGTGAGGTCACATTCTGAAGTCCTGGGGGTGGGGGTTCAGCATATGGATTTGGACGGAAGTACACGTCCAGCCCGTAATAGCAACTAATTATACGTTTTCCTTTATTACATACTCTGCGGATCAGATTCAGCCGACTCAGCCTTACAGGGCCAGAGACCAGGTGGTACCCAGCCCCCCCCGCCCCCCAAGCCCCCTCCTCAAGCCGCACAGATGCTCATTCCTGCAGCAGCCATACCAGTGGATTCTAGAAGCTCAGTGGCCGTGAGGAGCCTCTAGAGAGAGCATTTTACATGGAGACTCTAGCCCACCCTGAGAAAGTGGCATCGGGGGACAGAAATTGGGCTTTCTGTGTTCCAAGTTTGTACTCAACATTGGTTTTCTTTAAGAGACCCTTCATCATCCCTGTATTACACCCGAGTCAGGCATCTTTTGAAAAGAGGGAGGGGCACATTTGGGTTTTGAACCCTGAGAAGCTGCACAGGATCATCAAGTGTAAAGGTGGCTCGGGGACAGCACGGGGAGCACCCCCGGGACAGGCCCACGCCCGAGTCCCGCGCCGACACCGCTCGGCACCCTGCACCGTTCCTGCCGGGGGCGCTGGTACCAGCACTAGCCTGGTGATGCGGTGCTGTCTCTGAGCATCCAAAGTCACCTCCCGACCCCAGCAACAGTGGACCCACAAGTTGGGGAGCACTGAACTAAACCATCCCCTAGACGGAGGATGAAAAAAAGCAGAGGTCCGGGAGTGACTCCGCAAGGTCACAGAGCTCGTCACCAGCAGAGCTGGACCCGAAGCTGGCTTTCCTGCACCCACCCCCCTGCCTTCCCCTCGCCCCTGGGATGCTGAGCAGAGGTGGCCTCTCCCACCCCAGCGGGTGCCCAGCTCCTTCCCGGGAAGCCACGCATCCTCACGGAGCATCCCTCATCCCACCACCTTTCCCCACGGGCTCTTGTAGCAACACTGCAACTCCGGGGACCCAAATTCCTGCACCGGCCACTTCCTTGAAGGACTCATGCAGAAGACGCCTCATTACCAAAATCAGCCTTCTAGACCCTGTGTCTTCCTCCCATCTCGGGCTCACGCCGATGAAGCCAGCAGCCGCGCCGGTCAGCAAAAATCCTCCGATTTCTGGGGAGGGTATGTGTTCTGGTAAGTGCTGTGAATTGTGCAAGACTGTTGAATCTCAGATCTGTACCTCTGAAACAAATAATGCAATATATGTTAAGAAAGAAAAGAAGAAGAAGAATGTAGCAGGAGGGGAAGAATGAAGGGGGGGAAATCGGAGGGGGAGAAGAACCAGGAGAGACGATGGACTCTGAAAAACAAACTGAGGGTTCTAGAGGGGAGGGGGGTGGGAGGATGGGTTAGCCTGGTGATGGGTATTGAGGAGGGCACATTCTGCATGGAGCACTGGATGTTATGCACAAACAATGAATCATGGAACACTACATCTAAAACTAATGATGTAATGTATGGGGATTAACATAACAATAAAAAAAAAGAAAAAAACATCCTCCGATTTGTGCAAACTGTTAATTGGAAAGAACAATTTGTAGCTTTGGCGAAACCTGGAGTCTTGAGCAAAATCCAAATGCAGCAAAACGGGGTTTCAAGCAAAGTCACATTTCATGAGGCATTTCTTACGGGCCGTAATGGTAGCCGGTGTCCCCGGTAAGCGACCAAAGGGGCGACGATTTCCCGCTCTCAGGACAAGTGGGGGCTGGGCGCGCTAATGCGTCCATGATGTCTGTCCCTCAGGCGTGCCCTGGTCTCCTTGCAGCCAAGGTGACAAGTGCATTCCGCACGTCATTTGAATGCAAGACTTGGGAGAAGGTTCTAAAGGAGAGGTGCCTGTTGCTGTTGATGTGCTCTTGCAGCTCTGGGGGGTTGACGCGGACTGGGATGCCCTGACGTTGAAAGTGCGGGTGTGGCTTGTCGACCCTTGCCTCCTCGCGTTCCCTCGCAGTGACCGATGGTGGGCAGGCTGGTGGGGCTGTGTTCTTCTAGCTTTCCAGCCATTCACGAGGATTTATGTCCTCCGCTCCGGGAGGTGAGCGGGGCAGCGGTGTGTGTGCCCGTGTGTCCATGTCATTTTCTAAGCTATAGCTCTGCATATAACCAAATAGCTCCGCAGAGTTTGTTGGCAAACACGGGACAAGACGGGGTGCCGGGGCGTGATGGTAGCTACTCAGATCGACATGGGAGATAGCACTTCTAGAACTACACACCACAAAAGGCAGGTGCCTGGGACCCTGGGTGAGATCTCAGTAAGGTCTGTGCCTGAGTTCAGTCGGACGTGATCCCTGGGGGAGCTGGGGGAGCTGGGCTCACGAGAACTCTGCGGTGGGTGGGTTGGCTTTGCAAATTCCTCTTAATCTCAAACGATCTATTTCAGAAATGAAATTTTATGAGCAGATCCATTACAGAGGGGGACTTGGGGCCTGAAGCCACACAGCGACAAAGCGCCAAAACCAGAGTGTAAGCCTGGGCGGGGGCTCCCCCCCGGGCGCTATCGACCCCCCGACTGGTGAGTCTGTGTTGCGGGGGCCGTGCTGGGCACGGCAGGATGTGTAGCTGCATCCTTGGCTCCTGCCCACCAGACAGCACTCCCCCACCCGGTTGTGACAACCAGATGTGTGGACACTACGCCCCCCCCCCCGAATGGGAACGACTGGCCGAGGCAGGCTGATGCTCCCCCTGAACGCTTCCCGGGGCTGCTTCTCGGTTTCGGGGTGTCCAGGGACCTTTCCCCTCCGGTGCCCTTCACCCATCTCTGCACGGGCCACGAAAACGTGGACAATTGCACAAGGAGTGGCGGGCTGCGGCGTGGTGGAGCGTGGGCCTCTGCAAAGGCCAGGTCTTTAATCCTGTGGCTCTCTCTCGCCTGTCTTCATGCCTGCAGAGCCAAGGTGAAGAAGGGGGTGAACATCCTGGGCGCCCAGACCCGCGAGCCCCGGCAGTGGGACGTGAAGCAGGAGATGGGAAACGGCGGCAAGCACGCCAGCGCCACCGTGCTCTGTCAGCGCCTGGGGTCCGGCGCGCGCAACAGGTAAGCCCCGGCGGCGCGGGCTCCGGGGGCCGGGTCACCGCCCGGAAGGCTTGCCTTCCGCTCGCATTTAACCGCTGCTTAGCAGAGCGGTTAACCCCTCAGCCTGGGGATCTGGAGGCACTTTCATCACGGGCAGGACCCTCTGGCAGCTCCAGGCGGGGCAGGTGTGGCTCTGGTTCTGAGTCTGTTTTGGGGCTTTGAAGCCGAGTCTGGTTAGCATGGTCGGCTGTGCCTCTGGGCCTCGGGCATGCTCTCCGCCAGGGCTCAGGTCCCTGGTCACCTCCCCTTGCCCTCCCTGGATTATCGGAAGCTGCTCTCTTCCAAGTGCTCATTCTTCGCACAAAGGGTGTGATGTTGTGCTTTATGATAAGAAATATGTATTTGGGCTTCATCCCTGATCCTGGCACAGAGCTCCTGAAACCCTGAGAATTTCCTAAGTGAAGAGAGCAACAAAGGTGACTTTTCTTATATTAATGAGGTGACTTTTGGGAAGCACCTGGGTCACCCGAACCCCACCCCCAGCATCTCCCTGGAGGGCAGAGGGGCTGGAGGTTGACTTCAGTTACCATTGGCCAAGGATGTAATCAGTCTTAACTCTATCATGAGACCTCCAGGAAAACCTCAAAGATTGGGTCTCTGAGAGCTTGCAGGTGGGTGAGCCCGTGGAGATTTGGGGTGAGCGGCGCCCAGAGAGGACATGAAGCCCCACGCCCTTCCCCACACCACGCCCTGTGCGTCTCCTCCATCTGGATGCTCTTGAGTTACATCCTTTAACCTAGTAAGTGAAGCTTTCTCAGAGTCCTGCGAGCTGCTCTCACAGATTAATCAAACCCAAGGAAGGGGGGCTTTGGAACCTCGGGTTTATAGCCGGTGTGTCAGAAGCCCAGGTGACAGCCTGCCTGATACCTGCGGGGGGATGGGCAGTCCTGTGGGACTGAGCCCCTCACCTGGGAGATCCAATGCCATCTCCGGGTGGATGGGGTCAGGATCACGTTGAACTGGACGACACCGGCTGGTGTGGGAGCGCTGCTTGGTGGTGCGGGGAAAATGCACACGTCGGAGTTGGTGTCCAAACGTGAAGGATTAGACCCCAACTTGAGTGAGGAGGGATTTAAACATGGGGTGACCATCAGTGGAAATAGTATGTAAGGACATGCTATGTGAGATTCTATACAGACACCTGGGTTATTATTTAAAATAATTGTTTTCTGCGTATTAAAACAACACATACTTACTTTAGAGTATTTGTAAAGCACAGTTATACTAGGGGAAAAATGTCAAATAATGCATCAATATTCTGCCAGCCAAGGATAACCCACTGTTAACATGTTGGTTCATTCCCTTCCAGTGTTTTATATACACAGTAAATGTGTAGTCGGTATATTTATGTTACAAACCTGGTATCGTAATCTATACACAGATTTTAAGATGCTTTCACTTCTATTGAACACATTTTCTCCTGACATTAAATTGTCCTCAGAAACAGTTTAATGGTTTCACGGTATTCCATCATATAGATTTAACGCTGCGTAAAAAACCCTACCCATGTCCTCGGACGTTGCAGTTGTTCTTAACTTTTATTACTATAAACGTTGCAGCAGTAAACCACCTTTCATGTAAAGCTTTATCCACTTCTCTTTTCGCTTAAGGTGGTTTCTTTAGAATCAAAAAGTTTGATCATTTTTAGGTCTCTTGATACATTCTGTTTTGTGTATTTTCTTGAAGGGAGTAACACTAAAGGAAAACGTATCCCATCATCGGACACATTTTCTTAAGTGAATACTGCAAGGCTGCCAAGAAAAATTTCTGCAAATTCTCCACTTTGTTTAGAAACACCCGGTTCTTTGATCGTAAACCCTCTCTCCGCCGTGCTTCCTTTAATGGGTAGCCAGCGAAAACATCTGGTGTCCCGAGCAGCTTCCTGGTTCAAACACCAGCCTTTCCCCAGATCAACCCCAAGAAGGACTGTTAGTATATCACATGGGGTGAGGGTTGTGTGTCCAGATGTTTCGATTTGTGAAAAAGGGACTAGAAAAAAACGCATGACAGGGTCCCCTTGTATTAGCAGGAAATCAGAGGCAAAATTAAATCTCTTGAATCAAATACACATAATGTCTAACTAACCCATAAGATTGGTGTTGATTAGGCAAATAAAAGCAAAGGTGTTCATTAAGTGAAGTTACACATGTAAGTCATTCTTCATGACCCAGTTGGGAGCAATCTCGATGTGAGGGAGGGGAGCCCTGCGGGAGCACGTTCTCAAGAGTCCCAGAGGCGACCCTGTTTGCGCTGAGTCTCTGGGAAGTCTGCTGTGGGCCAAGGTGTGTTTGCTGAGAGGGTGAGCTTCTGTTTTTTTTATTGGGAAGTCTGTTTACCAGCACAGCACTGATGGGGGTCCCATGCTTACTGCCTTCCTCACTGCGCTCCGTGGGAAGCCTTGGTTGGTTCCCCTGTGGGCGGTGCTGTGCACGGATGTCCACCCAACAGAGTCAGATCCAGACCACCCCCCGTCAAGGAACCTAAAAGCTGTGGAGACCTGGGACCAGAAGGACCCCAACTCCAAAAGGGTGCTCGTTGACATGGAAGGTGCAAGTCCCATGGGAGGGGAGGAGGGCTTCCTTCCCTCTGCCTATAAAGCGAAGGCCAAGCGCACTTGTTATCTACTGCCCTGTGACAAATTACCCTCAAGCTTACAAGTTCAGAACACCACACGTTCATTATCTCATGGTTTCCATGGGTCAGGGGTTCGGGTACATCCTAACTGGGGCCCCCTCCCCAGGGTCTGTCGCTAAGGGGCAGTTGGCGTCTCCTCCACCAGGAACTGTGGTCTCACCTGAAGGCTCAGCAGAGCCGATCCACTCCCAGGCTCACGTGGTCGTGGGAAGGATTCGGGTCCTCGAGGGCTGTAGGACCAGGGGCCTTGGTTTCTGGTTCCTTGCTGGGGGTCGTCCTCCATCGGGTCCAGCCTGTGAGAAGGTCCTGGGAGAAAGGGAATGCCAGCAAATGGGAGTCGGAGTATTTTATAACCTAATCTCGCAAGTGGCGTCCGCACACTCTTCCTGTATTCTGTTCATTAGCAGCAAGTCTGGGCCGCGCTCAGGGGAGGGGAGTACACAGAGGGGTGGGTGCCAGGAGGTGGGGCTCCCCGGGAGTGTCAGGCTGACAGCTCTTCTGGGCCATGGAGGGCTTTCTGCAGTAGAATCTGCAGGAACAGAGAATGACAGGCTTGCAGGCACGGACAGAGGCACCGCACTCTCTGGAATCAGGAGACCTCCCAGAGAGAAGAGTGGCAGGTGTGGCCCGGCTGCAGGCGACATAGAAAGGACTTGCAGAGATTCTGCCTGGAACGCAGCCGGGCCCCGAAACGGAGGGACGTAGATCCCAGGCCAGTGGCTTAAGCCGGCCCTTCCTTAGCTGTGTATCACCCATCCTCCTCTTCAGACCGACTTGCCTTCTTCATTTAACTCAAGCCAGTTGATTCAGAGGGAAGTTTAGGTTCCTGCCCAGATTAGCGCGACTAGTTAGCTGCACTAAAAAGTGATGATCCTGGCTCATTCGGTCAGAAGAGCCATTTATCCAAGGGATGTTGTGGGGGATGCTGCGGAATCAGCTTGGAAAATGGAAGACCCCACGTGAATCTCAGCGTCAGCCGGCGCCCGCCCAAAGTCACGCCTCCTCATGGACGTTCAGACCACTGCTCCCTTCTACTTTAAATTGCTCTGGGTTTTTTAAATTCATCTTTATTTTTAGTGAGAATATCCTTGAAAGTCTACGGTTAAGGTACTTCTGCTGGTTCCTAACGTGCATTACAATAAGTATAAAACTAAGATTTATTTTAAATGATAATCCTTGTGAATAGAATAGGGGCATAATTGGTGCATATTCCTGTCATAATGGGAATACAGGCAGTGAATCGCCAGTGTGCTGCGTGCTGCCCATCCGAGTTCCCCCTTCCAGCCCCGTCAGCTTCTGCGCACCTGCATGGGCTTGTGGTCAGCTGGGGCGTCTCTAACGAAATACCACAGATGGGGGCTTAAAGAACGGACATTTATTCTCTCCTAGTTCTGGGGGCTGGAAATCCCAGATCGAGGTGCTTTCAGTGCTGGCTTTGGGGGAGACCTCTCTTTCTGGCTTTCCTGCTGTGTCCACACATAGCCTTTCCTCTGTGTGCCCTTGGGGGGTGGTGGGTGAGGGAGAGAGAGAGAGAGAGAACGGGAGATAGAGAGCGCTCTGGTGTCTCTTCTTATAAGGACCCCGGTCCTATCAGATTCGGACCCCACCCTTCTGACCTCAGTTAACCTTAATTATCTCCCTAACGGCCCCATCTCCGAGGACAGTCACTGCGGGGTTTGGGCTTCCGGAGATGAATTCCAGAGCGGGGGGGGGGGGGGGGCGGGACACAGCCAGTCCCCAGCAGCAGGCTTTGCTCTGACACCCTGCACCTGCGTCCTTCAGAGCACCGCCCTGGGCCCCTGGGCACTTTGCCCACTCTTGAGACTGTTGGGAAAGCCAGAGTTTTCCTCTTCGGCGGTCAGTCCTTGCACATGACGGATGGATGTGCAGGAGAAAAACCCACCTCCCTCTACTCGGGCGCAGACAACCACCAGTGGTGATGGACGCTGCAGAGCCCCCCAGGGACGCGGGAGGCTGGCACTTTTTCTGACCACACACCTTCCCTTGCATGAACGGCTTCCCTCTTCCCCACCCCTTACCTGTAGTACTCACTTACACGTGGATCCATGTCTCAGGGTCTGCTTCCAAAAAACCCAATGTGGGATTCTCAGAAACATGAGGGTCCCTGCTTCTTTCCGTAGTGGAATGGCCTCTTACGTGTACAACTGGGGGGAAGAATTTGTTAGGAAGGCTGCCCACCAAGGCCTTCCTGTCAATGGAACCCTTTCTCCCCAGAGCCCGGAACCTCTGGGCTCGGGGTCCTCCCGCCATCCGTCCGTAAACCCTCGGATCTGGGAGGAGAGTTGGCAATTGTCCACACCCACACCTAATTGTGTTGCATTTCGTTTCTAGCCCCGAGATTAATATTTTAGCAGTCTGAGCATCTCCGCAATCATGCAAACTCAGTTAACAACCTCCTAGATCATAGCTCATACTCACAGGGTGTGAGGCCAACGGAGCACTTACCGTTCTGTCCAGATCCCCCCACACCGGGGCCGTGAGTCTGAGTGAACCGAGCAGGAAGCAAATGTCTCTGTGTCCGCAGGAAGAGGATGAAGGATGTGGCCGGCCGGCTGCCACACAGGGGTGCACTCTGCCATGCTCTTGGTGAATGTTCCAGAGGGAGCATCTCCTGCTTGGCCTTTCATCTCCTTCCCCATTCTGAATTTTTCTTCAAACCTGGGTAGCAGGGCTGGTGTGAGCAGCTGGGGCTCGACCAAGCAAGACCCTCATAAAGCCTGGGGGGTGACCCCGACCTGGAGGGAGGTGCGGCTGACCGTGACTGCCCTCGACCCCAGCGCCGCACTTTTATCTGACACACAATTCTACCTGGCGCTTTCCGCGAGCCTTCCTCTCTGCAGCTCAGGCTGATGCCAGAGATTCCGTGTGTCTGAACTGCAGGGAGCTCCACGGTGGAGCTCTGTGGCCGCGATGGAGGCTGGCTCCCCGGGGCGGGGGGGGGGGTCCCCCGGTTCCACCTAAACGACTCTCCACTGAGCCTCACACCCCGTGCTTGTGTTTACTGCACACATTCACTCAAATCGGTTCACTTGGGCATTTAAAAATTTTCCTGTTGGGCTTTGTTATTAAAATATTGCTGTTATAATCTCTTCCAGGAAACATAGTATCTTAAAAATAAAAATGTAAATAGCAGTAATACTCTATCCTTCATCATGCTTGAGAGTATGAAAACTATACTCAGTATACTTCATAGTGCCCGGCATTTTACAGAATGCTTTGTATACACCATTTCAGTAAATCTTTTTCATGGTTTCTCGAACAGAGTCAGCACACCACTGGGCAGGGGAAAAAAAGAAATGAAGGCAGAGGGAGGAAGCATCCCACTGAATATTTGTGCAAATGAGAAAAAGAAGTTTTCTTTTAAAATAACTTTCATGTCTATAAATAAGTGGAAAACGCTCAGGTCTACTGCGTGAGTTAAAGGTGATCGTGAACAGCTCCTATTCTAACATACGAACCCTGTTGCTCGTATCAGCGACATCCCTGCACCTGCTCCGGGGCTGGAAAGGGAGAGTAAACGTTCTGCAGGCCTTCAAGATGCATTAGCTCCAAACTGAGACTTTATGTTGCTTCCTTGTCTTTTTATTAGCCTTATTTTCTTCCATGCCCATATGTCACTTTTAGCCTCAGAAAAACATATTCAAAAACACATTTTGTAAACCCATATTCCACACCTTATGTTCGCTGTAACTGTTATTGTGCATGTAAGTATTTTTATTCAGTTGGGACCAGACTGTGACATGTCTCCGTTTGTGAAGTGACATGGCCAAAGCCTGCCCCAAACTTGGTTATTTACATGGCTGGCTAACAAGTTACTAAGTAAAGTAATTACTAAGTTTCCTGCTGCAGGGCATCGTGGTTGCTAGCTTTTCATAGAAATAAATCGGCAGTGCACATCTCAATACCTCTATGGCCCCTCCCTGGGCCCCCCACTTCCTGGGAGACGGCAGGGTCCCCTAGAGACTTGTAAACTCAGGCCACAGATTTGGGCGCTCAGCCCAGCAGCTGGAGGCTGAGAGGCTGGCCATGTGGCGTCAGGGACGTGTGCAGGGGCTGCCGGCCAGGTGAAGGGAGGGGGTGGGCCCTGCGTGCACGGAGAGCAGGTCAGAGTGCACCTGCCTACAAGGAGCGCCCCCTCCTCCCTCTGGAGCCTCCCTGGGGGGAATGCAGGCCCCGCGTTGCCCAATCTCCAGACTTCTCTAGAAAAGCTGAAAATCCAGACTGTCGTGTGAAATCTCCCAGTTTGTAAACATTTGCTCAGATTTGTAAAAATCACTGTGCAGATCCCAGAAAAGGAGTATCGTTGAGGAACGTGGCTCACCAGCGAGTGAGTCCTGCACAGTAGCGGCCCGTCCGAGCCCATCACGCACTCCACTTTGGAGGAAATCACACCTGCGTGCGCTAGGGGGTTGGTTGTCTGTATCCTCAAGGGGTAAAGTCTAGCAAAAGAGCCGTCCCGACCTAGACGGTCTGCCTCTTTTAGAGGGACTTTGAAGTGAGGCCAGCCCTTTGTGAGATTGCACTTCCCCCATTTTCCGCACGGGATCCCTCCTGAAGATAAAGGTGCACAGACTCCCCTGTGTTTCCAGCAGATGTTGTTAACACACATCCGTCCTCTGGTTCCTTATTCTTGTTCGCCCCCGGCTGTCTTTAGGGGCAGCCCTCCAGGGCACCTGCCTGGGGCCTGGTGTCCCTCATCCCTCTTCTTATCGCCCACCTTCTGTTTGGCGGGGCAGCAGGTCAGCCGGCGTTCTCCAGCTGGTCTACACTGGAGACATTCCGGGTCCGTGCATTTCCCTGGACCACCAGCTGACGCCCCCCCCCTCCTCCCCTCCCCCAAGCCCATCAGGCTTCAGCTCGGCTGCAGGGGAGACAAGTCAATCAGGCAGGTAATAAAAGGGCGGAAGCTTTTAAAAAAGCAAAAATCCCAGAGAACGGTGACTAAAATGCCCATTAGTATTCATTTACACAGTCTCAATTGCAGATCTTATATTTGTAACTATGCTCGGCTGTTTGTTTTTGGAGGATTCTGGAATATGAATGTTCTCATAGCTGCTTCGTGTAAACAGAATCAGCAGAGCTTAGGGGAATGGTACACCAAGATAATCTGCTTTTCCCCGAAGGAAACTGCCCAGACCCAGTCTTCCCCTGAAGAAAGATTTGAAGATACCACAGAAAGTGCACCAGGCAGATTTCCGCAAATGAAAATCTCCCAGTCGGTGGCATGGGTGTGCACTCCAGGTCCCCAGAGGAAGAAATCAGAAGTGTCCCCCCACAGCCCACTCTACATCCTCAGCAGGCTGACATCAGCCCCCGTGGCAGGAGAATTTCTTGATGTGCACATTGTGTGTGTTCTCGGTAAAATATTCCCTTCTCTCCCACGCTCAGCCTGCGCCGAAGGCTAAAGCCCAACATGGTTGAGGTTATTGGCGTGTTCTGGCATTTATAGTAACTAAACTCTCCCGAGAATGTGCTGGAAGCTCCTGGGAGTGGGAGAACAGGTAGAGAAGAAGCTTTGAGAAGCTCAGTAGAAGAGGAGATGTTCCTGGAGACCAAAGGGCTGGCTCTGGCCTCAGATGTTGATCTGACGTCTGCAGTGGCCGTTGGGTTCCTCCATCCCATGGAGAAAAGCTGTGGCGTCCAGCATCCGTGGGTTTTCATCCCACCAAGCCTGCCTACAGTGGAGGGAGCCAGCCTCCCCAAAGGAAATCAGCTTCTATAGAGAAAGACAAGACACTGGGAGTTAAAACCATGGCACCTGGAAGAGGCTTCGCAACGTTGGACATTTTGTGCATGTCACCCTCTGCTTCCCCAGACCCCACATGGTGAATGGCGGTCCACTCAGTTCTCAAATGATGACCCCGTGTATGAGAGGCTGTGTTTTCCAAAAATGTAGGCAGCGGACACATTCGCAACGTCCCCACCTGCACCGTCTTCCGAATGTCACTACTCACGCATTACAAGGTGGAGCCTTTGTCCTGCCCCTTGAAAATGGGGAGGCTTTTGTGACTGGCTTCGTGTGAGCACAAGGATGCTGTGTGGCTGGGGGAGTCGGCAGTTAGCCCGCATGCAGAGACCCGGGGGAGAACCCTGCTTGGGAGACAGTGGTGTCCGGCCGGCCACCCCGCCCAGCCCTTCCAGAATTCTTGAATCACAGAGACAGTAAAATGATCATTTCGTGCCGCTAAGTTTAGAGGGCAGTTTATGACACAGCGACATACAACCCCAACCCCGGGTGCCCAGAGGGTTGAAGTGCTCCCCCGTCCCCCGGCTCCTCGGGGCCAGGCCTGCATTTGAACCCCACTCTGTCTGATCCTGCGTCTCCCAGCACCACGGAAAGCTGCCCGAGTGCAGACGCATGGCCGGGCTTGTCCTCGCACCCCAAAGGGCCCCGCCCGGAGCCCAGCCCCTCATCACCTCCAGAGGCTGACTTCTCGGCTCTCTGCACCTGAGCCTCAGTGAAGGCTTTTTCTGGCCGGAAGGGAGGGTTTCTCTCTTCTTCCTTCTGCCCCAGGTTGACATGTGGTCCCCAGTCCAAACGGAACATGTATAAAGTAGATCTATCTCAGCATCTGTCCTGGGATGACTTACTGGGGCAGGTTAAGGTGTCTCGAGCTCTCGCCAGACCAGTCATTGACCGTAGGGGGAGGCTGAGGTGCCCGCGCTGGGCCCCGGACCTGAGCAGGTGGCTCTCAGACCCATGATCTCGCCATGGAGACACCCTGCGCAGTGTCCCCGATGCAGCCATCCCATTGCTGGTCCTCAGAGAGCAGCCCGGCAACCCCGCGGTGCCCCGCTGTGTGCAACGCCCGAGGTGCTCAGAGTCCTCCGGGCCCCGCTGAGCTGCCGCAAGATGCTGGCTCCATCCACCGGAGCCCCTTCAAATTCAGGGAATTTTAGGGGCCCCTGGTGGCTCAGTCGGTGAAGCGTCTGCCTTCGGCTCAGGTCATGATCTCAGGGTCCTGGGATCGAGTCCCGTGTCGGGATCCCTGCTCAGCGGGAAGCCTGCTTCTCCCTCTGCCCCCGCCCCTCCCCCCTGCTTGTGCTCTCTCTCTCACTTTCTCTGACAAATAAATAAATAAAATCCTTAAAAAAATAAAAATAAATAAATTCAGGGACTTTTGTTTAGATTGAGGGCCCTTCTCATACCTGACGGGTCTTTGCGAGACAATGGCAAAGGGCGGGGGGAGTGAACCACAGCTGACCCTTGAACAATGCCGGCTTGAAGTGCATGGGTCCACGTACATGCAGAGAATTTCATAAATACAGCACGGGGTTGTACACGGGTTCTCTCCTTATGATTTTCTGAGTAACATCTTTTCTCTGGCTTCCACTGTTGTGAGCACACGGTGTAGATTACAGTGTTCATCGACTGTTTACATCATCAGCAAGCCTTCCAGCCCACAGCGGGCTCTTAGTAGTTAAATCTGGGGGAGTCAAAAGTTATATGTGGATTTGGATCTCACGGGGGTCAGCGCCCCTAGCCCTCTCATTGGCTCAAGATCAATCGTATTTTCCTTTTTTAAAACTTTAATGTTCTTTTCTGCCTGAATGGGAAAAGCTTTGCTCATGCAGCGCCTCATCCCCAAGCATCCCAGGAAGCAAAATGGTGCCGTAAATAATAGCATGGCCTCTGGAGCCCGCCAGGCAGTGTGGACCCTAGGCTCAGCTCTTCTCCTTGGGACCTGTGTGGTTTTGTGCAAACGACTCAGTGTCTTTGGGTCTTATCTGAAAATGGGATGATAAATAACAGTAGTACCTTTGTCGTGGGGAGCTCGTGGGTATTAATGATGTCGGTCTACAATCAGTGCCCACAGAGGCCCTTGGCTCTTGTATTCTCCACGGGGTGAAGCTTCCTGAAGTTCTTCCTGACATTTTCACACGGTGGCTCCGACTTCCTGGCATTGTAACTGTGACAAGACACGGCACTCCTTCCCGTGGAGGCACGTGCCAGTCACGGAGCTGCACTTTCCCCCTGGCCTGGACTTCATCCCCAGCATTCCACCGGAGCTCAATCCTGCTCACCATCCTCCTCGTCCCCCTGCTCTTCCTCTTGGCTCACACTCTACCTGGAGTCTCAGCAGCTGGCTGGCTCTGGGCATTGCTCCCACCCTCAGGGCCGCCCGAGGGCGTAAGGGACAGCAGAGACAGATGCCAGAGAGGCAGAGGTAGCCTCCGGGCACCATGGGGCCAATGTGCCTGGCTTTGACTATTTATAAGCCAACCCAAAGGTCGAAGGCTTGTTGTAATTTGTCATTTCACTAAGGCACATTTCCTGCTTCTGCTTTTATTATTTTTTGCTCTTAATTTATTATAATTTTTTTTTTTGGAGAAGTGGGAAAAGAAAGATGATGTAGTCACACAGTTCCAAATTCAAAATGTAGACAAGCCCACGGGCAGAAATCTACTGCTGCCCTCCACTTACCCAGCTCCCTTCCCGGGGGCCACCAACATCGGCACTTTATCATCTACCTTTCCAAAGACACTGTCTGCATGTGAAAGCACGCACACACTCATACATGCACACACACACTCATTCACACGCACACACTATTCACACGTGCACATACACATGCACACAGTCATGCATGCATGTGCACACTCATTCACATGTGCACATACATGCACACACACTCATACATATGTCCTCCCCTACTTCAACTTTAAACAAGGTTGCTTCATTTTTCCACCCACTCACATATCTTGTAATTTTTCCCTATCAGCCCATGAAGTTCTTTACTATCCTTTTAAAAGCATTGGCTTATTATGGCATACAGCATCGCTTATCTAAACCAACCCCTACTAACTGGCCTTTAGGTGATTCTGTCCTCTGCCTGGAGATCCTACTTTGATCAACCTTGTCCAAACACCATCTTGCACTTTTGTGACTCCTATCTATGGGATAAATTCTGGAAATGTGCCGAGCAGAGTGGTGTGGGCATAGGTGAATGAGGACACTGACGTGTTGGCCTGACGAGTCACGCCACCATCACCCTCGCCCGCACGTTGCTAACAAGCCCTTGGGCCTCTCGATGCTCCTATTTTGTTTCCTCGTGGGTGACCTGGCTAGTGAGTTGCCTGAGAGCAACCTTAACGTGGGAATCATGGTGTGGACCTCTAGGGTGTTGGTCCCAGTCCACCCCAGTCCCTCCTGGGAAGCTCTGGAGTGGCATTTGTGGCCCCAGGACCTGCCATGTTTCTGGACTGTCTCCCTTGGGTGTGTAGTTCCTCTGCCATGTGAACGGTGGCTGTTTGTAAACACGTGTTGTGCACAGACTCTAGTTAGGTCCCTTGTAAATTCTCACCTAAGCTGAGCTCACCTAAGCTGAACTTGTTTTTCTCAAAACAGCCCAAGTACTATATTCTCTTTAAAGTATAATCAGATCACGAAACGCCCTATTGGTCTGAACTTTCAGGGCTTCCCACCACACCCAGAATAAAACCCCAGCCCTTGACCATGACCTCCAAGGCCCTTGGTGATCTGGCCCTGCCCACCCCCCTGATCTGACCCCTATGCTTCTTTCATCAATCACCCATCTTCCTTTACCCTGGCCTCTGGGAAGCCTGTCCTTTATGAGTCTAACTTGTTCCTGCCACAGGGCCTTTGCACCTGCCATTTCTTCTGACCGGACTCTTTGTATGAGTTGATCATTCTAATCTTTAGGTCTTAGCTGAGATGTCATATTCTCAGAGAGGCAGTCTGTGACCATGCACACCGATCACCTGATTGACTTTCTTTCTGGAACTCACCAATGTGAAATGACCTTGTTCATTTACCATCTGTCCCTCCCCACAAGAATGTAGACTCCATGAGGGGCCTGCCCATAGTTTTCACCTCTGTATTCTTATCTAGATCAGTTCCTGGCACAGAGAAGAGACAGAATACTCACTGAGTGAACGAACACATGAATGGCCTTTGCAGTGATATGTTTACTTGGGTTTTCTTGTCTGTGGTTTAGACGAGGAGCCAGGATCACCGAGCTCTGTGTTAAGAATGTGAAGGTTATTTGCTGAACGACTGGGTAAATGAACAATGCTTGTTATGCTGTGTGGAGTTAGATTGTGCAGATGAAGGCATATGTTCAGGGAGTTTGCGTATGCTAGAAGGATGGCGTCTTGGGAGCAGTGAGGGGGTGCCCCCAGGCGTTGGTAGGGGCTTCCAGTAGAAACCAAGCCCACCGTCATGCTCCAATACTGCTTAACCCCGCACCTGCCGTCCCCTCGGGTTCTCATCCTCTCCAGGGCTGGAATAAAGGACAGGGGATGTAGCGTTCACCCAGTGAGGGATGCCTGAAGCCATTTGTTTGCCAGTGTTGAGCTAAGCACTGCCAGACAAACAGACATCTTCTTGAGATGGCATTCCAGTTGGCAGGAACCTCATAGCTTTGCCCAAGCCTGAGGCTTGCTAGGCAGTCGGAAATACAGCTCGGCTTCATCTTGATACTTCATGCCAGGCTGGCACCTGGAGCTCAGACCTGCAGGGAGCAGGAAGGCTCCGGCTGTTCCCCCAAAGGCTTGGGAAGTAGGGAGGCTTCCGGTGTTGCCTTCTGAATACCTGTGAATCCCTCACGGAAAGGAAGCTTCCGACTACCTAAGCCTGATTGGAGGGTCTCAGAGTGTTAACCTGAAGTTTTGTATTTGCACTCGTTAATCAAATAATTATTGAGGGTCCGCCAGGCACTGAGAATATTAGGGTTCACCGGACAGCTATGGACCCTGACCTCACGGGATTCATCGTCCACTTGAAAAGTTGAAAAAATAAGTCAACCATAACTATGCCAGGAAATATCTAGTTGCAACCCTGGCAAACACTATGGAGAGGCGTGTGGTAGTAAAGAACTCATAATCAGAGCAGGTATCGCTTAGGCTATGGGTCAGTTGCTTCTGTAAGAGACCTTGTTTAGGGCTGCGTACATTAAAGTGTATTTTTCTGTCCTGGAGGAGTCTGGGAAGATTTGGTGCCTCTGCTCTGCATTGCCCTCCAAAGCCCAGGCCCCTTGTCTCCGGCGCGGGTACCCCTAGGGGCTGCCCTGGCTCACGGGATCCAAGATGGCATACCAGCACACAGAAGCCCAGCCCACGGGATGGCGGAGAGGGTGGAGGGCAGGGGAGGCCAGCCCACGGAGACGTGGCTCCTTCTTTATCTGAAGAACAATGGGAAGGCTTTAAACTATTTTAAGAGGATGGTGGCACCAGCACATCTATGTAAACAATACGGTCAGTGAATATATAGAAAACAGACGGGGGTGGTCCGAGAAGACACGAGCAACTAGCACAGAAGGCCAAGGTGAGGAGAGAGGTCTGCGCTAGCCACCACGGGCTTCCAGCACGCACCTCCGCACATCCGGACAACTCATCTCCCCTCTCCCCTGCCACCTTCTTGTCGACGAGCACCACGCTTTCTGGAATGGCAGCCCAGCTCCCCGACTTGGCCAGACACTTGAGGTCTTTGTTCAGGACAAAATGCAGCAATACTTCCCAGAGGAGGAAAAAAAAAAAAAGAAAAAAAACAGAGTGTGGAAGAGAGGCAGTCTCTTAGCCCCAAGAGATTATTCTAATAGCTTTAAATGAGTCCTTCAGACCCCTGACTTGGTTCTCTTCTCAAAGACCCGGTGACAGGCTGTTCTGTGGGCTGTTCTGCCTACCTTTCTTGGGCAACCTAATACCTTTTTCCTTTCCGTTTCCCACATCACATTAATTCTTCATAAGTGGTCCTTATTATTCCTTACTTGTTCCATCTTGGGTGCACTATTTCCTTGCCAGTGGTGTATAAACTAGGCCAGCTAAATGGCACAGACATCTCATCCATCAAGCCTTTAATTTTCCACCTTGGGAAGAAGTGCAGAGGCTCAAGTTAAAGATAAAACCCAAGTCACCTGAATACTCCGCCGGCTCCTCACGTTTCTGCACGGGGGAGCAGACGGTGGTCACCACGCAGGTGCGGATTGGCTCATGCCAGAGGGTCCGCGGCTGGGACGGAGACCCTCCCCAAATCCCTGATGAGCAAGATGGAAGTCGCTTTCTCCTCTGTCTCATGTTTGAGTTCGTGAGGTAGCTGCTGTCTGCAGAAGCATGTGTAAACCACAAAGTTTGGGAGTTACTTTGTTGCCTGGTAGTAGGTAACTCACACAGTGTTCTTTCAGACACTCCAGGATTGTTTATATGAAGGGCTAAGATTAAAAATGATACTGGATAAGGGTATGTAAATTGTAAGACCTAGAAGTTTCTCATGACGTTATGGAGCTTTATCATTTGCAACAGCATCTCCATGGATAAATTGAATTTGATCATCACAGCAAACCCTTGAGGGTTGGATAGGGTCCTGGCTATTGTCTTCTTGTTACAGGTGAAGAAATGGAGATCCAAAGGCATTCGAAGTAATTAATCCAAAAGCACCTGGCAGGTTAAGAGGAGCAAATTATATTCTGCCTTTGAATCCTTTGTTCTTTCCAAGAAACTCACCACCTCTTTGGGGATTCCTCTTTGCAAAACTGAGAGCAAAACTTTGGCCCCTAAGAGCCACGTGAAGGTCAGTGATGTAGCATAACCTGAATAGATAAAAGTTTTAAAGAAATCAATAGCCACCTCTGATCTTTTGGATTCCCTGCATTGTAGGTGTTCAGACTAAAGGAGGCTGCGAGACAAGGTTGCGTAAGAACAGAGTAGTCTAGTATGGAGAACGATGACTGACAGTTTGTATGCATATCTCTGACAACTCTATTGTTTGGGGGAGTTTTTCCTAAGGAACTTGTTGACTTTTTGGACCTGAACACATTGTTTCTTTCCTCACTTTATTTAAATGTGTTGGGTTGGGTCATTTTATTTAAATGTCTTGGGTCGGTTCGAGCGGAACCATTACCTGAAATTCTGAAACGTTGTTAGCCCTTGTTAGCCCTGCGTCGAGTGCCGCAACCCTACCACGTGGGAACCCATCTGGAATGCTGGTTTTCACTTTTGCTTTCCCCCGTCTAGAGCATGTCCAGCTCCCATAAAAAAACCTATGATACGATTTCTGAGGATGAACGGAAGTAGGATGCTGTTCTTGCATGACAGGACCTTCCATCAGGGGAGTAGGGGGGAAATAGCCACACCACCGGCTGGGCCGCAGTGTCATGTCAGTGATATCGCGGGATGCTTCCAAGCGCGGACCCAGGAATAAGACATCCAGTGGATTCCAACCCCTCGACTTACTGACGGGACATTGGCAGGTTACCGAACTTCTCTGTCTCAGTTTTCTCTTCTGCAAAACAGGGATGACAATGATAGCATCTCCAGCCCTACAGTTGTTTTTAAGATTTTATTTATTTATTTTTGCGAGAGAGAGAGAGAGCGCGTTAGCGGGGGGGAGGGGCAGAGGGAGAAGCAGGCTCCCTGCTGAGCCAGGAACTGAACTTGGGACTCGATCCCAGGACCTAGGGATCATGATCTGAGATGAAGGCAGATGCTTAACTGACTGAGCCACCCGGGTGCCCCCTCCTACAGTTGTTTTGGGAATTAAATGAAAGAGTTTGTACAAGTGCCTGGCATGCATTAAGTATAAGTGGTATTATTGGGGTTCCTGCTATTTTGGGGGTTGCAAGGACAGGAACTGGAAACTGTGAGGGGGCCCAGAGCAGATAGATGTGTCATTTGAAGAGCAAATTCAGTTCATTGACCCTGCAGAAGACATCCAGTCCTGGTTCCAGATCTTCCCGGGGAGACTCAAGCATGGCTCATCTTCTAAGACCCTTCCCCACGTCAGAACAGTAGAACGCCTCCTTTGGGGAACGGTCCACCCAGAGCTGGCTTTATCAAAAATGTTCTTTTAATTCAAGAGAGAGAAGAGCCAACCCAAACTGAATTGAGAAAAAGAAAAAAGAAGAGAAGTAGAACGCTAGGAGTCAACTTGTGTCCGTACGATGGGGGTTGGCTTCAAATGATGTCAACCGAAAATGGCGTTCTCCATTTGAAGGTGTTGGGTTTATCTCTGCTTCCCTCCCCTGGAGTCTCACATTCCATGCTGTCACATGATGACCACATGAGCTTCGGCCTTATGACTTCTCAGGGTCCAGTCCAGCAGCAGAGAGAAGCCGTGTTCCTGTGGCCAGGCCAGAAGCTCCAAGGTCCTTTCTGCCTTTTTGGTCCCAGACTGAGCACCTGTGTGTGAAGCAAGCTTGGCGCCTTGAGGATGTGCTGCGCTTGGATTGGTGTCATGTGCTGCACCTCTGGGCCACGTCTGCGCCGTGTGCACTGGGAGGCAGGGGTGGGAAGAATCCCGAGGTAAAAGAAGCAGAAACCAACATCCATCACACAGCCCTTCCCAGGCTGAGACACAGGCGAAGACATTTCAGGAGGGGCCGGATTTAGGGGAAAGTGCTGGGGATGTCTTTGCTAAACTGGGGGGGTGCTTCATTTCCTTCAGGAAACATCCCTCACTAATGCCATCTTGCATAGTCCTGGAGAACAGTGAGTCCCTTGCAATGTCAGACCAAATGCCTTTCGTGGAGTGGAACCAGTCCACGGTGAAGACCTTTCGTGTAACTTCGTGGAAGGCAGCAGTTCCCGTGAGCAGGGCGCATCCAAGTGTATGAAATGGAAGAAAAACAAACCATCGATGGCTTCTGGCTTCTCCCCAACAGCCCTATTATTCATGCTCACGCCCTCTTCCACCAAGGAGTTTTTGGTGGTTTAGAATATTCTAGGAAGCCAAGACAAATCTCCAACAAATCATACTAGCACATACTTTGACGGTGCTTTCCACACACTGGGCATTTCTCAAAGTCCTTTATACACTCTCCCTGCGTGTCCACACCCCTACCAGGTAGCTGCTGTGTGGTCTACAGACGGGACCCCGAAGCACACAGAGATGAAGAAACTCCCCGGTGTGCGCAGCTGCTAAGCACTGAGCGGGGACTTCAGCCCCGGTGGCCCAGCCTGCAGTCTGGTGGTTCCCGGCTCGCAACACTCACAAGGACATGATGAAGGCAGGGAAGTGAGTTCAAGGCCAGAGTCAGCTTGCTCTGACAGATGCTTTGCAACTCAGGACCCTTGCTGGGAGTGGCCCCGATGCACCGCTCAGGCTTCCCGCAGCCTCAGACGGCCAGCACTCCTCCCAGCTGCGAGATGCGAAAGTGCCGTCTCTCCGGGAAACGGAAACAGTCTGCCCCGAGAAAACGCAGTCAAGGTGAGACCCGAAAGGAATCGCTACGGGGGGTGACTCTGTGCAACATGCTGCAGCGTGTGCTTTTATGCACCCCTTTATCACCTATGCGTCCAGATGCTTCTCTGTACCAGGCACTCGCTCCCCCAGGCCAGAGTGCACTGGGGAGACCAAGACCTTTCTGTCCCGTGGCTTACTGTCCAGGGAGGACAGAGGAGGGGGACTAGAAGGGCAGAAAGGACCGTAAGTGTGTGCTGTGCCAGGGGGAGGTAGGCACGATGAGGGAGACTGAGGCAGGGCACGGTTGGGCCGGTAAGCCAGGTCCCCTTGGAGCGGTTCACATCCGACACCTGAGAGAATCCGGAGTGAGCCTCCTGGCTCCGTGGGGGAAGGGCATTCCCAGCAGAGGGACAGACGAGAGAAGGGTGTCAAGGTCAGAGAGGAGAGTAGGGACCATTCATGATGTCATCATCAGTCAGGACAAGCATGTCATGGGCTTAGGGGTCTGGTTTCTTGCAAAACTCAGTTCAAGTATGGAGTTTATTCCCCTCTCTTACAAAGACGGGTGTTAAAAGCACTAATGACCTCCTGAATGGGGGAAAAAGAGAAGGTGCTCGCACCTACCTTAACAAAGGGACACGAGTGCGTGTATGTATGTTTCTCAAGAATGCATCTGAAAAGAGCAGGACGGAGGATTTCCTACCCGAGGAGTAAAGAGAAGAGCAGGGGGCGGATGGAAGCGAAAAGAAGCACAATTTACATTTTCCATTTATGCCATCAGCTTTTTATTCTCCAGGTGACACCAAGACAGAGCCCACTCCCGATGCGGCTTGTGCAGACAGTAGTAAAACCTGACAGGTAATTTGGTGAATCAAGAGAGTCAGCAACCATCTGTTGAGGATGATAATATTCAAGGGGTTTCATTGTTTCCATGAAAACTTACTTATGCTGGGCTCGGATTAATTTTTCATTGTCTCCAGTTAGACGAGGATTGCTTACACAGCTGCCTCAAATAGAACCTTGATTGCATGCCGTCTTTTGCCAAAATCATGAAAGACCGGGGGAAAAAGAGGAAGTTAAGTAAAATCAAAGACTAACTTCAGACGTAGTGAAGTCACTGGCGCCCCGCAGAGCCCCTGGACTCTTTTCTCGTCCACCACGTTCCCTTTTGATCAGCGCTCATGCTCTTTGATTATCATGCTGTTCCCATGAGCAGGGAAGGTGGAGATGGAGAGAACCTGGCCATATTAGGAAAACTAGGAAAAAGCATCCCAGCCAGAGTGAATCCAGCTGCAGTTATTTTCTTGTTGCAAAGCCCCTTAGCACCAACGAGGACTGGACGGGTACAAGACGGAAGATGCCAGGACTGGGGGGCACGCACACGCGTGAGCACGCACGCCACGGTCACGCTGGAGCTCAGCCATTCGCGATGTGCTTCTGTTGTCAGTCCCCTTTGCAAACGATTAACACCCCGTGAGCTCATTCAGGGGCTGCCACACGTCTTGTTCTGACATGCGTGTCCAGGAAGAGCTGCCCGGATGAATGAGGCTCGGGTGAGACCTCCTTCCAGAGTCTGGTCTGTGTTGCCTTCTTTTCTGGGCATGTGCCGCCCCCGTGGATGCCTCAGCGGATGTCGTGAACAGGAACCAGCCCACGGTGGCCGAACCAGCAGCGTGTGTACCTCTGACACTGGGTCTGGCCAGCTCTGGCAGAGGACGCGTTCCCCGGCGGGTCTTACCAGTGTTTATTATTTTAAGCCCGGCCATTTGCAGCATCGGACTCGTCCCTGCAGACGTGTGTGCCGGCAGCCCCTTTCCTAAGGGGTCAGCGGGTCATCGACAGTGGGCAGGGGCAGCGGTGACATGTGGTGACCTAGACGACGGACACCCACCACCACGGTATTCTTAACCGCACCCACCACCCTGTAGGTCACACCCTCAGGATGGATTCGTCTTCGAACCGGAAGCTTGTACCCTTGGACCAATGTCTGCCCATCCCTGCCCAGCCCCTGGCAACCACCACGCTACCCTGTTTCTGTGTTTTCAATTGTTTTTTCACATTTCACATCTAAGTGATATTCTGCAGTATTTGTCTTTCTCTGTCTGACTTACGTCCCTTGGCGTAAGGCCCTCGGGTCCTTGTGTTGTCCCAAATGGCAGGATTTCCTCCTTCCTCACGGCCGAGCAATATTCCGTTGTGGAGACAGACCACATCTTCTTTACCCATCAGCCACACAGACCTGGGCTCTTAAGCCCATTCTTTACTGCTTCTTCTCACTTTGGGGAGAAGAAACTGGCAAATGAGGAGGGGGTACACCACCATGTGTACCCAGAGGTTGTGGTCCTGGCCCCATGTGGAATGGGGGCCCCGGGGGACATGCCCCCCCAGCAGGGTTCTTCATTCCCAGGCATCCTGGGACCAAAGCTATGTTTCTATGAAATAATGCACTGAGCTCTTGGATGAGCATCTGCTCCCAAACCTTGGAAACATGCCTCTTGTAAACTAATTGGTCCATAAAGGGATTGAACTGCGCCTCTGGGCACCATGCACTCTGCTCTTAATAACTCAGCTCTCCTCTCTGGCCTTTCCCTCCTGAAGTGGCTATTGATCTTTTAAAAGTTTTATGATCTCATCTTGGGGTTACAAAGAGAGCTGTTGCCTTGACTGCCCCTGGGGTATGGGATGAGTCCTCCTTCCTCCAGCTAAGCAGCTCTTTGCACCCGGGGCCCGTCCTCACTGCCTTGTTGGAAGACTTGGAGTCCCGCCTCCCTCATGGCTGACCTCACATGACTCCACGGGGCCTCCAGGTACCTGTGGCAGAGTTCCCTAAATGCCATTCATGATTCTTGCCGTATCTGCAGATCAGAAGTACTGTTACTATTTAGCGTTTCATATTAAAGTCAGCTCATCCTTTTTGCTACTTAAAAAAATTTGTTTCAAAGGGAAACTTTGTCATTACTGAATATGAAAAACCCAATATCGTTTGCCATAAATAGAAGGGAAACATACAAGTAAATGCAATTAAATGCTTGGTCTGGAGCCCACTTCTCTCCACTCCAGTGGAGCCTTGTGAGCCTAAAAGCTTCCCCTCCTCCTCGCTGATGCCCCAAGAGAGCTTTCGTCTTAATCCTTCTCTTTTGTATGAACAGAAGGATGCATTTGAAATTAGAATGTAGGTCATGCCTTGAAGCCAGGCTGCGTGCCTCCCACCTCCCAACCCTAGACAGTCCCACGTGCAATCATCTTGAGTGCTGCCCGCTGTAGGCACACCCCACCGTGGGAAGCGTTGGGTGACCAGAGGGCAGGGTCTTGCCCTCACATCCTGGGCCCCCATCAGAAGGCCACAGCCAACAAGGGAACATGAATGCTTATCCTCTCCTTAGCATGTCCCCCCGCCCTCTGACCGGCCTCCTTGAGTGCCCACTCATGACTTTACTCATCCCGCTCCCCCCACCAAGAACACCCTTTCTCTTCCCCACTATCCAAAGTCGTTCCTCCCTTCCAAGCCTACCTCTTATCTGATTATTTTATCAGAAGCAAATAATTTCCAGAGTGGATCCTTTCCTCCTATTAAGCTTACCTGTGGATGGAAAATTGTAAGGTGTTTTTGTTTTTGTTTTTGTTTTAAGTAATGAATACAGGGGCACCTGGCTGGCTCGGTCGGTGGAGCGTGTGACTCTTGATCTCAGGGTCATGAGTTTAAGCCCCATGGGCATAGAGCCTACTAAAACAAACAAAAAACAAAACGAAAAAGCCTAATAAAGGCAGTTATAATTAGGAAAGCAAAAGGCAAAAACAAAACATAAAAAGCATTACTCCAAATGGAAGTGACTGGGGATTTTTATTTTTAGGGGATTATCCATATCACCCCACCTTCCAAAAATTAAATCAATTTCCCGAAGTCTCATCAGTAGAATGCCGGTGCTCCAAACAAACAAACAAGCAAGTAGACAAACACACACTACCAAAGAAAAGTGCATTCCCTGCGTGGAGGTGGTGAGTGGCGCCATCTTGTAAGATCAGGGGTGGGTGCAGTGGAGGGGCTCCCTCAGCCCCTGGAGTGGGTCTGCCTGCTGGCTGGCTGGAGAGCAGGGGCCCAGGAAGGAGCCCCTCCCTGCACGTTTGGGCTCACACTGTAGACAGACTGATACAACGTTTCTGCTCAGACGTCTTCCCTTCAGTATGTATCGATCATCATAACATATTGCTCTAAAATTTTTTGGAAAACTGCCACTTTGTGCAAAAATCCTGGGGCAAGGAGGACATGAACAACCCTCTTGTATGACCCACTCCTCCAAACAAACACCTTGACTCCTGGTTCGCTAGTCACAGAAGTTTGGAAGATCATGCAGTTTATACCCCCTTTCTTGGAGCGTCCGGGACACATTACGCAGCAAGGCTCTGATAAGTCCTGTAGCAAGGAAGCTTCTTGCTTCCCAGATGTGTTGGGTGGCAGAATCGCTGGCCCAAAAGGTACACCCAGAGAGCCCACTCAGAGAAATGATGCACTCACTGTTTGTGCCGCCCTCCATGCAGGGCAGGTGAGAGAGAAGGATGAGAAGCCAAGCGCCTGCCTTAAAGGGCTTAGTCAGCAGGGAGCTGAGGCAGCATGGTACTGACCAAAATCAACCAGGATGACAGTCCCGTCCACTGGGCTGCACGAACCCCAGGGGAGATGAGGATGGCCTGGGTGCAGTCAGGGAAGGCTTCCTGGAGGAACTGTAATCCAGGCCTGGATGTGCAGCTTAGATTTAAGTGAAGAGGAAGGGGAAGGCCAGAGGAAGGCCACAGCTCAGGCAGAGACCACGGAGCACTGCCTTCCAAGCAGTGAGGACAGATGCCGGCAGACAAGAGTTCAAAACCCACCACGTGCGGAGGACTAACCTCCACAAGCCTTGGAACGGAGTAACACTGGGGAGAGTTGGTGGAAGCATGAAAAAATCACCCATGTAAATGTCCTGGCCCAGATTCGTCTGAGTTCCCCGGAGCCCGGTGAGAAGGAGCCCAAGCTCTCAGTCCAAATTGGGGAATTGGACATTTTATTAATCCCACGCAAAGGATTTTAAATCAACACATTCTGCCTAAAAAAATACGTAGATTTCTGAAGTCTGTTGGAAAGGACAGAGGAGCGTCCTCCATGGCACCAATGCCCTGGGCTTGGAGGCAGCAGCGAGGGGGTTCTCGAGGTGAGAGTGCCCGCCCCTCTCTATCAGGACGGACGCCCTCACTCACCCGCCTTGCTGCACTTGGTTACGGGACTTACCCCACAATGGCAGCATTTCTCAACCCCGGCTCTCCGGACACCCTGGGCAGGACAATGCTTGGCTGTGAGGAGCTATCGCGTGCCTTGTAGGGTGTTCCGCGGCATCGCTGGCCTCTCCCCACTGAGTGCTGTTAGCGCTTCCCCACCCCAGTTGCGACAAGCAAAAATGTCTCCAGAGATCGCCAAGTGGTTTCCTGGGTGTGAGGGCAAACTAACTGCTGGTTGAGAACCAGTGGTTTGCAGCCAACACGTTCCACTCTCCAGAAGCTGAGGGTACTCTTGAAAAGTAAAGGGAAGTCAAGTTAGTGGGAGAAGCCATCACGGCTCTGGAGCATCAGGGATCAGGGGGCAGATACAAAAGCATTGCAAGTGAGCAGTGTGGACGCGGGCCAGCGCCGATGGGGTCCCCGTTCCTGAAGTTTGTTTTCTTTCTTTTTAAACTGCTCTCGAACAAAAGAAATGTTTAAATTGCAAATCACAGCGAGCTCCAAAACACAGCCAGTCCTTGAGCAAATGTGCAGCATATGTGGGCGATGGGGCCCCTTGCAGCCCTTCTGCTTCCATCAGTGAGAGAGGAATCCCTCTTTAGTGCCTTTACAAAGGGCACTTTGCATCCGTGGCTTGCGGGATGGTGCGGAGCTCACTTTGACTTCCCTTTGAAGGGGGGTGACTCTCACCATGGCAGTTAGGAAAAAATCCCAGGCTCCTTGAATCTGAACCTCTTCCCCCATCTTCAAAAATGCAAAGTTTGCCGTCATAATGACCAGCCAGGATATTAGACACATTTGAGACCCAGCTGGAGTGTATTTCAGGGCCAGGCAGCTGATGTCAATTTTCCCGACTTCTCATCTTCTCTTTTTACTGTGTTAGCCGGAGGGGGCTCTGCTTCAGGCCGATCCGAGTGGTGCCAAGTCATAAAGGACACAGTTATGAGGAAGCGGAAAAAACAGATGTTTTATTCACATTCCCCGAAGAAATGAATTGGGGGTGATGTATAGTGGATGGTTCTGTGCCATTGAGGAAAGGTGGCAAGACGTGGCGTTGTGAGCCGAGCAGACCCAAGCACGAGCCTCCGCCCTGCACTTACTCAGTAGCCAGACTTCCAAGGGGCAAGGATTAGAGTGGCCCGACCCCAGGCCGCAGGGACCACGGGGCTTTGCTGGGGACCCAGGGGTGGAAAGAAAAGGTCGAAGGTATTTGCAGCCCAGATAACAGACGTGGAGTAGTATCAAGAATAAGAAAAAGAGAAACAACCCAATTGAAAACAGGGAAAGAGTATGAACAGGGTATTTGCCGAAAAGGAAATCAAAGTGACCGATAAACTTTAGGGAAAGTGCTCAGCTTCCATGGGAACTAGGGAAATGTACATGAAAACAACAAGATCCTGTTTCTCACCCATCGGATCAGTTCAGTTCAAGCCTTTAATGATCTCTCATGTTGGGGGTGTAGGAAAAACAGACTCACACACCCCGTTGTGGGACTGGAAGTTGGTACAGACTCTTTGGAAAACAACTTGGAATTTTCTGTTCAGTGTGTAAGTGTCCAGCTCTGAGGAGGCAACAGTCCTACTCGCTAGTGGCTACGCTGGAGAATCCACAGGAGACATCAAGACTTGACTCAGCGAGGTTTTGTTTGTAAAACACTGCAAACAACCCAAATGTTCATCAACAGGGAAATGGCTAATTAAATCAGTACATACTACTGACTTCCAAACATGTTTGATTTTGTGCTTATGATTATAAATCACTTTGAGCAATAGTGGTACCATCGGTTAGGCGAGGAGAGATCCTGAAAACAAGTGCCTGACGCCGGAATGAGCTAAGGGCGAAAAGCGTAGAGAGAGTGTCCCACTTCAGTGGTGCCAGGGGGAGTCGGAGTTGTTTTTCTACCTTTTATACATATTCCGCTGTGTTCTGAATGATTCGCAGAGTTAATTATTGCTGCAGAACAGGCAACCCCAGTTGTCATTTCCAGTTCCCCTGTTTGTAATTTGGGGAAGCCTCGGGGGGGCTGCCGGGGCTGTCCCTATGGCATCAGCGGGGTCTGCTCCCCGGCACCTGCAGCGTCCGAGATGGGCCCGTGCCCGCGGTTGGCTAATCCGTGCTGGCTGCTGTCGGCGAGGAGCTTGCCGGGGCGAGAGCCGGGGCCTTGGGTCCCCGTGAGGCTCCCCCGCGGCTCGGTGGGCGGGTCCGCACGGCGGTCTCAGGGAGCCAGGGGCTGGCTTTCCCCAGAGCACAGAGCAGGGGCTGCTGGGTGTCCCTTCGTTTCTAAACCACTTGATTGAGGTTTGACTGGCACGGGAAAAGCTGTACATACGTGATGTACACAACCCGTGAAACCATGACCACTGCCGAGGCCACAGACAGACCCCTCACCTCCCTCACTGTTGTCATCACTGTGACTGTGTGTGTGTGTGTGTGCGCGCACACGCCACATCCTCTTAAGGCTCAGGTCTGGGTCCTAGTCCCGCAGCATCACTTACTCCTGCCACATCCTCTTTGGCAAAACCCGTCCCAGGACCAGCCTAGATTTGGGGGGGGACCTGCCTAACCAGGCTTTGCCTCCAGAAGGCAGGGCTCATGACTGCATGAGCAATGAGTCACCTGTTTTCTTGCTTGTCACCGTGAGACAGGCTGGTCATTTGTTTGAAGCCTGAGTTCTTGAAACCAAGGAACCACAGATGTGGGAAATGCATGGTCTAGGACGTCACTATTGAGATCGTAACTTGGCGCAATCCCTTTGGACAGCAGTCCCAAACATGGGCAAGATGAAATGTTATATGCCCCACACCCATACCCCAGCAGGTCCCCCTGTAGGAATGCATAGGTTTGAACAGATGCACAGACATTCCTCATGGCGTGGTCTGATGGGCTGGAAACAACCAGTCAAATAAATTCTAGCACCTCCATTAACTGGAATATTACGCAGCCATGGAAAATGAGTTGTGTGTGTATCCACTGACCTGGAAAGTTCTCTAGGAAATATTGCTAAGTGAAAAAAGCAAGGCACCGAACAGGAGGTGTGGCATGTGAACCCTGCAGGTTAACAAGATGAAGGATGCTTCAGCACGTTTGGTGGATGAACCTGGAGGACATGATGCTGAGTGAAGGAAACTAGTCACAATAAAGACAGATGCTGTGTGGTTCCACATCTGTGAGGTCCCTGCACTCGTCGGCGTCACAGAGACAGAAAGCACCATGGGGGGTGCCGGGGACTGGGGTGCACGTGGGGAGTTCGTGTTCAACGGGGACAGAGTCTCACTTTGCCAAGATGAAATGGGTCCTGGGGACAAAGGTGGTGGCGGCTGCAGAATGTTGTTCGCTCAAAGCAGGGGCAAGATGGTAAGTTGTATGTTAATGTGTATTTTACCACAATTAAAAAATAAAAAGGTGAAAATAAGATAAGATAAAAGTATATCCTTGCAAATGGACAGCAGATCTCTGGGAAGCTATACAAGGTGAAGGGAGTTGAGAAATGAAGAGTCAGGGATGGGAGTGAAGCTCCATTTCAACATCTTCTGTTTTCCGGTGTTTGGTTTTTTGTTACTGTGTGCACCTGCTGCATTTAAAAGTATCTTTCTGAGGTGTCAAAAAATGGCAAATAATTACAGTAGCCAAATATACCCTAACAACATGTGTTATAAATATATAAGGCATGCTGATACTTTATATTATGTATTTATATGAATATATTGTGTTTATATAAATATAGCATGTACATTATAAAGATATACTTAGCAGTATATATTTAGCAATCTCTGACCTAGTTTGCAAGACCAGAATTCTGCTCTGTTGTGGGTAAAAGGATTGTCAGCTCCAGGGTGAACTGGGATCCGACTCGCATTTTCCCATCATTACCTAAGCAGATAAACCCGCCAAAGTGTCCTCCTGACTTAAATATTCCTTAATGATGTGGGAGATGTTTTCCCCGCATCTTCCTCTTTTTTTTTTCCTTTCTTTTTAAGAGAAACAATCATGCCTTTTGTGGAAAGAAACTTGGGGCCAGTGTTACACGGGAAGCAAAGTGAAGCAGAAAGGAGGATGTTTCTCAGGTAGAGCGGGTTTGAAGGCACTTGATATACTACATTGTAGGGAAAGCTCCGCGGCAAGCAGGCTGGGCTGGTGGGCTTCTTTGCTTTGCCCCCACTTCTCTTTCTCCTGAACGCATCTCTCCAGCCTCGTTGGGCTTCCGTCCCGGTGACCTGTCTGCGGCACCAGCTGCCCAGGGTTCCAAGACAGAGAGAGGAGGGAGAGAATGAGTCCTCCTGGCAGGTGCTCATGGCCTCTGGGTGCAGAGATAATGGCGTGGGGGGGCAGGGGGGGACAGGATGCCGTGCTAGGGACGCGGGGAACATCCCCAGAGTATCACGCAAGATGACTTGATTTGGATCATGCACGTGGTAACATCAAATCAGTCACATCCCAGAGAGAGAGCAAGTGATCTTGTGCCCCTGGTGTCCGCTGAGTTCTTCTGACCGGGCAGGTCGCGGTGCAGCCGAGGGCTCGGGGCTTGTCTCCTGCATCAGGTCTGATGAGCCATTCACCTGGCTCATTCCTTCCTGGCAAGTGGACCTCACATCCAACTGGATGTGTTGATATAAAATTCTCTGTTCGATACATGAATGTAAGTTTAAGAAAAAGGCGAGACCATTTATAGGAGAAACACAAAGTAAATAATAGAACACAGGGTACCTAGATTTGGCCAAAGGGCATGCCCGTGGTGTGTTCTGAGTTTGAAGTTTGGAGACCGGCACCGAAGGACCGCACTGCGGGGACAGATGCACCTCACACCGGACGAGCACTCACTCTGGGTCAGAGTCTGTTCGAGGCACAGGACGTACATCAACTCACTTCAGCCGGGTTCAGACCCTGTGGGGTGGACACCGTAACGTGTCCCATCTTCCAGATGAAGAAATGATTCAGGGTCTAGGGTATCAAGAAATAAAGCTCCAGCAATGGATGGCTGTAAGATCCCCTTCCAAATAGACGTGTATGTGTGCACTTCTCCATCTAGTTACCAAGTTATGGATGAATAATGGGGGATTGTCAGTTGTAAATCCTCTTGGGCTGCAGCTGGAGCTGGACGGCTGACAGGACACCAGCCTGTATTGTGCTCCTCGAGGGGTCCTGGGTGTTCCTGCTGGTTCCTGACATTGAGAGGGGTCAGCAGACTCCCCAGCTGGACAGAAAACACAGGCAACTCTCCTGATGCAAGGCACAAAGGCAAGAGACCCAAGAAAGAAAGCAGGACTTAGCACAGAGTGTGAGGGCCCCACCTATCAGCCATCTCCTGGCAACTCCCCTGCTCCCAACCCAGAGACGGCCTCCCTTGGCCCTCGGGATCAAGCCCGGATGTTTCTATAGCACGCATCCCTCTGCCTAGACCTCATCCACACGTGCCCTCACTCTCCTCTGTCCCGTCCATTTCAGGGCCTTTGCACATGCTGTCCCTTCTACTAGCTATGCTTTAGCAAACCTCTGCTCATTCCCCAGATTGCACTTTAGATTTTCTTGATCTTCACTTCCTCTCCCCACATCACCCACCCCATTACGAGCTCCCTATGTACCTCCTCATAGCACTTTGTACCAGCTTATAGTCATAGATTTACAGTATTATTTATTGCCCGTTTTTATCATTAATTCAGGAGGCTGAATGTGAAATGGGCAAGGAATTCCTAAGGTTTGCTTGCCACACTGCCATAAATTCAGCTGGTAAAGAAACAATGGACCCAAATAGAGTTAGACAATTTACTGCTCACAGTGCGGCTGGCTCTTCCCACTCTCAACAGTGTCACCGTCCCACCACCGGGTCCCAAGCTGGGGTGGCTGGGTGCTGTGGACTGAATGTTGTGTCCCCCAAATTCAGATGTTGGAACCTAACCCCTAATGGTATGAGAAGGCGGGAACTTGGGGAGGGGATCCGGTCATGAGGGTGGAGCCCCACGATGGAAGTGGAGACCCCAGGGCCCCCTCACCCTGTCTGCCTCGTGGACCGGGAGGAGGGTCCTCACCGCTGAATCTGCAGGTGCCTTGATCTTGGACTTCCAGCCTCCGGGACTGTGAGAAATGCATTCCTGTTGCTAATAAGCCACCGGTCTATGGCGGTGGTGACGCGGGGCGGTCCTGGGTGGAATAGGGCACATGGGGGAGTCTCTGAGAAATACTGAATTTATAAGGACACCCCCAAACTCGCAAGGGCTGCAGCCACACCTGTCCAGACTTTGTCCCTCAGCATGACACTGCCTTCATTTTCCTGGCCAGGAAACAGTCTGCCCATTGGCTCCAGCTTCCCGGGCAGTTTGCACGGCATGGAAGGCTGGCTCGCGGGGCGTGCCGGAATGCGGGATCGGCTCCTGACACGGAGGCGCAGGGTGTTACTCCACACCCACTCTTGGGGGCTCGGGGTAGATACTGGCACGGGAGCACCTGATAGCCGGGGTCCAAGTCCCACCCCCCGGTACCAGTGCAGCCTCGGGCAGTGGGCCTAAACTTCCCACACCTGTTTCTCCATCTGGAAAGTAGGGATAACAGCAGTACTTACCTGGAAGGGCTTTGAGGAATACCCAGTGGTCCTATAAAATGCTCGGGACGGTGCCTGACACATGGCAAGCTCTGTGTGGGTGCTGACTGTTCATTATCACTGTTAGGGCTGCCGAGCCCGCATGCCCGGCTCCCACCCCAGGCTGAGCGGAAGGCGCTTGGGCTCACGGTGCTTCTCTTTAGTGCTGACCTACCTGGGTGGCTTTGGGCCCGTGGACTCCCTCCTGTCCGGCCCCGGAGGCAGGCACTCCCGTTGTTGGTCCGTGTGATGTCGGCCTCCCCACCACCCCGGCGGCCCCCAGTGCACCTGCACTAGAAGGACAGCTCCAGCAGGAACAGGGGCTTTGCTCTGTTGCTACCCCAGTTCCTCAAAAATGGCCTTGCGGTAGCTCTCTGGTGAAGGGGTGCACGTGGCTCTCTGCAGGGGCAGGTGGGCAGGGAGCTGTTGACCTCCCGCCCCGCGCCCCGAGGGCTCAGAGCCGCCCGCCCTCCCGAGCCAGGCGCAGAATTGCAGAGGGTGAGCAAGAACGGCTGTGGAGGTGGCTTCCTAAAGCGTGAGCACACGAAGGCCCAGGGATTGAAACTCTTTTTCAATGAGGGTGATGTTTCCATTGCCGGTGTGAACACAGTATTATTCAATTCCCTGCAGCCCTCTGTCCGGGGAGTCCACCTCCGCGGAGCTTATTCTAAGATGAAATTGCAGCCTTTAAACTGATTTCAGCATCTTTACTCTCTTCGGGCAGCTTGCAGACACCTAAGAATGGCTTTTTCTAAATTGCTGGTCCCCTTGGGTTGCCTCAGCTAAATGGTCCCGGCTTCAGCGCCTTTGATTTGAAAACCGCCCCCAACACCCCCTCCCCGGCTCCCGGTGGGGGCTGCTCGGGGGAGAGCAGATTCCCAGATTCTTTTTTTTTTTTTTTAATTTTATTATGTTATGTTAGTCACCATACAATACATCATTAGTTTTTGATGTAGTGATCCACGATCCATTGTTTTCGTATAACACCCAGTGCTCCATGCAGTACGTGCCCTCCTTAATACCCATCACCGGGCTAACCAATCCCCCCTCCCCACTCCCCTCTAAAACCCTGTTTGTTTCTCAGAGTCCATAGTCTCTCATGGTTCATCTCTCCCTCCAATTCCCCCCGCCCATTTTTCCCTTCCTTCTCCTAGTGTCCTCCATGCTATTCCTTATGTTCCACAAATAAGTGAAACCATATGATAATTGACTTTCTCTGCTTGACTTATTTCACTTAGCATAATCTCCTCCAGTCCCCTCCATGTTGATGTAAAAGTTGGGTATTCATCTTTTCTGATGGCTGAGTAATATTCCATTGTATATACGGACCACATCTTCTTTATCCATTCGTCTGTTGAAGGGCATCTCGGCTCTTTCCACAGTTTGGCTATTGCGGACATTGCTGCTATGAACATTGGGGTGCATATGGCCCTTCTTTTCACTGCATCTGTGTCTTTGGGGTAAATACCCAGTAGTGCAATTGCTGGGTCATAGGGTAGCTCTATTTTTAAATTTTTGAGGCACCTCCACACTTTTCCAAAGTGGCTGTACCAACTTGCATTCCCACCAACAGTGTAAGAGGGTTCCCCTTTCTCCACAACCTCTCCAACATTTGTTGTTTCTTTCCCTGTCCATTTTTGCCATTCTAACTGGTGTAAGGTGGTATCTCAGTGTGGTTTTGATTTGGATTTCCCTGATGGCTAATGATGATGCAATGGAAAAAAGACAGTCTCTTCAATAAATGGTGCTGGGAAAATTGGACAGCCACATGCAGAAGAATGAAACTCGACCATTCTCTAACACCATTCACAAAGATAAACTCAAAGTGGATGAAAGACCTCAATGTGAGACAGGAAGCCATCAAAATCCTAGAGAACATAGGCAGTAACCTCTCTGACATCGCCCACAGCAACTTCTTTCAAGATACATCTCCAAAAGCTAGTGAAACAAAAGCAAAAATGAACTTTCGGGACTTCATCCCAGATACTCCAGGGCTGCTTCCCTCACATCAGAGGAGGGAGGGAGCCGCTCGCCAGCGCACATTCCTTCTTTAAGATGGGTCAGCGTGGTCGGCCAAGCCCAGAGACAAACAACACTCCCCGAGAACACAGTGGGGAAATACGGTTTTGATCCTCTGTTTCTTTTTCCATCCACTGCGTTTTCCCCCCGATCTCTGGTTCTCCTGCCCTGTCTGGTGATGGCTCACAGGGGAGACATTTGTTCACGGCATCTGCCTGCCTTTCAAGCCCGCCGCCCCGGTGCTGGGACACAAGGAGCCGTTCAGAGATGAAAGAGTGACACTCAGCTTGCAGGCAGCTCGAGGGAGGCAGGGGCGTCTCGTGAAGCGCCTGGTCTTGGGGCCCAGGCTCCCCGAAGCGCCGGCGTCTACCGTGGGGTGAGAGTACAAGCACAGTATAGGGACAGTTGGGCATTTGACCACGTCCTCCTTTTACTAAAGGGGAGACTGAGGCCAGAGTGACAGTAACGGGAGCTGGGGCTTCGAGGCAGAAAGATCAGCCAGCATCGGTTGGACTCATGAGCTCACTCAGCCGTTCCTTCTCGACTCCCTTCTTGGTCACACCTGTTGGCAAGGTCCCAGTGGCACGCGTCCGCCTGGTGAGGCCGGCGGCCATACAGAACAGGACAAATGGAGGATTCAGCCACTTCATCTTTCAAGTGGGGGCTAACCACCAGAAATTAACCTCCCATCACAGCCCAGTAATGAGGGGGGGGATTTCTCCCAAAGGAAACCACCGTGCTATTAAATCGTATAAACTGGATTGACACCAGGAAGCCCGGAAACGAGAAATATCCACCACCTCAGGGTCACAGCCACGTCCCGATTCCTGACCCAGTGGGCTGCTTTTTATGTGGGTCCTGGGGTGACGGGAGGCACAGCCCCGAGGGACCCGCGTCCCCCCGCCCTGAGCAGGATGACGCTGCTAGACTCACCCCTCCCCTCTCACCAGCTCTTTCCCGCGGAAATCCATCTGTTAGCACTGGTTTAGTGAAATGCTTTGTCGTCTCCCGCGGACCCGCCACTGGCGTTACTGAAGACCCCTCTCTCTCTGTGATGGACGTACTTCTTCTCAGCTCATCTAGTTTCTATTAGGGACGCTCAATAAAAGCTCTTCCGAAGCCGGACGTGCCGAGTGGTGCAAACACATGTGCTTAGTTGAGTTGGGAGGCTTGTCCCTGAGCCTGTCTCTGGGACGCAGAAGGGCCTCTGGAAAGCACAGGAAAGTCTGCAAAGGAAGCTGAGCTGCCCCTTGGGTCCTAAGCAGCATTTGATCTCCGCGGGGAGCAATGGGAGAGCGCAGGTTCTTGAGGAATTACCAGCTCTGCATCCCCACAGTCCACATCCAGAAGTGAGTTTTCTTCCCCCCACCATCGCTTCCACTTACTCTTGCTTCCCTGGATCAGCTCAGGCCGTTGGATGTGCCCTTCTGGAATGTTCCCAGGAGGTGTTGCTAGGAAAGAACAGGTGAGTTTACAAGAGGGATGGCGGACGCAAAGGGCGACGTGAGCCAGGAACGACGGAGCTGGAGGTCCGGCGGGGCGGCACCTTCATTCGTTCACCTACTAAAGACGTATTTGTCTCCTCCTGCATCACCGGGCAACCGTGTGGGCCAGGGGTACGGCACAGACCGAGACGGACAGAGTTCCTCATCTTGAAAAGCTCACATCTTGATGGGGAAGACGGAAAATGAACAAAGGAATCTGGCAGTGGCCAGCGCAGAGATGGAAACCTAGCCACATGATTGGTCCTGGGGTGTGGGCACTGGACAGGGTCTCCTTGAGCGGGGCGTGCAAGTGTGGGAAGGCGCTGGCTCTACGCCGAGTGACAGACGGAACCAGCCGCAAAGAGCAGCCGCGGGGAACAGCAGACCGAAGAGGGAATGAGCTCACCATGCTGATGGGGCCGCAAGAGTCCCGGCGCGGCTGGAGCCCAGAGACCGAGGGAGAGAAGGCAGGAGACGAGATGGGCGGGAGAGGACGCGTCCAGGAAGGGGCTCTGGGTTGTATTCTCACCGGGGTAGGAAGCCCGAGAGACTTTTAGGGATGCACGTGGTCTAGTGAGTTTATTACAGAAAGACACCTCCAACTCCTGAGCAGAGCAGACACTGTAGAGACAAGAGTGGACTCGAGGCTGCACCGTCCCCCTGGGTCTTGTCCTGCCTGTCCTCCCGTCTCAAACCCCACACACTCCCTCGGCCCCTGCTGGACACCCAGCTGGGGGCTGACTGAGGAGAACAGCCGTTCCCTGAGCTCACTCACCCAATGTGATGCCTTCTCAACGTTTTTTTTCTCTTTTTTTAACATAAAACGTGGACCTGGCACTTACTAACACTGTGGATTTTAAAATGTTCGAGGAATGGGTGCGAGCGACCCCCCCCACCTGCACCCCTAGCAGCAGCAGGGTGCTGGCCTCGCCTCGAGCTTGCTTCTGCAGGTGTTGGAATTGTGTCCACACCTGTGCTCGTTGGCTCCAGCCCACTGGTCTTCCCTTGTTCCAGAAAGAATCTCCACCCACGATGCCCCCTCGTCCTCAGATACCCCTTGCTAGCTCCCCTGGCTTCCCCCAGCTCGTCCAGCCTCAGCTCACACATCACTGTTTCGGGGACGCCTTCTCCAAGCCCTCGGGCGGCCCTGCGACGGCCCACCTCTCCGATCCCACAGTAAACCCAGTGTCAGGGAAGAGCCTTCCTGGCTCAGCCTCAGCCAGCCCAGCGCCAGGCTTAGCAGCAGTGCAGGTGAAATGTCTGCTGGAAGATGACCCCCGCTGTTCTGAGCGGTGGAGCTGACCGGTCTGCCGCGTTCCCAGGGAATGTGGTGGGACATTCCGCCCAGCGGGTGGTGTTTGTGCCAGGGCTTTGGAGGGAATGTGAGCCAGCTGTCTGCCTGTCTGGTCTCCAGTCCATTCCCCGCCCTTCCCTCGTCCTGTGACCCCGCCACACTGGACGGTTTCCAGGATCCCATGCCAACCGGGGTCTGGCTGTGGTTAGCCCGTGGGAGGCCCTGGTGAGAGACTGGACGAAGAAAGGAGTCAGGGTAGCTGGTGCTTCCTTGGGGGTCTCAGGCCCTGGGTTCCTCCCTGGGACTCCAGTTCCTGTGGGGACGCTGTCGGCATGGCTACAGCTCTCCTCGGTGACCTGGCTCCTGGGGGCACCGCTCCCTCCCCTTGCCCCTTGTAGGAAGATCTTCTTCCCATTGATAATCTCCCCGTGCTTCGGCATCCCCTTTGTCCTTTCCGCTCACCCAAAGCCTTTATCACTACGGTTAACCCCCTCACATAACTCCCTGGCATGGGCTCAGTTTTCGGACTGGTGACCGCAGCACAGGGTTCGGTGGGGCTTCCCCCGGTCCTGGGCAACCCGGGGCAGCGATGGTGCACCAGGACGCCTGGGCCCGCTCCTACATCTCTGCTCCGGATGGGACTGTTGTCTTGCTGCGGCTGAGTTTCCTACGAGAATCAGGTCTCTGTATTTGAAGCTAGTCCCTGAAAACAACAGCAACAACGAAAAAAACCAATAAGCATTTCTCCTTAATCCTGGCTGCAAGTAGGGATACCCTAGGAAGACTTGTCAGGAGAAAAAACTTCTCTCCCCTCTGGTGCTTTCAGTCCGAGCTGTTCTCGCTGCTACAGATCAGTTGCATCTGAAGGGGAGAGAGGAAGAAGTATTTTTACAAAGCATTGGTGTTTTTTTAAAAGCTCACCAATAATTCCATCATGCAGCTGGGGCTGAGGGTATGAAATAGGGGGGCAGAGATGCTTAGTGTAGCTTTTTCCTGAGTGAGGATAATAGGGACCCCCCAATACAAAGAGACGTGGTAGAACAACAACAGTTAGACTCCTTTCTCCACCCCACTGGGACCCTGCCTGCTCGGAAAAAGCCAAAGCAGCTGGTGCTGCGGGAGGGGACCGGGGACCTGAGCAGAGCAGCCGGGCATCTGCACTCACTCTGGTCAGTCTCCTTGCTGAGCCTTTAGCCAAATGAATGGGAACCCATAGCAGGTTTGGGGAAGCTCCTCGTGGAGGTTTGTGACCCACTGGGGACCGCTGTGCCTTCACCCCATGTCTCCAGCCCCGGAGGACCGTGCCCGGCACAAGGTGGGTGTTCGGTAAATGTTTGACGGATGAACAGCTTGGTGATGAGCAGAGCACGCCTTCCATTTTAAAAGTGAAACTTCCCCAGCTCTCTGGTTCTTCCAGTTCGACCGGTTCTTCCTGCCACTGAGACCCTCAATTCATCAATTACAAACATTAACTGTAAATTATACTTTTGCATAGTTAATTCAGCCTCTCATTATGTATTTAGTGGAGCTCAGCAGGCATAAAATTCAATAGCAAGCTTTGGAGCAGATCCAATTTCTGTCTTCTGTGATATTTGGAAAACGCAAAGTTTTAGTAGTGGACCTTGGAGCGTGTCTTTCCTGGAAGGTCTCCAACGGGCTCTGCTTTTGGCTTCTCTCTTGGAAGGAGTTCAACCCTTCTGGGAAGCCTGATAGCTTCAAAGGATGCTTCTGCCCCCATCTCTCTCCACTATGCAGAGACTCCTCCTCCTTCCTTGAGTGGAAATTAATATTAACCTGACCAGTGGAAGGAAAGAAAAGTGTGAATATCAGTGAACTTGGCTCCTGGAGCAATCGCTCATTCATTATTCATTCAACAAATATTTACAGAGCCCCTCTTTGGTCAGCGCTGTGATGTATCAGGAGGCTCTAACAGTGAACAGCACGGTGTCCTTGCTCTCACAGAGCTTGCTCTGGAGAAAGGGGAGGCAGATGGTGAATGACCAAATGCATATAAATGTCTAATGTGTCATGTGGTGATACAGATAAAGTGGCTGAGTGAGCCATGGATAATAGGGCGAGTGCAGTGATGGGTGAGCCATCATGGTGTCTGGGGCAAGCAAGTGCAAAGGCACCGAGGTAAAGAAGCTTGGAGTCTCTGAGTCATCCTACAGAGGCCAAAGTAGAAAAAACTGGGACGAAAAGGGTAGACAAGGAGCAGTGCTGGGGGAGAGGGACATTGCATTATCAAGATGTGGAGGATGGAAGCAACTTCCCAGCTGCTAATCCCAAGACGAAGCTCAGGATGGTCACTCATTTTTATGCCATATTCAATGTCTGCTAACAACAGTACTGGGTGGATTTGTAGTCTGCAAGCTCCAGGGTACAAAACAGTATCTACACCTCTGTTCCTTCATCTGCCATTGCACTTGACGTCTGCCTTAAGCCCCCCACCCCTTCTGCTCAGTAGCAGAAAGGTTAATCTGGTTGAGTCCAAGGTTGCTAAGCCATTTCATGCTTAAACACAGCCCATCAGGCTATTGAGCTCTGCCTGGTTTCCCTCAAGATTGGCCTGGGTGGGAAGAGTCGGGTGACTTTGGACTGTGGGATTAGGTCTTCAGATCGATACTCCGTCTTCTGGCTTCATCCGCAGGGATGCCATCCTGTGCTGGGTGTGGTCATTGTTTGGCGCTGACATTCATGACATTTCCGTGTTTCCCCCTGATCTCTGAGTGCACCCCAGATGCTGCTCTGCAGGAGACCAAGGCCAGGTCTGGGTCGGCTTCCGTTCTGTCAGCAGACTTCAGTAACCTTCCCTGGAACTAGGTGAAAGTTCTACAGCTCCCCTGCACCACTTGGGGCCTTGGGAGACCGGGCAGTGGGGTGCGCTTCTAGGTCCTCCCTGCCCCTAAGACCCCAAGCTGATTCTGTTCGAACTCTGCCGTATCCTGCTGGGAAAGTGCAGAGGATGCTCGAACTACATCAGTCAGAGCCCGCATCCCTTCTCTGTTTCTGTGTAACAAACTATCCCAGGTTCACTCTCTTCAAACAACTATGTTTTCTCACAATAAATAGGACTTCTATGGGCAATCCCTTTGTTGGCTTTCCCTAGGCTCTCTTATGGAACTTGGAGCTAGGATGGCTGGGCCTCTCTCTCTCCGTATGATCTCACATCTGGGAATCCTCATGGCCCAACAGGATCTGAAGGGATGGAGTCAATGCTCTTCCCTGGGGGTAGGGACCACCATGGCAGTGCCAAGAAAACCCCCACGGTCACTACAGAACCCCAAGAACCTTGGGATGTTGTATGGATCCATGCCTCTTCTACCCGGACCCCTGATGTCCTCTTGGCAGCTGTACTTCTTGACGTGTGACCTAATTTAGCTAAAATATTAGCTGCTTGAGAATGAATATATCACACATTCCTGGTAGGTTAGGTTCAGGAAACTGCAGGCTGTGCGAAAAATAAAAGCTAGCCGGAATGCATGGCCACAACTGAGCCACTCTTGGCTCAGGGATCCCTGGAGCCCGTGGGGGCCAGGCGGGGAGCTTTCCCACAGGAAGGGTCTAGCAGAACTGGATGGCTCCATGCTCTTTCTCCTCACCTGTGAAGAGCTCTGCTTGCTCCATGGTTTTGTTCATCTTACCTGTGTCCCTCTCACGTACCCCAGTTTCTTTTACTAATTAGATTAGTTGTCAGCATTTACACAGCTGTGTGCCAAGCTCCTAGGGTATATATATCCCCATTTCAGAGATGAAGAGACTGAGGTTTGGGGACACGAATAATAGGAGCAATGACCCCAGACAAGGTGTGCAATTCATATGCAGGGCTTTGCCTCCAAAGCCTGGGCTCACATTCATCCGCCATGCTGCAGCAAGGAAAATAAGTGACAGGATCTGGTCCAGCCACATTTAGGGGCAGAGCTAGATGTAAACTTGACACCCAGGAGGGACAGTTAGGTCAGGACTTGAGGGGCTTGGGTAAGGTCCTATTTTTCCCCCACCTTCTGTGTTCAGCAAATCCCAGGACTTGTGGTCTCAGAAGGACAAGAGTTTGCAGGTCCTGCCAGGTTATTGAACAGCAGAAATAGTATCACGGTAATAACTCCCACTTGGTGGATAGTTGCTTTGTATGTTCTAAGCTCTACACGTGTGGTATGCCATTTATCCTTGCAATAGTCTCAGGAGGTTGGCTTAGCAGAGATCAAGAAACTGATGCTTATAAGGTGAAGTTAGTGTTGCATATTAGAATCACCTGGGGAGTCCTTAAGAATGCCAGGTTTCACTCCAGAGCAATGAAAGTAAAATCCCAGAGGTGAGACCCAGACACGAGTTCTTTAAAGCTCCTCCACCAAATAATTCAAGATTGCTACCAAGGCTGAGAACTAACGGGTTAAGTAACTTACCCAGGATCCCTCCCAACCCCATGAAAGAATGAGGTCAGAATTCAAACCTGTGTGTCTGATTTCAGAGCCCATGGTTGTAACACCTTCCCAACACAATTGCTGCATATACACTAGGAAGCAAAACAGTAATAATAATTTAGAAGTGAAGTGCTTGGTAATCACAGAGAGAGAAACTTTTTGTGGATAGCAGTAATTGTTGACCGTGGCCACACATTAAAATCACCTGAGGTCTAAAAATACTAATGTCTGAGTGCCACCTCTTAAAATTCTGATTCTGTTGGCCCAGGGTAGACCGAGGTATCAGTAATGTTTCTCTTACTCTCCCCAGGTGATTATAACATTCAGCCAAGTCTGAGAGCTCTGCTTTATAGGACGAGAAGCCTCAGATTATTTCCATGAGGGCTGTGATTCTCCTTTGAAGCAATGTCATTGGTTTCAATGTGATTTGCAGTAGAGCACTCTTTCCTCATTCCTTCATACATTTACCAGCTCCTGTAATATTTTACGCTTTGGGGACAGATAGAGAGAAGGTAAATTTTTTTTAAGTCCAAGCTCATAATCTAGTCCAAGGGTGCCTGGAAACAGGCTTTTCTCTCCTGTCTGCCCTTCACCGTTAACCTGAACCCTGAATTCTGTCCTCCAAGCTAATTGCAAAGAGCAGGGATGAAAGAGGTGACTCCCTCAAGAGCAGGCCAGATCTTTCCCCACTGTCCTGGCATATTTTAGGGTGTGTGATCTCAGCCAGTCAGATATCTCCATGCAGCCCTTTGAAGGTAGGATGCATCATGCAAAGAATCAAGGACAGTAGACAATTAGTTTTGGCACCATCAGTTTTGATGACAAAACCGGTTTTGTCCCAGGTTCTTGTAACTTTCCTTTGCTCCCATCTCCTGTCCTTGTCTTTTTCTCCACACTTTTTAGTCATTTTGAGGCATTTGTTGAGTTCCCTTTTCTTTGTCAGTCAGCCCAAAGTGCTTTCTGTTGCTTGCAACGCGCATCCTGAACTGATACCCTTCAGCACCACGGAGAGCTCCCAGATAGCAGCGGGGCGTGGGTGTTGACCTTGGGGTCAATGGGACTATCTAATAAAGTCTTCCTGGAGGGGAAGTGTGTGTCCTTTGCCTTCATGAAATTCACATGAAGTAGAATGAATAAAATAAAAGCCTGGGCTGAATTACTGTTCTCCCGGACTGGCTTCCCTATTATAAGGTTGATTTCTTCATTTTGTTCGCCTCATTTCTTTCTGTAGGCATTATGCTGTCTACAGTGGCTGATAGAATCCCATACACCCCGTAGTGGAGAGGTAAAGCCCTACTGGCTCCTTCACACCCCGCCCCCCAGACTCCATTTTCTTACAAGATAGAATTCAATAGCTAAAAGGTTTGGTAAATTGGGTTTCCAGTGGTCCAAACTTTATTATGACTATTGGGGGAATTTATTTGTTTTTGAGTAAGAGCTTTTTTTAAGCCAATTTCGAAAATTTCTTTCAAGAGTTACTGCAATAAATCTACACTATTGATTTACCAAGTGGTGGTTCTTGGGCGCTCTCTCGAGTCACTTAAGTGTTTAAATTCTTCTCTTTATTACTCCAACAGTATCACAAGCCCCAGATGGGCGGGCATGGAGGGCTCTTAGTCCCTTCAAGACAAAGCTTAGCAAAGATTTCTGTCAGCTCAGAGACAGCAGGAGGACACTGACCACAGACAGAACTGCAGGCAAATTTCTTCCTTTCTTGGTCTCCATATTCCAGAGAAATGTGGTGTAATATGGTGCCATGTCTGACAGGGACAGCTACTGAGTAAATGCAAGTCTGAATGGATCCCAGTTTGCAAGGAACGGTGGACAGGAGCTTCTCTACTGTGGCTTGTTCTCAGGGAGCTCCTGGACCAGCCCTAGGGGGCATGATGTAAAGGTGACTTCAGGCAATCAGACATCGAGTCACTGAGAACAAGCATAGTTTCAAGTCCTGCTGAAAACAAGAACAGCTAACATTTACTGATATTTGCTATTTTGAAACTGTTCTAAGTGCATGACACTTACTCACTCATTTGCTTATCCCCCTATCAACTCTATGAAATGGGAAGGAGCAGCATCCCAAGTTTGCAAATAGGGAAAAGGAGGCTGAGTTGTGCATCTTGTGCATTGGTACCCAGCAAGTGAAGCCAGGATTTGAACTCAGGAGGTCTGTTTGGAAGCCCACAGCATGATCATACCACATGCTGTGTTTCCTTGGCAGAGTCCCACATTATAGCCTTGGTTCTTACCCCCTAGTTCCCTCCTTCCTCCCTCTGTCTCTCACTTCATTCCTTCCCACCTTTTCCCTCCTCCTATTTCTTCCTTCATCTTTTAAATCAATACTTCCTGGAGGCCCAGCATTACAACATGTCAGGTGGGAGCTGCTTTTCCTGCTGCAGAAGTAAAGGGCACAAGGGGATGACACTAAGGGCCACCTCCAGTCCCACGGCCACCCCCGTCACCGCCTCGGTATGCTAAGGGTCCTGGCATCGCAGTTTGAAAATCATCCCATTGCATCATCTTCGGGGCCAGCATCTGCACCTCCACGTGTGGCTCTTGTATGAAATGCTGCCTCCAGAATACAAGAGCACCCCTTTCTGCAGCCAGAGAGAGCAAACTGACAGCCAGCGGCTTGAGCCACATCATGGCTACAAGATTAAGCTTCTTAAATTTTAAAATCCAGAGATTTTATAGAGAAACTCCAGAAAAAAACAATCTGTCATGATCCACACGGTAGCCGTTGGTGGGAGTGATGTGGCGACATGCCCATTCCGAACAGAGCCGGCGACCACAGCCACCCTGTGGCCTTCTCCCCTTAGTGCCCCTGAAGTCTCCCCTTTCAAAATATGGCTCAATTCATTTTAATTTGGATATATCCCATTATGCGGTGTTTGGAGATGAGACGGCTGAAAGCCGTGTGGGGTGAGGGAGAGTAGGAAGAGGCAGGACTGCACAGAAGTGAACCAGCGAGGGAGCTGATTCTCTTTCTTCCCAAAGGAATTCCTTGTCTTGAGTCAGAATGTTTCATCCAGAGCCTCCCCGGGGTTCATCTTGCTGTTGGGCTGGTCTTGCCTGGCCTCCCTCTCGCACACGTTCCCGAGGTCACTGCGGACACAGAACAGCTTCTTCTCCTCCTGGTCTGAGGTCTGAAGCCTCCTGCAAGTGGGGGTCAGATGTCTGCCCCCAGTGCCACCCTGGTGTCCCTATGACCCAGGACTCTGCCCAGCTCCATCGAAAGCTGGAGTTTCCCCCCAAAAAAATTGTGACTTTTGAAATGTTTTCTATCTTGAAACCATGAGTCAGTTTAGTTGACTCACACATGGTAGGAAGGGAAGGAGGGGGCTGTCGCAGCTTTCCAATGGACGCCTGCCGGTCATTGCCTTCCGTCCATGGTTGAGGACCAAGTAGTGCAAACACCGACACTGGGTGCAGGAACACAAGAATGTCTCTGCTCTGGTACTTGTGCAAAATAAGAACCATAATTACCTCCGAAAGGGTTTTTATTGGGATTTGAAATAACGGATGCATGGGACCTGGTCCAGTGCCTGGTGCACAGGGAACATTTCATACACAAAGGCTTGTTGTCCTTATTCTTACATTACCTTGAGCAGAATACCCTAGGAAGGTGACCCATTGTTCACAGAAATCATATAACATAATAGCTTTCGAAGTCAGAACAGCAAACACCACTTCTCTTTCCTCCTGTCCAACACTGCACCCTCTGTTCCCATAAGTGCAATGGAGGAGGACGTGGCCAGGGTAAGTCATGCCAGCCCCTTCTGCATGCCCGTCTCCTCCCTGGACAATGGGAATCCCATCATTTCGATTGTCCAGATGACAAAATTTAGTCTCAGAAGCTGGTGTCAGCTGGTACGATGCTCAAAAAAGAGTTTTACAACAAAACGAAGATGGGTGTGGGCTGAGGCGTGTTGCCAACTCAGGTGTATCCCAGTGGGGCCATGATGGGTCTTGGGATAGCTGGACTTGTGCCTCATCCATCACTAAGGAAGTCTGAGAGTCCATTGAACAGCCTTGATGTCTCAACCTGTGCCCAGCTCTGCTGTGGTTAAGGAGATGCCAAGGCAAGTGTTCCTGCTAAGAGAGCAAGATTAACAGCCCCCCCCCCCCCAAATAAAGGCATGCCTGTCACCCAGGGAAGAGAGAGACTGGGCCAGAGCCGGTAGGAAGGATTTCTGGAGGCTCAGATCCCTGCAGGCCTCAGCTGCCAGACCAAGTATGAGGCTCTTAGTTTGGAAACGCTCCAGACTCCAGACACTTCTCCCTCATTTTCCAAGGCAAGTCATTCATTCTTGAGATTGCACAGCTCATGGATTGATGCACAAATGCTGGATTGATGTTCCCTCCCAGAGGGATATCCAGCATCTCATAAATCGTGATTTTCTGGGCCCCGCTGCTGGCCTAGAGACCATGAGGCAGATTTCACAAGTCCCAGGGCTTTGGGAAGTGTGGCGACCTCCCTGTCTCCCCCTGCCCCAGCCACGGAGCAGGGCTGAGGGTGATGAGGTGAAGAAGTAGCATTCTGGCTGCTGAACAAGCGCCCCCAAAGACTGGGTCGGTGTGTCCTTATGGCCCCAGCAAAGGGAAGGGCTTCTCCAGCACCCTTCAGAGTGGGACCCGCACACGGTGGAGATGCCGTTTTGAAGCATACTTGTTTCCTTCTTGACATGCTATAGAAAATTCCCCTCGGTTCACCTGGAGCCATGTGGCCTTCCCAGCGGATGCAGCTAGACATGCTGCGACCTGCCACCACCCCCTTGCAGTGCCCAGCTCCTCAGAATCCTGCCCACCCTACAGACCCCATTGCGTGCCCGGAAAGCCCTTCCTTCTCATTTCCACCAGTAACAACGTTATTGGTTCAACAGCTCCAGGAACCTCTCCAAGTTCCCCTTTCCTGACCTCCTAAAACGAGGGCCAGCAAACTTCTCCATGAAGGTATAGATAACAAAGACTTGGGGCGCCGCCGGCCATCCACTACCTAATGCCCTTGCCCAACCACGCTCTTGCGGCACGAAAGCCCCAGAGACAAATGTAAACGCACACATGGGGCCATGTTCCAATGAAATGATTTATGAGAATGGGCGGCAGGCTGCATTCGGCCCCCGGGCCTCTGTTTGCCGCCCCCTGCATGGGAGCCACTCGCTCGGTGTCCTGTGATTCCTCACTTGACCTCCAGCTGCCGTGGAGGAGGACACGGGATGGGGGGTCCAGAGACGGCCACCTTCCATCTGGCTCTGTGTGGTGGTGAGCAAGCCTTTCCCCTTTCTGGGCCTTAAATTCATTGTCTGAAAAATGAGAAGCTTAGACCTTCGCTAGTTCCAAAAGCATCATGATCGCTGGGGCAAGCTTGCTCAAAATACAGCTATGTGGGGTCCCCTCAGATTTAGGGTATTGATTGGAAGGCTTCGTTGGGCACCGGAGAGTCCCATTAGCCAACGAGCTCCTCCCTTGAAGCAGAAGGGGGTGTGTGAGAGGATGCGAGGCAGTTCACACCATCTTCAGGACAGCCACTGACATGAGCTGGGGACAAGGCATCTGGGGAGGAAAGAGGCAGGACACCTGCCGGCTCTGCGGGACCCCCGCACAGAAACACTCATCCCGTCCCCCTGGCACCAGGACCCGAGGGCCCGTGAGCACGAACCGCCCCCACTGCTGCCCCAGAAGAGCCCGGAGCCCACACCTGCCCGGACCCCCCTGCAGCGGCCGCGTCCTCACTGGCTTCCCGGTCTGTGTCCCCGAGGAGGGGTCTGACCCACTTCGGGGCTGCATCCAGCTGCAGGGGAGCGCCCAGGGCCCTTCTGTGCTTCTCTGCCTCTCTAGAACCAGAGGAAATGCTAGGCCTGCAGTGCGGGGCACACCCGTGGAACTGAGCTGAAAAGGAGTCCGTTTAGGTCCCAGGTCCTCCAGGCTCATCCTGCAGGGGTGGGGCCGACGGGTTCCCGTGGTCGGAGGAGTCGTAAGACACCGGCCAACACCCCATGCTCAGACTCGCTCAGCTCCTCCCACTGTGGGTGCTGCTCCGTCCCAGCCATCCGCAGCCCTAATGGGGTGGCGCCCCGTCCAGGGGCTGCCCCGGAAAGGTGGTGGCTTTTTCCTTAGACTCTAGGTACAGCTATGACGGGGGCAGGGGCAGAGGGAGAGAAGGACCCTTCCACGGGACAAAGTCGGCTCAAAGCCATTCTCCTTTGCTCCTTTTGCAGAAGCAGCAGCTTGTTCAGCGAGGTCATGCAGATGAACTTCGAAATAGCCAGCTTCAGCAGCCTCTCGGGGACGCAGCCCATCGCCTGGCAGGTGGAATATCCACGGAGAGCGACCACAGACAGCGCCGTGTCCGAGATCTTCATCAGCCAGAAGGACCTGGCTGGTATCGTTCCCCTGGCCACGGTAAGAGCCGTGTGGGCCGACGGCGCCCCTGTGGGCTTCCTGCTGGCCCAGGACGCCGGTGCTGGTGCCTCGGGGAGTCACGGTATCATTTCTGAACCTCGGTTACCTTCCTGCTTCCCTCACAACCCTCGCTCTAACTGCGTCCCAGTTTGTTACGGACTTCCTTTGCCTCTAGTTGCCCCAGTCCTGTCTGGCCTTCTGTTCCCTGTTAGAAGGAGACGGGAGGCCACTTGGCATATTCGTCAGAGAAGCCAGCAGGCCGGTCACAGCAAACGACCACAGAGGTTCAGGCGCTGCACACGACCCCAGCGATTCTAGCTAACGTTGCACGGCCGAAGTGGTAGGGGACTCTGCTCCATGCGGGGTCTCGGGGGCCTCGATGGATGGGCCCTTCACCGTCTTACAGCTATAACATCAGGAATACGTGGCCTTTGTGGTCTCCTTGACAGAGGAAGGGGCGGTTGGAGAGTCACATGCTTTTCTAAGCAATGGCCTGGAAATGACATGTGACTCTCTCCCCCCCACACACATGCTGTTAGTCCTAAGGAGTCCCGTGGCCCCGTCAGAACTCCAGAGGGTGCAGGGGAAGGGCTGGGTGAGCACCACGGTCTGCGCCTCACCGCGTGGTGCGTCAACATGACCTTGACCCACACGGACCACAGCATGGACAGAGTACGCACAGACCCAGCCGTGACTTCTGGCTCGACCCTCTGGCCACTGGGAACGCAAGGGAGAGAGAATGGTGATAAGCCCCACGGCAGTTTTGCTCTGTGGTCCCTCACCTGCACCTGCCATGCTCGGCACCGCCCCACGGAGACGCCCTGCCAGGAGGTCCAAAAGGATGGCGTTTCAGAGGTGCGTGGAGAGTCCTTTGACGTTCAGCTACAAGTGTCTTTGCCAGAATTCGCCCTCCCTCACATGGAGCCTGGCACGGAAATTGTGAAACTAATTTCTGTTCAGCTTTGGCATAAGCAGGCTTCACTGATACCAAGCTGGGAAATGTATCAATTAGGATTCTTTGGGTTCCATGTGACGAAACACCACCCAGTTGGCATAAGCACAGCGAGAGTCTTCTGGCTTGTGCGACTCCGAGTCCAGGATCCGTCCTGGCCTCCCTTCTGCCTGATCAGGACTCAGCTCCATCTCCAGGACTGTTTTATTCTGCCTCTTGGCTTCCCTCTGCATCTACTCATGATGGCAGCATGGCAGCTGATACTCCTGCCAAACGGTTCAAGCCTCGAGCCCAGGAAGGGCACCTGGCTCATTTCCAGAAACCCCGACAAAGGTTTCACTGCCACGACGACTCCTCTGGGGTCATGCTGTCTCCCCGAAGCAGCCCCCGTGACAGGCTTACACCCCCAGAGTCTGCACGGGTTGGAACAGACGCTGTGGGTCGCCCGCCCTGCCCTCGCCTCCCCTTCCACCTCAAGCACCAGCTCATTTTCGCCCAAGAGTTCTGCCTGGCGCCCAAAGCCGTCCTTCCCACCTGTGCAGCAGGGCACAAGCACCGAGGGATCAGCATACCCCCACCCAGGAAGCTCTCCGCACTGCGGCTCCCGGGAGCAGGCAGACACTGAGTCCAGCTCCCTGGGCCCGCCTGGGGGTTGACGGTGAGGCAGGAGCTCCACAGTGCTGCCTCCCCTAGGCCCAGTGCAACTAGGCTGCAATCACAGCCCGTGGTCCCTTGCTGGGTAATGCCTGCCATGGTCCCGTGTGCCTTGTCCCACTTCCCCACTCCCTAACAGATGTTGCCCGCACCTCACAATAAACCACTTGCAGTGGAATCCTTCCAGGAAAGCCCAAACCAAGACATGGGTCAGCCGCACAAACCACGTGAGTTTGAGAGCGGAGAGCTTTCAGGATTGTTTCGCTAGAAAACTTGAGAATGGATACCAGGAAGCAAACGGACACATGGCCCCTCCTGATATCTGGCATGCAAGGAGTTGAAATGCCTTTCATCCAAATAATGAAGTCACTCTGTGGACAGGAAGCAGCAAAGTACGACCCCAGGACCACACCCAGCCTCTGCTTATTTCTCTAAGTCAAGTTTTAGGGGCACGCAGCCACGCCCATCCAGCTCTGCATGGTCTATGGCCACTTTGGCTGGCCACAGGAAGAACGGGCAGCTGTGGCAGGTGAGGAGTGGTCCACCACGGCTGAAGTATGCACTGACGGCCCTTTCTGGAAAACGCGTACCAATCCCTACCACAGCAGAACTCAGAGTGGTGTCTCAACTCTGGCTGCACCTGTGGATCACCTCGGAGGCCTTAGAAATGATTGTTGGGGCCCCAACCTGACAAATTCAGTGAGGACCCCCGGGGGTGGGAGGCAGGCGCCCGTGGTGGTTCCACGGTGCGGCCAGACCTGGGGACTGAGCGGCACCAAAGCCATCACTCCCCTACTGCTGCTATCAGCCTGCCTTGCTAAGAGCTCGTGGGCAGGAGCCCCACCTGCAGAACTGTACGATGGGTTCCCGGAAACACATCAGCCGGAGCCCTTCGCTTACACAGACCACCCGCAGCCCGACGCCCACGGGGTTCGTGGAACCGAACCGTCTAGAAAAGTGGTCTGGGGCTGCTGCGCGTTGAGACCCCCGGAGACTGTGCTCACGCGCAGTCTCGTTCCGGAGGCCCGACCGGGGTGACTTGAAAGGGCTGCACACCGCGCGGAGCAACGATGTCATCGTGGAAGCTGGCTTCCCCTTCCGCTTCCCTCTGCGTGTGGCGCCCGGTTAGAGTCCCCACACACGAGGCTTGTCCCCAGGGTGGCCCGGGCCGTGCTGGGCGGACCCCGTCAGAGCCTCGCGTCCGGCAGGAGAAGAGCGAAAGCCTGGCGGCCGACACTCGGGCCGATCTCCTGGGACCCGCTCTGAGGAGCACTGATTGGCTCGGCTCGGGGCACGTGGCCAACCCGAAGCCAATCGCTGAAGCCGAATGCTCTGATTGGCGGAGCCTGGGGAGCTTGTGCCCGTGGAGCAGGTGCAGAGCCGGAGAGCTGGGGCGCGAAGTGCATGATGGGAAACTCTGGCCGCCGCCGAGGGACAGGGGCGGACAGACACGCCCAGCACAGCCTCACCGCAGAAGGCGTCATCTACGGCCCGGAGCTGCTGATACGTGGAGGTTGGAGAATGATTCCTCTTGACTTTACACGTCCAGGAGGAGGCGTCAACAAATCTGTGTAGCCCATGGGGCAGGCTCAGTCCGCTGTCTGTTTTTGTCCACCTTGCAAGCTGGGAATGGTTTTTGTATTTCCAAGTAGCTGCATTGGAAGCGGTTATATAAGGGGCTTCTTAATAGGCTCAGTGTTGCCTCTTGGCTGGCAAACCCTAAAATACTTTCTATCTGGCCCTTTAGGGAGAAAAGTAGCAGATCTGTGACCTGGAACATCAGCATCACTTCTAGGGTGTAAGTGCTTAGCTCCTGTCCTACTTAGTTTAAAAAGATAAGGCTTTCAGAAACTGTTAAAAGCGAAATCACGGTAAGGATAGGAGATACTATTTTGCCATACTTTTCAAGGGGCCACAAGAAAGCCCTCTTTCAAGCAAGATGTGATTATTGCGGTTACTGTGTTTTTGTAATGCTTTTATGGTAAAATGGAGTGACTACTTATGTCATACCCAGAATCCCTTTGTTTGCAAGTAACTGTAAGTGAGTTTGAACTGGCTTCATCCGAACGATCTTTGATGGACTCACGTGGCTGCCCTGGGGCAGAGACAGCAGGTCTGTATTTAGGTGCTCGGTGAGGTCCTCAGTTTGCATCCCCTGCAAGGTACGGTTTGACCTCAGCTGTGCAGAGCAGCGTGAGAAGTTTGCAACTATGATGACAGGCAGCCAGCAAGTAAGGCAGTTGGGAGCAACTTCTAGTCTCAGTTTTATTATTTTCAATTTTTTTTTTCCTAGAATGAACTTTAGTACAGTTTTAAGTAGCCAAAATGTCAAGTTTTATTGGAATCAACTAACAAATAGAACTGAAGCTTGACTAGGAGATGAGAAGCTTTAAAAAAAAAAAAGGAAACAAGAAGCAAATCTCTATATTACCTGTTAGCGGCTGGTGAGTCGAGTGGTCAGGTCTTGGAAAAAATTAAGTAAACTCCCCCCAGTGGTCGCTCATTCTAAAGAAGTACAAACATCAGAAAGGTCAAATAGAGGATTGCCAGATGGGAAAGATGCCTTGTTGGGGAAGTTCTCACCTTCAAATCAGGCCTTCTCAAACGCCTTTCTCATCCAGGTGAGAAAGGTGGGAATCCAGTGACTCCTCAGTGGACTTGGATCCCCCTCAGCTGCAGGCTCCAGCTCCCGGGGAGTAGATGAGATGGGAAGGGGGAAGGGCTTCAGCTCTCCTGCAAAGTGAGCCATCGAGGCAGGAGTCTCTGAGCCACACGGTCCCTTGGCACTACTTTGTGTGGAGAGCACTGACCTGCAAAGCCGACATTCCCTCACCCCTTTCCCGCTTTCTTGGCAAAGGGTCCTTTCTTTGCTTGGAGGCAGGAAAGCCCCAGGTCTCAGCTCTGTGGCCTCAAGCGCCCCTCCCTCCAGTCCCCACCCAGCCCCTGCCCACACTGCATGCGCACTCTGGGGGCGCCAACAGCTTGGGAGTGCTGACAGTCTGGGGGTACCTACACTCTGGGGATGCTGAAGCTGAGGGGGGCTCACACTCTAGGAGGGGCTGATGTTCTGGGGAGGCCGACACTCCGAGGGTACCTACACTCTGGGGGTGCCAAAGGACAGCAGACAGGTAGATAGCTCACAGGACAGGACCAGGTATCAGTAAGGTGCTGTTACCTGAAGACAGGTAACGCAGGGCAAAGGAGTGGAGCATGTTTCTTGTTCTGTTAGTGCCTCCGTGTTTCTCCCTAGTGTTTATTTAAAAATAAAAAACTAAATTTAATGCATAGTCTAGAGTAAGCAGGAACACCTCATTTGGGCAGGTGTAGGAAGAGACCTTTTGCTCCAGGACTGACTACTGAGTCCCAGATTGAGTTTCCTGGGAGGTGGCAAGATTGACCCCAAATTTTGAAGAGTTTCAAACAATCGCCATTTTTTGCCTTTGCAAACTTAAGATGAAATCATTTTCCTTGACCCCTGAAACATGGTGGGAATTTGGGTTTTTTTTTCCCTTATATAAAGCTTTCAAAATTCCTAGAACGTGTCCACATCTCTCCGCATAAAATCAAATTTCAAATAAAGTGGCTGTCGCCAGGGCTGTTTAAAGAAGAGATTGCTACTTGTTCTCACATCTGCAGAATGATGATCTTAATCCTCACCTCTCTGGGGCGTCACGGAGATTCATTAAGGTTTGAGAAATGCCGGGAGCCCCAGGCCAAGTGTGCAGCAAGGGAGGTTGGCTGGCGGGGGGGACGGGGGGAGGGAGGCAGCAGTTTGCCCTCCTGCTTTGCCCAGCTCTGGGCCCTGGGCGGCTGGCCTCTGTGGACTGCAGCCTCCAGCCTCTCTGGCCCTCTGGCTTCTGGTGGGGTCCAGCCAGCGGGAGGCACCGGAGGTGATTGGACAGAGCAGAGAGAGACGGAGGCTCCTGTTGTGGGTTGAATTGTGACCCCAAAAAGCTCTGTTGATGTCCTCGTCCCTCCTTATCTTGCTGCAAGTCTGCCAGAGGCATGGTCTTCTCAGCCTACAGCTCCTGTCCTGTGGGGGACCCTGTTTTCCGTGGTTCTCCTTCCTCTGGGCTCCAGGAACTGGCTGCCTCCCCCTGCCCCCGGATCTGGGGCTCCTAAGAGCTCCCAGCAGCACATCCCCGGCTACTCCCTCTGCTCCTGCCCACGGCTCTGTCGGGAGCCCGTCATTACCCATCCTCTGACCCAGCCTTTGAGGCAGCCCCCTGTTTCCAGCCAGGACCCTGAGGGAAGCAGGCTCCATGTTCCCTTCTAGTTCACGATCGTCCTCAGAAGCAGACATGGTCAGGAACGGGTCCTGACCACGTTCATCCTCTCTTCATAGAGAATTAACACTGAACGTACAGGTCATGGGATCTTTTGGGGTCTCTGTACCCGGTGGTTGGATTGTTCTACCCGACAGCATCCTGCGGCAGCTCTTTGGCATCCTTTCCCTGCTAAGTTCGCAGAACCCGGTGTGGGGGCAGAACGGGCATTAGCAGGCGGGGGGCATTGTCCAGATGCTCTTGGACCCGCTTATCAACCTGCAAGTGACGAATGGCTTCGCTCTGCTTGGGGGTCCGTGGGGAAGCGCGTCGGCAATATCGTCCGGGTTCGAGAAGGCATCAGCAGACATTTCAAAGAACTGAGAGATGTCTCCTTTGACGGGGACTGGAGAATATTATTTTTAAAGAGACAATAGAAAAATAATGTTTTATTGTTTCCCAGAAACCTCCTACTCTGATATTCATGCTCCTTTCCCTACTTGGAAATTATATATTGTGACTCCCCCGAGAGTGTTTTAAGGATGGCTTCAATGCTCTCGGGCAATTGAAAAATGTTTGCTGGGTTGAAAAATAACTATATGGGCAGAATAAGTATTTTCTTGTCACAGCTAGAGATTTACTGTGGAATTCAATTTAGAAATACCCCTCCCTCCAGCTGACTAGCACGGGTCTCTGTCTAAAAACAAGTCGGTGACTCGTCTGAAGCTGTTTTTGACTTGGAAGGAATGTTTTCAGGGTTACCAACGAATTATCTGAGGAATGACCCCTTACCCACCACCTGCCAGAAAGGAGGAAATGCCCAGACGGTGGGAGCGGTCGGCGCTGGCGTTCGCGCTGCCGCCCCCAGTAGCTTGGGCGGGTTTCCCCAGCAGCAAAGCATGGCTGGGGTAGAGGGATGCTCAGACCTCATCCAAGTTTAGACCTCCCGTTATTCTACTTCCTTTTAAAGATTTTATTTCTTTATTTGACAAAGAGAGAGTGAGAGCATGAGCAGGGAGAGGGGCAGAGGGAGAGAGAGAAACAGGCTTCCAGCTGAGCAGGGAGCCCGATGCTGGGCTCGATCCCAGGACCCCGGGATCATGACCTGAGCCAAAGTCAGACGCTTAAGGACTGAGCCACCCAGGCGCCCCTCCCATTATTTTACTTACTTTACTTAGAAAGTAAAACATGTGTTCTAATGTTGAAGATTATATAACTTCAGGGGCGCCTGGGAGGCTCAGTCCCTTAAGCATCCGACTCAGGTCATGATCTCAGGTCGTAGATCGAGCCCTAGTCAGTGTCCACGCTCAGTGCGGTGTCTGCTCGAGATTCTCTCTCTCCCTCTGCTCCTCCCCCGCTCGCGCTCGTCCTCCCTCTCTAAAATGAATAAATAAATCCTTAAAAAAAATTTTGATAACTTCACTGGGGAGAAGACATAGAGGTGGGGAACATAGAAGCAAGAAAGAAATGAGGGGAAAAAAGACAAAGAGAAATCATCCCACATCCCCCCATGAACATCAGCAGAAGGCCCGGCAGGACAGTGGCCCGGGAGAGGAGCCCGGGACAGAGCTCAGGCCCCAGCGCCGGCTGACTACACGCCCTCTGCACACCGGCCTCGCCCTTCCACCGTGCCCAGCGCCACGGACTCTGCCATTCCGTCAGTATTTTCTCTGCGTTCAGGATAGACTAGGAATCCGGAGCCAAGTATGTTGACGTGAACCCTAGCGCCTCCTCTGAGCGGCTGTGTGACCCTGGACGAGTGACTTGACCCGTCTGTGCCTCCGTTCACCTTACAGTAAACCCATGGCGGTTAGTACAGAAATGTTCACCCCCCGGCCAGTTAGAATCATCTTGGCTGGCGGCGAGGGCGGGGGGAGCACACCTGGAGAAGCAGGTCTACTTCCCCCCTCCCCCCGCGAACCGGACCCCGCCCACCTGGGAGAGTCCGGCCACTGGCCCAGGGGCCGCTCTTCCCTGAGGGCTGAGCCCCAGCCGTCAGGCTGGAGTGTGAGAAAATCGGGCCTGGGGGGGAGGGACCTACAGAGAAGACCCAGGGTCCCAGAGAGCTTCAGGCAGGTGCAGCAACCTGCCTGGGGAGAGCTGCACCTTCTATCCCAAACCTGTGCCGGAAACCCAGGGTTCCCTCCCAGGGAACGCAGACCACGGGCCCCACGCTGCGGCAGCCACCCCCGAGCGAGCTGTATGGGTTTTCATCAAAGGACAGCTGATACGGATATCTTGAAGTCCCATTCATACTCTTCACTAATTTGAAATTATGCTCGTTTTTACACTCGACACTAGATCTTATTACTTCGTGCAGTAATGGGGAAGGACATGGATTACTAGATCTGAAATTAGTTCCTTCTGTAAGCCTTTCTGTTATTGTATCCATTTAAAATCTTTATTCTGAAAAGGGCTTCTTCGACCTTACCAGCCAGTGGTGCCCGTGACCCAAAATGGGCTAAAAATTGGGGCCATGGAGAAGTAAATCTTCACCTCAGTGCCTCCATCACTCAACTTGCTGGGAAAAGGGGACCCTCAGCTCCTTTCACCCAGCCGGGGGGGGGGGGCAGAAGGGAAGCCCCAGCCCCCACATCACCCAGCCCAGGGGAGCAGAAGGGACGCCCCTGCCCCCACATCACCCAGCCCGGGACAGAAGGGAAGCCCCTGCCCCCACATCACCCAGCCCGGGACAGAAGGGAAGCCCCGGCCCCCACATCACCCAGCCCGGGACAGAAGGGACGCCCCTGCCCCCACATCACCCAGCCCGGGGCAGAAGGGACGCCCCTGCCCCCACATCACCCAGCCCGGGGCAGAAGGGACGCCCCTGCCCCCACATCACCCAGCCCGGGACAGAAGGGAAGCCCCGGCCCCCACATCACCCAGCCCGGGACAGAAGGGACGCCCCTGCCCCCACATCACCCAGCCCAGGGCAGAAGGGACGCCCCTGCCCCCACATCACCCAGCCCGGGGCAGAAGGGACGCCCCTGCCCCCACATCACCCAGCCAGGGGCAGAAGGGAAGCCCCTGCCCCCACATCACCCAGCCCGGGGCAGAAGGGACGCCCCTGCCCCCACATCACCCAGCCCGGGACAGAAGGGACGCCCCTGCCCCCACATCACCCAGCCCAGGGGAGCAGAAGGGACGCCCCTGCCCCCACATCACCCAGCCAGGGGCAGGAGAGAGGCCCCAGCACAAACCGCTCCTTCCTAAGCACCCACCGCTGTAGGCAGTGTTTTAGGGGCTGCTGTGCCCGCCCCACTGGGCATCTTTGTCCTTGCTGGGTCCCCTCCTGAAAGGCTCCTTCTCACCACTCCAGAGTCAGCTCAAAGCTCACTCACTGCATGAGGGTCTCCTCGGACCCTCCTGCCCCTGACAGCATCCGCAGCTGCCTGCCGGGACCCCATGCTACGGAGGCTCCGAGTCCCCGGTCCATCACATCTGACAGAATCACTGTTTCATCCTTACCCGTCTCACGTTCTTACTTACTGCCTGCCTCCACCACCCTCCTGCCTCCCCGAGTGTGGGCTGTGTGGCCGCTGGGGTTCACACCCACTTCACCGGGGCCCGAGCCCCTTACCTTCGACCACCTTCCGCCCTCTATTCACCGCAGGCCAGCTGAGTGCCCAGCTGGGGAAACAGCAAAGAACACCACAGGTGTAAAAGGCCGTCCCTGTGTGCTGGCATCCTGGACATTATCCCGAACATTCACTGTGGATGTCCCCTACGTGCCCGGTTCTCCCGTTCCCGTGCCTCTAACCTCAGAGGGTTCGGACACGTTCCCACTGCAGGGCTGGGCTCCCGTCCACGTCCCGGCACCCAGCAGCCGGGGAGTCAGGCCTCCACATCAGGGAGTGAGGGATCCTGGTCTGTGCCATGAGCCTCACCAGGACCTCGATGGCCCTCCATGTCCCGCCCATGGCTACTCTCTGAGCTAATGACCTCTGCCTCCCCTTCCTGTGTGCTGCAGCCCCAGGGCCTTTGAACTGGCTGTTTCCTGTGCCTGGAGCCTCTCCCCAGATTCCATACTGCGTTTCTCCTCACACTGGGCAGGTCCCCACTTAAATCTCCTCTGGCTGACTTCAGTCACCTTACCTAAACTCACAGCTCAGTCACTCTCTGCCCTGACCACCTTGATTTTCCTTCACAACATGATGGAAATCGCATACTTATTCATATGTTCTTTGCCTGAGTTTCCCCACTGGGCTGTCAGCGCCACGAGAGCAGGGGTCACTCCATCAGTACCATCTATGCCTGTGCCTGGTACACAGTAGGTGCTTAATAAGGGGCTGCCAGTGAGTGAATGTATGCCCGGGTCTGTCTTCCCCATCTCGAGTATAAGCCCCTTGAGGTGAAGGACTGTTGTCTTCTCCATCACTTGGTCACGGAAGCCGCCCATAAACACCTGTTGCTGAGGTGTATCCAGCCGGAAGGCAGGTGCATTATTCTAGCTGTCTGGTGCGTGATTCGTGACGCCGAGGCCAACGTGAAGGAAGCACCAACCTGTGCTCTGCGGCCCCATAATTACGGCCGCGTGGGAAACATATTAGAGCGTTGATCCGGGGGTGAGTTTGTAACTCACTGTGAGTAACTGTCACACAGGAGGGAAAAGGAAATATTCTGGGGGAAAGAACAGAGACCCTGTGTCTGTGTGGACGTAATGGATTCTGAGGAGCCATCCCGACCTCCCTGACAGATACTATGTGCGTCTGGCCCCATTTGAGAGCATTATCCCTTCATTTCTCGGACAACAATGGAGTTTGTACGCCACACAGGGTCCTTTGGACAGCTTTTATGAGTCATCCTGCGAACTCAAAAGCCAGTTGTGGACTAAGAAAGGAGAGCGGATGGGCTCTTTGGGTGGCTCTGAACCCTGAGCGCGGGCAGCACGCCCTGGAGGGCTGGTGCAAACACGGGGTCTCCGGCTCAGCGGCTTGGGGGGTGGGGCCCAAGAATCTGCACCAACCGCTAACCAGCCCCAGGTGACGTGGGTCCTATTGGCGCACCTGGAGACCCCTTCCCTGGATCAGGGTGTGGTGCCTGGACCACCCGTTAGAATCCCCTGGGCTGGGGGTGCGGTGGGGGAGGGGGAGCCTTCTGGCCACACCCACCCCCAAGTGAATGATATCAGCATCATGAGTCAGGCACCTGTGCTTGAACACTCCGTAGGTGATTCAGGTGCACATCCAGGACCAAGAACGGCTGCCCTTGGATTTCTCCTGGCTTGTTCCCTTCCTCCATCCAGATCTCTGCTCAAAGCTGCCTCCTCCGTGAGGACCTCCTGCAGACCATCCCCTTTTCCCTGCGTGGCTTTCCCCTTGCAGCCCCCATCGCTACCAGACGTGATGTTACGTGTGTTTCTGTTGACTTGTCCACCATCCGTCACCCCTCTGGCTCATCTTGTGTGTCCCCAGCTTCTTTAATGGGGCTCAGCACCTTGTGGGTGGTCAACCAATATCCACATTGAACCAATGAGTTAAAATGATGTGTATAGCTTCCATGTGTTCCTAAGTGTTATAGAGTTTCAGTTATGATCTGGGAAGGAAACATTCCTGTTTGAAGCTTTTAAAGCAGTTAAGGCTTTGTGTATACCTTCTGTAACAATGTTCCTCGTCCACACTGTTCAGTACGTCACTAGCTACATGAGATCATCAAGCACTTAAAATTGGCTAGAGCGACAGAGGAATTTAATTTTTAACTTCACCTAACTTTAATTAGCTGATGGAAATAGCCACACATGGCTAAGTGCCACATTCGTGGACAGGATAGTGACATAGTGACAGTAATAAGGTGGCTAAGTGGGAAATGTCAATGTCAGTCCAGGTTCTGCCCCAGCTCTGCTGTGAGTCAGTCTCTTCTCGTCATTATTCATCTGTCCACTCTTCAGTGTCATTCCTGTGGGACCTGCCAATGGCATGACTACATTTTTTTTTTCATATTGTCTTTGATCTGGTATGTTGAGGTTAAAAAAAAAGCATAATGAAGGATCTCTTAATTCCTTGTATTTTATCAGCACAATTTTGGAGCAGGTGGCAAGAACCAAACTCAACTGGCTTAACTCCAAAGGGAGAGGTAATTAGATTGTCCACATGGCTTCAGGCGTGGTTGGATCCAGGTGCTCAGTCCACGCCTCCAGCCATTTGTCTCTCTTGTCCAGCTATGCTTTTCTGTCTGCAGACCTCTTTCTCAGGCAGGGTTTCCCAAAGGTAGACCCTGGCTCACACCCAAGCAATTTAGCATTCTTAGGAGAAAGTCTACCTTTTCTTCGGGAATTCCAGCAAAAGTCTCAGGCTTTATCCTGGTTCTAGCTTGTGTTGACATCCTATTCCTGAGACAACCACACTGATTATGATTGGCCAGACATGGCATGTGTACCTCAGAAGGAGGCCGGGTCCAAAAAGAACCACAAAGAATTGGAGAGGGCACAGGGAAAGTCCTGGGCATGGAGCCTACTGAAAAAAATCAGCAAATATATCCAAAGCCCTTAGGGAGAGTGCCTGGTGCATAGTAAATGCTACATCAATATTGGTCATTATTATTTATGATAATAATAGTAACAGTAGCGTTAATTAATTAACTTCTGTTCCACCTTCCTAGTAAAATGCCTTGTTTACTACGCAGGAGCAAATTCCCGTTGTTTGTTGATTCATACAGACTTTATTAATGTTCTTTTTAAGTACCTACTCCAAGTTCCTGAATATTATGTGAAATTCTGTCCCAACACATCTGCCGGAACTGCGTCCTTAATTACTGGGTGAGCACAAGACCCGAGACTATGAAAATGAGCAGACGACAGAGTAGGAAGAACACTCCGGGAGAGCCCGAGGGAAGCGGCCAGCACGTTTTGCTCCTCAGGTCCACCTGCACAACGGAGCAGCTGGGGGAACAGGGCAGCCTCCTTGGCGTCCAGCCACATCTTCAGTCCAGTGCTCCCCCTGCGCTCGGACTTATGTGGAATACATCTCCTTAAATTCCGCACGCCCTTGGGCAGTAGTTCTCAGAGGGGATATGGAAACCCCTGGGCGTCCCCGAGACCCTTTCGTAACCATAGCATAGGAGCTAGCTAGTGATGTTTGACAATTTACCCCAGGATGTGGTGGCTTCAAATAGCAATAAAGGGCAGGAATTCAGGACCAGCTCTGAGACCAACGTGTTTGAGAACTCCCGGGCTGGGGAAGAAGGCTGAACAGGTGTCTGGGGGAGGGGGAAGGTGGTACTGTGTCTCAGATTCTCACCCAGAAACCTAGTCCCCCAACAAGACAGTTCTTTATAAATGTATGAGTTAACTGTGAGCAGGGATTTGATTCATTCACTTGCTCACTTTCCACCTAGAATCCTCTTCATGGTGGACTCATTATTCCCTCCTTCATGTTACCTTCCCTGCCCACAAAATCCGTGATTAATGACTTATATTCCCAAGGTGATGGGAAAACAGTGAAGGGCAGATGTCGAGCTGACTGTAGAAGTGGCTTCAGGTACAGGATGACCTATCAGTTCATTTGTTCACTGAACAAACATTTAGTGGACGTCCACTATGTGCCAGGTGAGCATTTTGGACTTTGAGTTTAAGGCGTGAACAAAATAATCAAGGTTCCTACTTACATGCTACATGAATCAACATGCCCTTCAGTAATGAAATTGAAAAGTAAAGAGGCGAGGCTGGATTTAGAAACTGGTCTTCTCTGTCTTAGGAGACAGCTCCGAAAATATCTGTGTGTTTCTTCTTCGTGATTCATGATGTCTTGGGGGAAGGTCCAGACCACTGGCCCAAGCAGTGTCTTTATGCATCTTAGAAAGAGGTGCCCTTCCATAAGGCACTTGACTTCCCTCTGCCAGAAAATTCACTATATCTGCAGTCTGAATGAGGAGCCCTTGTGCAGTGCAAAGCCTGTCCAACTGTACTTGACAGCCCTGACTGAACTTAGCAGCAGACCAAGTAAAACCCACTTTCCTTAGTTGTAGAGGAAGAGATGCCATCTACCTAATATTCATTTCTTTGTTAGTTTTCTTGTCCTCCCATTTTAGATTTCAGCTCCAAATCAAGGACTTTGATTTCTGGGTTTTGGAGGTTTTTTTGTTTTTGTTTTTGTTTTTGTTTTGCCAGAGTCCAAAGACACTGTCATTAGTGGCTTGAGATTCACGGTGTCCCTTTTACTTCTTTGCTTCTGAAGGGGCCTCAAGAAGGCAGGATTTATTAGAAAACAAGTATATGAGGAGTATATAATTCCTCTTCCAAGTAATACTGTTGAGCAGTAGTAGTCACAAGCCGTCTCCAGCTTGCTGACAAATGCTGGTGTGGGTGTGCGTGTCACCCACAAACATGGTCAGCGATCCAGGTACTCAGGGCGAGTACTTTAAATCACTCACTGAATCAGACTTAAAACTCACTTACAAATGTGAATATTATCTCAGACACACGCTTGCATAATGTTAAGAGATTCTAAAAAACAAACTTTGTAAGATACTGCATTGTGTCCTATAATGGGAGGAGAAAAAAAAAAAGTCTGCAGAATGCTTACAGACTCCCCGCTGAGCGCCAGTGCAGAAATTACCAGAGCCGAAGTCCCTGCATACTGAGAATTCCTGAAAGTAAAAACGAAAGAGAATTGTTAATGGAATTTCATTTTCAAGAACCTTAGGTGGGTACAGATTTGAATGAGAATTAATCTTGGTATTTTGCTTTATAAATTAATATAAGAACAGCTAGATGAAATGAGATTTTTTTTTTTTTTTTTTTTTTGGCCTCCATCTGGATTTTGCCATGGAGTCTAAAAAGGTCAAAATCAGCACATTCATTCATTTTATTGAAAAGTGTTTCTTTTACCTTCCGAACACACATATGGGAGAGTTCCTATTTTCCCTTTGAGGGACCACCTGCTACCAGGTTCCATGGACCCCTGAAATGGATTACCATTAACTAAAAGCAACCTGTAATGGAGTGAGCACTGCTCCTGGTTGCAGCAGAAAATTATAAGAGCTCTTGGCATCTCGTAGCTCCATTTCGAGAAAGAACTTCTGAGCAGCCATGGCTGACCAAGCAGGTGCATTGACATAGCACATAATCCCGCCCCACCACCTTCTGGCCCCAAATCCTGCCCCAAGTGGGAGTTTCTTTTCCTTTTGCACACACATTGCAGCAAGGCCCAAAGCCGAAGACAAGAGTACTAGGTTCTGCATATTGTGCATCCACGGAGCCCCAGCAGGTGGGTCTAGCCGCCACCCGACGCCCGTGCACAACCCGCCCCCCCCCCCCGACTTCCCTGTCTCAGCTCTGTCCTCCCACTCATCCAGGCGAGTCAAGTCCTTGGGATGCTCAGGATCCCTTTCATCTGCCTTTAAAAAAAATAACAGCTTTATTGAGGTATAATTGATGTACAAAGAAAAAAAAACAGTACCTGTTTAATGTATAAAATTTCATGAGTTGGAACACATACATACACTCGGGAAACCACCACCACGGTCAAGGTAAGGAACATCTCCATCACCTCCCGAAGTTTCCTTGTGTCTGAGTTTTGGGTTTGGGTTTTCATGGTCCTAAGAATACTTATCGTGAGATGAGCCCTCCTAACAAAGTGTAAAGCATGTGACTGACCTCAGGCACTGTGCCGTCCAGCACATCTCTGGAAGGGATCCGTCCCGCGTGGCGGAAACTCCCTGCCCTCTGAACAGCACCTGCCCCCTCCTCCTCCCCCAGCCCCTGGCAACCCCCATCCTACTCTCGGCTCCCGTGAGGGCGACGGTTTCAGACTTTGCATATAAGTGGAATCACGCAGCACTTGTCCTTCTCTGACGGGCTCACTTCACTGAGCACCATGTCCTCCAGGTTCCTCCGTGTTGTTGCAAATGGCAGGATTTCCTTCCTTTTTAAGGCAGAATACTGTTCCACTGTACACGCACACATGTTCTTACCCATTTAACTGTTGACGGACACTGGGGGGGGTTGCATGACTCAGCCATTGTGAATAATGCTGCTGTGAATGGGGGGGTGCAGATATATCTTTGAAATCTGGACTTCAATTATTTCGTATGTATACCTAGACCTGGGATCACTGGATCCTACAGCACTTTTGTTTTTTTTGTATATATTTTTTGAGGTCCTGTCACCCTCCTTTGGTTGATATTCCCTAAGAGTTATTAGAAAGCCTTCACACCTGTGCATTCCCCCCAGCAGGTGGAAGTGATATTGTGGGGTGTTTCCCACACGCTCTGTTGGCTCCATTCGGGATCTCCTTAAAGCCGTTCAGAAGCTCCATAAGGCAGGAGTTATTATTCCCACTTCACAGATGACAAAGCTGAGGCTGAGCGGGGTGAGGTCACTCGCCCAAGATCGCGCAGCCTTGGGATGTGAAGCTTGGTCTGTCTGACACGCGGCTTCTTCCCTGTGACCCTCGGGAGGCTGTGAGACCAGCTGGAGTGGAGTCACAGATGTATTTATTGTACTGCAACCTTTCCTCAATCATTCTTGCTGCCTCGTTTTCAAGACGCCCCCCCCCACGCCTCCCCCCACCTGCTTCTGGGAAACACGGCAAACAGAACAGGGCCGCCCCTAATGCAGACATCCCAGGTGGATCCCGCTGCTGGCAGAGTGGAAATTCTGGAAACAGAGCTCAGTCGAGGGGACTGTGACTACTTGCCTCTCTGTAAACTGACTCCTCTTCTGGTTTCTGTGTCTAGGTAGGGACTCTGAGACCTTCCAGATCAGCAAGCGAAAATGTCACCTGCAACTTTGAGACTGCTTTTAATTGAGATTATTTATAAAATGTGTTTCCTGTGGAGGGACACTGTAGGAAACATGATCGTGACTTCATTTTCTGCCGAACCTCCAGAAGCTTCCAGTTCTGCATGGGAGGCCCGACTTTGGGTGTTTTGTGCTCAGTTCTTCATAGAGGTTGGGGCAAAGCATTTGCTTGGGTGCCTTTCTTGGTTCTGGGAGTGGCGGAAGCCTAAACAGTGAGTCTCAGTCCCCTTCCCTGACATCTGGATGCTCAGCACTCTACAGTTTATAAAATGCTTCCGCATATTTGGTCTTGTTTTATGTTTTCAGTGTCAGCCTTCCTTAGAGGCAGTCATCACCAGGACCCGCCTGAAAATGCAGTTGTGTCACCCTGGGGAGCATAACCGGGGAGAGTCAGAGGCAAAAACTAGCAAGAACCCCCAGAAATCAGAGCTGCCCTGGTTTGGCAAAGGTGTGAGATCAAACTCTGCTGAATCACATTGAGGTTCATTTTCATGATGATAATAATTAGCATTTACTGGACACAGGCTCTGGGCTGAGTGCTTCGTATTCACCATTTCACTTAATCCTCACACCAGCTGCTCCAGCAGGCCTGAGCTGACATCATCTACATTTTACAGGTGAGGGACCGAGGCCTGCGGACACAGCTGTCATGCCCCGGCTACGCAGCTTGAAAGTGATGCAAATAGGCTCTCACCCAAATCCAACTCCAGTGTTCTCATCTTTACCAGCACACCTTAGAGTGGAAAATATTTATGTGGAAATGTGCAGAGGAGGAGGTGAACGAAGATGAAGATACTGATGATGGTGATGGTGATGATGATGATGATGATAATGAAGATGATGGTGATGGTGGTGATGTGATGATGGTGATGGTGACGGTGACGGTGATGGTGATGATGACGAGGGTGATGTGATGGTGATGATGATGATGACGATGGTGATGTGATGGTGATGATGGTGATGGTGGTGATGTGATGGTGATGATGACGAGGGTGATGTGATGGTGATGATGAAGATGATGGTGATGGTGGTGATGTGATGGTGATGATGGTGATGATGACGGTGATGGTGATGATGGTGATGTGATGGTGGTGATGATGATGGTGATAATGGTGATGGTGATGATGGTGATGTGATGGTGGTGATGTGATGGTGATGATGAGGAGGGTGATGACGATGAGGGTGATGTGATGGTGATGATGATGATGGTGATGATGATGATGCCGATGGTGATGATGGTGGTGGTGGTGGTGATGATGGTGATGGTGGTGATGTGATGGTAATGATGATGATGGTGGTGATGAAGATGATGGTGATGGTGGTGATGTGATGGTGATGATGATGATGGTGATGGTGATGATGGTGATGATGGCGGTGATGATGATGGTGATGATGGTGATGGTGACGATGACGAGGATGATGTGATGGTGATGATGATGATGAAGATGGTGATGGTGGTGATGTGATGGTGATGATGGTGATGGTGATGATGATGAGGGTGATGTGATGGTGATGATGATGGTGATGGTGATGATGATGGTGGTGGTGATGATGATGATGATGGTGATGGTGGTGATGTGATGGTGATGATGAGGATGGTCATAGTGATGATGGTGATGGTGGTGATGACGATGATGGTGATGGTGGTGATGTGATGGTGATGATGAGGATGGTCGTGGTGATGATGGTGATGGTGGTGATGGTGATGATGGTGATGATGACGGTGGTGATGTCATGGTGATAATGATGGTGATGGTGGTGGTGATGATGGTGGTGATGATGGTGATGATGATGGTGGTGTTGGTGATGATGCTGATGGTGATGTAATGGTGATGGTGGTGATGATGGTGATGATGATGAGGGTGATGATGATGAGGGTGCTGATGATGAGGGTGTTGTGATGGTGATGATGGTGATGATGGTGGTGATGATGGTGATGATGATGGTGGTGTTGGTGATGATGCTGATGGTGATGTAATGGTGATGGTGGTGATGATGGTGATGTAATGGTGATGGTGGTGATGATGGTGATGATGATGAGGGTGATGATGATGAGGGTGTTGTGATGGTGATGGTGGTGATGAGGGTGATGATGATGGCAATGGTGGTGATGATGATGATGGCAATGGTGGTGATGGTGATGATGGTGATGTGAATGTGGTGATGATGATGGTGATGATGATGGTGATGGTGGTGGTGGTGGTGATGATGGTGGTGGTGGTGGTGGTGATGATGGTGATGATGGTGGTGGTGGTGATGATGATGATGGTGATGATGATGGTGGTGGTGATGGTGATGATGGTGATGATGAGGATGGTCATGGTGATGATGATGATGATGATGGTGATGGTGGTGATGTGATGGTGATGATGGTGATGATGATGATGATGGTGGTGATGGTGATGATGGTGATGATGGCGATGGTGATGTGATGTGATGTGATGGTGGTGATGATGGTGGTAATGATGGTGATGATGGTGATGATGATGTTGGTGAATATGGTGATGATGGCAATGGTGATGGTGGTGATGATGGTGGTAATGATGGTGATGATGATGGTGATGATGATGGTGAATATGGTGGTGATGGTGATGTGATGGTGATGATGATGATGATGAGGGTGATGTGATGGTGATGATGATGATGGTGATGGTGGTGATGTGATGGTAATGGTGGTGATGATGGTGATGATGATAAGGGTGATGATGATGAGGGTGTGTGATGGTGATGATGGTGATGGTGATGATGATGATGGTGGTGTTGATGATGGTGATGATGATGGCCATTGTGGTAGTGCTCGTGATTATAGTGGTGGTGATGGTCATGGTAATAGTGATGAGATCATCTTTGAAAATAGCTGAAAGTCAGATCTGCTGAATGAGGTAGTTGGAGAAAGAGAATGGTTCTTTATCCAAATGGGTGTGTGAATAAATTGAAGAGATTGATTTCTTTCCTTCCTTGTGCCCACAAATCCACTCAGAATAGTTCCCAAGGGTGAGCAGCCATGGTATCTCAGACATAGGCACCTCATTAGCACAGACCTTGGCTGTCCAATATGGTGACCAGCTGTTCCAGTTTGCCTGGGATAGAGGCAGTTGGTGAAATTTCTGCTTTAAAACTGGGATAGTCTAGGCAAACCAGGATGACTTGGTTACTCTTCCTCCCAAATTGACTTTGGGGTTACAAACAGGGTGTGTATGATTCACTGCGGTTATTTTAAGACCGTTTTGTTAGTTTATGAGCAGAGATTGTTAACTGGAAGAGGTCGTTTGTCTGAATCTGTCCTGAAGATGAATTTCGTTTGTTGTCCATATATAGTAATTGGGAGATTTCACACAAATAAATCTGCACTTCTGACTTCTCGCGGAAGAAACAGATTTGGAATCCCCGGCCCCCGTTCTTGGAAGGCAGTCATCAGTGTAGCCTTTGGATCAGCATGAACCAGGGTTTGCAATATTTTCTACCGCATCTGTTTTACCCATTCATGATGCCTTCCAATCTCTGTAAGCATTTTAGTTGAAATAATGCATGCAAGCTGCACAGTGCTTGGCATGTAGGAAATACTTAGCCATTTTAGTCCCTGACTCCTGCTTGGTGATTGTACCTGTCCGCTCAAGAGCACTGCAGTCGTTCAGCAACACAAAGGAATGAAGGGCTGACACCTGTTACACCACGGATGGCCCCCAAAAGCACTATGCTCATTGAAAGAAGCCAGTCACAAAGGACCACATATTCTCTAATTCCACCGACATGAAATGCCAGAGACAGAAAGTGACTCCGTGGCTGCCCAGGGCTGTGAGCAATGAGGGAGTGACAGCTCGGGGATACCACTCCTGGGTCTCTACAGACAGGTTCCTTTTGGGGGTGGCAGCAATGGTCTAAAATCGATTGTGGGCATGGATGCACTACCCTGTGGATCTACTAGACACCATTGGACTATGCATTTTAAGTGGATGAGTGCTATGGCATGTGAACCGTAACTCAAAAAGCTGGGTTTTTTAAAGAGTGCTAGAGCCTCGTTCAAATACTGCAAATACTGCACCTCTCTGAGATAAGGCTGAAGGGGCAACAAGAAACACACAGAAGGCTCTCTGGGGGAGGCTTGAAACAGCCCCTGGTGGGAATGCAGGCTCTAGAGACAAACCGCATCCTGACCCCGGTACCCGCAGACCTCACTGGCACCCGCGTCCTCGCTCCCACATTCTGGCAGCAGCCCGGCTGACGTGCTGGGTCCCCCCACACACGGCCAGCCCCAGCCTCCAGGCCTTTGCTTGAGCCATTGTCCCCATGTGAACATGCTGCCCGTCATCTGCTTGCTGATCCACACCAGCATCTCCTTCGTAACAGTCAACCCAACAATGGCAGACGTATTCTCTGAGCGTCCCTGTGATGCTAGGGTCTTTGCCCACGTGATTAAGAGAACAGGGGCAAGATGAGCTCATGGTGGATGCGGAGGGCCCTAAATCCGTGAGGACATCCTCATCAGAGACCAGGAAGGAGAAGGCACAGAGGCACAGAGAGAGAAGAAACCTGTGTGAAGACGGAGGAAGAGATTCGGTGAGGCCGCCACAAGCCAAGAAGTGCCAGGCACGCAGCCACCACTGGGTGCTGGAGGAGGAAGAGGCAGGAAGGGTCCTCCCCGAGGGCCTTTGGAGGGGGCACGGCCCCGCGGACACCTAGGTGTCAGACTTCCAGCCCCCGGAGCTGTGGAAGAGGACTTTCCTGTTGTTGGAAGCCCCCAGTATGTGAAGAGCTGTTACAGTCGCCCCAGGAAACCCAGACAAGATAACCGAGGGAAGCCAGTCTTTCCCCCTTTGTAAAGAGAAGGAAGCTGAGGCACAGAAAGGTTTCGTGATTTGCCAGGGACACACAGCAGGTACATGGCAGGGGTGGGTTTGAATCAGGGGGCTTGTGCTGTGATCCTCCCCACGGCCCCACCTGCAACAGCTGGGCAGAGACCCGGGCAGCGTTCTGGAGAGCACTTTACAAACAGGGAGCCACACGAACCCCACCTTCGAAGGCTACTCCTGTCCTTCATATCGGGATCGTCTCTCAGAGACCCCCGGAGAAGGCTCCTTGTTTGAATTTGCCAGAAAAGCCATGCAGGAGACAACCTAGTTCTCTTTTCCTTAATCCCTGGAAAGAGAGAGGCAAGATCCTCTTTTCTCCCCAGGCTCCTATCTGTCCGCTATGTCAGGAACACCGCGTGGGACAAGGGATTTTACCACCAGATTACTGCGTGTGCTGCTCGCAATTAAATCTGCAAAGCTGGGCCAAGGCAGAGGAGACTGGAAAATTTCTCCACTCATTTGCAAAAGGTTTGCGTTTGTCTGAGAGATCTGCCCGGGGCAGCGAGGGAGCCTCTCGGCGGCGGCTGTCTGGGTGTGTGCCCTTTTGATGTGAACCTCACGTTCCCGGGGACTCTCCCAGACTCCCAAGCAGACACCCTCGTTAACAATTGAGGAGGTAATGAAACCTCAGTGAGGAGCCCGCTCACCCGGGGCGGACAGCCCACCCAACCAGCCGCTGCCGTGCGTGCAGCCCGCCGCCAGCCGCCCAGCCCGCATGTGGCGCCCTAAAAATCTCATTATTCACACACTAACTCCGCTGGTGTAGACGAGGGGCACATATCTTTGTGAAATCCCAGTTTTACAAGGAAACTTGAGATTGTGCTTTGTGAGATACTTCTAATTATATGTATGTCGGTAATGAACTGAAATGGTTGGCCACATAAAATGTGATTTTTAGGTGTGCACCATCGAGCTCCCGATTACTATTTTCATTTTCTTCAGATCTTTCTGTCTGTCTGTCTGTCTTTTTTTGTGTGTGATGGGCCAACATGCCTCCTGGCTGTCCTGTTACCTGTTTTTTTTCCCACATCCTGAAGATTAAATATGATAATGTTGGAGCAATGGTTTCATGAATTTGAGCCAAGACTTAACCGTAGTCATTCATTTTAATCTGAAGTCTTAGGAGAATTCTAATACTCAGTGTTACCAGTCACGGGGAAATGTGATCTAAAGCACGATGAAATTGTGCCTCACGCTCAGGAGAACGGCCAAAACAGAGACTAGGGGGATGCCCCGTGCTGGCGTGGGTGCGGGGAAGCTGAGGCGGGTGCGTGCTTGAGCTGTGGCTGTGAAATGACAAGCAGCTGTTGGAGGACGGCTGGGTAGCTCTCTCATACGTTCACAAGCCCGCGATTCTACTCGTGGGTATCGGCAGACAGGAAAGCACCTGCCCACAAGGAGACAGGTATGGAGATGTCACGACACAAAGGTACTCGTGATTGCCAGGAACTGGAATCGGTGCAAATACGCCTCAGCCGGGCCAAGCGTGACTCAGCGGAAGGGTAGCCGGGCACCAGGACTCCGTGTGGCGGCAAAAAGGGGAAGCGTAGCCGTGCGCCCAAAAACTGGGGGAAAAGAAGCCGAGCATCAAAATACGACATATTGTAGGAGTCTGTGTGTGTGAAGTTTCTAGAAAAGGCAAAAGTGTAGAGACAGAAAGCCCATCACTGTTTCCCTGGGGCCTGACGTGGGAGCAGAGGTTAATTGCAAATGGCACGCGGAAGCTTCGGGGGAGGGAAATGGGCTAACACTGGTTGTGGCCATGGTTCTTCACTATGTAAAGTCTCTAAAAGTCATCAAACTGTACAGGTAAAAACGGTTAAATTTTATAGTAGGCATATTTCACCTCAAAAGGGCCCTGGAGCAAGCAACAGTTTTGGGGGAGAAAACGCCATTCTGCTCGGAGCCTGGTGCGCGCCGTGGCCGGTGTGGTCTCGGGAACCGCCAGCGCTGGCCGGGCCGCTGTGTGTCGCTGGTGCCTGCCTAGGGGTGGTTTCATCCACGACTTACGTGCAGACGCTCCATGGTCGATCCCTAATGATGGCCACGTAGGACTTGGGGGGTTTGTCACAGGTACGGGCAGGCAGCGTTGAAGGAGAAAGCGGACCCCTGTGCCAACAGCCACGGTGGAATGAACGGGGTGCAGAGATGCGGGGACTTTCTGGGCTTGGCTGACCCGCATCCGCGGCAGCCCACAGGGGGAGTGGACTCCGGGTCCCGCCGGCGCCTCTGACCCTTGGAGAAAGGCAGGGAAATGCCGTGTGGCCATGCGTACCCGAGTCACCGTCCATCCCCGCAGGGGCCAGCAGCCTGACGACCCTCCGGTGGGGCACCGCCCGTGAGGACGGACCACCCGATTGGGCCGGCTGGATTCTTCGGCTCCTCCACCCGCTTCACACAAGGACACCAAACGACCACCCCCGTTCATCAGCATCTCCCTGACAAAGTGTGGAGCCGCCCCTGCTGCCGGGATTCGCTCACGGCGCCCGCCCTCTTCCCAAGCCCGACCGCCAACAGGGAGGAGCAAGATGCTTTGGACAGATTCCCTTTTAGCTTGAGTTATCCAGAGTCTGCCCCTGGGCTCACAACCCCAAGTCCCCAGCTGACAAACACTCTATATGATTTTGATGAGCTCACCTCCAGGATTCTCTCCCCACAGCGCACAGCTGTGGTTCAGGGGTGCAGCGTTAGGGACTCGTGCCTCTGCGTTAAGCATTGTCCTCTCCGGTGGTCCCTTCTGAACCAGAGCCGCTGGTGGGCGGCGGCCCCTTTAGCTCTGTCCATCATGCTTGAACGTGGGTGGGTTTGCTGGCGAGCTGTCTCGTGCCCAGGTGCACGCCGCCCCTGCCTTCTCGGGATGACCAGTCATACCTCCCACGGCGGACAAGCACTGGAATCAGCGAGTCAACACGGCTGAGTTTGCCGGTTACGCCCCACTAAAGCCGGGTGGGGTCGGCCTGGGCTCTTCTCTATCTGGTGACTCAGGCATTGACCCACACCCCCCACCCCCCTGCCTCGCCCCACGGGGGAGAGAGAAAGCAGAGTTGGCACGCTGGCTCTTACCCGCCTCAACCCAGAAGGGACACACATCACTTGCACGCACGTTGCATTGGCCGGAAGGGGCCTGGGGCACGTGTTCTTCCCAGGAGCTCAGGAAAGGGAGAAGCTACAGGTATGGACGCACACGGGGTGTGTGTGCTTCTGGCAGGAGAGAGGATCCCAGGAGCAGAAGGAGCACAGGGACCACCGGCCACGTCCACCTCCTCCATCATGTTGCTGGGGCAGGACACCCTCGCCCACGGCAGTAACGTTTCTACATACTGACATGACGCAAACCTTTCGAGGACAGACACTCCAACTTTGGAGAAATAACCTACATGTCTCTCAACTGCCTCCTTCCTCGGCTCCATCATAAAAATGTGACCTTTCTCGGGGAAGTTGATGTCCCATACTCCACGTGCCATCCCAAAGGACAGTCCCACTTAATAACTCGGTTACAGCGCTGGACCGCCCGGAGACGCGAGCCTTCTTAAATTGAATTGTTTTCTTGTTTTGAATGAGTGTTCTGGAATGGAATCTCCATCTCGTATTGGAAGTAAATTGATGGATAACTGAAGTTGGACGCCTGCATCCCCGTGTGCCCCGTGAATGAATTGAAAGTAAATGAGGTGGGAGGTGGGCTTCCCTGTAGAGACAGAACGCGGAATTACTGGTCTGTTACCGCCAGCCCGCGGAGCTGTTAGCATGCGTCCTTGGGGAAGGAGGGAAATTTGCTCTGCTGCTGTTGAAGACAAGTTGCTACTCCCCAGGATTGATCTGTTAAACGGTTTGCTGTTGTGAGTCTTTCTCCCGGGGTAAGCGCTGGTGAGGACGTGGGCCTGCAGTAGCTCGGGAACGAGTCTTGTTAGCTTCGGTGACTAATGCACTTAGCACAGCTGTCCACGTTGAAAACCCACACGCCTGGGCCCTTGGAGGCCAATTCAGGGAGGCAGACTCCCTTTTGATCAGAGCCCTGGGGAGCCCAGCAGGGAACGGGGATGGGTGGGGAGGTTGCATCTGAATAAAGACTCCGGGAGAGGAGGATGGAGCCATGCGGACATCTGGGGGAAAAGCATTCCAGGCAGAAGGAACAGCGCATGCGAGGACTTGGTCACGTTCAAGGCACTGCAGAGGCCGTGGGGGCTGCGAGGCATGTGGGTGGGAGAGAGGACGAAGAGGGAGGCAAGGAGGTGCCAGGGGTCCACATCTGTCCCGGAGACTTTGGCTTTCGCTCTGAAGAAGATGGGAGGCAGGGGGAGGCTTGAGCAGAGCAGGGACATGATCTCATTCAGGTTTAAGGGGCTCCCCCTGCGTGCTGTGCGGAGACTAGGCTGTCTTGAAATATGGCCCAGACACATAGGTTAGCTAATGCTTGAGGCCGGCACCATCCTCCCTGCACATCAAAGGGGGCCCTTGTTGGCTGTGGGGTGGGGTCTGTGCCAGGAGCAGACTGCGCACATCACACACAAGGACCCTTTCCTGTTCCCCCGAGATGGGAAGTGAGACAAGTTGGCTTCACAACACCCCATTGATCCGTGCTGCAAAACTCGGAAGGGACACAGGCTCCGACAAAGAACTCCTGTCCTGACAAAGGGTCAGTGAGGAGGGGCCGCTCACTGAGATGCAGCTGGGCGGGCACGACAGGCAGAGGCTGTAATTAATGACACACCGTCTAGGAACGTTCGGGCTCGGGACACGGCGTTCTGAGTCACAAGAAGCTGCATTCACGGAAGAAGGAGGGAGCTGTCGTCCGTGTGCCTGTCGGTGCGGGGACGGGGTGCCCTGGGATGAGCGCCCACCTGCTGCTCAGCATCTGCCCTCCCAGCCGTGGCCCCGGGACGGGGCCCATCTTACTGCCTCAGCTGCCTGACGAAGTGACCCCCCAAAATAACCTTCCTCTGCCCAGATGCCTGAGATGTGGGTCGCACACTGTTCAGGAAAGGGGACGCACAAGTCCTCGGGGTCCTGCTGACCCCTGGGGCGGAGGAGTTAAAGATTCTTCATCCCCGGGAAGAGGGCAGCCAGTCACCTGGTCCCAGGAAGGAGCTTTGCACCCCCCCACCCCAGGTGCAGATGCAAACCTCTGACCCACGTAAAGCTCGTGCTTCAGTCTTGCCCAGCAGTGGCCAGACAACCACTCCGATGGCCGTCGGCTGGTGAATGGATGCACAAACCGTGTTCTGTCCACGCACTGGGATGTTATCGGCGTGAAAGGGAGTGTAGTGCTGACGCGCATTACCCCACGGACGACCCTCAAAAACGCGACGGTCAGTGAGAAAAGCCGGTCACGGAAGACCACGTCCTGTGTATGATCCCACTTGTGGGGAGTGTCCAGCAGAGGCGAATCCGTGGACACGGGGCTGGGGGGAGGGGAGGTCGGAGGGACGGCTGAGGGACCCGGGCTTTCTTCTGGGGTGAGGGAAATGTCCGGGCACCGGATGCAGCTGGTGGTCTGTCTTCGCCTGGAGGTCCGCGGTGTCTGAATTACACCTCCATGAAGCGGGGGCTTCCTAAGGCACGTTCCTGAGAGGTTTAATATATGCATTTGCTTTTCCAAAGTCACTTCACAGTATTTGCAGGGAGACTGGTGTCGGTGGGGTAGTGGCCTCCCCTCCCCAGCTGCACACCGAGCCCCCTTCCCGCGGCCCCGTTTCCCATCCCGTGAGGTGGGGAGCATCGGAGTACCGGCCTCCCCGCGTTGGCAGGAGGAGTGACGGGATCGGGACACGCAGAGATGCCGGGAGCAGCCTGCAGGGCTTGGAGAGACTCAAAACCGTGACGTGGCCTTGGGGTTGGTGTTCTCAGCACTGATGACAGTGCTGACAGCCCAGCTCAGTGTCAGTTCACGGGGGCTGTTGGCATCGAGGAAGGAGCTCAGGGGAGGGGGCTTGGCTGTCAGGAGGCGGGAGGATTTGAGTGTACGTCCCCTGGGCCTCAGTTTCCCCCACCGTGGCAACAGTAATGCGTCCTACTCTGCCGCGTTGAAGACCAAATGTGGCAAGGATGCACGCGGACGTTCTCGGCAGAGGATGGAGAGACCTCCTGTGGATTTAGGTCCCCAAAAGGAGATGATGGAAGTCCTCACCCTCAATGCCCGGGAATGGGGTCTGTGCCCGTGATATCAATTCAAGACGAAGTCACTGGGGTTTAATGTCCCACGAGCTCACGTCCCCTCCCGGCCCTTCCACCTCCTGGCCCTGGCTGCTCCTGGACGACCCAGAGCAGCTGCAAGGAGGAAATGACAGCAGTGTTACCTTCCATGTCCCCATCAGCTCTGCATTCCCCACCGGCGTCTCCCAGAGCATTTTTAAAATCAATTTTACCAGAACATCACGCAGAACTCTGGGGGATCTGTTCAGTAGGAAATGGGCAGGGAGGAGGCAGTGGGTCCAGTCTGGCCCTGCTCCATCCGGCCTGCCGCCTGCAAGCCGGCCAGTAATAAGGTCCCCCTTCCCTCCCTGATGAGAAAGATCATCACACTGAGCCAGGCAGCTGAGCTGGTGTCTGCGCTCGCCGGGCGAGAGGGAAAAGCACGTCAGTGGGTGCAATTTTGAGGCCGCCCCTGCAACACCCATATGTGTACATAAGATATTCTTAATCACAGGATTATGTAAATCGCCGGTCGCACCTAACAAAGTCAGTTTGTTAATCTGATGGCCCTTCTCCAGACTCCTCTGCCCTGAATCCAGAACCTTCATTTCAAGCACCTTCACTGATCAGCATACCAATTGGTTACTGGGTGGGCAGTGCATCATTTTAACTAGGATGCCTTGATTTGGGAAAATGAGTGCCCTTTTGGAGTCTTTTTTTTTTTTTTTGCTATTGCGAATTACAGTGAATTGTCAGTCTCTGCTGGAGGCCTGCTCTCAGACACAACAATGGCATTACCACCATCCCCTGCCTTTCCCACCATGCAGGCCACCAGCTAGCACCCTGGCCTTCTCATGGTTACAACACTAGAAATGTCGCCTGTCTTTGTGCATTGGCTCAAGTGTGCGAAGGAACATCTACACGAGTCAGCCTTAGGTTTGCCTGAGTTTAACAGAAGACTCTCAAAACCAATAGCTACAACATAAAGGAAGTTTATCTCACACACCTAAGTAAGTCCAGGGCCACTCCTTAGTTACTGGAGATTTAGGTTTCTCCTATCTCTCTGTCCCACCGTGCTCAGTGAGTGGTTGTCATTTCCAGGTTTGTCTCATGGTCCAAGATGGCTGCTCATGTTCCAGCCATTGTATTTGTATTCCAGGTAGCTGGAAAAGGGACAAAAAGAACGGAGATTTCCTGAAGTGTCACATAATATTTCCACTTACAGTTGGACTGGAACTCTTCTCAAGCTTTGAGCAGCATCAGGACCACCTGGAGAGAAGGTTAAAACACAGGCTACTGGGCTCCGCCCCTAGAGTTTCTGACTTACGTATGTGCAGGGTGAGGCCCAGGAATGTGCATTTCTAAAGTTCCAGGTGATGCTGCAGCTGCTGGTCTCGGCAGCTCACTTTGAGAAGCCCTGTGCTAAGTCCCCGTCACAGGATCACCCCTAGCTGCAAGGAGACTGAGCAGTTTAGTCTGTTAGCAGGGTCCTTTTCCCCCACCCCGCTCCCCAAAACACTGTAGCTCTGTTACTAAAGAAAAAGAGGAGAATGGATACCGAGTGGCAAACAGCCCCTTTTTGCTACAATGTCATTCATGTTTATTTCCTCCAAACCAATCAATTTATTTCTCTAGCTGTTGCCTTTTTCGTGTCACTTCTGGGGTTCAGAGGGTTTTTGTATGTTGCTGCCTAGACACACCAGACAGCCACTTTTCTTGCCTCTCCCCAGAAGAAGGGCCATCCAGAAACCAGGTGCTTCCTCCCTCTCCCACAATCCAAACACCAGGAGAGGGAACTTTCTGCTCCAGAGGGATGGGGCGAGGGGGAACCCCCTTTTCCCTCCTGAGTTTTGGCCAAGACGCTTTTTTTAAGATTTTTATTTATTTATTTAACAGAGAGAGCACAAGCAGGGGGAGTGGCAGACAGCGGGAGACGGAGAAGCAGCCTTTCCGCTGAGCAGGGAGCCCGATGCGGGGCTCAATCCCAGGACCCTGGGATCATGACCTGAGCCGAAAGCAGCAGCTTAACCGACTAAGCTGCCCAGGTGCCCGTGGCCAAGACGGCTTTTGTCACTACTTGTGCACCCTCTGCTGTCTTGGGAATTTGGCGAAGCTGTTTTGTCTGCCCAAATGTCTCAGCTATTCAAATCTCTCAACATATTATCCTGATGGACAGACCTCACCATTGTTTGGCAGGCAAGAATTGGGGGGAAGCTCTTTTTCTTTACTTGAGGAAGGGGGAGCTTTATCACTCCCTGCAAGGTCAGTCCTAGACCCCCAATTCACTGAGTGATCAGCAACAGCAGACTCCCCCTTGCTCACACCCTGGGGATCAGCTTCAAGCGTCTGCAGCCTGCAAGCAAAGCCCATTCCCACCACTCCTGGGGGTCCTGCTGATGATCCGTACTGATCGAACTGAAAGCTTAATTAAATGGGTCCTCCATCAACTTGCAAGCAATGCTAAATTAGTTCCAATTCAGTTACAGTTGAATGCACACCGTCTTACAGCTGAGAGCTCAGGGGTGATCTGGTGACATAGGACATTGAAATCCAGAGTCACGGCTCTTGGACTTTGTTTCCCGGATGGGGCTAGTGTTCATGGAGTGGCCACCTTTGTGCCAAGCACTGAGCCAGGGGGGTTGTGTACCTTCTCCTCGGGTTCCCAGAAGATCCCTGGAGGAAAATGGGATTACCCCATTTCACAGATGAGGAAGACAAAGCACAGAGAAGCAGGACCTGGAATGCCACAAAACAAGTGAGCAAACGGCAAGATGGGTGCTCTGATTTTGTGTTCACGGAAGCAATGAGGGTCTCGGCCCCCCAAACGCTGGCAACTGGACTCTCTTCTTGATTTCCAAACCTGGACCTTTGATCTCCCCAGAGCCTGCTGCCTGAGCCAGGGTACCATCCGGCTGCCACGAAGGTCCCTCTGCTAGCCCCGTGGCGTGCTTTGCCGACAGACTGTGCTTCATCTGACTTGGAGGAAGAGCTTGATGACTTTCTTGTCCCTCCATCTTTCCTCTGGGAGGGGTCATTTGTAATGTTGTCTTCCATGCTGAAGTCTGGAAGGGCCAGTTGTAGGAGCTTCCTATTATTCAGGTATCCATATCCTCCCACCTAGAGCTAAAACTGTGTGCAGGGAAGCAAATACCACAAAAATAATCTCTACCGTGAATTATGACCCACCTGTAAAATTAGCCGCAATTCAAATGCCCCTTCCTGTTCAGTATGAGTCCTTGCACTTTGGTGGGTCCAATGCTTTTTGTGGGTCCAGAGCATCCAGGACTCCTGCAGCAATGCAGATTATCTCAGGGCACACCTGCCAAGTCCGGCAAAAGGTGCAGGTGCACTGTGGGCTGTGGGACAGGTATCGATGTCCAGCTGGGGACCCAGTTCAGCAGAGTGGGTTACAACTGAGGCAGAGAAAATCCATCTGGATGACGGGAGTTCACATCCACAAGGGTGCCGACCCCATTGGTCCAGCAAAGCAGGACTTGACCCCCAGAGGAACAGGATGGGAACAGGAGAGGCCCCCAGGGGAATGCACTGAAAGCCCCGTCATTTTAGGAAAATGATCTTCTTGTCCAGGGATAGGCATCGATTTCCCAGAAAGGGCTAGATAGCGAGTATTCTAAGCTGTGTAGGGACACATCCAGTGTCTATTACATATTCTTAAAGCTTTGGCAAATTCAAAAACTATTCTTGGCTCTTGAGTCGATATAAAAGCAGACCGTGGGCAGGATTTGGCCCCTGAATCTTGTTAATCAGTCTGCCAAAGTCTAACGTCCTGTGAGAGGTATTTGCAAGGTTGTCACAGACACCTTCCCTTCCTGCAAATATTTAAATTAATTAATTCAATTTAAAAAAATTAATTCTAAGAAGCAGCGCTATGGTTGCCATCTCTACCCCAGGATTGACAATAAATCAGTAAACTGTAGACTTACTGTTAATCCAGGTCACTCTGAGCCGCCTTCCTCGGGGAAGAGGTGAAACTCTCAGTCCGCAATCGGAGGAGGTCCCAGCAGGACATGCTGGGCTCTGTCTGCCTCCGTGATGGTGAAGGATGCACCTGACGGCTTCTCCCTCAAAGCCAGGTGGGGGACGTGTGGATTTCAGAGTAGCTGGCTCATCTTACACCCTTCACAGGAGTGGACCACTTCTCTGGCCACAGGCGGGAAGAAGGAAGCCTGGATTTGAGTTCCTGGAAGCTAGCAAAGGGTTTGGAGAGAAACGGGAAGTATTCTCGGGCCCCTATCCAGTGGCTCCTCTGGAGTCCAAGGCAAGATGGGCCACCTGTCCATCATACCTATGCTCACCCAGCACTGGCTCATTTTCTAGACTGTCAGTGCAGTGTGGAGGGCAAGGACCATACACATGGTATGTACGACACGTAGATCTTTCTATCTGGATAGAGAGAGATCCATTGATCCACAGGCTGTCCCTCCGTGGCACAGGCTGAAGCCGCAGTCCTCAGACAGAATTTCTTCCTCAGAAGCCTCAACTTCGCAGCCAAAGCCTTCGACTGATTAAACCAGGCCCACCCTGATTGTCTAAGATAATCTGCTTTCCTGACAGTCAACTGATTAGGATCTCCCACCTACCTGCTCCCCGAGACAGAGTTAGATCAGCGTGTAGATGTGGATCTCAGCCTAGAGCTATGGTTCAGCCAGGTGGACATGGACAGAGCGGGAAAACGTAACAGTGAGCAGAATGAAGACGTAAGTGGAGGGAAGTCCAATATGATATATTGGTGTAAACCGCATAGAACATATGTTTGTACAAAACGTAAATGGAGGGAACAATGCCGTAGTTTCTTTACAGATGTGGGAACGTGATAAAAGTCCGAAATCACAGACACCAAAATGGACGTCAAGTTCCCAATGGCGGGTGCCTCTGGGAGCATAATCGGGAAACTGGATTTGAGGAAATGAGGGATTTCAAAGTTACGAGCCCTGTTTTCTCTCTTTTACAAAAGAAAAACAAATCTGAAATGCACACAAAACACAGTAACATTCTGTCATTCCAGATTTTGCATGTTCAGTGCTTGCGACACACACGTCCTATTTGTATCTTCTATCTGTACACACACACACACACACACGGAGGGTGGGCTCGCCTCCGTGTGCTGATTGTCCTGCCCTGCACACCTCCCAGTCACGCGGACCAGCCGCCCTCCCCATCAACACGGACTCTGTCCTGGGCCCTGACAGGCAGCGTGTAAACATTGTCAGAGGTAATCTTCACGACGACACTAATTATTCCCAGGTTCACAGCCCAGAAGCAGATGCTTGGAGAATTTAAATAATAGCAAGAAAGGAGCAGAGCCCAGACTCACGGCTGTTCTGTCCCAGGTTTTTACGCCCCCAGAACAGATGGTTCAGCCCCGAGGTGCACGTTCAAACCTGGTGAGGTCGCCTTCATGCTGCGTACCCTGAACAAGCCACCTTATCAGCTCTGGGGCCTCAGTTTCTCCATCTGCGGACTGGGGAGAGTGAGACTACCTGCTTCATGGATTGGGGGTAAAGATGGCAGTGTTGAGAGACACCTGGCTCATAGCAAGAGCTCCCCAGATGCGACCTGGGGTTTTTATTAATGAGCTCTCTCCATGGCTCGCAGCACATCCGCCTCGAGAGAGGTGGTTTCTGCCCTGTCTGGAAGGTTCGCCATTCAGCGGGTTCTGTCCTTGGTCCTGAGCCCCCACCGTTGGTGTAAAAGCCAGGCGTCCAGCCTTGGAGCTGCCCGTCCCACCTCTGGGTATGTGACCCGAGGGTGAGCGGGACCGGGTGCTCCTCGGAGGCCAAGCCAGGCGTGACCCCGGCCGTGGCCTTCCCACGGCTCTCTCCCTCCTTCTATGCTGAGAGACGACTCACATGCCCTAAGAGGCACGGTCTCCAAGTCTGTGCTTGAGCGGTTCTTAGCACAGTCACAAAGCTAGGACATTACCCAGTCCCAGAAGGTTTCCATCACCTACAGATTCGGCTCCTGCCCTTTGAACCGTCGCCGCACCTTCCCCTCTCCCGCCGCTGGCAACCCTCCATCCGCACGGATTTGCTGTTCTGGACACTTCCTGTGGACAGGACCCAGCACCGTGTGGCCTTCCGTGGGCTCCTTGCACTCAGCACCACAGTTTCGAGGTCCACTCACATGGGGGCACGGGCCTGCGGGTCATTGCCGTCCGCGGCTGGGTGTGTCCTGTGCGTGGACGGACCACGTTTGCACGCCCCTCTTGTCCTTCCCCCGGAGAGCGTCGTCGGGGTCAGCACACACCCTTCTGTCTGTTCCACGCTCCAGAAGTAATTCTGTGTTCTTTCTTTATTTAGAAATTAAAAATATGATTTGTAAAAATACAGAAGACGGCCAAAGCAATTTACATTTATGAGGGCACCTCACACAGCAAAGCGTGTTTTCTCCGAAGCCTCGGGCTCTCTTCAAATTTGAAATGACAGTGATTTAAAGTCCCTGACTTTATTGATCCTTTTGAGCAGAGCAGGACTGAGGTGGAAGGAGGTGGAGGGTGGGAAAACACCGGAGGAGGAGAGAGGAAACGCTTCCCAGTCAGACTCGTGCCTCTGTCGTGCAGGGGCGGCCGGGAAACGGGGTACGGGTCTGCTCTCCTGGCGCTGGAGCCCGCGGGCAGGGGACACCGTGCCCGCAGGGGACGAGTGCCTTCTGTGAGCCGAGCGGCACACAGCTCCCGGGGGCCGCAGGTGGGGCGGCACCTGCTCTGGCCAGCCCTGCACGGAGGCGCGTCCCTGGGGCCCGGGTTGGGGGGCTTGAGCGGGTTTCCGAAAGCAGGACAGTCGTGTGCATTTCAATGGTGTCCTCGGCATCTCATCTAAACACTGAATTCGCCTTGACTAAAAAGGGATTTGGGAGGACAACCAGCCACGTCTACCTCTGTGTCTGCTGTGTCAGTTCATACGTGTGTGTGCACACGCATACCACACACACACAGACACACACCACACATGCATGCACATGCGTATCCCACAGGCATGCACATTGCACACCACACACACTCGCACATGCTTACACATGCATATCACACGTGTGTACACTCGTACTGCACACATGCACACACAGACACACCACATGCATGCACATGCGTATCCCACAGACATGCACACTGCACACCACACATACACGCACATGCTCACATGTGCATATCACACGTGTGCACACTCGTACTGCACACATGCGCACACACACACGTGCGCACACACGTGCATGTTTGGCTCTAGGAAAGCTGCTCTCCATCCCCACAAGCCCCTCTCCCGGGTCCTTGGGGCCAGATGCACGCCCTCCCCTGCCAGACCTGGCCGACATGCCCGATCCAAGCCTGCGTTTCTCTCTGTTCTCCCTGCTTGCACAGTGTTTGCTGCTGCTTTCCATAATCCCATGATTTCGGGGAAGCGGGAAACTACAGTCCAATCTGAAAGTGGCTCCTTCGCGGGGATCAGAGGGCCATGCAGGAGTTGCTACCTCCTGGCCTCTCGAATGGTCCAGGCCCCCCTTGGGGAGACGGCCAGGGCTCTGCCCCAAGGACTCAGTCCCACAGCCCTGGACACACCCTGCGACTTGTCTTCCCCCAGGGTCCAAGCCTCACCACCCCAGCTGCCTCTGCTAACATCACATGTTTTTATGCCGACGGGTCTGTCCCCTTTCTTCATGACAGCACAGACTATTTTTCAAGGTCCCGATAAAGGACACATCTTGGCCCCGATTTGCAACGTGGTGTCCAGGGCTGTGTTACAGCACAGGACCGTCTTCTAGGGCTACCATAACCCATGACCCCAGGCTGGGGCTTCATCAACAGAACGTTCATGGTTCCGGAGGCTGGAAGTCCAAGATCTAGGTGTCCACAGGTTTGGTTTCGCCCAAGGTCTCTCCTTGGTTGCATCCCTGATGTCACTTCCTATTCTTATAAGGACACCAGTCCAATTGGGTTGGGGTCACCCTACGGCCCCACGGAACCTTAATTACCTCTTTAAAGATACCTCCTACCTTTAAATACAGTCACACTGAGGATTGAGGCTCTGGCATATGGATTTGGGGTTGGAGACACAATTCAGTCCACAGCGCACACAGATCCCTACCTCAGAACATCCCAAGTCTAACCTGGAGAGCTAAAACAAGCATCCAGCTCATCAAGGGAGGGCGTGGGTGGCAGAAACCAGCATCAGAGCATGCCCTTAAATGTTTGCTAAGTGATTATAGGAGCACTAACCAGGTGTCTGAAATAAAAATGTCAAAACTAAACTTACCACTGTAGGCTCTATTTCTACAGATGGTCTCCCCTTTGTATCAGTCAGGATGAAGTAGGACGTGTGACAGTAATAAGCAGCGCCGAGTTCTCCAGCATTAATCTTACTTCTTTAAAAAAAAAAAAAAAGATTTATTTATTTGAGAGAGAGAGCACATGGGGGGGGAGCAGAGGATGAGAATGTCCAGTAGACTCCCTGCTGAGCGCAGAGCCCCATGACCCTGAGATCAGGGCTTGAGCCGAAACGAAGAGTCAGACTCTCAACCGACTGAGCCACCCAGGTGCCCTATTCTTATTTCTTGCTCAGACTGTATACCTGGGGCTGGTCCACAGAGGGGCCTCTGCTCACAGTGACTCAGAGCCTCAGGCTGATGGAGCAGCTACCATCTGGAATACTCCTGGTCCCTCTGCCTCAGGAAAAGTCCCTACAGGAACGCGGGTAACTGCTCTCGCCCAGGAGTGACCCACACGTGTCAGCTCACAACACTGACCAGAATTAGTCACACAGCTCCCACCAACCACACAAGCTCTGTGCGGGAAACACAGTTTTATGGCACATCCCAAGGTGGCCAGAAGCTGGAAGGCAGGGGTCTGTAGCTTTGTCCACACGGGTCAGCCTCGTGGGCACAGTGCAGGGCAGAGTGGATCCAGAGGACCCACAGAAGACACTCAGCAGGTGACCTACACCGTGGCACCTCTCCAGCCGAGCCCGCTGGCCTGTGCCATCTCCCTGGCCACAGTTCAAATAGGGACGCTCAACTCGGTCCGAGCCACTGACCCCCAATGCTTCCTCCACCCATTTGGAATCTCTGTGACCGTTAATCCTCTGCTCCTGCAGTTTCTGGTGGCCGCTGAGATACATACTGTGTCCACCCAGTCTGAATCTTGACACGATTCAGTTTAGGGAGAGTGTTAGGTGGAGGAGTGTGTGTGTGTGTGTGTGTGCGTATGAGTGTGTGTACCTGCAATGACCGTTAGGAAGCTAATCACAATTAACCCACGAGGGAGTTTGCTGACTTAATGAAGCCATTAGCCGAAGACCATTCTGGGAGAGAAAATGTGAAGACTGAGCTCTGAGCACATTACCTGTAATGAACCTGAAAATGGACTTGGGGAATTTCTGTGGTATTCTTAGCATCCGTAATGGCCAGCGTGGGGGCCGCCGGATTGCAGCCCCAGCGTGGGAACCCTGTGGACCCAGGAGCAGACCCGGCCGAGGGTTATTTAACTGCTGGCTGGTGGGCACCAGCTTCAGAGAGAGGCTGGGACTCTACTCATGACTGGTGACTCTTTCAACTGTGCTCTTGTTTAATGCAAAAGGTCATTTCTGTGTCAGTTGCTTCCCTGGAGAAAGAAGTGAGAAAATCTCTTTCCTTACAACTCCTGCTTCAAAGGGGAGTGGTGTTTCTGGAGAAACAGACTTTGGGAGGAATTGGCCCAAAGGTAAAAGGTGCTGATAGATGTCCCAGAGCCACAGACCTTTTTTTTTTTTTCATTTTCATTTGTCCCTAAAAGGAAGGATGACAAAAGTGCCTCCAGACTCAAAAGAGACAGTACGTACTTTATCACTTTGAACATCACTACATGTGTGGGAGATGTGATGCTAATCGTTTTGCATGAAGTCAGAGTGAACGGGATGAGCCGAAGGCCCCAGAGCTGCGATGGAATGGCTCCCATGGGCAGCGGAGGAAGAGCCTTCGGTTGGCATAAAAGTCTGCACGGAAGACGTCGCCCCAGCTGCCTGGCGTCCACCACCAAGGTCCAGTGATCCTGGGCATCGGGATAAAAGTGACTGACTCACTGATCTTGTTAGCCGCATGGGAATCTCCTCACTCCCTCTTCCCATAGTGACCTTTCTCCTGGGTAAAGTGTGTGAGTCACAGGGCACCATCCTCCCCTGCACAAGGGATGAGCATTTAGCCCCCATGAGACCAAACAGACTGCCCCCCCCCCGCCCGAAGAACGTGGATCCTCAGCAGGGGGCCTCGGGGAGAGAAACGGCTGAAGCTGTTCGCTCCACTCCACTCTGGAAATGCTGCCCCTTCCTCCCGGTTTTCAATATCCTGGAAGCGGATCAGGGGCCTGCCTTTTCAAGGCCTGCTGCAGCTTTTCCTTTGACCCTAGGAGTGGCCCAGAACCCAGCTGATAAGAACCTGTGTTAGTTTCCAGTCGCTATACCAGATTAATACCAACTTAACAGATTACAGTTCTGGGCATTGGAAGTTGGAAATGAGTCTTACGGAACTAAAATCAAAGTGTTAGCAGGGCTGGGTTCCCTCTGGAGGCCATAGGGGAGGGTCTGTCCTCTTCCTGCTCCTAAGCACCCCCCCCATGTCTCCTAGGTCATGATCATATCCCTCTGACCTCTGCCTCGGTTCCCTCCCTCGCGCCCTCTTCCTCCGACCCTCATGATCACCTCCTATAAAGGACTCTCACGATTCCGTTGGGTCTGCCCCAGATAATCCGGGATAATCTGCCCATCTCAAGATCGGTCACTTAATCACAACCGCAAAGGCCCAAGTTGAAAATAGAGCTACCATATGATCCAGCAATTGCACTACTGGGTATTTACCCCAAAGATACAAAAGTAGGGACCCGAAAGGCTACGTGCACCCCGATGTTTATAGCAGCAATGTCCACAATAGCCAAACTGTGGAAAGAGCCAAGATGTCCATCAACAGATGAATGGATAAAGAAGATGTGGTATATATATACAATGGAATATTATGCAGCCATCAAAAGGAATGAGATCTTGCCATTTGCAATGACGTGGATGGAACTGGAGGGTATTATGCTGAGCGAAATAAGTCAATCAGAGAAAGACATGTATCATATGACCTCACTGATATGAGGAATTCTTAATCTCAGGAAACAAACTGAGGGTTGCTGGAGTGGGGGGTGGGGTGGGAGGGATGGGGTGACTGGGTGATGGACACTGGGGAGGGTATGTGTTCTGGTAAGCGCTGTGAATTGTGCAAGACTGTTGAATCTCAGATCTGTACCTCTGAAACAAATAATGCAATATATGTTAAGAAAGAAAAAAAGAAGAAGAAGAATGTAGCAGGAGGGGAAGGATGAAGGGGGGGAAATCGGAGGGGGAGAAGAACCATGAGTGACGATGGACTCTGAAAAACAAACTGAGGGTTCTAGAGGGGAGGGGGTTGGGAGGATGGGTTAGCCTGGTGATGGGTATTGAGGAGGGCACGTTCTGCATGGAGCACTGGGTGTTATGCACAAACAATGAATCATGGAACACTATATCTAAAACTAATGATGTAATGTATGGGGATTAACATAACAATAAAAAAAATTTAAAAAAAAAAAAAAAAAAAAAAGCCCTTAGACCATGTAACAGAACAGACTCACCAGTTGTGGAGATTAGAGCTCGGGTATCGGGGTGGGGAGGTGGGTTACTCCACCAACCACAGCACTTTCTTGCTCAGACTAGCCGGAGTTCATTTCTGTTGCCTACAACCCAAACCCAACCAATGCATCACTTCCACTTGGTCTGCAAAAGAAAAAAAAAATATATCTCAACCGTTGCAGTTGGTAACTAAGAAGATGATCCTAAATAAACTAAATTGTTAAATGTTCTTGGAAAATTATCCCAAAGAATGGCCTTTTTGGCCCAAGTTCCCAAGGGGAGGGCTATGGCGTCTTGTTCTCAATGAGGACCACCTGGCAAACACTTTGGAAGGTTCCCCTTACTGTTCAAGAACACTGACTAGCCCCCTTGACCCAGGTATGTCTGCTTCTTCTGACAGGACACTGAAATTCTGAACACCGCCATTCTCACAGGAAAGACGGTAGCCCTGCCCATCAAGGTGGTCTCTGTGGAGGAGAACAGCGCCGTGATGGATATCTCGGAGTCGGTGGAGTGCAAGTCCACAGACGAGGATGTCATCAAGGTAAGCGCCCTCATGAATCATTGCACTAGACTGACGGGAACTTCCCTTGGGCATCCCATTCACTAAGAAGGTTCGGCCCCCAGAAATTAGAAATTCAACTGGTTGGTTTATGTACACCACACTTCCAGTCACTCCACTAAATTTTCCCATTTTGATTTTTCCATGTTGGCATCACTCCCAACCCGGTGTTCATCAAGTATGCCTTGGACTGTGGTTCAAACCCCGAATATGCACAGTAAGCAAGCGGGTGATGGCGAGGGGGGGCAGTGGTAAGCCAGACGCGCCTTGGGCTAGAAGGACGGCCCGTCCTTGGCTACTGCTACTCGTGGTTGTGAGTAAATGGGAGCTCTGCCCTGCTCTCTCTCCAGGAGAAACCACACATTTGGATCTTATGTAAAGATCGCTTCCGTTGCCGCATGGGCAACCAATTAATTTTTTTCATGGGCAAAAAATACATCTGCAGTGTGAGTCCAGCCCGTGGGGCAGCTGTTGGAACCACTGATAGGGCAGACCGTGAACCCTGGGTCCAATCCAGCCCCCTCTCTGTTGTGTAAATAAAGTTTTATTGGAACGTGGCCACTCAAACCTATTTCTGTATTGTCTGTGGCGGCTTTTCCATGACCACAGGAGGGTCCCGCTATGGTGACAGATGCCATCTAGCCCGCAGATCTAACACATTTATTATTTCGCCTTTCCAGGGGCAAGTTTCCCTAGAAAACCCCTGCTCTACAGTCCTAAGTTTCTTGAGGGAATGACCCTAATTCTTGGTCTTTCCCACCAACATTTGCAGCGATAATGTACCCACAGTGCTTGCCCAAGGAGTAAGACAGCACGAGGGCTGGTCCAAGCCAGAAATGAACTGTTTGGTCTTTCTCCAGATGTTTTGTAATCCTGGAAACACACCCAGAAGAAAACATAAAGAACCAAGGCAAGCAAGCAGATAATGCTTTTTTTCCCCTTAAATAAGGTCTGACACATAGCGTCAGCATCTTTTCTCTGGTGTTACAAGCAGCACGTGTAAGTCGGAGAGAACCGTACAAACCGCTGAGTGCAGGGGTTAGGGCGGAAAGATCCTTCCCCGCAGATGGCAGCCCCCGCTCGGCCACCACTGTCCACTGCTCTCGGAGCCTCGGGCAGAGGGCGGCGCGCAAGCGCTCTAGGTTATGACAACCTCCCGGTGGCGACAAGGGGTCCCGGCAACACCAGGAGAGTCTCACGGCTTTCTGACCTGTGTCTCGAGGAAGAGATGCTTTTTCCTAATTCCCCCAAGAGTGATTTCTGTGCTGATGGTGGCCCCCAAACCCACGGCACCTTACAGAAGACCTGAGAGGACTGTGGGAGGAGCGGGGAGGGGATGAAATTCGGAGCCACACTGTCCAAGAGAAGCAATGTGGGCCACGCATGTGGTTTAAATGTCTCCAACCGTCACATTCGGAAAAGGAAGAACGGGTGAAGTTAATTGCTTTAAATGCATGTATTTAACCCATTATATGAAAAACATGATCATTTCAACATGTGATGAGTATAAAAATGATGAATTTATTGGCACGCAGTCGTCTGAATCCAGTGTGTACGTACGTGTAGGGCCCGTGTCCAATGCGACCCCACTTCAGGGCTCCCCGGCCCCCAGGGCGAGCATCTCCTCCATTGGACGCAAAGATCTCACCTCAGGGGCAGGATTTCGCGATGTCGGCACTACGGATATTTTGTGCCGGTTAATTCCTGGTTAGGGGGCTGTCCTGTGGGCTAAAGAACCACTGCTCCGAGGAAAACATGCTCTGCTTCTGGCTGGACAGTCACCCCGCTTACCCCACTTTCTTGGCGAGGCCGAGGTGGGGAGCAGACCCTTGGTTGGATCTGGAGCCCGCCCTGCCCCAGCCACGGTCACACACCCCGTCCTCGGCGACCATCGGTCTTTATGACCGGTTTGCAATTCCCCTAAGAGCCAGGACCCCTGGTAAAGAAGTGTGACCCTTTGAAAGGACACGTTCACGCTGATGACTTTTCTAGGTGGGTTAAAAAGTCCACCTGTGAGCCTACAGAACCCCCAGAAAGAAGTTTCACTGCTGTTGTTGACGTAACTACCTTTAGCTGGTCTTAAATGAGTTGGTCGTGGAGCCTTTTCTTACTACTATTTTAGAGAGTAGGAAAAGGGAAAGCTAGTATTACTGGTAGTTCCAGGAATATACTAGAATCTCCCAGAATAGAATCAGTATCTTTAGGGAAACAAATGTACCCGAACTAAAAATTGCCTCCTGAAACGACTTTGGAGTTGGTGCCCCAGGCTGTTGACGAAGCAACGGGTCATCCCGGGTCAGCAGAAGCTGAGTGGGGATGTCGGCCAGGCTTGGCAGACTCGGACTCCGTCCCCAGGACTCAGACTCAGCCCGTGGCTCGGGGTCTGGTGAGGGGGCACCGCTCGGGGTGCCGTGGGGGGGGCGGGGAGGGAACGTGTAGTAAGCACCTGCCCTGCAGCAGGTGCGTGAGGGTCTGGCTTTGGACAGACCTGAGCTCTGTACAGGATGCCAAAGGCTCTAACATGCATCCTGCGTGCAAGCTGACAAACCAACCTGCCCCCTTTTGCTGGTGGAAGACGAGACCCCTGGTCGGAGACGGAGGGTGGCCAGTGTTTCTGCGTCTCCTGCCCCGGATGCCTGAGCTCTTCTCCCCACGGGGTCATGCCAGGGGCCACACCAGGGACCCCTGCACACGCAGGCTCGGTTATGAGAGAAGAGCCCTGGGCTTCGGGGGCCTGAGTCCTTAATAATGGGCTGCAGACCGGACCAGGCGGGCACCTTGATCTGGGACGTCTGGCTCCCAGAGCTGTGGGAGCTGTGCGCGTCCAAGGCGCCCGGTCAGAGCGGCCGATGGACTGAGGCAGAAAGCCCGCCTGTCCTTCTCCACGGAGAGAGATGGCACCTCTGTCATGCTTGGCCACGCATGTGCGTGGCCTGGCGCTTTTCAGGGGGACCCTATCTCTGCCTTCCAAGGCTGCTCGCTAGATGGGCGTCCTTGAAAAGACCGTTCAGACAAAGGCAGTCGAGACTGTTTGTAGGATGTGCAGGGGAACCACGGGGAGTTTCTTCCAAAGCTTCCCCGGCTTCACTGTTCCGAGCTCTGCATCTTGGGCAATTCGTACATCCCCTGCCCTGCCCAGTCTCCTTCGGAAAGGGGGACGGTCACGGTCCCTGGTTCAGAAGGTCATTGTGAGGATTATCACATGTCAACAATCAAGTAAAGGACTTGACCTACTGGCCAACACATGGAAAGGACTTAACTCTGACCCTGGTTAGCTCAGGGAACCCCTCGACAGCCCTGTGCCGTAAGGCGGGACTGCGGGCCGAGCATCTACGGGCATAATCTGTGTGCTATGCACGCCGTTGCTAAAATAGTTAGAATTGCAACTTACTTTGTGTGTACCGTTCAGTGATATTTTAGTAAACTTCCTGGGCTGGGTAACCATCGCCGTGACCCAATTTTAGAATATTTTTGTCACCCCATTTGCCGTTAATCCCCATCCACACCCCTCGCCCTGGGCCCCCACTAATCTACTTTTTGTCTCTATAGATTTGCCTTTTTGGACATTTCATAGAAATGGAATCATACAATATGTGGTCTCTTATGAAAACAGCTCGGCGATCATTTCTAACACATCTCTCTTGACACATCGATGTATATCCGTATATAGAACGATAATTTTTTTAAAATGGGATCACGAAACACAAACGTCTTTTACCACGATTTTTTTTAACTGGCAAATCTACACACACACACACACACACACACACACACACCTGTGGCGCACCTGTCAGCCCCCAGGGATCGGTGTTGACCTGCCCGCCCTCCTTCTGGCTTTCTCCACGCGGACAGGATCACGCACACAGATCAAACACACAGAGAAGCGTGGTTTGACCCGCGTGTCTTGCAGAGATGGGCCACAGCATTGACACAACTCTGCCTGTCCCCTCCTCTCGCCTGCGACGCCCCCGACGTGTCCCTGACCAGGTGCCGAGGGGTCTGCAGTGCGCTCGGCGCTCCGCATTTGGGTTTGCAGGCGTCGAGTGTGAGTGGGGGCCTGGGAGCTCCTTGAGCGTCTGTGGGGATGTCCCTTCAGCAGGAGGAAGAGCGGCATCCCAGGGACAAAGGCCTCGGGAACAATAATAGGGAGGGGATTCGTGATGTGGACGAGCAGCCCCAGGACCCCCGCGACCCCCACGGAGTATTTCCTGTCCCCATCTGTCCCCACGCCAGCCAGCGTCTTCGGAAGAAAGGGGCGTCCAGCAGCCGACGACGGGGCGTGGGGTCGGGGTCCTCTGCAGAGCTCTCTGGCTTGCGGTTTGCGAGGTCACGGGATCTTCACAGCATATGTTGAATCACATGCTGGTTCATTCTGGGAGGTGTACCTGGGCGGTTCTCTAGGCACCATTCTGGTATCGGGGCCTCAGTGATAAGTAAAACATGGAATCGGGCATCACAGTGACGGAGAGGGGCAGACGGAGCTGAGCCGAGTGCATGAGGATGACAGGTGGTGGTGAAGGTCGGGGCGGCGTGGGGGGCAGTGCTGAGACGGGCCTGGGGCGGGGGGCCCTCTGGATGGGCCGGTCTCCGAAGAGGATGCAGTGGGCCCGTTTGCAGGGAAATGACAGCTGTCGATGCCCACCGTAACTGCACCCCCGTTTGCACCATGCTCCCCATGCACCCCCTCATGCTAAGGGGCAGATGCTGGGGCGCCCCCGCCACCCTCCTGAGGCCCCAGGTGCCGGGGCGCCGCCCGCAGCGGGCTGGGGGTGACGTGACTTCGAGCATCGTGTCGGGATTTCCGGCGCAGCCCGCCTGACCTCCAGGGCACGGCCCTGCCTAAGGCCCCCGGTGCCGAGCTAACAGGAGGGCGTAAGGCGACCAGGTGCCCAGCTCTCCCGGGGCCCGCGGTGCCTGTGTTCATTCCAGGACGGGCAGTGCCACCTCGCTCGGGTAGAGGCCTCAGTTTCCCCCCGGGCCCTGCTCCTGTGGGCCCGAAACTTCTTCTCTACTGAAGGAGCTGTTGATCCACAAGCTCCGAGTCGTTGGGAAGCTGGGTCTGTGAGGCCCGGGGCAGAGTGGGCAGACTCTCCCTGGGAGGGAAGTGCGCCCCCCACCCTCACGCCCGAGGGCGCTGGGAGAAGCAGCTGTATCTCCAAGAGCCAGGGGGTAAAAGCAAACCGAGGCCCTCAAAGCAGTTCCTGGAACGCAGGGGGCCGGGCGGCAGGCCCAGCCGAGCCCCTCTCCGGCTGTGTCTCCGCTGCCAAGTGAGGGTGCTCCGGCGTGAGCGGCATCCCTGGCACCAGAACCCGCTGCGGAGACTCCAAGTGCAGGTCAGGTGCACGCCCGCGCCCTGCCCCGCCTTCCTCCCGCTCCCTTGCCGTCCCCTGCGAAACCGCGAGACACCCGCCCTCACCTGGGAAGTCTGTCGTGTTCGCGTGGTGCACGCAGAGCAGGCGGACGGTGCTGCCCATCCGGGCAGACCCAGCACGGGGGTGCTCGCCCTGGGCCGGTCGTGCCCCCCCGGGGGACACGGGGCGACGCTCGGAGACATTGGCGTTGTAGTGACTCAGACAGCGGGGGCTACTGGTGTCTGCCGGCCGGAGTCCTCGGAGTCACTAAACGTCCTGCCGTGCCCCGGACAGTCTGATCCCAGAGAAGCATCCCGGCCCAAATGTCGAGAGCCCCAGGCCTCGGGGTTTACCATCAGCATTGCGATTTCCTCTAAGAACAGGATCCTGCCGGATATTCTGGTTTGGATTTTAAGTAGATCACCCCGGCAACCCTGAGGTCAACGCTATTCTAAGCTCATTTGGCAGATAAGGAGACTGAGGTCCAGGGAGGTGGAGTGACTTGCCCAAGGCCACACGGCCAGTAAATGGCAGAACCGAGATGCAAACCCAGGTCTGCCTGGTCACCGGGCCGTATGGCCTGCGGCGTCTCGTGCGCTCAGGCGAGGTTGAGAGCCCGCTGCTCTCACAGCCAGGTGTCGGGATTTGCCTAAGGCTGCGCTGGGCAGTATGGCAGGTAGCTACCTACCACGTGTGGCTATTTAAATTAATTAAAATTAACTAAAGTGGAAGCCTCAGCGCCGCAGCTGTCCTCGTGAGGCGTGGGGCCTGGCTGCCGTATCGGATGGCGCACTCACAGGACGCTTCCAACGTCACGGGAAGCTCTACGGGGAACGCACACCCAGAGCCTTCCACCGGTAGGAGCCATGCGACACCCGCATTCCGACGGGAGCTGGGGGGCAGAAATGGATGCCCGGACTGGCCAGCAAGGAGCAGGTTGCTCTGACCCTCTGTCTTGGGCTACAAAGAATAACTGTCCTCATAAAAGACCTTTGCAAAAGATTAGGCCATTTATTTGGGAGTCAGATTTTACTGGAGCCAAGAAAGGCTCCATTTGGGTTTGCCTAACGAGTAACAGAGGTTTTGAAGCCCCAGGAATTCTGCAGCTGGGAGCGCGGGGTAGAGGGGTGCAGACTTGGCTCCCAAACCCCCTGCCCCTCTGCGGCCTCTCTGCTGAAATCAGCTCGACAACAGGGATTCGGTGCCAGGCAGCGCCTTCCCAGTGCTCCATCCCACAGCTCTATCAAGGATTCCGTGCTTGCTGAGGGAGGAAGACTCTCCAGTTGGCTTAACGAGTAAGGGGAGAAGCTGTCTTGTGCGTGGCAGGGCTAGGCCAGTGTTGGAATCGGCCACGGGTGGGTTCAGAAATCAGTTTCTCTGCATCTCTCCTCAGCTCTGCCTTCACCAGTGCAGGTATCATATTTTATTTTTGGCGTTCTGTCTCTTGGCTCAGCATCCTTTGTGCTGCTTGAATTCTCAGACAAGTTGTCCTGTCTCAGGATGGCTGCAAGTGGCTACAGAACCCTATTTTTGCATGTAGAATTCCAGCAGAAATGAGCAAGTGCCTTTAGTCCAGCCTGAAAAGCTCCTGAGATTCCCTCTGATTGCGCCAGCTTAGTTCATGTATTCACCCCTGAGCCAGGCGCTGTGGCCAGAGGAACGTGAAGCTCTGTTTGGATTAGGTCGTGGTCACATGACCCTATTCTTGAGGCCGGAAGTGGGGCTTCATCCAAACCTCTGGACTGATGGGCGGGAAGTGAGGATCCTCCAATGAAACAGGGGCTGGGGATACAGGGAAGAGGACAGGTGCCTGGAATGGGGCTCCTCCCCTCCCATCCCCTTACTCCTTGTCACCCGGCCTTTCCCTGTCCCAGGACCTTCCTCCCATTTCTTAATTTGGCCTGGGGGTAGGAGGAAGGGCTGCTCCAGCCCCGCCCGTGAGCCGCTTTCCCTCCTTGGTTTTTCTTGGTGACATTAGTCAGAGCAGGGACCTGCCCTGATGGAGCCACTGGCCAGGAGGAGGGGGTGCAGTCTGACTTCTCTGGGAGTCTCCCGGCAAGTCTGTGTCCCTGGTTCTCCAAGGAGGACGTGGCCCTGCTGGTGGCTGTTGAAGCCAGCGGGTAATTGGCAAGGAAGTGGACATCTGGCGTGTGGACAGCATGAATGGAGTGTTCCCGAATCAGAAGAGGAAAACCCCCATCAGATAAATACAGCTGACTTGCTTGAGACTCAGACCAGCTGACCTACCAGCTCCCTCTGGCCCCCAGCTCCCAGAGGGGAGACAGGTGTGGTCGCGGCCAAGGCGCCCGGTCCTGGGGCCCTAGGACCGCCCTCCTGAGACGCCCCCGTCTGTCGTGCGGCTGGACGGTCTCCATGCTCACTGCCTGGGGACCCCTGCGATCCCACCCTCTGCTCCTCGCTCCCAGTGACAGAGTGACAGCCCCAGGTTCGGGCGGCTGTCCCCCCACAACCCCCCAGGTAGCTCTGCGAGGCCTGGGGGCTCAGAGAGAAGCCGTGGGGCACCCAGTCCCATCACCATGGGACTGCTCCGTGCCTTGTGTCCTGGATCCCAGCCCTTTAGGATCTCAGGTGACATCACTGGAGGAAAGAGAGGCAGACGGCTTCCTGGGGATGGGGGTGTTGGGGACTCAGCACAGCTACTGGAGAGAGAAGTCTTCTAAGACTGTGACTCTGGAAGCTTCTTTCCACGCCCCTCCTCAAGGCAGGAACAACCAAAGCCCCTGTAAACACACTTCTGGGGCTAAGGCGGTCCGTCTGCCCGACCCTCCGCAGACGCCCCATCCGCCGGCCTGGCCTGCCCGCCCGCGGTGTGCCAGGCACCGGGCTAATTCCTGCATTTGCGGGATTCTGGTTTAATTCTCCTGGCAGACCTGAGCTGCTGATGTCTCCCTGCACCACATGCCCCTGCCCGCCTCCCGCACGCGTCTCCTCGCACCTGCCCCGTGCTTCTGCCGTGGGCGTTTGCTCAGAGGGTAGATACTGAATGCGCGTCCACACACGCGATGGGAACTGTGTCCTCGGCGGGTGCACGCCATGGAGCTGGACCACGGCGATCTCCTCGCGCTTGGGCGTGTATCATATCAAAGCATCAAGGCGGACGTCTTAAATACATACAACTTGGACACGTCAAAGAAATCTCCGTTAACTTTCAGAGAACACCAAAGAAGGCTTTTTTTTTTTCCTTCAAAAAACCACGTTGCTCCTACCCGTCCACGGCGGGGCACGTGCTCGGGGGCCGGGGCTGCGACTCTGCTCTCCCAGGCACACGGGTTCCGGTGCGTGCTGGCGTGAGACCGACTTCCGGAAGGAGAAGGAAAGAAAGCAGGTCTAATAGGTCTCTTGTCGGTCAGCGCCTTGGCACGGAGACGTCACGGGAGGAAGGCCGCGTTATCACAGACCTCAGGCAATGTCTGCATATCCATTGTCCTTTCTGATTCCGAAAGTGGAAGGACAGAGATGACTTTTCACCAGTTGCATTGTCAAGGATCATTTAAAAAAAAGAAGAAGAAGAAGAGGAGCCTTTCTGGAGCTAAACCACGGCTGTCACATCCGAGTCCGAGTATTCCTAGCTGTGTGACCTCGGGCAAGTTGTTCAACCTCTCTGCGCCCCAGTGTCCTCGCCTGGAAAGTGTTTGCGTGCGCTCAGCACAGAATCAGGCATACGGCAGACACTGCGTAAATGGAAGCTCTTCTGGCCGATTCCCTCTTCCTGGGAACTTCCGCCCCCGTTCTCCCGAAATGTAACCTCCTGAGAGGAGGCTCCAGGCTCTCACTTCCCGTCTCCAGCACCTGGACACGAGCCTGGAGCGCAGCAGGGGCGCGGGAAGTGTTTGCTGAAAGAAGGAGTCCTCGGGCGGCGGATGGAGGAGACACCGCGTAGGGCCGGGCGGTGTCTGCCACACGCCACAGGTCTGCTGCCCGCCACACGCAGAGGCCACGCGGCGCTCCCCTTCCCTTCCCTTCCCTGCGCCCGAGGGCCCTGGCCAGCGTCCCCACCCGGCCTCCCCTCCCGGCCTCTCTCCCTCTGGCCTCCTGGCCTCCCCTCCCCTCGGCGCCCGGCCCCACCCGGCCAGGCCTGGCCCAGCATAGCCACCTCCGCGAGGACAGGATTCCTGAGCCGAGACCACGTGGCGTGTCCAAGTCTCGGCCGCATTCCTCATGGTCAGCTGGACAAAGTGCGAGTTATCGCTGAACGGATTTCCGCGGCCGTGGGAATCCCGTTCAGCCTCCACGGTGAGGGGCAGGAAAGGAAAAGAAGGGTGGCCCAGAGCTCGTCTCAGAGATGTTGGCCGGCCCCAGGCCCCGCCGGGCCCCTCTCCTTGTTTGCCTGCAATGTGGCAGCCACCACTGTGACGCCTTCAGCCACGAGGGAACCTGGCCTCCGGGAAATGGGAAGCTTCCCTGCGGCCGCTGTGGGGGAAGGCCTCCGGCACGCGGCAGCCACATGGGCCGGCAGGTCCGTGGGAGACGGGGCGCGGAGAAAGGAAAGGGTCCTAATCCCAAAGCTGGGTCCAGGGAGCGCCACGGCTCCGGGACGAGGAGCGCTCCACGGAGGCTTCCCGAGTCCACTGTGTCCTTCCTAACCCTGGGAGCAGGGCTCCCCGTCTTCCCTTCCTCCCCACCCTCCAGCAGTCTCTCTGCCTCCTGAGGAGGAGACACAAAAGGATAAGATGGGGGGACTGGAGCGAGGAAAAGGCAGGAGGGAGCATGGAAGCCCCTGAGAGTGACGGGCAGGTGCACCCGCACCCACACGCTCAGCTGAGTAACGCAGGGAGCTGTGCTGCGTAACAGACGGCCCGACGGCCGCTTGTTTAAGCAGCGATTGCTTATTCTTGCTCCTGCATTTGCAGGCCGTCCAGTCGTCTGCGGGCTCAGCTGCGGAGGACGCCTCACTGCAGGGGGGCTAGGATGGGCTCTGTGGGTCTCGTTCCAGGGTGGTGGAGAGGTAGCCGCGACCTCGGGGAAGAGCCCCTCGTGGCAGAGCGCACAAAGCCTGCCGGAACACTCGCGGGGCCTCTAAAGCCTGAGCTGGAACTGGCCTGCTGTCCCTTCTGTTCACATTCTGGCCAAAGCTCATCACAGGGCCAGGTCCACATCAGCAGGAAGGGGAAATAGAGTCCGTCCGCAGTAGGAAAGAGGGAAGGATCGAACTAAACAGCTGCATCATCACAGAGCTGGTGGACATCAGGGTTGAGAGCAGAGGTGTGGGGTCGACTCCCTGTGTGGCTCACTGACTACCTGCTGTGTGATGTTGGGAGAGTTACATCACCTCTCTGTGCCTTCAATTCCTCACTTGAAATATGGACAGGATTCAAAAGATAAAGTAGCCCTCCCTCATGTGTTCACGGCGAGAGTTCAGTGAGATCATCCATGTGAACCTCTCAAAGTGGCTCCTGGCTTAGTGTAAACGCTCAGCAAATGTTCGCTGTTGCTGTTACAGAGCGTGCAATCACCAGTGAAAGCCCGCCTCCTCATGTGCATCTGTGCGTGCATTCACCTGTGTGTGCACCTGTATGTGTGTGCACCTGTGCGTGTGTGCACCTGTGCGTGTGTGCTCCTGTGTGTGTGCACCTGTCCATGCATGCCTCTGTGTGTGCACCTGTGCGTGTGTGCACCTGTGTGTATGGGCACCTGTGTATGCCCTGTCCATGCATGCACCTGTGTGTGCACCTGTGTGTATATGCACCCGTGTGTGCACCTGTTTTGCATGTACCTGTGTGTGCACCTGTGCATGTGTGCACCTGTGCATGCACCTGTGTGTATATGCACCTGCGTGTGCACCCGTATGTGTGTGCACCTGTGTGTATGGGCACCTGTGCGTATGTGCACCTGTCATGCCCCTGTGTGTATGTGCACCTGCTGTGTGCACCTGTCCATGCATGCACCTGTGTGCACCTGTGTGTATGTGCACCTGTCATGCACGTGTGTATATGCACCTGTGTGTGCACCTGTCCATGCATGCACCTGTGTGTGCATCTGTGCGTATGTGCCCCTGTGTGTATGTGCACCTGCTGTGTGCACCTGTCCATGCATGCACCTGTGTGCACCTGTGTGTATGTGCACCTGTCATGCACGTGTGTATATGCACCTGTGTGTGCACCTGTCCATGCATGCACCTGTGTGTGCATCTGTGCGTATGTGCACCTGTGTGTATGTGCACCTGCTGTGTGCACCTGTCCATGCATGCACCTGTGTGTGCATCTGTGCGTATGTGCACCTGTGTGTATGTGCACCTGTGCATGTGTGCACCTGTGCACAGTGGGGGCAGTGTGGGACCCGGTAGCCCTGAGTGGCCCCTCCAGTAGGAAGTGTGTGGTGAGCCCCATACCTGAGCACCAGGTACTCTTTTAGGCACTGAAAAAACACTGAACAGTGAACAAAGCAGTCAAAAGCTTAGTCATCCTAGAGTTGATGTTCTAGAGAGGACAAATAATAACCATAATAAATAGGTGAAGTGCATAGCGTATGAGAGGGTAATACATGATAAACGAGAAGAATAAAACCAGGGAGGGGTCTGGAGTTGCGATCTGAATACAAATGTGAGCGAAAGGGCTCTGGGGAGCGTACGTGTGGGTGAGGCAGCGTTTCTCAGCCTTGGCACCACTGGCATTTGGGATCTGCTGATCTTTGTTGGGGGCTGTCCTGTGCGGTGCAGGAAGTCGAGCTGCAGCCCCGGCCTCAACCATTAGAAAGCATTCGCACGTCTTCAGCTGTGACAGCCCGTTCCCTAGTGGTGACAACCGAGAAGATCTCCAAGTCAAATGTCCCCTGGGGGACACAGTGGCCCCTGCTTGGGAGCCACTCTGTTGAAGACCTAGAGGAGATGAGGAACAAATCGCATAGGCGAGTGGGGGAGGAGCCTTCAGGCAGAAGGAACAGCACATGCAAAGGCCCTGCAGCAGGAGGACCAGCGGGGGCTCAGGGAACAAGGCGGGGATGCATGGAAGATGCCTGGGAGAGATGCCAGGCGCACATCAGGGAAGAGCTTGGACTCCTTTAAGGATTTTGCCAGGGTTGAAAAGCATTCTGTGATTCACACAAAGTGCTCCACGTTAGCCCCCGATTAAGAAGATGGGAAAATGTTGAGAAGAGGTCTCTGGGTTGGAAATTCCTACTCGTCCTTTCAGATCCCTCTACCTCCTCCTTCCGCTCTTTGCGGTCGCTTTACCAGGCGCGGCCATCCCCAGTTTCCCCGCTTTACCAGGCGCGGCCATCCCCAGTCTCCCCCCGGCTGCGGCCGTGGGCGGCTCCCCTGGACGGGGAGCGGGGGGAGAGACATCAGTACGTTCATCCCTCTGGGCCCCTTCTGCAAGCTTGTGGGTTGACAGCGGCTGCACCCTCCGCCGAGGTCACGGCTCCTGGAGGCAGGTGTCTCAGACAGGCGGCGCCTGCTCTGGGCTCTGGTAGCTGCCCCTCACCTGGCCTTTCCCCGGTGACCTGGGGCTGCCGTAACAGATGGCCGCAGACCGGGCGGCTTTAAGCAATGCTCTTCTCCCCCCGTGCCGGAGGCCAGCAGTCTGAAATCAGGCTCAGGGCCCTGCTCCCTCTGAAGGCTCCGGGGGGCTGGGGAGGTCCCTGCCTTGCATCTGCAGCTCCCTGTGGCCGCAGTCCTTGCTGTTCCCTGGTGCGTGGCCGCACCTCTCCGTCTCTGCTGGCGTCCCCACATCACCCTCCGGGTGCTTGCCTCCACATCCTCCTCTCCTCCTCTGCGGACACCAGCCCTCTGTGGCCCACTCCAAGCTGGTATGACCTCGTTTCAGCTGATGACATCTGCAAAGACCCTATCTCCAAACCAGTTCCCGGTCTGAGGTTCCGGGTGGATGTGGATTTTGGAGGACACTCTTGAACCCTCTCCCCCCGTCTGTCTGGCGTGCTGTGCCGTCTCTTGCTAGTTTCCATAGCCCTGTCCACACCTTTGTACAGAGTCCCTTTGTCACACTCTCCTCCAGGTGGCATGTCACGTCTGTTTCCCGCCCAGATTTGGACTGATCCAGCCCGTCCAGCGGGCTCGTTTGGGATGGGCCATGAGACAGACGGCCAGGGCAGCCAGTGGACAGGATGCAGATGTGATCCCTCCTGGACTCGCCGGCCAGTGGCCTCTCTCCGCCCCTTCCTTTCCCTGCTCACCTGCCCACAGGAATGGAGAGGACCCCCAAGACCCCCGTGCCACGAAGGATGACTTCCAAGCCCCAACCTCAGGATGCTGCCTGTGAGGACAACACCATCAAAGCCGTCTGTCAAATCCACCGTCAGCAGGTGCCAGCCCCACCCGCCTCCCACCGCGGGAAAGCCACCTACTCCACGAGCCCCAGCTCCCCAGCTTCCTCTTCTACTGGGGCCATGATTGCTGCCCGGAGCTCCGGAAAGGACCGAAATGAGGAAAGCACATGGCAGATGCTCTTCTACAAGAACGCATCACTGCTGCACAAGACCGTGCAGTATTTTGTGTGAACAGAGCAAGGCCACAAACTCAAGAGCACAAGAAATGTAAATCTGATTTTTTTTATCTAAATTTAATTTCTATTTCCAGCCCCCGGGCTCCTCAGTGGCAAAAAACAAAAACAAAAAAAACCTAGGAGTTTGATTTCCAAACATATTAAGTTTGGAAGATAATTAGAGATCCAAGTGGAGATGTTGAATAAGCCACTGGGTTCTGGAGGTAGGATTCTGGGAGCCATTCATAACTGAATGATTATAGTCGTGGAAGGAATGTGTTATGGACTGGATGTCTTTGTGTGCCCCCATCCCAATTCCCGGGTTGAGACCCTAACTTGCAATGTGATGGTATAAGGGGGCGGGGCTTTGGGGAGGTGACTGGGTCATGAGGGTGGAGCCCTCATAGAAGGGATTAGTGACCTTAGAGCAGAGTCCCCAGAGAGCTCCCTGACCCCTTCTGCCCCGGGAGGGCGCAGCAAGAAGGTGGCATCTGTGAGACAGGATGGCTCCTCACCACACACCGGGTCTGCCGGCGTCCTCCTCTGGGGCTTGCAGCCTCTGGAGCTGTGAGAAACAACTGTCTGTTCTTGAAGCCCATTCAAGAATGGATATGGATGGATATACCCATCCATCCACCCACCCCCCCATCCACCCAGGCTGCGATATTCAATATTCCGTTACAGCATCCCAAATGGATGAAGACAGGAAATAGAAGATTCCATGGAAACAGAGGAAGGGCGATTGCATTATTTCAAGGAGCGAGTCTCCACGTGTGCTCTCCAGACCTGGAGCATCAGCATCACCTGGGACCTTGTTAGAAATGCAGATGTGGGGTCCCCCCCAGACCTGCTCAGTCGGAGACTCTGGGAGTGGGTCCAAAGGTCTGTGTATTGACCTGCCCTCTGGGATTTTCTGTTGTTTGGAACCTGCTTAGCTGCTTTTCCAGACAGAAGTCACATTGGATGTCAATGGTTGACCAGCAGGTGGCTTTGCCCTCCCCACAAAAGTGGTCCCCAAGCGGTTCCCCGTGGGAAGGAGGCAAGCGATGTCATCAAGAAGCTGCCAAGGGTCCAAATGACAACAGAAGATGTCAACTGACCACATGTTGCTGAAGCAGACCCACCCTGGCCCCTCCAGGTCCTAAGAGCAGACATCAGTGGCTGGGTCAGTGGCCACCATGCATTTGGACTGGATAATTTAAATGTCCAAGTGGGCAGAGGCCAGCGGACAGCTTTCTCAGCAGGTGGCCCACCCATCATGAAATATGAAAAAGAGTCCCAGAAACGAAGCCAAGGGACTAAACAGACTCCTGTGGGGTTTTTGGTTCCTATTTTGCAGATAAGCCAGCTCATTTTGTGATATTGTGGTTCTCACTTGTAGCCACTTAGGAGATGATTAATGCATCCCAAGGCTTCCCCAGACATTTATGACACCTTCAGGAATAGCAGTGACAACGGCTCTATCATGCACCACAGCTTCATACCCTTGGCGTTCCTCAATTATTTATATATTCTGGAGCAGCCAGGTTCCCTCCCACCAGAGCTCAGGAAGGTAATAAATGAGCAAAGTCAATGGTCTGTAAATTACAACATTGATTAAAGAAGTGATTACTGATATAACTCTTGCTCGGCTATTATGCTAATGCCTACCCAGATTCAAGACAGTGTTTACATGCTAATGGCAAGTCTGGGACAGCGACTAAAATTGGTTTCCACCCTTAATCAGTAGGTAAACATTTTTAAACCACTCTTGACCATGAGTGAGAAGATCCATCCATGTGTTCCCCTCCCAGCTGCTCCTGCCACTGTCCCCAGCAGATGGAGGAAATTCTCTCAGCCCAGCCCTCACCAGCTGCCCTTCCAAGCAGAAGCAAGAGTTGGAGGTGAAAATTAGACCCAGAGTAGCCATCCATAGTTCCCAGAAACTGGGGAAGGAGAGGGTGGTCATACGAGTTCATTGCTCAACATCGATGTGATTTAACTGGGTCCACAGACTCCCAGAAGGAGACACTGCTCCTTCTAGAGTACATAGTCCTGGCAAGAGACAGATAAGCAAATTGGCAATTATAGCTTAGTATGGTAAGTGCTATTTGAGGAGTCCACGTTTGGCCTCATTAACTCCAAAATGTTATGTAAAACTGTATGTATATGCATTTCCATATCAAGAATTAGCTTGACATGTGTTCTCAAAGGAGTCAGTGGCCCCAAAAAGTTAGTAAATACTGCTTGAGAACTTTCTGGAAGCTTTCAAGTAAATGTCTTGCATTTCCACTGCTCTTGGCTCCATCATATCTCAGTTTCTAACCACATCTCCCCTCACCCAAGATCCTTGTTTGGTTGTCCTGAAGCAGGCATCCCCATGAAGAATGGGTTCTGTTCATTCATCTATCCACCTGTCCACTCCTCCATCAACCCACCCATCCACTCATACGTACATTCACCTATCCATCCACCCATCCATCTATCCACCCACCCACCCACCCATCCACACACACAAACATCCATCCATCTATCCATCCATCCATACATACATACATACATACATACATTCATCCACCCATCCATATACCCATCCATCCACCCACCCACCCTTCCATCCACTCACCCACCCATCCATTTATCCATCCATCCATCCATATACCCATCCATCCACCCACTCACACATCCACCATCCATTCATCCATCCATCCATATACCCATCCATCCACCCACCCCCCCATCCACCCACCCACCCACCCATCCATCCATACACCCTTTCATCCATCCACCCATGTACCCATCTATCCACCCATCCATCCACCCACGCATCCATCCACCCACCCATCCACTCATCCACCCATCCACTCATTCACTCATCCGTCCATACATTCATCCATTCATCTATCCACCCATGTACCCATCTATCTACCACCCACCCATCCACACACCCAAACATACATACATTCATCCATTCATCCATCCACCCACCCACCCATCCAGTCATCCATCCACCCATCCATCTATGCATACATACATTCATTCTTCTGTCCATTCAGTATCCACTCTGCTAAGCTCCTGCTTCATGAGCATCTCCTGTATGGAACCAAGAGATCAAAGATTTAAAAAGATGTACTTCTTTCTTCAAGGATTTCATAGTTTGATGGTTGATCTGGACACATGGGGCCAGTATAAATCACATTTTACCAACTTGAATATGCAAGACAGTCATGTCATTTCTTGAAAACACGAGTTGATTTCTATTCTCAATTTTCAATTCATTAAGGCTACATATCCCAGTCTGATTTTCAAAAGATGTAACTATTGCCAAGGCCTGGGGAGAGAGGGGCTTCCAGTCTCCAAATGTTCTGCTTACAGTCCCTAGAGGCATCCGTTACCAGTCGTAGTTACCTTGGATATGGTCCCACTGCTGTCTGTGGTGCCCCTTCCAGCCCACTCCCAGGGGACACAGGCATCTTCCTGCTGTTTGTTTGCCACGTGAGAATGTCCACGGGACTGTGTACAAATTCATCTCCCTAAGGGTTTAGTCTTTGGAACACAAAATCTTAATGCTTGCAGACTTTTATTTTATTTTCTGTGTTTATCTTGCTTTGTGCTCTGTCTCAGCCCTTTCTGAGGTAATGATGTGGTAGGAACGGGAAAAGCAAAGGGAGGAATACAGGGGGAGGGGACATAGGTTGGTAGTCACTAATGCGATGCATCTATTCACAGGCTAAGCAGTTCTAATACAAATATATAAATGATCCCGGGGGTTGGGGAGGTGCCTGGCCAGGCCAGTAAGGAAGAAAGGATGTTCTTAGGCAAAGGGAGCCTCATGTGCAGAGGCCTGGGTGTCTCAGACTGTCAGGATGTGTGTAATCAGAGATCAGTGAGTCAGGCTGCAGAGGAAGAAGGTAGCACAAGCCCTTCAGATCCTGGAAATTTGCCTTGGGTGTGTTTCATTTTGTGAGAAGACATCAGCCTGGGGAGCAGACACCTCTGGTGGCCACTGAGAGTTCAGGCTCGGCTGCAGCTCACTTTGTGATTGGACCACATTCCACCTCAGACTACTACTGTTTTCTATCCCAGGGTCTTCTCAGATGCCATGGGCTAGTGTGTCAGCCTGGAAGTGCCAGGGGGTTAACACACAGCGGCGGTGAAAGATGGAAGCTGGTAGATAATATTCCTGTCTCTTATCCTTCAGGGGGACAATTTTGTAGGCTTTCATGAGGTTCCAGAGAAACTGATCCACAGCAAAAAAAAAAAAAAAAGTAAAGATGTAGCTTTTTATTGACTTATCCTCTTTCTCTGTCTCTCTCACTCTGTTCCACAGCCCCTGCTCCCTGGGGCCATCTCCCAAGTAGACCAGGTGCACAGAATACTTGTCTCAGGCTCTGCATCTGGAGGACCCAAAATTAAGCATGTGTGCTTGGCTAGAGAAAAAGACAAATGGAAGAAGAGTGGTTTGCAGGGCCCAGTGACCTCTCCATCCCCTTTTCTGTCCTTGCAGGTGTCTGACCGCTGTGACTATGTCTTTGTCAATGGCAAAGAGATGAAGGGCAAGGTGAATGCGGTGGTGAACTTCACCTACCAGCACCTGAGTGCCTCCCTGCACATCACCGTGTGGGTGCCCCGACTGCCCCTGCAGATTGAGGTCTCTGATACAGAACTGAGCCAGATCAAAGGCTGGAGGGTCCCCATTGTGGCCAGTAAGAGGTGAGCCGGGGATGGGAAGACACACCAGAGCCATGATGACAATGGTTTTGTTTACTGACCACACTGCTGGAGCCAGGACAGGGCCCAGCACATGGTAGATGCTGGTACAATCGTGTGATTACATTCTCTCCAGCCTAACCAAGGCCCGGGATAACCAGCCAGGCAGGAGGCTAAACAGCGGCAGTATCCTCATCAACCCCAGACCGCGTGTGCTCTGCACTTGGGCTTCTCGTAGACAGTCCTGAAAGGGCTTCCCCAGAGTGAAGCGACAGAAGTGATACATTTTTCTAGCCCCTCAGCCCCCAGGGGAATTTGAGTTTGGGGTTCTTTTCTCGAAGTGAAACAGTGATTTCTTTTTCTGTGTTTTATGAATATCCGTAAGCTTGATCAGCTCTGTGCGTTTCAAATCACTGCATAAAATTAACTTGCATTTATACTGGATCATGGTGTTGCTGTTTGCTCTTAAACAAAAAAAGAAGGCTCTAAGTTGTTCTGTGTGACTCTGGATTGTCACATGTAGGAGCTGAGGTCTTGTTTCCTCAGCTCTGTGGCCCCCTGGTCAGCAAAATGAGTTGTCACGTTCCTGGTCTCCTGCCTGGGATCTTCTGTCCTGAACCCTCGGGGCTGTTTGCCGGAGTCTCCCAGACACGAGCTCTTCATTTTAAGGGTCAAGCCAGCGTGCACTCAGGAAGAGCCCCTGCACCCCTGGAAGACGCTGCATCCCTCTCTCCAAGGAGACCTTGAAAGAAACTGCCCAGACTGCCGGGGGCCAGGGGGCAGCTGTGAATCCGGGCAATCCTTCAGACCGTGAGGCGGTCATGAGGGACCGAGAGAACGAGTCTGCTCTGTGTCCCTGGGGACGGCAGACCTGAGACTTGCAGCCACTTCCTAGCTCTGTGAGCTGCCCATGGTTCCTAACCTCCGCCCCCAACCCCCAGAACATAAGAACAGCAAGTTTTGCCTCATAGTGTTATGAGATGAAGAGTCCATACATGTGGAGCCTAGAAGGGCACATCTCAAGAGCGTAGTACAGCTCTGCTCAGTAGACCTTGCCGCAGTGGTGGAATGTTCTAGAACCACATCCACTATGGCAGCCACTAGCATGTGTGGTTGTGGAGTGCTTGCAATATAGCTTGGGTGACTAGGAAATTTAAACTTTTCATTGATTTAGTTCTTACGCATTTAAATGAAATTATAAATAGGCACACGTGGCTATTAGCCACTTACTTATTGGACAGTGTAGACTTCGTCAATGTTGGCTCTTAAGTCTTTTGTCAACGAATGTCTCCAAGAAAGAGATGTCTGACCCTCTGTGCTGCCCGTGATGAACCCGGGGCTCCTGTGGGGTCCCAAGTTTCCCGCCCAGGATGCTGTCCCTTGGAGGCAGGCACCTGCCTGGCTGGCTTGTGACCCCGGCGCGTCTTTGAATCCATTGCTGGGACCTGAGAGCTTCTTCTCGTACCCCCAAGGCCCACACGAGAGAGCGAGGATGAAGACGAGGAGGAGCGGCGGGGCCGCGGCTGCTCCCTGCAGTACCAGCATGCCACCGTGCGCGTCCTCACCCAGTTCGTGGCCGAGGGCGCCGGCCCGTGGGGCCAGCTGAGCCACCTGCTCGGTCCTGACTGGCAGGTCGACATCACCCACCTGGTTGCAGACTTCATGAAGCTGGAGGAACCTCACGTGGCCACCCTCCAGGACAGCAGGGTCCTGGTCGGGCGGGAGGTCGGGATGACCACCATCCAGGTAGGGAGCCAGAGCCCAGGATCTCTGCATGCTCGGCACCGGACATCATGCCGGGCACAGGGGGAGGCTCATGGGAAGGGTGGAGCATTGTGCCCAATTCCTGGCCCCCAGGGTGGCATCCTCGGGACACCGGAAGGTGAGCCTGGACCAGCTCTGTGAGTCCCAATCTTCTTACAAACAGAATTGAGAAGGTGGTGGCCACACGGCCTTTGCACCCGCATGTCCCCTCTCTCGACTCCTGCATCCTCCGCCCCCGACACCTTCCAGCCCTCCCTGTCCTGCCTCTGACTCCCCACACTTCGTCCCACTGCCCACACATACACCTCCTACACGTCTCAGAAGCCGCCTCCTCCTTGCCTCCCTGCTGCCCCTGCCCGGGACCCGGGGAAGGTGCCTCCCTTCTTCCCTTAAAGCATCTAGTCCTTCTGCTGTGGATTCATTCAACAAACGCTCTTCAAAGTCCTATTACCCTATTAACCCTGTTCAAGGAAATGCATAGTATGGTGGGATCTCAGATCAGAAGGGAGGGAGTGGTGGGCCTTTTCCAAAACCCCTCAAGTTCTGCCCCATTGAGTGCACCTACTGGGGCTATCATTCTGGATCCTGAGACCACAACCGTATGTGGGAACGATGGGGACGTTTCCATCATTTCACCTGGAGATCTCAAAGGCGACATTTGTTTTATGAGAGGCAGCCAAAAGTAATGTTTCAGCAGAGGATACATTGTGCTGGGGGTCTGGCGGGGGGAGTAGACTGTTTATAATTCAGTTCTCACCAGTTAGTTCCATAGTTCATTTAGAATGTGATTCAGGTTGCACAAAGTCAACTCGTGTGTGACTTTTCATGAGCCCAGTCAGGATGGCCATGTGCAGTGAATCAGGTTGTGCAGTGTACAAGAATGCCTCATCAACATGGGAGGGGTCGTTTCCTTCTAAAAATAGAATGGATTTTGACATTTATTGCAATTTTGCAACAGACAGAACTAAAGTGTCTTGGGGAAGGGTGGCTTTATCTGATTCTTGCAAAGAGGCATCGTGGGGGCTGGTGCATCTATCCTGAAGAAGGTGTGTGACTCCTTCGCCCTGTGTTCTGGACCCAGGCCCAGGGCAAGGCGGAAGTATTGCTGGGGGAGATTCCCACATCTGGGAATATTCTGTCCTGCCAACCCCACAGGTGCTGTCCCCGCTGTCCGACTCCATCCTGGCAGAGAAGACGGTAACCGTGTTAGATGAGAAAGTATCAGTGACGGACTTGGCCATCCAGCTCGTGGCTGGGCTGTCGGTCACCCTCCACCCCAGCACAGAGAACAGCAAGGCCATCACCGCTGTGGCCACAGCTGAGGAGCTGCTGCGGACCCCCAAACAGGTAGGGGCCTAGAGGCCAGAGGTGGAGAGGGGCAGGGCAGTCGCTGTGCTGGACTCAGCAAGAGGGGCGGGGGGAGGGAGGACCGGGTCAGAGAAGCTGAACCACGTTTCAGAGCACAGTGACCGGGGCTGTGAAAATCCACAAGACAGCGTCTTCCCAGTCCTGGGCTCTGATGACCGGGGGTGACAAACTTAGTGGCTTAAACAACACCCACTTATAAGCTCAGCTCTGTGGCTCAGCTGGGTTCCAGGCTCAGGGTTGGCTGAGAGCAAAGCCAGCATTCTGGGGACCAATCGGCCTCCCTGCTTGCCCATGTCTCTGCAGTTCTGTGACAGGTGTCTGTTTCTTTGCTGACGGTCCCCCGGGGGCCTCGCTGAGCTCCCTAAGGCCACCCGTATTCCTTCTCACTTCCCGCACCCACATTATCTTCAAAACCAGCAACGTGCATGGAGGCCTTTCATGCTTTACATCTCTAACCTCGCCTCTGGCTCACCCAGACCATCCGGGCAGATGACCCTAACTGCAGGTCAACTGTGCCGCATAACAGAGCATAATCATGGGAGTGGCATCTCCTTATAGCCCAGGTTCCAAAGATGAGGGTCATTCTAGAAATCGTGCAGCTGCACGCAGACTTTGCTCCGGAGGGTCAGCAGGAGGGATCTGGAACACGTTCCCATCCACGTCGGGCCCCCATTGCTGGTTTCCCTATCATCTCTCCTGGGGGCGTGGTGTATTCTGCTTCCTAAAGAGCAAAGGGGAGCGGAGAAGAGTGGGGGGACAAAGCAGGGAGCAGGCAGCTCTTTGCTGAGAAGGGGTAATTCATTAGGTGGTGATTGGCATGGCAGCCTCGCGGGCGTGGGGCAGGGCCCCCCAGGCCCCGGCAGTGTCTCCCATCTGTCTTCATCGGCTCATGGTAATTGGAGGTCCCAGCATGGCCTCGGGGGGGATTTATGGATGTAGTTCATTCAATTTGCAGACATGACTCTTGTGAGGACGGCGCTCTAAATCATTCCTGGGCGTGTGTTACTTTAAGTCATTCAGAATTTCTCATCTTTGGGGAAATGCGTTGGCTTCTCCCGAGAAAGCCCTGAATTCCAGCCTCGCTGTAACGAGCTAATGGAGGGACTGACTCTCAATCACACGGCAGGGTTGATGGAGATGGATTTCCACAAGCCCGCGGTGTTCGGAGGGCTTAATTTGGATCGTCTGCCATTCAGGGGGCTTGTTCTATGTGAAGTTCTTTCTCCGTTTAGAGTTTGTGAAGAAAAATTAACTCGGGATGGAAAGTCAGCCAAGATGAACTCGCAGACCGTGTGAACTGTTTTCATGCCAGCCCTCGGCGTGCGCAAGGCTAGCCCCTTGTTCTCGGTATTTCAACTCTGAGATACAAGAGCTGGAAGATTTCTACACCCATAAACTCGAGGGCAGTAGCATATCCCTCCCCTGTGCCTCATCGGTTTCAGGAAAGCCAGGACAGAGAGATGAAGTGAGGAATCCCTGGGCATTCATATATCCAATCTGGGCATTAGAAGGGGGTCTTGTCGATGGACGTGGACAGAGGGGACACGGGTGAGAAGCAAAATTACTGAGCCATATTGCCTGTCTCACCTTGATTCCCCCAGAAGCTGAGCCTGGCACTAGGATTCAAGTTCAAATACTTAATTCAAGTGGTGAAGGGAGCCCCCAGAGGGGAGTCGGGAAGTACTCCCAGGGATGGAGGTGTCCCCCGCTCGGCCACCACTGTGGCTCCCGGAGACTGCGTCTGCTGGGGAAACCGCCAGCCAGTGTTGACCAGGGGCAAGGGGGCTGGTTGAGGGCTGCCTTTTCAGGGTGTCAGTTCTTGGCACTTCTGGCTACAGGTATGACCGCATGGGTTCCAGAGGCCAGAGAATGCCGTTGGGCAACACCATCTTGCAGAGCTGCCCCTTGAAAGCTGAGCGGGCAGGGGCCACGGGGGAGTGGGCAGGTGCCACCAGTGAGCGCCATGCCCTCCCAGATTCCATGCACAGTCTCACTTGCCCCTCTCAGGCCACCGGCACCGGCATTGGTCTGGGCTTTCAGTTACGAGTGACAGAGACCCAACCCAGGCTGGCCGGAGCGGACATCGGCATTGATCAGTTCATGCCCAGGATTGGTACCTTCAGGTCAAGCTAGACCCAGCTGCTCAGTGGCCCCAGAGAGCTTCACGTTTCTTATCCACAATTCTTCTCAGTTCTGGAAAATGTCCAGCCACTATTTCTTTGAATACTGACTTCCCCCTTTGGCTCCCTTCTGGAACTTGTCACCGAAAACTCTTGGTCCTTCTCATCCTGTCCCTCGTTTCTTTCAAGTTGTCTTTCATATGTTTCATCCTGTGATGGTGTTTTGGGTCCCTGACTCTGTCTGCCTGGACACTGACTCTCTCCCCAGATGTGTCTACTCTGCTTTGCAAGCCAGCCCTTGGGTAATTAATTTCCACTGGAGCACTTTTTTGTTTCTAGAAATTCTAGGTGGTTCTTTCCACACCGTCCTGTTCTTTTCCCTCTCAGCCCTCCTCTCTGTCCATGTCCCATGAACTGTTTTATTTCATGGGTTATTTTGTTGTTGCTGCTGGTTTATCTTATTTTATCATCTTTTCCAGTTGTTCTATTATCCAAAATCCTTGGTCTGCTGATCGACGTGATTGTTTCTGATTTCCTCTCATGGTAAAGCCCTCCCTCTCAGGGAGTGTAATTGTTTTATCATAGTACCTCTTGAGCTGTAGCTGCTTCATTTTGCTCCTGATAGGGATTCTTTGCAGCCCTGCACTTGCACGGGCCCCTCTCTGCTGGAGGCCATGCACCCATACAGGTCACGGAACTGCAGACCCCACACCCAGGTGTGGGGAAGCGGTGGGGTTTGGATTTCCAGGGGACACATTTTCCCGGCTGTGCTCAGAGCACAAATGAGCATCGTTGCTGCTTCTGGCCCAGTGGGTAGGATTTTCTCATCCCCCTCCCGGCAGTCCTGGCTTTATGCGTCCCCATCTGACAGTCCCTGGGTGCATCAGCACCCCCACCACTGGCTGGCAAGCCTTCTGAGCAGCTCCGACACCGCGCCCAAGCCCCCTCAGTAAGAGCTATCTGTAGGCACCCCTCTGGTAACGCATTCCCTCGTCGTTTCTGAGTCCCAGGAATTTGCATCGCCTTTTTGTGGTGTATTTTTACCTGGTTTTTAAGTGGTTGACCCTCAGCCAGTCTTCTTTGTTGTTGGAACATGTTCTTAAGACAGTCTCCCTCTCTCTCCATTTCTTAACTCTTCCTTCCCCTTTGCTGACCCTCTGTTCCAGCAGACCCCCTCTAAGTTGCAGGCTTGCACCCCAACTCAGCAGCCCCCGGGAATGCAAGCTTCTCCTCTGTGGCTCCAGCCAAAGCCCAGGGATCCCCTCCCATTGGCTGGTTTCCATCCCGAGCCCCTTCCCAGGCCAATCACTGTGGACGGGGTGGGGGAATGTTGCGATGGGCCAGACCTCGGTCACATGCCCAGCTCCAGACCTGGAGGGTCCGGTCCAGCCCCACCGCATCGCATGCACACACCCTGAGTGGGGAAGACCGGGTTCTCCAAAGCTGGTGTTCTAGTCCCTGCCAGAAAGGAGGGATAGACAGTAGTCACGTCACAAAGGTGTCCATCCCAGACCCTGTGGTTGAGGTCTTCACACTCCCACTTTCAGTCAGGGAAACGGAGGCCCAGGATTGTTTTTTAAAAATGGACCAGGAGAAATAGCAGGTCCATGTATTTATTTCAAAACTTGGGTCAAATTCTCCGCCCTTCATTGTCATGCCCAGAAGCCAGGACCAGAGGAGACCCTGGATCCTGAACAGACCCCTGGGGCTCCATTAGCTCTTCCTGGTCTTGCAAACGTTGCCCGTTCCCTTCCCCACTCTGCTCCGTGCTTCTCGCCCATCACCCCCAGCAGACTGTCCCACAGAGGTTAGCCTGGGCCCCTGACATGCCAGCACCCCCCACCCCCCGGGCCTCCCATCACCTTCCCTCCTCCCCGGCCAGAGCTCCCCGACTGCGCCCCACACACACAGCGAGCACACTCAGACCTGCGCAGACTGAGCGGCCGGCCCGCCGTGGCCAACACCCGCAGGTGCCCCCTCTCCCTCCCTGGCTCCAGCAGCCCTGTCCAAGGCCCCTCGGTGTCTGGCACGGGCCTCTAATACACCTCACTAAATCCTGGTCTTAGACAACAGGGGAGAATTCCAGACACTCCAAAATTGTCTCCTTTAGCCCCGGGCCCGCGTAGTGACCTCAGGGCCACTGGCAGCCAGGAGACAGGGCAGCCGCAGTGGTCTGGACTCGGGCTGGAGCGCTGGGCTCAAACCCCAGCTCCGCCACCTGCCTGGGCGAGCTCGGGCGGGGTCCCCCTTCTCCCCGCGATCCTGTCTCCTCGCCTGCAGAGTGGTCACAGCATCTGCCTCGGGGGTTGCTGTGGGGGTCGAGTGAGTCTGTGCGCGGACGGCACTGAGGACTGGCGGGTTCCCAGGAGGCTCGGCTGGCCTGGCCCCAAGCGTGCCCGCGTGCCAGCTCCCAGACCCACACGCCGTGTCCTCCTAACGGCCTCTCTCCCTGCAGGAAGCCGTGCTCAGCACTTGGCTCCTGCTCAGCGACGGCTCCGTGACGCCGCTGGACATCTACGACACCGGGGACTTCACCCTGACCGCCACCTCCCTGGACGAGACCGTCGTGTCCATCCCCCAGGCCCGCTCTCCCAGGTGGCCGGTGGTGACGGCCGAAGGCGAGGGCCAGGGGCCCCTGCTCCGGGTGGACATGACCATCGCGGAGGCCTGCCAGAAGTCCAAACGCAAGAGCGTCCTGGCCGTGGGCGTGGGCAGCGTCAGGGTCAAGTTTGGCCAGAATGACGCTGACTCCAGCCCCGGCGGCGGCGGGGACAGCGACGAGGGCGAGATCAAGAACCACGCCAGCGAGCGCCGGCAGAAGGGCCAGGAGCCCGAGGGGCCCGTCCACGGAGGCTCCCCCGTGGAGCTCGAGGAAGGGGCCCTCCGGAGAGGTGGCACCACGGCCAGGCCGCTGCTGGACAGCAGGGTGGTGAAGAGCAGCCGGCCGGACGCGGGCAGGCCGTCCGGGGAGGGCCAGCTGCAGAACATCCCCCTGGACTTCGCCAACTTCCCAGCCCAGGTGGACCTGCCCCGGGCGGGCGGCGGGCTGGGGGCCAGCGACCTGGTGCACACGCCCCGCGGCCTGAGCGACCTGGAGATCGGCATGTACGCCCTGCTGGGCGTCTTCTGCCTGGCCATCCTCGTCTTCCTCATCAACTGCGCCACCTTTGCCCTCAAATACCGGCACAAGCAGGTGTCGCTGGCAGGCCAGGCCTCCGTGACCCACTCGCACGACTGGGTGTGGCTGGGCAACGAAGCCGAGCTCCCGGAGCCCGCGGCAGAGGGGTCGCCGCCGCAGGGCGAGCACACGACCGTCCTGGACCACGCGCCGGGCGGCAGCGAGGAGAGCAGTCGTCTGCTGGTCAACGGTGGCGCCCGGCAGCACGTGCAAGGCCAGGTGCACCGGCCGGACTCGGCGGCCGGGCCGGCCAGGGACCCGAAGCTCGAGCCCCTGCACTCGCCCACCTCCAAAAGGAAGAAGGTGAAGTTCACCACCTTCACCACCATCCCGCCGGACGACAGCTGCCCCACCGTGAACTCCATCCTGGGCGGCGGCGGCGAGGACATCAAGTGGGTGTGCCAGGACGTGGCCGCGGGCGCCCCCGAGGAGCTCAGAAACTACCTGGAGAAATTCAAGGGCCAGGCGTAGGCCCCTGTGGTGCGGGGCGCCGCGCTCGTTTCCAGAGTGGGTCTGGCCCGGGCGTCGGGGGGCGCCTGGCACTGGGGGCCGCAGACCACCGCGGTCCTGCAGCCGGGAGGGGCCACATGCGTGTGTGTGTGTGCGTGTGTGTCTGTGTGTCTTGCAGGGAGGGGTTTTAGCAGCTGGTGGCGGCAGAGTTCCGAAAGCGGAGCAAATTCTGGGCGGTGGCTGACGGGGACGCCAGCCTGCACACGAGGCCACCTTAGGAAGGTGATTTTATTAGTCAAAATAGAACACAGACAAGCTACCAAAAATTATTTGTTAAAAAATGCAAAAAGACAAAAAGACAGAAGTGATCATCTCTTTATATTTCTAATAAAGAGCAAAATGTACAGCGAGGGCCTGCAGGGGGACAGTTTCTGGGTTGGTTCAGTGTCCCCTCGGGAGGACGGCCTCGATCTGTCAGCCCTGGGGGTGCGCAGGGAGGACGGGGGTCAGAGCCCCCAGGCCTCTTGGGGTGAACCTGAGGGTTTTCAGTCTTTACTTGAGAATCTTCTGTGCTCCCACATGGTCTCCCCCACCCCCATCCCCACGTTTTCTTCCTGTGTCCTACAAGTCCACTTGATTTGTATTTAATGTTTATTTCCGAGGATCAAATGGTATATTTTTCCTAAATTAAACGTACATTATATTCCTATACGTTAGATGAATTCTTAGCAACAGTCTCAATTAATCCATCCTTGAAGTAGTAAGTTTGATGCTTTTCTGTATCCCTCCAGCCTTGATGTTTGCTGGGGTCTTACAACCGGAGGGGGCGGGGGCGCTGCCTTGACCGGCCACCCTGGCCACCCAGCCACCCGGCCACCCCAGCCCGGAGGCCACAGCCAGTGGGCGGGACGCTGTCCGGGCCATTCCAAGGGGACGCAGCCGGCCGCCCAGAGCCCAGCCGGCCCAGCACCCAGCGCCTCCATCGCTGGGGATGCGGGGACACCCCCACGTCGGGGGAGGTCCGGTCACCTCCGCGGGGGAGAGGCCGTACCCAGGAATAATCTACGCAGCCTCCCGCGGTAGATCTGTCACGAGACCTACTAACAGCTGAGCGATGAACCAAGATAAAAACTGTTGGAGGGTTTTTGGGTTGTTTCTCTGACTCGGGTGGAGCATACCAGCATGAACTGAAGAGATTAAAATCTACGTTAGATTGTCAATCAACTGTGGTTTTTAGCAGCCTAATTGTGTAGCAACACATGGGAAAACGCATTCATCCAAAGTCAACTGCACGTGGCAGAGGGGAGCACGGTGTCGTGAATCAGCCCCTGGGGGACTGCCAGGCTCCAGGGCCGTGGGCGGCCACGCTCCGGACACCAGGACGCTCATGGTTTTTATTTTTTTAATTACTAAAATCAGTAGCTAAGAAAGGGTCCTTGAAGCCTCGTAACCTTAGCTGGACCTTTTAAAAAGATATTTCTAGCACATATCATAGATGAAAAGGGAGAGATATTTATTTATACCTGTGATGCCAACTGTCATTAAAATGCTTTCCATGGCTTGACAAGTCCGTATCTCGTGGGGTGTTTCTTTTTTCACTTGATGCCCATCTCCTCTTTCCCTGCCAAACGTACAACCTGCTGAAGAAACCTCCCGTCCGCTGGGCTCTTCTCTCGGTTCCGTGACTGATCCGCAGTAATTCCTGGGATTTCTTGTCCACCATCCTGGGCACCCGCAGCTCCCAAACCTCCGCGTGCCCAGAACCGCCAGGAGGGCCGATAAAACAGAGATTGCTGACGCGGGGCTGAAAATGTGCATTCCTGCCAAGCTCCAGAGCGACACAGAGGCCGTCGGTCTGAGATCCCGCCAGGGCTGGAGGATGGAAAGCGGGGAAAAGGTCTTCTTCTTTTTCGTCCGTCTTTGTGTTTGTTGTTTGAGGTTCCATGGGACTGTTTTTGCTGTTGCTTAGCTGGGGGTAGAGCATTTTTGGGAAGAAGGTAAGGTGGGATTTTCTTTTTTAATAACAGCTTTATTCAAGACACAATTCACAGGCTGTAACATTCACCCATTTCAAGGGCACAATACAGTCGTTTCTAGTTTATTCACAGAGTTGTGCATCCATCACCACACACTGGTTGTAGGAAAATTTCATGGTTCCAAGAAGAAAGTCTGTACCCATTAGAATCACTCCCCAGTCTTCGGAAACCCCCAGCTCCCGGCAACAACCGGTCTCATCCCCGTCTCGGTGGATTTGCCCAGACGCGCGGGGTCTTACCCTCCTGGGAGACTCCTAACCACTCCCCACATGGGATCGTCATCCCCACAACGTCATCAAGTGACAGCTATTCTTCCTGCAGGGGCCGGTGGGCCTCCTGCGCGCCGGCGTTGTCCTGATCAAGGCACCAGGAGACCCCTGTGTCCCCGCGGCACAGCTGGACCGGCACGGTGGGAGAGACAGCGTGGTCTTCAAGACCTTCTGTGTCCACTCCTGAACCCAGCTAGCTGCCTCGCTCGCTCCTACATTTCTTTAAAAGACGAAGGCTCCAGATAAGGGGAAGGAGGGTTGTGGTTGGCTCCAATGCTGGGTGCTTAGTCTCTGCCCCCCCGTGTGCACCTGCAACCAGCCAGCCGCCGGCCTGGGCAGGTAGCCCCGGGGTCCACTCGGGTCCCCTGAGCTTCGCCGGCTCCGGATTCCTGAGACGGTGAGGACAGTGGAAGGCTTCCTTCCCAGGCAGGAGGCTCAAGGAACACCTGCCCTTGTTGGTGGAGAGCTAAGAGTCCAGGCTGGGGTGACCTGGGACGTGTCCCCTGGGACGGACCTGGTTCTAAGAGTGGAACGCCCTCTTTTATTTTCCAAGTTAACATATTATGCATCTTAAGTTTACACAATGTTATATGTCAAATACATTTAAATTTAAAAAAATAAATTAATTAAAAAATAAATAAACTGGAAGACCCACGTCCCATGAAGCCTCTCCCGGGAAGCTGGGATGGCCGGCCGCCCTGGTCTATGTTAGCAATACCGACTCCCATGTAAACTCTGTTGTCAGCAGGGACCACCGCCTGCCCCCACGCCCGTCCCGCCCTCCCCCAACGGAGACCTGTGACACAGGATCGCACCATCCCAACCCCTCCCTCGGGGCCGGAGCCCCTTCCCTCCACATAGACCTCAGCTTTGTGCTGGGCGGGGTCAGAGGACGATTTCTCCTTTATGTGTACCTGTGCTAAATAAATGTAATTTAAAACCATTGGTCAGACCCTAAAACACACTGGATCAGTCATTAGGATTCCCCACTCTCCCTTCTTCTGAGCGCCGGTTGCTTTCCACCCACCCTGCAAGCCTGCCCGCCCGCCCCTGACAGGTAAGCCTGTGTCCCCCCGACCGAGTCGGTAGACACCCGACCTCTGACGTATGCCCAAGGCTGTGCGTCAGGTCCCCCTGCAAATAAGGTCACAGGTGAGATGCGCGAGGACCGTCTCCTAGAAGGAGGACCGTCCTCTTACGGAACCTGCGTCTGAGACTGGAGAGGTGCTCACAGCCGCAGGGAGACCGTCCAGCTACACAAGCCGTCATTCTTCCTGCTCAAATGATCAGCGAGAACAAGAGTAGCTCGTCTCGGGGTTGCTGGGCCCATTATTCACTTAGCACACACCTGTTGAATACCTGCTCTGTGCCCGGCCCGGGGCAGCGAGCAAAGGATGGAATGGTTAACGAGACCTCCAGGCGCTCGCCGTCAGAGGGCGGGGGCGGGGAAGCGAGCCGACAGGGCGCAGAAGGATGGGTGCGGCGGTGGGGCTGGTGCGTGCAGGGCCGCGTGCTCCCCCTGCTCTCCCGTTCCTGCTGTGTGCCCCAGGCGGACCCGTGCAGCCCCCAGAACACGAAACCATCCCATCTCACGTGTGAACACATCTTTAATATCAGTGCGTATTAGCATGAATCTTTATTAATATCGGCAATCATGCGTTAATACTATTTTTACTGACATCAATGCTTTTTAAATATTAACCGTGACTACGATAATAAAGGTAAGCCGCTCCACTGAACGAGTCTGTTTCAGGCCTGGCCTGTTCCCTCGAAGCCGCCCTCTGAGGCGGGTGCCTTGCCTCCAGGCCACAGATGAGGAAACAGGCTCAGAGCGTCCTTGCCAAGGTCACAGCTGGGGCGTAGCCCAGCCGGGCCTCAAACCCACGCTCGTATCCCCAAAGACCGTGGTCCTAATTATTATACTCCTACAAGCTCTGTGTATATTTTCCAGCATTAGAAATGTAACAAAACTGACCAAGAAGCAATTTAGGCTCATTACACAAAATCTGGAAAACAAAGAAAAGCAGAAGAAATAAAGGGGGAAAAAAGCCCTCTAGCCCCGCCTCCCAGAAATAAAAATTAACAACTTGCCTTATACACCCTTCCTTGTGTGTGTGTGTTTTTTTACCAGCGCACACAATTTTGCATGGTTGCCTCATGATTTGAAAGTATACCATTGCAGATGTGACTTTTAAGTTGTTTTTTTTCCAATTTTAGTAGCCCATGAGCATAGTAAAATATTTATAAAAACGATTGAAGTCGCCTGTGTTGGTGCTTTAGGTTTTTGCTCTTGGATTTCTCTTTCCTTCCATAGTGGAGATCAAAGTGCAAATATTGATTTTTTTTTAAGCATAATGAACAGGGAGAGTTCCGCAGCCTTCCACAGAAAATGGACGGTCACGTAAGTCATGGGTGGTGGCACAGGCCGGGAGGTGCACGGGGGGCCCCGCCAGGGAGAGGGAGAGCCTGGGGACGGAGGTCCAGCCCCCTCCTTGCTGGCCAGGAGGCGTCTTCCTGGAGGAGAGGCTGACGGCACTAATTTGAGCAAGAGCACCATCTGCTTGCCAAGACTAGCAAGAGGGTTGCTCCTTCCGGGAGGAGGCTACAGGCCACAGACCGCGCCCCGAGGCAGAACGGGCGCTGGGGGGCAATGTGAAAGGGGTCGCGGTGACAGCCAGACTCACCTTCCGTGGCCCGGGAAGGGTTCGCTCCATCGGACTGACTCCTCCGTAGAGAATAATGGCGTGAGCAGCACGAAGTATGAAAAGCAGCTCTTTCAAGGTGATGGATGGAGAGCCACCCAAGCGTCGGCCCTGAAGGGCAAAGACCCCAGGCAGGTGGGGAGTGCACTGAGTGAGCCCCCGTCTGCCCCCACGCTTCCCCCTGGGGCCTTAGGGGTTACCCTTGCAGAGCTTGGAGACTGAACCCAAAGGCAGAGCTAAGCAGGTCCCCCGGGCTGCACAGACAAAAATGACGTCCGGGGCTAGGAAGGCAGCAAGAACGTGCAGCCCCAGTGCCCGAGAAAAGGGGCCTGCAGGGAAGTGAGCCCCAGATGCAGCACGCAACGGCCTCATGAGGTATTTGCAGGTCCCTGCACTGGACGTGAAAGGGACAATGACTAAGAAACTAAGCAAAACTGCAGATACAGAAGAGTGGAAGGCTCAGCTGACAAGTCGTGTTTCTGGTGACGGGCTGCCCTGGGAGGGTGGACATCCCCAGACACTGCTTGGCCTCTGCACAGGTAGGCAGCAGGGGGTCCCCTAAGACAGAGCCGGCAGAGGGGGAGCGCAGAGTCGTCGGGCGGACTGGGGAGGAGGGATGCACCTGGGCCAGGACCCAGAGCTCTGGAGCTGGGCGGGCGTGCCCACCATCCATCACCAACACTGATTGCCTTCACCGAGCGCCGTGACCATTCCCCAGGACACATGTCCACAGAGGCGGACGCCAGGACGGCCTCTGACGGGGGCACTGTGGTGGCCACGGAGCTCAGTGAAGGCACTCTGGGGACACGGGGCGTGTCCGAGGCGCTGGTGGATACGGACAAACTCGCGGGCGCTGCAGGGGAGGTGGAGGGGGGGCACGGCCGGCCGGCACAGGGGCCCGGCTCGCACCTGTGAAAGCCACTCTCCTCCCACCCAGCGCTGCTGGGACCACGGGCCAAGTGCACGAGACATGGCAGCTTCCCAAATGAGCGTTTGAGCCATGTTCTTCAGAGTGGCCCAAGACAGTCGAACATTTGACCAAATACTGAGGTTTTGCAATGCTTTCTGCATCTGGGCATTTCCGGCTGGAAAAGGCGGCCCTGGGTGGGTTTCCTACGTGGCTGCCTGTTGGGACAGGCTCACGAACTCCTTCTGCGTGGCAAACAAACTAAAGGAAAACCCAGGGGGCTCCTACGTCAGTAGGAGTTCTTTGAGATGCATTTGAAAATTTGGATTGAGCAGGTTTATAAAGTAGAACTGAGAAGAAGGAGAAAGTCAGGTTATCTTATTACCGTTTCTCTTTCAGGGAGAACATTAGATAATGTTTCAAAGAATGAAGCAAATCAGGACATTTTTTATCAGTTTATATTCCACTGACCAAAATGTCCAAAAGCCTTTTTTTTTCCTGTCAGAAAGGGCATTTGGGTGGAAAGAAATTACCAGACTGTAAAATTTCATTGATCTAAAAAATGCAGGTTAAGCTCAGGGTCAAGATTTACATTTTCTCTGATTTTCTCTGTCTTCTGGGTGAGGGTATGGTGGGAAGGCCTGGCCGTTCTGATCTGGGAGGACTGTCTGAGCGCTGGGCCTTCAGAGCAGCGTCTGCCCCAGAGAGAGTTGTCACATGCAATGGGGTTAGACGGGATGGGACAGAGAACGGGGCCCCAGACACAGAAGGAAGTGCATTCACCTGTCCCATCAACAAACATGTACAGAAACCCGTCCATGGAGGAGACGGTAGCCTCCATCCTTGGACTATGACCGCAGGTGGGAGCACTGGGGTCTCTGTGCTCCCATATGCAACTCCGTAAGTTGCACCCGGAACTTATATTCTCATGGGGTGAAAACATAACACAAGCATTAACAAAACCAATGACTTTATCCGATTGTGAAAAAAAAAAATCGCGCCGTAGAGGACATAAGCAGATGCGATGAAGGATAATGGGGCACCATTCATGGAAGGGACTGCTTGACATGCAGTAGTCACAGAACAAGGCTACAGTGGGTAATAGGTTCCAGACAGAGAAGGGTAGGTGCAAAGGCCCTGCAGCAGGAACAAGCTGATGTTGCCTTGGAGAAATCGCCGGTGTGGCTGGAAGACCGTGAGCCCTGCAGGAGACCGTAAGAGTGCAAGGCACAGCGTATAGTAAGGGGGGCATGAATGGGAGGCCCCCAGAGGCTCCAAGCAGGAGGCGATAGTCCCTGAATTGTCCAAAAAAACCGGGGGTGCCCCCGTGAGAGAGCATCAGGAAGGGCACTGCATCCAGAGGCTTTTTGCACGTGTCCCGGGGAAAGATTACAGGATCTTAGCCTGAGGCAGTGGTGGGGCAAGTGGAGGGAACAGCCCGCATTTTGCAGAGCAGACGTGGCAGACCCTGTCGGTGCCACCTGCACTCCTCGACCCTGAGCCAGAGCCACCTGGCTCTGCTGCTCACGGATCTTTCACCCATAGGACCTGTGAGACCATGAATGTCTGCGTGTAAGCCGCTGGGTGCCGGGGGGATCTGTCACGCAGCAAGAGATAACCGATACACCTGTGTGCTCGGGGAGGGATGACTGAGGTGTGTTGAGCACCATCCGGGGATGTCCTGCAGCCAGCTTGCACTGGCTCATGAAATCTGGTGGTGGGATTCTCTTCCCAAATCCTTGTTGGAGGATATCTTGTTGGTACCTGGAAATCAGCCATCACAGGAATGTTTACATCTTGGAGATGGGGAAACATGGCATGTGTCAGACTCCTGGCACTGCTGTAACGAACTGGGTGGCTTAAAACAACAGAAACTTATTCTCTCACAAAGAGAACTTAGGAAATGGGAGAAGATGTTGGCAAATGACAAATCCATATCCAGTAAGGATTAGTATCCAAGATATATAAAGAACTGACAACTCAACACACACAAAAATGAAATAATCCAGTTAAGAAATGGACAGAAGATATGAACAGACATTTCTCCAAAGAAGACATCCAGATGGCCAACAGACACATGAAAAGATGCTCAACATCACTTGGGAAATACAAATCAAAACCACAATGCGATACCACCTCACACCAGTCAAAATCGCTAAAATTAACAAGTCAGGAAACCACAGATGTTGGTGAGGATGCAGAGAAAGGGGAACCCTCCTACACTGTTGGTGGGAATTCAAGCTGGTGCAGCCAGTGTGGAAAACAGTATGGAAGTTCCTCAAAAAGTTAAAAATAGAGCTACCCTATGATCTAGTAATCGTACTACTGGTATTTACCCCCAAAATACAAAAACAGTAATTTAAAGGGAGACATGCACCCCAATGTTTACAGCAGCAATGTCCACAATAGCCAAACTATGAAAAGAGCCCAGATGTCCATCCACAGAGGAATGGATAAGGAGGTGGTATATATATATACAATGGAATATTACTCAGCCATAAAAAAAGAATGAAATCTTACCATTTGCAATGATGTGGATGGAACTAGAGTATAACAATAAGTGAAATAAGTCAGCCAGAGAAAGACAAACACCATATGATCTCACTCATCTGTGGAATTTAAGAAACAAAAGAAATGAGCAAAGGAAAAGAGACAAGCCAAAAGCAGACCCTTAACTCTAGAGAACACACTGATGGTTACCAGAGGATGGGGGTGGGGGAGGGGTGAGGTAGGTGACAGGGATTAAGGAGTGCACTTGTCATGAGTTATGTATTGAATTTGTTGAATCACTATATTGTACACCTGAAACTAAGATAACACAGTATGTTAACTATACTAGGGGGAAAAAAATAGAAAACTACTTTCTCATGGGTCAGAGGGCTAGAAATGTGATATCAAGGTGTCCGTAGGACCACGCTCGCTCCAGAGGCTCTGGGTAAAGTCCTCCCTTGCCTCTTCTAGCTTCTGGAAGGCTCCAGGCTTTCACTGACTTGTGGCTACATCATCCAAATCTTTGTCTCTGTCTTCACGTTGTTTGCTCTCTGCGTGTCCCTGTCTGTGTCTCAGCTCTTCTTATAATAAAGGACCCCAGTCATTGGACCCAGGATTCATCCTAATCCAGTTTGGTCTCATCTTAATCAGTTACATCTGCAAAGACCCACTTTCCAAGTAAGGTCACTATCTGGAGTTCTGGGAGGACATGAATTGGATTGGACACAATCCAACCCAGAACATACAAATTTAGTCACCTGAGCCCAGATCCTTGTCCCATGTTCTGCTCCGGTGGGAACCCCACCTAAGACAGAAGGCCGTCGGGATTTGCTGACAGATCACACCTAGGGTTAAGAGAAAGGAAAGAACCCTGGGATTTTCACTTGTGCCACTGGCAGGTGGTCCATCCCTTTACTAAGATCATGATTGAATGATCAAGACAAATACAACTTCAACAAATGACATCTGCAGAAGTGTCTCTGTGAAGGGCCCTAGCCCAGACCTTAGCAGCATGCAGGTCCCATGTACAGGGGAGCAGGGTACAGCCGCCATCCGGCAACACATCCGTGTTTGCGTTGGGTGCTTCGTCTGGTTTTGAGAAAGTGCTACTCGTCTCCCTGCGCGCTCCCTTTGATGTTGTTGCCTGGGGTAAATGAAGTCCTTATTCCAGGGGAGCCCGCTAGCAGGTTCCCACCCAGGAGAAGAGATGCAAATTGCAGCAGACCCCACATTTGCATAAACATTTGGGGACCGGCATGACTGAGATACACAGCAGTGTCTAAACACGTATCCGGCACTTTCCAATGAAGGTGAGCAATTCCGTGAAAAAGAAAAGTTGTAATTACCCAGAGTCAAAGTTCAGAAATAGCAAATAAGAGGATGTTTGTTCCTCGTTCCTGCTCTAAATGACTATTTGCTGTTTTTATGGAGGACTCTCATGGCCTCAGGCAGACATGGAATGTTCCAGGATCCTCTGATTCTTTTTTTTTTTTTTTTTTTAAAGATTTTATTTATTTATTTGAGACAGAGAGAATGAGAGAGAGAGCACGTGAGAGGGGGGAGGGTCAGAGGGAGAAGCAGGCTCCTCGCTGAGCAGGGAGCCCGATGCGGGACTCGATCCAGGGACTCCAGGATCATGACCTGAGCCGAAGGCAGTCGCTTAACCAACTGAGCCACCCAGGCGCCCGGGGATCCTCTGATTCTTAACAAATGGCCAAAATAATATATAAATGACTTAATAGAGCAAAAGCAAATGGGCCTCCCAATTTCAACAACCTCAAGGTAGGAAAACGTATTTCCAGTGGAATGGCTTTTAGGCCACAAATTCAGGTATGTAAAAAAATATAATTTTCTTTTTTTTTTCCTATAACTGAAATTAATTTTTCTTATGAAGTCTTATACCTTTAGGAACAAGAATTTAATTTCAAGCAATTCGTATTTTCCTCCTTGCTCCCCAGGGATGCACCTAAGCTCCAACAGGCTGAGACCTTGTCTGGGTGGCCCCCGTCTATCCACATAGGCACCTGCTGGGCCATCCCTAAACCCAGCACAACGCCCTCCAGGACTTGCTCCCAGGCTGTTCTAGAATTCACAGGAGCATTCTAGGATTCCCACCCCTTGTGGGGCCTGAAGAAGACCTCAGGAGGTTGCCTGAAACCCCTCCCCATCCCCATGCTACTTCTGCATGCCTCACACCCATTACAACAAACCACTTCGAGTGTAAGGGGACTCGTTGCTGTAGGCTGTTAGGGATGCCTGCCCTAGCAGAAATCAAATTTATTCAATACAAACTAAGATACGTGCCTCACAGACTCCAGTTTAAGTATTAAAATTTGTATTTGCTCTGTTTAATTTTTTAACACGGCATGGGGCTGGTCACCCTCCCCAAAGCTTTGCCTTACAAAAGGACCCACGAGAAGAGTCTGCACAAAGTAACAGCACAGGCTGTGTTTGAAATGTGATTTACTCTGCACGCAACATGCAGGAGCACATTTGTTTATAGAGCCAAGTACTGGGGGTTATAGGGGACAGGTAGAAGGACAAGACAGACTGGGGGTCATAGGGGACAGGTAGAAGGACAAGACAGACTGGGGGTCATAGGGGACAGGTAGAAGGACAAGACAGACTGGGGGTCATAGGGGACAGGTAGAAGGACAAGACAGACTGGGGGTCATAGGGGACAGGTAGAAGGACAAGATAGTTTCTGCCAATGCATGTTGGCATTTATACCCTCAGCACGACACTCGGTCCATAAAACACCTCCAGGAAAAAAAAAAATTTTTTAATAAAGTAAAATAAAATACCTCTGAAGACCTCAGCTGAATGAATGAGCAAGAGGGAAAACGAGAATGAGTCCAGGTGAGCCATCGGCCCTCACTTAATTTTTTGTTCAGCATTCACGTGACCCTAAAAGCCCTTTCTTCTCCAGCACGGTGGTCAAGACAAGGATTCGGGAACCCAGACCCAATTCAGCCACTCGAATGGGGGAGGATATACGCCTCAGTCCTGAAAGGAAGGACCGCTCTGGACCAACTTGAAACTTCTCGGCTAAGTTTGAGCGCGGGCAGGACGGTCGGTGGGCTGTGGCCCCCAAGAGCCTTCCCGGGGACCATTAGGAAGACAAGGACGGCCCCGCAGGAATCGGAGTGAGACTCTCTACCTCGGCTCGTCTGCACAGGAACTCCGCAGGGGTGTCTGCATCCTCATCCCCGGACACCGCGAATGTCTCGCCCTGCCCAGCATCACGAGGGTCCCGACAAGGGAACGAGGGACACGGGAGAAGATGTGACCATGGGAGTAGAGGCCAGAGGGCTGCCAACACAATGTGCCGCGTCAAGGAACGCACGGCCCTAAGAGTCTGGGGGAGGCGGGCTCGGCTCGGAGCACACCCCCGCCCGTGCCAGGGCCTCAGGCTTCTGGCCCCCAGACTGGAAGAGAGTGGGCTGGTGCTGGTTTCAGCCGCAGGACAGTCCCACACGGCCTCGCGGCGTGGGCACGGAGCCGCGATGACCAGAGAGAGAGGACGCTGCGCTCTCGACGCGCTGGGTCTGCGTCCTCAGCTGCGGACATGAACTCACTCACAGCCCCGCCGCAAACCCATGACAGTCCCGGTGTTTTTACAGACACTGTTCTGCAAGTGAGAAAAAGGAGTCAAGAGGAGGCCACGCCATTTAGTGGGGGTCACCCCGCTGTGCCCAGAGCTGGCATCCATCCTGACCACAGCACCCCCTGCCCCTCACGCAGAAACATCCCCAAGTAACCTCCTGAGCATGGGGCGCCTGACGGATGTTCAGGAAGCATGGGCTCTGGTGAGTTTGCTGATCTCCTGAACCAGGGAGAGACGGGGAGGCAGCCGGTCATGGACTTTTCCCCCCCTGGAGCACAAGTACAGCTTTCCGGGCCAGGCGGTGTCCACCCCCACGGGCCGTGCCTTCCAGTGCTCTGGCCGGTCCGCAGGGCAGGCCTCCCCCGTCCAGTGCTGCTGGGAACAGCCCTGCTTCCACAGAGCCAAGAGTGGGCCACACAGGGGGCTGACCCCGACGATGGTGCCCATCTCCGCCACACCGCACGCCCGTGGCCGGCCTCCCTCCCGCGTCCCGGCCCGCCGTGCCCCTGGCTGGGCCCCTGTTTTCTCTGCCTGGTTACCTAAAGGCAGACTTTCAGGAGACCATCCTCCCTCCAGCTACCAGACGACCCGCTCCTGCCTGCAGCGCCGCGCGGGGCCCCAGGCTGCTCTGGCTGGTGCTGGGAGAGGGTTGGGGAGGCTGAAGGCTCTGGGTTCTAGACTGCTCCCTCTGCACGTTTGGGTTTGGACGGAACACACATGTGCACGCTGCCACCCGAGACTGCCCACGAAAACACAGATCCGCCTGGGCCGGCTTCCTGCTCCAGAATCCTCCCCAGACCGTCCTCGGCAAGCAAGACAGTCATTCTCTCTGTATTTATTCCCCCTTGGGTCTCCTGTGCTTTGCACATAGTAGCTTCTCAATAAATGTGTTGGATGTATGAACAGATAAGACATTTCACATGGATCTTACACCAGCACTGTCCAATAAAAATAAAATGCAGGTCATATGTGCAATTTTAAATTTTCTAGGAGCCACAGTTCATTAAAAAAAACTGAACTTAGTTTTGATATGTTTTATTTAATCTAATTTACCTAAAATGGTATCCTTTTGGAATGCATTCAGTAAAAACATTTGTTAACGGAGATTTTGTATTTTTATACTAAGTCTTCAAAATCCAGTAAATACTGTAGAAATACAGTAAATCCACAAGAAAGTACTGAGAGCACATCTCAGTTTGGACTCACCATATTCCCGGGGCTCAGTAGTATTCGAAGGGGTTCAGAGTATGCCACCCCAATTATCTTGAGCTGAAGGCATTTGAAAAGAAGCAATCGCGAGAACAACCCTCTGCCCTCCCCTTCTCTAACAGGAAGGACTGGCGATTCTTCATCACTGGACACAACTTTGGACTCTCACCAGCCGAGAGATGGCACCAAGGGGAACCTGCATAAGCCTCCCCAAACACTCTGATCTCCCGTCACTTTCCTCCATATAGTCACCTTCCCAGAGGGGCCCCCTAGAAGCTCACAGTCCCCCCACCTTGTCTTGTCACTTCTACACAAAACTATTGTCCTTTTGTTAAGATGCTTTATGGCAACTTCTAACCACCCCTTTGAGTTACTTGTCACTGAGTTCTCCCATGTGTAGGTGTGATGCCCGTGTTAATAAACTTTTCTTGGTTTTTCCCTCGTTAATCTGCCTTTCCCCTGGGGAGTTGGCAGGGCCCCAGACGACAAGCCCAGGCGTCTGCAGACACATCGCATTTGCTGCTGACCACAATCCATGCACACGGGTCTGAACGTTTTAAGCATGCCCAAATAATGAGGGTTTTTTTGTCTAACTCAACCTGTGCCTGTGTGCTTTATAACTTCCAAAAGGTGCCTCTGTAGCTTGGTGAATTGTCTTCATTTGGAGAGGTTTAATGAAAAAGGTAGAAATTCCTAACGCACCGGCCAGGAGGGAGCAGAGAAGAGAAATGAGAAGAGCTACCAAAAGGTCTCTTTTCTCATTAGCTTAGCCAGTTCTGCAGCTTCACAGAAGTCATAGTTGGGCTAGACTAATGTGTCTCCCTTCCCAGGCAAGTAGAGTGACTCCTCCCGTGGATTGTTACCTATCACTGAGGGAAAGGAGGAAGGGGGACCACAGACAATTCAGGCTCGGGGGCGCAGAGAGAGCATGGTATTTAATGAAGACTCAGAGGTGCCAGAGAATGTCTTCTCTTCTCAGCAACCTCTTCCCTACGTGGATGTCATTTTCATGTATTGACCAGTTCCTAACTGGCAAAAGAGGAAACATAAAGAATCAATAAGCGTCTAAAAAATGGCCAAATGACTGCAAATGAAAATAGTCCATCATCTGTCATCCTCTAAAGTGGCAACGATTTTTGCTGAATTGTCTCACTGAAGTTGCTCCAAGTCGGGGCTGGAGGGGCGTGGGGTGAGACCAACGCAACCACACAGGCTGACCGGTGTTTAAATGTTATAACCCATCTGCAGAGCAATTGGCGAATTTTGCAAATGCAGATAACATGTTTCAAAATAGGAACGGATTGCCAAAGAGAAGCGAGAAATACAGGCAAGCAGATCAACTGGCCGTGTAGGAAACAGAAATATTTCGGAGAACAGAAGATTGAATCAAGGCTCCCTCATTAACATTTTCAGACCAGCCAAACCCAGAACACAAGAATACGGTGAAGAAACCATCAGAAACCAATAATGACCAAAAAAAAAGTGCTCTTGGAAATTTAAAAGCAGCATTGCTGAAAGTACAAATTAAGTTGAATGTCTGGAAGATATAATGCAGGGATTTTTGTAGCTACAGAGCGAGTCAGCAACTATGGGGAGCTCAAGAGACACTCAAGAGACACTCCAGACAATGGAGGGAAGAAAAATATCAGAGAAATAATGAAAGAAAAGTTGCCAGCCCAATAGAGAGATATGAATCTTTAGAATAAGAGATTCACCTCAAGTAGATACAGCACATTTTTATTTATTTATTTTTAAAGATTTTATTTATTTATTTGAGAGAGAATGAGAGAGAGCACATGAGAGGGGTTAGGGTCAGAGGGAGAAGCAGACTCCCTGCCGAGCAGGGAGCCCTATGCGGGACTCGATCCAGGGACTCCAGGATCATGACCTGAGCCGAAGGCAGTTGCTTAACGAACTGAGCCACCCAGGCGCCCCAGATACAGCACATTTTTAAAACACCCCCATCTAGAAGGTGCTTGGAAATTTAAAGAACTTGACAGGCAAAAAGGAAATCCTAAAAGCTCCAAAAGAGAAAACAAAACAAAACAAAACATCTGTAAATGAATTACGAATCAGGTTTGCAGCAAACGTCTCATCAGCAATGCTCAATGCCACCAAAATGTGGAATAATTATTTCAAAGGTCTACGTGGAAATTATTTTGGACTTCGACATTCATGCCTAGGCAAACTGCCATGCACGGACGAGTGAAAAATGACGCCATTTCCAAAAATGGAAAGCCCCCCAAGCCCCACCCATTTCTGAAGAAGTGACCCGTGCGGGCAGTGATGGGAACCCTAAAGAGGCCTTGGGTCCTAGGAAGCTGCCGAGCTGACCCGGGCATGCACTGGAAGGAACACAGCACCGCCTCTGCTATCGGCTTTAGGAGGTATCAAGTCAAACTAGGCCTTGAATCAAGGTCTCGCTGGAGAAGGTCTTCAAGAAGAAGCATGGAGGGTTCCATTTCCAGAGATGGAAATGAGAGAAAAAACAGAAGACCTTAGCAACATTATGAAGACATATATTTCTTCTCTTCAATAAAAAGGGAAGGCAGTTAGAGAAATCTAGAAACCAATAGACTGTACAAGAAAAATAAGGCTCTGGGTTCAGCAATAAGGATTTTCTGGTTCCTGATGGAAGAGGAATGGAGAGAATCTGGGGGTTTGTGCGTGTGTGTGTTGTGATGAAACAACTGTCATTTTGTTGAGGACCTATGAGCCATTTTATTGAAGGGGAAGAATGGAAAATTATATCCTAGGACTCCCTATGATGGCAAAATGAAAATCTTAATTTGCACAATTGTGCACTCCTTTTCAACATTTCAAATCAACTTACAGCTAAAGCAGATATTATGTAATGAGGATTGCCGAAAAGTAAATGTTTCTGAACTTTGTGTTATCAAACCAAAAGTGGGCTGACGGAAGAAGGCAAAGAGAGATGGAAAACACCTCCATTCCCGTCTGGTCATAGGGACACAACAATATAAAATCTGATGTGGTTCTATCAAGAAGTAGAGACGGCTGTATATTATTTAACGTTACAAATAGAACCAACTAAAGATTGAAAAATAATTACATGGCCGTCAACTGCCTAAGGGAGAAGGTGGGAAAGATGGCATGCAATGAAGCAAAGGGACATCTCAAGTAGCCGGGAGCTTCTAGGGAGTGTCTGAAGTTGGTAAAACAAGAAATCACAGGGGCACAATGGAGGATTATGGGGATCATCACCAATGGCTCACATTAGAAATGGTTAGAAGTCACCACTCAGGGAGGAAGACCAGACAAAGGTTGGGGTGGGTGCAAAAGAACAGTGCTTTTTGTTAATAGCTCTTCTGCATGTTTGGACCCGTGCATGGATCATGGATTAATTTTCAGTTGCTGATGTATCAGCAGCTTCCCTGGGAAGATGTTCTCATTTTTTTTAAGATTTTATTTATTTATTTGCAGAGAGAGAAAGACACTGAGAGAGGGAACACAAGCGGGGGAGTGGGAGAAGGAGAAGCAGGCTTCCCGCGGAGCAGGGAGCCTGATGCGGGGCTCAATCCTGGGACTCTGGGATCATGACCTGAGCCGAAGGCAGACGCTCAACGACTGAGCCCCCCAGGTGCCCCAGATGTTCTCATTTTTAAAGTGGGCAAGAGAGCTCGGTGCTTGCTCCAAAGTACTCAACAAAGGGTGATAATATCAGCAGGTCTCCAAATTGCTACAACGAGGAAACACTCACTTGTTCTTTATTACTGTGTTGAGAGTGGATCGGAGCCTCCAAGGTCGGCCTCGGACATGCAGGCTGGGGATTGTCTCTGAGGATCCATGTTCAGCAGATTCTATCCTTTTGTCTTTATTCCTGGGAGGAAAGATTGGAGGGGATGGGATGCCGAGGGATGTGTTACACAAGGGTACCTGGCTGGCCGGACTGACAGGTCAAGCCCGTGTCTGCATCCCAGTGTCCACTTTGCTGGGAGCCGACACAAGGAAATTTGACTGTTTGCTAATGTTTCCATTTTAGCCAATGATCAAACTTGGCTATCCCCCAAGAGGAGAGAAATCAACCTCGGTTCAGCACACGCTTGGCCCAAAACTGTGAATTCTGAATCTTTTGATTAATCAAGAAGAGCTCTTCCATCAGAAATGATGGTGTTCTGCATCTCCCTTGTGAAGAAGAAGAAACACTCTTTGGGAAACCACTGGAAATCTGCTTTTCCCATCAATATCACCGGCTCACGTTTGTTTCCCTTTAGTTCTGAGAACGGTTACTCGAACAATAGATTCAGTGATTTTTCTATGAGCTGACCACGTCCCGTCAGACGGACGTTACTATTGGCAAAATGCCGTTGAATTGTAGCCATGCTCCCACCTGGGGTCTTTGGAAGAAAGCTCTGTGGTTTCTACAGACCAAAGCTCGTCCCTGAACTAGTGTGACGGGCAGATACTGTCAGGTTCCACGGGAAGTAGGATCTAGAATACCATTTCGAAGATCCATCTGTGAAAAGTGGTCACAAAGGCGGGGAGAGCGGACCAGCAGCATGAATGGTGGGCATGTGGCAAGGGCAGTGGGGCCCTTACACCCGGGCATGGTGGGCCTCCCCTTCCGACGGCCTTGGTCCTCATACAGCTATAGACCTGTGTCCCTCCTGGGGAAGGAGGCTGTCAGGGGCTGACCTGTGTCCCCCAAAACTCATGCTGAAGCTCTCACTCCATCACTCAGAATGTGCCTGTATTTAGATGCAGGGCCTTTACAAAGGTGATTAAATTACAACGAGGCTCTTAAGGTGGACCCTAATCCAATCTCCCTGGTGGCCTTAGAAGAAGAGGAACTGTGGACACGCAGGGACACTAAGGGTACACACCCACAGAGGGATGGCCAGGTGAAGACACAGGGAGAAGGCGGCCCCCTGCAAGCCAAGGAGAGGGGCCTCAGGAGAAACACCTGCTGACACTTTGATCTTGGGCTGGAAATTAATAGAGAGGCCCACGGGTTATGCCCACTGGGAGTTTGGGGCCTCCTTCCTGACCATGCTCCTGGTACCTGGATCCCAGAACCACCTGCACACTACCGTGAGGCCAACCTCCTAAGGGAGGACCTGAAGCCAGTGTGCCCAGCCCTGGCCCAGAGATGCCCGGGGGCCGCAGTTTTCAGGGCTTGCTTCTGCAGGACCGGTGTCCCCATGCGTGCAAGCATGGGAGAAAGACACGGGAAGGGAGAAGAATTTGGAGGACGATGGGCCGGGTGTCAGAGGCTGTTTTCCCTGTTCTAGCATCTTCTGCATGCAACTCCAAAGAGCCAAAGGACTTGCAAGTCAAGCCTGGCCATCTGGGTTGTCATGAGGGCAGAGTGTCAGGGCGAGGGATGGAAGACATTTCATTGCATAGTTAGCCTGATTAGTAACTTTTACGCCTTTGCACACAACACGTGGGCTTCCATTACTGCTCCTATGTTGGGACACCACACACTTTGGGGATGAGGCCAACAGCAACCAACCGACACGGGCCTTTGGGCGGCCACGTTTCATCTCTCTGATCCTGATGGTGAGCGGGGCCAGAAGACGGTTTGTGGACCCTCTCAAGCTGCCTTTTCCAGCCACTTTAATAGAAAAGTGAGCCAAACACACCCAGTTCTGGGAGTTATGGATGGTGCTTGCTGAAGGCGTGCTTGAAAAAAAAACTCTGAGTCGGGCCCAGCAGATTCAGGAGCACGGCACAAAAGCAGGATGTCGGTCAGGGTGGTGGGTCTAATTCTCAAGAGCTAGTCTCCAATTCGTGGTTGTCGGCAGTTAGCGGTAGCAAAGTGGGGTTACCATGGAAACCCCTTTCAGGCTTGGTGGCCCGTACTCAGGTTCTTGTCATCCACGATGTCCAGATTTTTATTTTATAAAAATTTTAATGTATTCTAATGATTCTGAAGCGGCTCCCTCCATAATTGATGTCCACATAAAGAGCACATTCCCCCCCGCAGCTCTTCTAGTTCAAAGTGAAATTGTACCTTGCTTAGGAACAAGTTCATTGCCATGTTCATAGACACGGCCCCAAAACAGAGGGTCAAAATTCCTCTCTTTGCTCTTCTTCTGGGAATAAGAAGAGGAGCTGGGTATTGTCCAGCAGGTGCCTGGAACATGGCCAGTTTCTGTGGGCTTTGTTAGGGGTTTTCTTCTGTGGAAAGGAGGAGAGATGACCAACTGAGCATTTTCGTTGCCGCAGGACATTTATTGTACAGATGCCAAGAATAATGATAGAATCTGTTCACTCCTAAGTACAGGCTTTGAGATAATATACTGATTATTCAGTTTTGTAAGAATCCTAGAAATGGAGAGAGTGCAAACCATGCCCGGTCCCTTGGAAGTGCAAACTCAAGGACAAAGGTTAAACTTGGGGAATTTGCAAAGTTAAAAATTCCCCAAACTTTACAGAGCCCCATCAGTCCGTACCCCCGTATGTGGAAAATCAGCTTTTGAAAGAGATGTCTGAGCTTGGAAAGTGAAGCCTAACTTTGGACCAGGAATGGCTGTGTGCGGGGTCAGCTCCAAGAACGCCTTCGTGTTGACACTGTGATATGGCACCAATTCGTTCACGATGACCCTGAAGGCCACATTGGGATGCTCCTCACAGATGGCTGGAAAAGCAGCTGTCAGGGGAGACAGATAAGAACAACAGAATGTGAAGACGTGAGGGCAAAACAAACCAGAAAGGGAGACAAAGGAGGGGAAAGAAAGAATGAGAAATGTTACATGATTTAAGGAGGAGACAGGACTCTGGGTTCCAAGCAGTAAGAAATCCAACTCAAAATTGTTTAAGGAAAAAAGGGATGGGGGTGGCTGGCTGACATTAAAAGTCCAGGAAGCTTCAGGCAGAGCTGGATCCAGGTGCTCCTATGAGGTCCTCCTAGGATTGTTGTCACTCTCTTGGATTAACCCCATGGCCAGGCAGGCAGAAAGATGGCCATCAGGAGCATCAGACTTGCTTTGTAATCTCTCAGTGCCTCCAGTGAAAAGAACTGTTCTTTTTGCTAACCATTCACACAAAATACTCAGAATCGGGTACCTTGAGACCATTGCACGACATGTCTACTTATCAAGCCACCTCTGTGTCTCCGGGCATTACATGCTCTGGTTGCCAGGGTCACACGCCTCCCTCCAGAGCCAATGAAAGTGCAGAGACCGAAAGCAGGCTCACTGTCCCCCCCGTTATATGGTTTTGTCACTGGAAGGAGGGAGCATGGAGCAGAGAAGAGATGAAAAGGGCATGGCTTGACAACAACTCAGCACTCGGAGAATCAGTGCCTTTCTGAGGTGGGGACAGTGCTCCCCTGCGACCCCGGGGGGCTCATGAATGACCCCGCTGCGTTCCCTTCCTCTGCCCACCCAGCAATGGAGAGGGCAGAAACGATTTCAGACGTGTGCGTCTCCCCCGTCCAGTGCCGGCTCGCCGCTCACAGGCTCTAGCAAAGGGCCGTGCAGCCGGAGAAAGGGTCCGGCGGTTGCTGAACACAACGGAGCATAGGCTTTGTCACTTCTTCCGGCCCTAGTTCCTATTTTTGTGGGTTTGACATCTTGTCTTTAAGAAAACAGCAAATCTCTCTTTCCACTTCCCCCCTCTCGCCCCCAGCCCTAAGCCAGCCCAGGTGCTTGGGAAAGATACGAGATTCTGGATATTATATAAATATCTGGGGTTTTGACGTGGACAGCTCTGGGGTGTTGCCAGGTCGGTCAAGGGGAAGTTCTGCGTGCACTCACCTGGGCAACGCGGACGTCGCTTGCAGTTAGGTTCAGCCGTCAACAGAGCAAATAACAGCTTCTCCAAACAGAAAGTAAATCGATAGCAGTCGAAGGCTGGATTTTCCTGGTTCAGAGGCAGAAATTGTTAATAAGGTTCTCCTCTCTGACTCCCGTTTGCGTCTCGCACTCATCGGTTTAGGAGAGTTAGCAGAGGAAATGGCCCATTTTGGAGAAGAGTCCACCTGCCGCAGGGAGACGAGTATATTCGGGAAGATATTTTCATTTACCGAATCAGGAGGACGTTGAGACACATTTTATACCATGTTTGCGGGGATCAAAATGGGATACAATTTGGCTAACTTCTCAGGGTATTCCGTTCCAAATTTACACCACATACACATGCACACACACGCATGCATGCACACACATGTGTACATCCCAGGGTCCCAGATAGCTCAGCCTCCAGAGTGCCACACGATAACAGACAAGAGAAGTGTCGTACTTTAAGAATACCTTTCGTGGAGATCAAGTTTCTTAGTCATCATTACCAGAAGCTGACTCTAACTACTGAGCTCAGAAAAGTTTCTTTCAAGGCCGTGGGGAATTCACAGAATCCTTGCAGGGCTGGAGAACCAGCATGGAAGCCAAGTTTCTGGGAACCGCGCCCAGCATCACGCAGCAGAGCCAGCCAGCTGGACAAACTGTCCGCCGAGCCCCAGAGAAGGCCCCCGGTGCAGATGCAAACATCTGCTCCCCTCGGTGATTCCACATCTGCCCCAGGAACTTGCCCTATGTCACCGAGAGGGGCCTCTCCCACCGCCAACAGCTCACCCCCACTCCAGCCACCGGGGCCGACAAACACAGCAGCGGAGAGGCTGACTTTCTTCCCATTGCTCGCCTTGGGGCTCAAGTCATATCCAAGTGGATCTCCCTGGATCAGGTGGAGCCCAGGCCTGTGTTGGGAGAGGCATGCCCTGGTCCCGGAGCATCTCTGTGTGTCTTTGCTGCAAGGATCATCATCCCAACCCTGGGCAGTCTCAGTAGCTAATCATATCAGCGATGGAGACGGTCAAGGTGCCCATGGAGGGACCTTGCATGCTCCCTCCCCATGCGTGCTACCTCTGCTCATTCCCTGCTTGCTCCCCTTGGCCCTGTGTTTCCTGGCTGTGGTGCGGCCCACTGTGTGTGTGTGTGGCCGCCGGCCTCGTGAGACCTGGGCAGGGGAATGGGCACTCTGTTTCCTGTGTCGTGAGTGGCAAATGCCCGGCTCTGGTCCCTCAGGTCTGCTGCCTACTTTCACAATCCTACAACTGTAGCAATGCGAGTAGCTCGCCTCCTCCATCATCTGCTTGAGTCTCAGTTCTCCCTGCCCTTCTGTGAGGCTGCCGTTCCTCCCTGAGAAGCAGTTTCCTTGCAACGAGACAGGCGGTGGGGAGCCTGGGGACTTGGGCTCTGCCTCCTAAAATGGGAAAATGAGGCCCACGTTGGGAGAATTCTCCCGAGATGAGCAGATCAACAACATCCTTGTCCCAGACTCGGGAACTTGCAAATATATTACGTCCGTGACAAAAGGGAACTTTGCAGATGTGATCCAGGACCCGCAGATGATCCTGTGGGCCAAGGACTGCGAGCATCCTGGGGCGGCTGGAAAAGACAAGAAGAGGACCCTACCCAGGGCCTCCCGAAAGAACACGGCCAGGCTGACCCCTTGATTTTCAGCCCCGGGAGTCTCATTGCAGACTTCAGGCCTGCAGAACTGTAAAACAGAATGCGTGTTGTTTTAAGCCACTTAGATTTGTGGTGATCTGTTACAGCAGTGATAAGGAATGACTACCTTCCCTAAATGGGACCCAGGCTTTTAGGGTCCCATTGATTTAAATCTGTGGAACGAAGTCCACTGTGACCCAGGTGCTATGTACGGACTCACTCAGGTGCCACTTCTCACCAGTAAGCAGAGGTAGCCCCCAGCATGGTCAGAGGGAGGAGCCCCGCTCTTGGCCTGCCTGCACTCCGCGTCCTCAGCAGGGCCACACGCCCCCGAGGCCCCTTGCCGAGCTGTGAGCTTCAAAAGAAGTCACACACCTGGGGTGCCGGCCCATCTCCTAGTCCCCCTCCCCGCCTCCCCGGGGGGGGGGGTCGGTCCTAATTGCGACTCTCTTCACCCAAATACCGCACCCCTGTCCTTCTCCTTTGCCCTGGCTCCTAACAGGCTTTTTTATAGGCCTGAGTTAGGTGCACGCGTTGGGCGAGTCGCAGCACTAGGATGCCGGATGGTTCTCCAGAGCTCTGAAAATTATCCCTCTCCCCACATGTCTGCCCTTCAACGGACGCACACTCTCAGCAGACCGGCTCTGACCTTCACAGATCTACTTAGAGCTGGGAAGAGTCCAGAACGTTCCGCCAGCCGACACCAAGCCCGGGGCCCTGATGTAGGTTCAGATGTGATTACATCTTGCAACAAGGGTTTTATCCAGGTGATTGCAGCTGGATCTCTCTGTCTTCCCCAGCTTGATAAAACAACGCCAATAAAGACTTGTCCAATCACACGGGGGGAGAACAGACGAGGTAACAGCAGAAACCGTTCGCAGGCTTGGCCCCACCACTGCCGATGGTGAGTTTCCAAAATGAAGGACATTTTTTTTCTTTAAACGAAAGACTTTGTCAAGGTTTATGGCGAAGCAGGTCTAAATAACCTTGTAACTCATTCCCACCCGGGGCCCTGGCATTACGGTAAACGCGCAGGTAGGACCAGGAGGAGCCCGGCGCCCATCGCTCGGTGAGCGCCCTCCTGCGTGGACCGGAGGCGAGGGCAGCTGGGGAACATTCTGCACCCGAGGCAACACTAGTCTCCTACCAGGGAAGGAGATTTCCCTCGTCCTCCACTGCCAATCTGTGGATGTTGCCGGAAGCAAAGGAAGAAAGGTTTTGTGGTTGTTACTCAACCATGGAAAGAGTGTGGCTTTGCAAAGGACTGGAACCGAAATGTCTGCGACTCGAGGAGGAAGCAGCTAACACCTTGGTTTGGTGGGACGCGTGGCAGGGGCCGCCGTGTGACCGTGGCCTCCCGAGACATGCCCTGGCTCAGACAAGCTTGTAACTCAGAGCCTGTTCAGGTTCGTTAAATATCCACTCGCCGTGTCTCTGAATCTCCCCGTTAGTCCCCTCATCGTTCAAGAAGTGCCTGCGTGCAAAGCTCAGTCCTGTAGGCAGTGGAGGGGGTGTGGTTAATGAGAGAAGCAAACTCCCCAAGGTCACAGGTCTTACATTTTACTGGAGAAACAGAGATCGTTCATATGGAGGCAAATGAGGAGTACTTCTAATAAAGAGCCATGATGCCATGCTCACAAGGTGGAAGGACGTTGAAAACATTATGCCAACTCAAAGTGGCAAAAGGCCACGAACTGAATGATTCCATTGATGTGAAATGTCCAGGAGGGGCAGACCGGTGGGCGCCAGAGGGTGGGGAGGGGGAGACGCGGTGAGGGGTCGGGTCACTGCTAGTGGGTGCCAAGTCTCTTTCTTCGATGACGAGATGTCCTAGCATCAGTCGTGCTGATGGACGCACAACTCCGTGCGCGTACCAAACGCCGCTGAGCTCCACACTTTAAGAAAGGGGACTTGTGGTACAGGCGCCTTCTAGCTCAGTAAAGCTCGTTACAGGGAGATTATAACGCCGGCGGTATGTGGAAGCTGAGCAATGTGCTGCCCCAGGAAGATGCGACTGAGCGATTGCTCGTTATGGATTCTGAGTTTGTGCATCGGCTGGGGGTTTGGCTGATCCTGGCTGGTGGGTCTGTGGTCAGCTGGGGAGGGGGCTGAGGGCTGCGGACCTGGGACGGCCTCACCCACATGTCTGCTGTCGGCTGGGCAAGGGGGTCGCCGGACTGTGCCCGTCTCCCACCACACGGGGCGCGGCTTGAGCGGGAAGCGCCGCCTTGTGTGAAGCTCCTGGAGGCCTTGGACCTGACAGGGCCTCACCTCTGCTCCATCCTCTGGGCCACAGCAAATTACAAAATTAGCCCTGAATCGAACGCATAGACTCTCTTTTAACAGCCCTACTAAGGTATCGTTCAGATGCCGTCCAATTCGCGCATTAAAGTGTACATTTCCGTGGCTTCTAGTATATCCACTGTTACACTGACGTCACGACAATCCGCCGTGGCACGTCCTCATGGCTCCCCAGAGAAACACGTCCCCCTCAGCCTCACCCCTTCACCTTGCAACCCCCCGTGCACCCGCTAATGTCCTTTGTGTCCCTGGATTTACTCACTCTGGACGCGTCACCCAAGCGGAATCCTACCGCAGGCTGCCGCGGGTGGGCGCTCCTCTCGCTCAGCACCCTCCGTGTTGGAGCAGGCGCCCGCGCCTCTTCCCTCGTCGTACGTATGTCCCACGCGTGAGGGCTGTGGACTCCCCCTTTGTACAGGGGCGGCAAACTCACATTGCCAGAGGCAAAGACACAGGATGGCAGAGAATGCAGGCCACTTTGCAAGCCATGTCCCCGGCAGCACAGATCCGCTCGTGGAGTCTGGAGAGCAGTCCGGCAGCATCTGGTGAAGCGCGTGTCCCCTCTGTGGCGGCGTCTGGTCCCCTCTCAGTGGTCATCCCTGCTTTTCTATGCTGAATGTACAAAGCCATGTGGTGGCTCCGTCTCCGGGGATGAACCACGACTGATCCAGGCCAAGCACAGAATGCCAGGCCTTTTGCCAAAAATTTGTCGGGGGTGGGGGGGAGCGGGCGTGTGACGCAGCTCTGGGCCCTGACCATTAAGGGGAGTCCACTGGGGGTCTCAGAAATAGAGTTCTTCCCCCGTAAACAGAGAGCCGCACATGACTTTTCTGCCTACTTCCCAAGGGGCTTTTAAGGGTCGTTGTGACCGCGCATGATTTTGGCCTCATGTGCCATCTGCAGAATTCTCACTGTGTGTCCTGGGTCGAGCATCGTGCCCCCTGAATGCATGTGCCCCTGGACCCTCAGATCATGACCTTGTTTGCAAACAGGATCTCGATAGCTGTCATCTCATGAGGATGAGGTCACACTGGATTGGGGGGGGGGGAGTCTCTCATCCAACGACTGATGTTCTGGTAAGAGAGATTCAGACACAGGAAGATGCCACGTGGCTTGGGAGGGGTGTGATGTGTCTACAGCCCGAGATGGACGCCAACCATTTTGGACATTCGCCCCCAGAACTGCCATTCCGAGGTGGCCCTGTGTTAGGATAGCCCTGGGAACAAACACCCTATGTCATTCCATTGTTTTAAAAAGTAGTCAAGGGCGCCTGGGTGGCTCAGATGGTTAAGCGTCTGCCTTCGGCTCAGGTCATGATCCCAGGGTCCTGGGATCGAGTCCCACATCGGGCTCCCTGCTCCTTGGGAGCCTGCTTCTCCCTCTGCCTCTCTCTCTCTCTCTCTGTCTCTCATGAATAAATAAATAAAATCTTTAAAAAAATAAAAATAAAAATAAATAAAAAATAAAAAGTAGTCAAACTTCTCACAACAAACCAGGGAGAAGGGAGATGGCCCCCCAGGGCCGGTCCAGGTAGCAGGGGTGTGAGAGACCAAGGCTGCGGAGGACGTCTTTCTGCACCTGCCACCTGCCGTGGGTGCTCCCGCCTCCAGGCTTAGCTCCCTTTCCCGGGACAGCATGTTTCTTCACCCGCAGCGAGTGACCTTCAGCACGACAGACATAGAAAGCTGCCCACACGCTCCACTGTCCTCACAGAGCCGAGCCTTTTTATCGTAGGAGAGAAAATATACGATTTCTCATTTTAAAGGATTATGGGCCATTGATGTCCACTTTCCATATGTTAGGAGCATATAAAAATTTTTGAGCAATGAAAGTGAATAACAGGAGGTCTGCATACAATAAAGTAATTTTATTTTTTTATTATAAAGCCATTTGGTTTGAGGTAACAAAAGACATTGTTAATATTTTGGAGGGATGGGTTTTTTTCCCCCCTTTGGTCAAGGACAATGAAGGACTCATCGAGTCTCTGGGAGGTCATTTAACTACCTACAATGGAGAGAGGAACTTGGATGATTTTAGATATCCCAGCAAATGATAATTTCCTGAGGTTTTGTTCCCACAGGGGCAACTCAGTTGATCAGTGCACACATATGCACATATAACAACACAAACCTCACAGTCACGGCCCCTACACACACACACACACACACACACACATGAACTCACATGCACACGAACAAATACACATACACACAGATAAGCACACAAAGACAGACACGCAGAACAACTCACATTCATGGCCTCTACACGGAACAAGCATGCATATTTGGACAGAGACATGCACACACATGCACATATCAACACACAGGGGGCCGTGTGGACTCAGAGATGCCCATCCAGGTGTAGACACATGCACACACACCCCTCCCTAGCTGACCGTATGTTCCCGATGTCGCAGCCAACAGACGCATTTCTTCTGCTGTCAGGTGACCTTTCACTGGAGGTCAGTCCCGGAGGACCTCACTTAAAATCTGGACGTCCCGAGATCGAGCACTGGGTCCCCACCCATCATGTGGACTGTGTAGACATCCTTTTAAGGAAAAGATCCCAGGAGATGAAAGACCTAGATCCTGACAAATAACATGAATTCTGTTGCCGCCCTGCCTTCCTAGGGGCCTGCTGCCAGCCAGGGACCCCGAGCACGCGGTTGTCATCTGCGAGGACAGAGGGATCAGGAGGCCGCGGCTCTCGTTGGCCGGTACTCCAGGGGCCCATGGAGAAGGCACCTCTTCTGCTTCCCCAAACCACAGAGCTGTGGGTCTGGGAGACGGATCCGTCCAGCTTCATGGTGTAGTTAGTGGGAGCCCGTGACTGTCCCCCCATCCATCGTTGCTGCTGCCTACCACGAGAGGGTCCACGAGAGAAACCATCCCCTCCATCTAGTTCCAGATCAATCTCATCCTCCAAGAAAGAAGCCCTGAGCCCATTGCAGTCCCTCCCATTGCCCCCTCCCCCAGCCCCCAGCCCCCAGCAGTCTGCTTCCTGTCCCTGTGGATCTGTCTGCTCTGGACAGGTCATATCCGTGGAAGCAAACAGCGTGGCCATTTGCGGCATCTGGTTTCCTTCCCTCAGCATCATGCTTTCAAGTTCATCCACGCTGCCATACGTCTCAGTATTCCATCCCTTGTTATGGCTGAATACTATTCCCGTACGTGGATGTACCACATTTTATTTATCCATTCATCCGCTGATGGACATTTGGGCTGTTGCCTCCTTCTGGCTGTCCTGAATAGAGCTGTCATGAATATCTGTGTACAAGTTTTCGTTTGAACGCCTGTTTCCCATCTCTTGGGTGTATTCCTAGGAGTGGAATTGCTGGGTCATAGGGTAATTCTGTTCAACTGTTCAAAGGTCTGCCAAAGTGTTTTGGCCTTTTTTTAGTTTAAACATTTTTTAAAAATATTTTATTTATTTATTTGAGAGAGCACAAGTGGGGGGGAGGGCCAGAGGGGGAGGGAGAAGCAGGCTTCCCTCAGAGCAGGGAGCCCAATGCAGGGCTCGATCCCAGGACCTGGGATCATGACCTGAGCCGAAGGCAGACGCTTAACGACTGAGCCTCCCAGGTGCTCCAGTTTTTATAATTAAATATAACACAAATGCAGAAAGTTGAAAAAAACAATTAATGTATTATTTATCATTAGACTAGAACATATAAAAGTACTATATTTATCATCAATAAGTTATTACAAGAGGAAGGCCCTTGTAAGCACCACCCGCACCATACAACCCAGGAGCCTTCCATGTGGTCCCCGCACAATTATAATTCCATCTTCTCCTTAAGTCTAGCCACTACCTTTTTATACATCATTTTTTTTAGTCATTTAATCTACAGATTGGTGATCCTTCATTCTCGAACACAAAGTTCATTCCGTTTAGCAGCTGCCTGACAGGACACCGTACGGGAGAGCTAGCCTGTGTTTACCCAGCTCTGTCGCTGAGCACTTGGACTGTCTCCGGGGAGGGAAACATTTGACAAACTGTAAGGCCCCCTGAAAAGACCGGATCAGGGCCTGTGCTAGACCCCGACAAGGCCCTGGGTGCACAGGGATGGATGCGGAGCTGAATGCGTTCACCAGGGGGTGCCGGGCTAAGTCCGTGCAGCAAAGCCGTACCTTCCTGAACAACCACCCAGCCTCCGTGTCCCACCTGTTCTTGCAAGGGGGCAGATGCTCCTTTCTCTGAGAGGTGGACCAAGTTCCCTCCTCCTGGATCTCGATGGGACCCAATGATTGTTCCACCAATAACGAGTAGTGGAAGAGATGTTATGTGAATGCAAACGTGGGTCTTGAAATGAACACAGTTCCTGCCCGGCTCGGTCTGTGGGTGATGCTAACTCGGGAGGAAGACAGCTGTTTCACCCTGCTGCAGGGAGCTCAGACTGGTCCCACGGGGATGGCCCCACAGGGATGGACCCGCACGGAGAGACCACACGGAGGGAGATACTTCACGGAGAGACCACGTGAGTGGTCGGACGCTCACAGCCAACAGCCTCCATTAGCCCTCGGGCCCCTAAGTGAATGATCCTTCAGGGGACTGCAGCCCCTGGCTTTGAATCTTCCAGCTGAGGCTCTGGACATCACGGAGCAGAGATGATCTGTCCGAATTCCTGACCCACAAAACCCGGGAACATAACCAATGGCTGTTAATGCCACTAAGTTTTGTGGCCCTGAAGGGTGCAGTCATCGTACTCAAGTGGTCAGATCTTCCTTAAAATGAAGTACGCCCTGTGCTATCTACACCCAGAGTTGTTCCTTGGGATTGGAGAAGTGCAGAAGTGGATCCTACGTCACCTGCTTCCCAGGGGTATTCAGCTGAGCAAAACAAACCAGGCACGTAAAGGTCACCTTCCAGCGTGTCCAAACTGGGTCACAGCACACCAAGAAAGTTCAGAGGAGGGCGTCACATCCAGCCCAGGGACCCATATTTGGGGTTCCTGCAGGACTACCCACCTCCAAGTGGCTTCAACAAGAGAAAAATGGATTCCTGCATCTATTCGTACATCAGACGCCCGGAGCTTGGGAAGTTTATAGAATTCTCGACTCATGATCAGCAGTGCCCATGAGGAACCAGGTTCTTTCCACCTTCCCGTTCAGGGTGTGGATGTTGCCTCAGAAAGCTCGCTCCAGGGTTTCAAGACGGCAGCCAGGTTTCCAGGCATTGCCGATGGACACAGCAGGTGAGGGGATGAACTCCTGGTTGTTGTGCATCTTTCTCTTTTTAAATACAGGAGCATTTCCTGACGCCTCCGAGTAGTCCCAGCTGACCTTCTTCTGGCTAGAAGGGTTTCGTATCCTCATTCCCAGACCAGCCCCTGTTGAGCAACCCAGGATTCTCACGACTGGTTTGGGGAAGCGGACGGCCCTGTGCGGAGGGCGAGCATTAACCCAGAAACCGCAGGTTCCTTCGGCACAGGAGGAAGGCAGGTGCGTGGGTTGCGGGGCTCCTGTGGGCGGTCGGGCCTGAGCTGCTATCCGAAGCGGAAGATTAACAAGGGAGAAAACGTCTTGGCAAAGCCATTCAGGGATGGGTTCTGCTGAGTCTCACTTTAAGGCTGAAAACTCCTAAGCCTGCCTCCCAGACTCATGAGCGTGGATCACTCTTCCTGACCAACATTTTCAAGTGTTTGTGTTCACCGTTTTGCCCCTTGGATCCGATGTCCAAAGACTTCGCCGCTGTTTAACTTAAGTACCTAAACAGTGACACCTTCTTACCTATTGATGTCCTCAGCAGGGCCGGGGAATGTGTGAATCAGATTGAATTTCCCATCAGCCTTGAGCTTAACCTTAGCAGCAACCAGCCCCTGGGGAGAGCAGTCGATTGAGAGGTAATTAGGGATCGTGTAGTATCGGGGAAATAATTACGGGGGGTGGGGGAGGACCCCGGGCAGCAGTTCTCAGAAGTTGTGGCTTGCCAGGTGGTTCATCAGCAAGCAAAGGCACGAGGATTCCTTTGAGGCAAGGAAGGAAAGTGTTCTCAATACGGCAATCAAGGGAATTAGATATCGGGTGGAGGTGTAATTATTCGAGGAAGGAAATCGTCCTTTCTCACGGAAGGTAAAGAAGAAATCTGACGGCTGTGAGCACGGCAGAGGGGGGCAGGCCTGCAGCGAGGAAGGGTGGGGGTAGAGATACCAGATACTGGTGCAAAGTGACCTACTACGTGCTGAGCTCATGTCACGTGGAGTCCAGAGCATAGCCGAGCCCTCCTGTCCTTGGAGAGGGATAAACGTGACCCTGACCCTCCTTTGCGGCCGTAAGGCTTACCCATCACTTCTGTAAGCCCCTCATATCCGTGCGCACCCTGCGTGCTCGCCTGTTGCCAGCGGCCCCCAGACATGCGGCTCCGGCCTCGAGCATTCTGGATTTCCGCGAAGCGAGGGCACATCACTGAGTCCTCCGCTGGGGTAGCAGACCCTCCAATCTCAGCGGCTTGCCAAGGCACAGACTGGTTTCTCACTCACATCGTCCTCCGAGGCAAGACAAGAAGGCCCCCTGCGGCCCCGCACCACATTACGGCAGAAGATGAGTGGGCTCCACCGGACAAGGGCCCCCAGGAGGTCCACACCGAATCCCTGGAGCCTGGGCCTCTGTCACTTTACCTGGCGGACGGAACTGAATTAAGCCTCACTGTTAGGGAGATGATCCTGGGCTGCGGGGGCTGGACGCTTCTGAGAGGGAGGCGGACGGCACGGACCGCACAAGAGGGTGGCAGAGAGAAGACGGAGTGGACCACAGAGCCGAGGGATGCCTGCAGCCTGCAGCTTCTGGAAGCTGGAAGAAGCAAGGGACGCATCCCCTCGGGGCCTCCAGGAGGAACCCTCCCCGCGCCGCCCTGACTTGCGCCCCAGGGACCAGCGTGTTCGAGCTGCAGGATGGGGAGCTCTGAATGGCCAGGCATCTGGCGGGGTAACCGTCAGTCAGTTTCCCTTCAGGGGCCCCTCCAGAGAGGCCCCAGGCATCCTCGACCTTCCTCCGTGGACCACCCAGAGACCTGGAATCGGTCTCCCCTACAAGGGGAGGGAAGGCAGAGGGCGCTCCCCGCACAGCGAGGTCCCACCAGGAAGACACGCAGGGCTCAGACCCAGGAAGGGGTGCGGGCCGTGCTGACCCCCTACGCCTCAGTTTCTCCATCTGAAGAGGTGTCTCGTCAACGCCTCTACCTCCCAGGGTCCATGCGAAGATTCAGGGAGTTGACACGTGGCAGAGTTTGCCCTGGGGTCCAGCACACAGTGGGCATTCCACGGGCCGGGCAACGATCGCGTGCACGCATCTTGCTGTCATTCGAGGCCCCGGCCACGTGCCTGCCCCTTGAGTGTGGCAGGGGCTCCGACCGCAGCCTGCCCACCATCCAGGCGGGGACGGAGCCGTGTGGGCCCTTGCCACACCGCCCGGCACGCACGGCGCAAGCCTGGCTCGAGTGCAGGCCCCGGCTTCCACGTGGAAAGTTCTGCAGAAGGGAGACCCCGACCAGGGGGCCACAATCAGACAATTCCCAGGCCAGGCTGAGACTCAGTTAAAGGTTGAGTGATGGCTTCGGTCATCTCTCACTGAAGCTAAACCTGGTTTGCCAGGTCCCCAGCGGACAACCGACACCGGGAATCTGATTTGAATGGAAACATCTCGATTTCAAGGATGTTTGGGGTTTGTCTCTGAATGTGGCAGGGGCTGAACTCTGGATAGAGCGGGATGCTCCCCCGGAGGCTGATCCCCGCGTGGCAAGTGCAGCTGCAGGGGAGGGGCTGGGTCACAGGTGGGGGGAGGGGGGATCCCGGCCCCCCGCCCCCTGCTGGTCACGTGCCCGGGGGCAGCTATTTAAACTCCCTGACACTCCGTTTCCTCTCCCGTAAAACGAGTCGACCGGCAGGATGGGCTCCACGCGGCTGCTGTAAGAACGCTGTTAGACACGACGCGGAATCGCATTCACCAGAGTGCACTTCCGTGCGCAAGACGATACACGGAGCAACTCCAGCAGGATCCTCCCCAGGGACGGGGAGCTGGCTGAGTATCCCGGAAGGAGACGGTAAGCCTGTGCTGGGGGAGAGCGGGAGGGGCATCCCCCATACACGTGGCAAGGGGGCGGCCTGGTTTGATGTCAGGCCCAATACCGTGTGCTGCCTGGGCATCTGGGGCGAACCAGAGGGGCCTCGAGAGTCCTCATCGAAAGCTCCTCCCTGGCTCTGCTCCCACAGATCAGGCCCCCAGGCCAAACGAGGTGGGTAGCATGGGGACCAGGAGCAGGTCCTGCTCACCCGGAGCGGCGGGGTTCAGCTGTCTGCCTGTCCACGGCACTGTTCAGGCAGGCCGATCACACACACCCCCCGCCCCTCGGGGCCCGGCGCACCCACCCCTGCTTACTTGGAAGCCTGCTTCCCTCAGCCCCTGCTGGTCCATGCTCCCCAACCCAGCCCCCGCGGGCCCAGCTCGGCCCCTGGCGTCCTCCCTCCCCGGCCGCGAGTGCACACAACCAATGAACTGCTGTGGGGCTCATCACTCCGACATCAACGGTCAGGAGCTCAGTCACCCCCACGTCCCGGGGCACGAGTCCCTCCCTCGCCGGGGTGCTGAGTGGGAGGTGATTAAGACAGACAGGAAGGAAGCGTAGACCCAGCTGAAACTGGGTTTCAACCTTCGCTCTTGAAAGCAGAGATGAGCCCCTAGCTTCCTGGCACCTGCGTTCTCCACCCCGAGTGGAGGCCAGGGTGCCCAGCAAATGCTCGGACGATAACCCCCATAGTACGAAGCTCTAGCTGCTACATTGGCAGACACAGTCATCACACTGTGCTGAGGGGGACACTTAAGCTGGGTTGTAGGGCAAGGACAGAGAGCCTACAATTTTAAATATAGGGTTTTAGGAAGAATCTTCCTGAGGTCACACTTTACCAAAGCTTTGAAGAAAGGGAGGAAGTCATGTAGTATCTGAAGGTAGAGCATTCTACCCAGAAGGAGCTGCAGTGAGTGCAAAGGCCCTGAGGCAGCACCATGCCTGGATGTTACAGGGATGCCAGGAGGCCGGCCTGGCTGGGGTCGAGTAAGTCAGGGGTCCAATGGAGTCAAAGAGGTAGCAGGGGCCCCTGGTGCAGGCCACTCGGAGGATTCTGTCTGTGAGTCACAGGCAGATGGGAAGATACCGAAAGCTTCTGAGCAGACAACTTCCTTTGTGTGCTATTTCCCTCCTGCCTCCCAGCAGCGTCCACTGGAAACTGGGCATTCCTCGATTCAACAAACAGTAACCAAACCAAAATGTAGGAGTCCCTGAGTGTTGAACGCAAGGTGACTGCTATTTTCAGGAAGCTTCTGATTCAGAGGCAGGTGGTCCTGGAGCTGGCTCAGGGGCTCATGAGGGCCGAATGTACACTTTCCTTCTGAAATCCACATCTACCGATGCCACGTTGGTCGCCAGTGGGGGGGTGGGATTTACACCTTGTCATTGGCGAAGGCCACGGGCCAGGCTCACTGCCGCTTCCCAGGAGAGCCGACGGTCTCGTGTGGGTGCTCCATCCACGGCGGAAGCCAGGTGACAGGGGGAGAGCATAGCAAGTCTCACTGCCATCCACACTCTCTCCTTCCATGCTGTATCAGTCACCTATTGCTGAGTAACAAATGACCCCGAATCTCGGTGGCTCCAAACATCACTGTTATCATTACTGTCTTTCGTGTGTGTGTGTTGGGGGGTCAGTATTTCAAGGCCCAGCTGAGACCGTGTCGCTAGCTGGGTCTGGATGAGCATCTCGCTCATTCCTAGTCTTCCTTACAACACGGCGATCTCAAAGCAGGTGGCCTTCTAACCTGATGGCGTGGGGCTCTGACAAGACCAACAGAAGCCATCTTCTCTGTTCCTTAGCATCCATTCCACTCTATTCCTTCAGTCAAGGTGAACACAGCCCAGCCCAGATTCAAGGGGAAGGGGGACGGATCCCCCGTCTCGATGCAAGTGTCAGAGTGTTTGCCATCATCTTCAATCCGTGACATGGACACCCAGACAGGCTGTGCCTTCCACTCCCCTGCCGTAAAGCATGCCATGGGGCCGCGTTTCATCCCATGCAAGGTGAGCAGAAGGGATGTCCACGCAGAATTCTGAGGGCGGAGAGGGACCCCGAGAATGCAGAGGCAAGACACAGGAGATGGGGGCGCTGGATCCCTGGAGGAAAGGATGTTGCAGAGACTCACACCACACAGCCTTGCATGGCACTGTGAGAGGGGCACTGCATTTTAATTGTGCATAGGCACTGGGATTTTGGGATTTACCTGTATTTACTTGTGATGGGTTTTATACAGGTCTACCAATGCTTCAGTATTCCTCCCCTCGAAAAGTAGGAACCACTTCCTTCTCTTGCTTATGGGCCAGTCTCAGTGGCTCACTTCTAACAAACAGAATGGAGCCGAAGGGGCGCTTCATGACCTCTGAGGTCCACTTAGAAAAGACCCTTCAGCCTGGCTTGGCCGTCGCCTGGGCCACCTGCCCTTGGAATCCAGACGCCGTGCTGGGACGAAGCCCGAGCCACGGAGGCCACACGGGGTGTCTGTGCACAGCCCCGGCCGAGCTCCTGGCACCAGCCCGCACACTTGGAGTGACTCAGCCGTCCCACATCCTGCCCCCAACTCCGGGCAGCCCCAGTGGAGGCTGAGTGGGTCAGAGTCACGGGGACAAAATATGTGTTGTTTTTATCGATGCACTAAGCGTGGGGTCATTTGTAATTCGGCAATAGAGAACCAGAACAGCATCTTAATCAATACACCCCTCAACCTGGCTCTCTGCCGCACCCCTCCATTTGGAGGGATTTTCATGCGAACATTGGATAGTTTGGAGGGTAGTTTGGGGCTGTCACAGTGACCAGAGAACATTTCGTGGCATTAGGGCTTCTAAGTAAATACCCTACAAGACTCAGGACAGTCCAGCAAAGTGACGAGTTACCTGCTCAAAAGGTTGACGGGAAACAGCAGATCCCCCTCACTGGTTGGCTGGCTGGCTGGAGCCAGAACCAGCCACCAAAAGAGCAGGTCCTGGACATGGAAGCCAGGTCACCTGCTTGTCTCCCCACCTGGGGTCACTCCAGACACACGGCCCTCCGTCTGTCTGCTCGTCTCTGCTCTCACCACAGAGAGACCTCCCTTCCTCGCTGAGCCACGGGTGGCCTTTCTACCCTCTGGACAGACCCAACATGGATGCTTCTCTTCCGTCCGCCTGGCGGACCCCTTCCCAGGAAGGGCTGATGAGGGCAGGCTTTGAGCACCGTTCCTGACTGGGGCCTCAGCTCACATGTCCCTCTTCTCCCACGTCCCCCAGCCTGAGGGGTCCCCACTGCGCTCACCATCGCATCCCCACACTGCATGATGCACCTGTGACGGCATCAGCCTGGAGCTGCTGACTTGTCTCCTGTCCATCTGAATCCTCCCCCAACTGGGTTTTAAGCTTCACGAGAGCAGGGATTTGGGCCTGGCGCCTCTCCAGCACCTTCCCCAGAGCCCGGCCCATGAAGAGTGCTCGGCAAACATTCGTTGGATGACTGAGGGATGTGTACCTTTCTCTGAACCCTGATTTCTTCTCCTGTTAACGTGGAACAGTGAATCCCCCCTGCTGGGGCTGTGTAAAAACACAACAGGGGGTTATAATACCCAGAACAGAAGGCTGTTGCAGGATGCAAATGCACCGTTGCCCGCACCAAGCAGGGGCTCGGGCATGCTGCTGTCCCCCCACCGGCCTGGGACTTGGCCGCTGAGAGAAGCTAAAGCTGCTGCAGCCTTTCCCCTAATGACCCCCCTCCGCCGCAGCTCACTGCGAGCCAGCCTCCTGTTCCTGCAGGGTCCTCCCGCCTCGCTGTTCCGGGCTCCGGAGTCCACCCAACGAAGGAGCCCTGCAGCCAGGCCACACCTCTCCTCTCTGTGCCTTCACCCTCCACGGGGTTTACTCCCTCCTCGCACGGGTTTTCTTAATCTGAAGTGATTGACAATAATTCTGAAGGTCGTTTCAGCATCTGCTGCTTCCAGAGAGAGTCAATATTTAGACACACTTGAACGAAACAAAAATAACCCAGCAACAAGGCATCCACCGCTCCGGGGAGAGAGCAGGGGCGGGGGCCTCCCTCTGTGGGTCCCGGGGAGGCGAGCTGCTGGCGCTCCGGGGCAGCCCAGGCCCTGCGGGCATGGTCCTGGCCTGACGTTCTGTCCATATAACCTAAGAAAAGGGTGAAGGCAAAGATCTGGTCCCAAAGAAAGATAGTGGAAGGATGCCAAGGACAATGGGTATTTGTTTTCCGTGAATTCTGTCCCCATTTTCCAGAAAAAGACGCTGTTTTGTGTGTGGACGCACCGCTCCCGCTCAGCCCCGTGCCCGGGCAGGTGACAGCATCCACACGTAAGCCAAGAGGCTGTGCTGGGGCCACTCTGCTGGGCTCAAGGGTAAGCATGTGATGTGAACGCACCACATCCCCGAGAATCTCAGAGCTCTCGCAGCACCCCCACACACACCGAAAGAAAGACGATCCCACATGGAACTGGGAGGATGTGGAGAGCCCGTAGCCACCCTGTCGACCCTTGGAGGGAGAGGCCAGTAGAAAGACAGAGCTGAAGGACGGAAAGACTCAGGGTCCTCATCCTCATGAAGTGCCATGGAGGCCCTGACTTAGCAAAGCGTGGGTGGTTCCAGGTTGTGTGGGACCGGAAGTGAAGGGGCCCTAGAGGCAGGATGTGGAGATTCGACGAGAGCTGGTGCATCACTAAGTTGCAGGACAACTGTATTTGCACCTTGATTCAAACAAACTGTAAAAATGAAAAAGTGCATAAAACACTTATAAACCAACTAAAAATCAGAATAGCTCCTGGGCCCTTGATGATATTATGGAACTGCTGTTAATTTTTTTAGGTGTGAAAAAGGTATCCTGGGTTGTTTTTTTACAGCTCTGATCTTTCAAAGATACATAATAAATATATGTGAATAACATGATACAGTGTGTGGGGTTTGCTACGAAATAACACAGGTAAGAAGGAAGTAGATCAGGTACAATGGACACAATGGTAACCATGAAATAATAATTGTTGTGGCTGGGTCTGGAATACACGGGGTTTTGATTTGACATATATGTATATTTGACATTTCCTGTAACAGAGTTTGAACAATTAGCAGCTATTTGAATGCTCTCTTCCCAAGATGAGGGTTTCCCACATACAGCTGAAGTAGGGACAATTACATTTCCCTGTGAACTATGGCTTTTCTGTTAGATCAAATAATTGCTCTTCTAAATGAATTTGCTCAGTTTTGATTCCTTACATTCTTGCATGTGTCCAAATAGTGAAAAGTGAGAGGCGTCAGCTCCACTAGCAGAAGATGAGCTTCTCAAACAGATAAATGATGCCGATTTTATATTTAATGCTCCCAATAAGACATCGGTTATTACAGGAAGGGCTCAATTTTTTTCATCCAGTTAATGAAATCAAAGCAAAGCTTTTGGAAGTCTGTTCAGCGGAAGATGAATGTCTGATACAACTGTGAATGCTCTTGGAAATCCAGTGAGTTCCACGCTGGAGACAACAGAATTGTTTTCACAGTAATAACAGGAACACAGACTCTGGGGCGGCACAAAATTACGAGAGAAAAACAATAGTGTACTGAGTCAGGAAACCCTACGGAGCAGAACTCCCTTGCTTTGACCGCAGTGCATAAACCATGCTTATTTTGCCCAGTCGCGGTACAATTGCCCTCCCAGACCAATAAATGCCGAGGCAGGTAGTCTTTCCGGGTGGACTCTGGGGGTCCCCACCACCTCGTCCTCAAGCCCGTGGGGGATCTCTCCCCTGGAGAGTGGGCAGGAGGGAGGCACTGACTTCTAACGAACAGAATGTCGCACAAGGGAAGGGATATCACCTCTGAGCCTCTTGCAAGAATTCTGCCTTCTGCTCTGCTCCATCTCTCTCCAGTCTCTCAGTCTGGGAGAAGCCAGCTGCCGTGTTGTGAGCACCCTACGGAGAAGCCCCATGGCAAGCCACCCGAGGCTCCAGGCAGCAGCTGGTGAGAACCTGAGGCTGCCAAGAGCCACACGAGTGGGCTCAGGAGCGCATCTTCCTCCCCGCCCCCCTCAGACCTTGACACGACTGCAATGGTGGCCAACAGCTCAACTGCAACCTTGTGGACGGACCCAGCAAAGCTCTGCTTGGATCCCTGACCCATGGAGACCGTGATGTAATGAATGTCTGTTGTTTTAAACCACTAAGTCTGGGGGTCATTTGTTATGCAGCACTAGATAACTAACATAAAGTTCTAGACGTAAACATTTAGATATATTTGTATGCAGAGTTAAGTGGACCTCAACATGTTTCCACGGAGGTGACCTGCATATGAAAAGTTTGCCAACGTAGAGTACACGTTTCGCTGGTGCCGCTATTCCATCAGGGTTTGGAATGTCTGAGTCTTTGGAGGACCGCTTTATAAATTCACCCAAGCATCCTGCGATGGTGCTGAACGATTTGCTAAAAACTTGAGATACAGGTTGCATTTTGTCCAAAATCAGACAAACTCTTTAATCAGAGTGTTAAAATAATGGCGCACCACAAACCTTAGCTTTTAAAGCTTTTAGCAAATTACAGTCATTGGGGGTAAAAAGGCTGGAGAGCAGGAAGACGTCAAAGTGTATCCCCACAAAAGTAAGGGAGGAACAGAAAAATCTCAACAATGAGGGTGCAAAAAGGCAGGATTTAATTCTGAAATCACGGGTTTGTGCTGGGAGACATCCTGACCTGGGAGAAGAATGTTGGGATAGAGTTCATCTACTTAATTAGATAAAATTATATTCTGTGTCAGAATGGAGCAAAACTGAGAAAGGCTGCAATTTTGTAGGATCCAAATTTGGTAAAATATTAAAAGAAACTTTAGGCAATTATTTGACAGGTTTTATGTTGTAAGAGTATTTGCCAAAGAAAGGTCTTCTGAATGGAGGCCCTGTCTGAAAATATTTGGGCTGAATATTCTATTAATTCCAATACTTTAATACCTAATAAAAATGTGTTTTATGTGGTTACACTGGTTCTAAACTTGTATTAGATACATTTTACTGAAAAAAGTATTCTTTTTTTTTTTTTTTAAAGATTTTATTTATTTATTTGAGACAGAGAGAATGAGAGAGAGAGAGCACATGGGGGGGGGGGAGGGTCAGAGGGAGAAGCAGGCTCCCTGCCGAGCAGGGAGCCCGATGCGGGACTCGATCCAGGGACTCCAGGATCATGACCTGAGCCGAAGGCAGTCGCTTAACCAACTGAGCCACCCAGGCGCCCTGAAAAAAGTATTCTTTAGAAAAATACCATGGCATAGTATTAGAATCCAGACCCTGGGATCATGACCTGAACCAAAGGCAGACACTTAACCAACTGAACCTCCCAGGTGCCCCCAATCCTCATATTTCTTTACATACATGTTTCATATATATTACATGTTTATATATAAATATGCATTTTATATATGTGTTTATATAAACAAAACATATATATGTATATACTTATGTACATATATACTTACACATGCATATATATTCTGTTTTTATATATAAATACTATATGTATTATATACATATATACTATTGGTTCTGTTTCTCTGGAGAACTGTAACACATCCACCAAGAATAATTAGTCTACTTTACATTAGTTTTAAATTAATATAAAATACTTACATAAAATATAATAACAAACTATTTTTAACATAAAGAATTTATCATTTTTTTTTGTAACATACATAGCTTATGTTTTAGAAAATACTATAGTTTTGAAAATAGTTTCTGAACATCTCAGGGATCCATGGACATAATCAAACCAATCTGTCAGTCTATAAAGATAATATTGAAAGTATGGAGTATTAATTATTTCTAAAACTGTCACTCTCAAGGATGTCTTGGCTTAGATGATAAATGATCGGTCATCCTTCTTGAGCAAAGGGATGGACATTTCCTTTTCAAAACCAGGAGGGATGAGGAGAGGTGTCCCTCCCGGTGGGCACACACCACTGGTTCCTGTATTTTTCTTACACTCTTTCTGGCTCCTGATCCTCCTCAACCAGTGATGCACCATCTCTCTTTCCCCACCAAACATCCTCTGATTGAAATGCTATGGTCCTTGGGGCGCCTGGGTAGCTCAGTTGGTTAAGCGTCTGCCTTCGGCTCAGGTCATAATCCCAGGGTCCTGGGATCGAGCCCTGCATCGGGCTCCCTGCTCAACAGGAAGCCTGCTTCTCCCTCTCCCACTCCCCCTGCTTGTGTTCCCTCTCTCGCTGTGTCTCTCTCTGTCAAATAAATAAATAAAATCATTTTAAAAAAATAAAAAAAATAAAAAATAAAAGAAATGCTATGGTCCTTGAAGGCCAAAATGCAGAGTGCGCCCCATGGAGTGCTCGGTGGCTTCAGGTGGCACGGGTGGGGCAGTGAGGGGGCCCGAAGCTACCAGGGCAGAAACCCTCCCCCCTCTCTCGAAGCATCTCATGTTTCCCTGAATCCACGCTTCACCCCGAATCTCTCCTCCACCCGGTAAACAGAGCGATTCTTTAAAACCTCAGATCCTATCACTGCCCTACTCACAGCCACCCCGGCTCACTCCGAGGAACATTCCAGGTCCTGGTGAACCACACATCCTCCTCCCCGGGCTCCTCTCTCCCTCACGCCCTCTGCTGCGGCTGCGCTGCCCACGGGGGCTCCTTCTGGGCTTGACTAACCGACGGTTCCAGGGGGCTGGCCTGCCGCCCCTGGGAGCACAAGTGAGGTGGTGGTGGGAACTCATGCTCTCTCATCCCTCCCCTCCTCCCCTCGCTAAGACGTCCCTGCAAGTGGAATGGGGTTTCTCCGCCCGACCTTGGGCTCAGCCACGTGATGGCTCTGGGCAACCCGACATCCCCCGGAGCCAGGCAGAGGCTCTCCACGGCTCTCGTGGTCTGCGGTGGCCTCTACCCCTGCCTGACTCTGGGATGCACCTCCGGGGAACTGCAGGTCCTTTTCTGAGTCTCTGGGCAGAGACAGGTGGAGCCAACCTGAACCTGATCACGTGTTCTGGGCGCGGTTTACCCAGTGGCAGCCTGGGCCTTGAACTTCTGTGGGGTGGCTCCAGAGCTCGTGTTTCCTGCTATCACACACGTCAGTCTGGGAGGTTGAAGGCCCCCTGGATGTCCTCGCTGCTGGCCCGTGGTGGGGTGGGGGCGAGGGCGGCGCCTGTCAGAACACCTTTGGATGGAGTCCTGGAAGCTGAGCAGGTGCTCAGCAGGTAGAACAGAGAGGGAAGCCCACCCACTCCATCCCGGGGAGATGCCGTGTCCCCGCCGCTCCATGCACAGCTGTTTGCTCCTGCAAAACTCTGGGCCGACCCAAACGCTGGCAGCCGGACAGCAGATAAGGCAACTGTTCCACGGCCACGTGCCACAAGACCACATATGTAATGAGCGGACGGTGGCTGGGCGCATCAGCAAAGCGGTGTCCACGTCCAGAACACTGAAGCCACTCGTCGAAGAACGTCCATCCATGCAACAGTTCACTGTATACAAACCTAAAAAACCGTGTTTTAGGACACGTACACGTGTCGTGAAATAATGAAGATAAGAGAGAAAAATGCAGACTTCCCAGTGGAGGACTCAGAGGGCACGTGGCAGGCTCCAAGGTGCCTCCGTCACCAGACGGGGCAGGGGGGCTTGTCTTACTCTCCTTTACACCACAGCCATGCTTTGTGCATTATTTTCTAAATAGGGAATTCTGTATCATTTAATTTAAAAAGGAGGGGCCTGCCTTGTAGAATGAACTGTGCATGCAAGGCTCAGAAGCTCCGAGAGAGAGAATTACCGGTGCAACGGGCAAGCTCGGCCCCTCTCTTCTTTAATCCCTCCGATCGGATTAAAGAGTGAGCTTCATCTCCTCTCCTGCCCGGGCTCCAGGCTGGCATCCCGCGAGGCTGGTGGGAGCCAGAGGATAAAGCTGAGCCTCGGGTGTGAGTGTGTATGTGTGTGCACGTGAGTGTGTGTGTGTGCACACGTCACTGCATACTTGTGCACGTGTCTGCATTTTGGCGTGTGCACGAGATATGCACTCATGTGTGTGTGCATGCCCATGTGTGTGCACACGTCACTGCGTACTTGTGCACATGTCTGCATTGTGGCGTGTGCACGAGATATGCACTCGTGTGTGTGATGCCCATGTGTGTGCACACGTCACTGCGTACTTGTGCACGTGTCTGCATTTTGGCGTGTGCACTGAGATATGCACTCGTGTGTGTGTGTGCATGCCCATGTGTGTGCACACGTCACTGTGTACTTGCGCACGTGTCTGCATTTTGGCGTGTGCACGAGATATGCACTCGTGTGTATGCATGCCCATGTGTGCACACGTCACTGCGTACTTGTGCACGTGTCTGCATTTTGGCGTGTGCACTGAGATATGCACTCGTGTGTGTGTGTGCATGCCCATGTGTGTGCACACGTCACTGCATACTTGTGCACGTGTCTGCATTTTGGCGTGTGCACTGAGATATGCACTCGTGTGTGTGTGTGCATGCCCATGTGTGTGCACACGTCACTGTGTACTTGCGCACGTGTCTGCATTTTGGCGTGTGCACGAGATATGCACTCGTGTGTATGCATGCCCATGTGTGCACACGTCACTGCGTACTTGTGCACGTGTCTGCATTTTGGCGTGTGCACTGAGATATGCACTCGTGTGTGTGTGTGCATGCCCATGTGTGTGCACACGTCACTGCATACTTGTGCACGTGTCTGCATTTTGGCGTGTGCACTGAGATATGCACTCGTGTGTGTGTGTGCATGCCCATGTGTGTGCACACGTCACTGTGTACTTGCGCACGTGTCTGCATTTTGGCGTGTGCACGAGATATGCACTCGTGTGTATGCATGCCCATGTGTGCACACGTCACTGCGTACTTGTGCACGTGTCTGCATTTTGGCGTGTGCACTGAGATATGCACTCGTGTGTGTGTGTGCATGCCCATGTGTGTGCACACGTCACTGCGTACTTGTGCACGTGTCTGCATTTTGGCGTGTGCACTGAGATATGCACTCGTGTGTGTGTGTGCATGCCCATGTGTGTGCACACGTCACTGTGTACTTGCGCATGTGTCTGCATTTTGGCATGTGCACGAGATATGCACTCGTGTGTATGCATGCCCATGTGTGTGCACACGTCACTGCGTACTTGTGCACATGTCTGCATTTTGGCGTGTGCACGAGATATGCACTCGTGTGTGTGTGTGCATGCCCGTGTGTGCAGAGGTAGCCGCTCAGCTTTGTGTTGGCAGGTCCCACCGTCAGTGCAGCGTCTGAAGACAAGGCGGGCTCTACGTTACTGACTCCGAGAGCTGACAGCTGTCGGGGACTGTGGACCAACCGCAGCCGCCCACTCCTCCCGCAGCAGCTGAGGGCTCCCTGATCTCCGGGGAGATGGCCGAGGGGGCCTGGCATGTGGGCCTGCTGGCGGGGCTGGCGGGGCTGGCGGGCATCGGGCGCGCCCACGCCCCCTGGAAGGAGCCGCGCAGATGGTGCCCTGCTCTCCACCAGGACCCCAGCTGCTGGAAGCTGGGAGCTGAAGGAAACAGGAGTCCACTGCTGGGGGCCATGGTCTGAGGCCGCACATGATGGCATTTAGCAGCACTGACCCGCACAATCCAGATGAGAAAATCATTCCCTTTCCAAGCTCCCTGGAGGTCAAGGGGAAAGTCTGAGCCAGGTGCAGGCACGGTGTTAATGCTGCTCCCACTTCGGCTAACTTTCATTTTTTAAGGGCCCGGCCATTGGCGGGTGACCGTGTGTAGCTGTTTCTGTGACATTTGATTTGACGACTCCTTTGCTGTGAGCGCGTGACTGTGGTTCTCCATCTAAGGGCAGGATACGATACATCATGTGAGGACACCGCGGCCCCCTCTCCTGTTCCCAGCCCTGTGCTCACCCCCGCTTACGGAACTCCCCTGACCACCTTATGAGGCAGGTATGATCGTTCTCTCTCAGCCAGGGCCACAAGCACGTGGAAGAACACGATGTGCCTCCTCCCTCGGCTGGAAAGTAGAGGGCCCGGGACTTGTCCCTGGGGAGTCCATGCTCACTCTCATGCAGCTGGGACAAGACAGATGGTTTGAAGAACAGTATCAGTGATACTTGGCATTGTGGGATGAATTGTGTCCACCGAGAAGTTATGTCCACAGACCCAGAGCCAAACCCCAGGACGTGGGAATGTGAACTGATCTGGAAACAGGGTCTTTGCAGGTGCAATCAGGTGAAGAGGTCCTTCCTGCTGGGTCGGGGGGCCGAGTCCAATGGCTGGGGTCCTTAGGGACAGAGATGAAGACGGAGACACACAGAGGGAAGAAGCCATGCGACAACGGGGGCAGGGACTGCAGGGGTCTGTCCCGGAGTCAGGGAGCACCGAGGGTTGCAGCGGCTGCAGGAAGAGCGAGGAAGGCTCCTCCCCGAGAGGCTCCAGAGGGAGTGCGGGCCTGCCCACCAGACTGTCTTACACTGCTGGGCTCCGGAAGCCTGAGAGAATGACTGTCTGTTGTGTCAGCCCCCAGCTTAGGACACTGTGTGTGAGCAGCCCCGGAAGGCACACGGGGAGCAGCGCAATTGAGTGGCGCCCAGATGCCCGTGACGTGGACGCACCGTGGGCCCCTGCTGGGCTTGGGGTCCCCCTTCCAGGACCACCTCGTTATTTTCAGGGCCGCGGTCCAGTTGTCCTCCCTGGACGCAGGCACCTACGCCCGGTGACCCCACTGGTGCGGCTTGCAAGTGTTAGCTCTGGGCTTTGTCACCATTTCCGCAGGACGCAGCCCACAGTTAGAGACCACTGCCAAGCCGGTCCCCTGTCCTTTGATTCACGTGGAGGTGCACCTGGCTGCTGGCAGAGCACCCCCGGGGTGGAACCCCTGTGTGGCACCCAGTACCGTGCTTGGCAATTTAATAAAAAGATCTTGCCTGGTGCTGACAACAGCTCATGAGGTGGAAGGCAGCTTCGGTTTCTGGAGGTTTTACTTAGAAAGTAAGGTAGAGCAATCCAGGCAGGCTTATCCGTGAATGAAGTTGGAAAACTATTCCAGAGTGCAGGGAGACGGACCGCGGAGTAAGTAGAATGGGTAAAGAACATGTAACATGCATCCGTTAACTTGCTTAGATGGGTTTCCCCTTCCTGTGGGAATAGTCCCCTCGACTTTCCTTGGGAAGCCACACTCCTCCGAGCTTTTATCTGCGTGGTTTGGGAGAGCAGATTCCGACCCCTCTCCAGGGTGGCATGTGACCCGGTGCTGGACAACCAGAGCTTTGCACCTTCCTGGGCATGTGTCTGAAATCCTGCTGATTGGCTGGTGAGATCCATGCTAAGACTTCTGGTGGAACATTTTTTTCACAGGACTCAAACCTGGTAGCATGAAAGCCTGCAGCTCCTGGGGATCAAGAGCTCTTGCAGTCTTGTGGGGAAAGACGGTCCGAAAGTGAAGCCAACACAGATAAAACTATATCAAGAAGATGAAAAGAGTTTGAGTCCTGACAACATGATGTGAGTTGCTGGATCCAGCCATACCTGAAATCCACATCTGGGTTTTTTTGTTTATTTGAACCAATGAACTCAGTCACGTGCAACTTGATGACAGCAACATATTCCTCCAGTAGGCTACCTTTATAGCATGACTGGCAACATAAGTCAGATTCCTTCTGAGAACAAGAAAGTAAGACTGCATTAAGTCTGTCTCTTGGATGAGCTTTCCTCCAGAAAGGAAGAGCAAATTTGGGCTAATGAATGTGAGAAGCGAAAGCTTGTCTTCATTGGAGTGATAAAAATTGCTGTAATGTGAATTCGCTGCCGGAGACAGAGAATTTCATCCAGGTGTTATGACCTATGACCCACCGTTATGAAAGTTCTGGACAGTGGCACAGATGCTCTATTTTTCATGCTGATGGACTTTTTGAGAGAAGGTAGTTTTGTTTCACTCTGAACAGCCATAATGGACCAGCTGCTTATTCAGCACTTTCTCCTGACTATTGATTCTCTCCCATCAAGGGCCAGAAAGTCAGACCTTGCCTGGCCCAGGCAGGTGACATAAATGCATTACTCAGCACACGTGTGCCTCCTCGGAGAGGCAGGAACCGTGACAAATCAGAAAGACACCTCTCCAAAGGAGGCAGCTCCCGCTTCGGCCCCAGGGACTGGAATCCCAGCACCATCTTGACCTATTTTCTGATGTCTTCAGAGGTTTAGTTGTTTTTTTTTTTAATGTAAAATCTCCTGATTTTCCACTGTTGGCTGCAGTGGTTTTTTTGTTTGTTTGTTTAATTTTATTATGTCGGCTGCAGTGGTTTGACTAGTGTTGCTCCCAATTCACAACTACCTAGATCCTCAGAATGTGACCTTATTTGGAAACAGGGTCTTTGCAAGTGTAATTAAGGGAAGGATGGAGATGAGCTCACGCTGTATTGCGGAGGGGACCTAACCCCAGTGCAGGTGTCCTTATCAGAGACTGCAGAGAACACAGAGACACCCAGGGGAGGCTACAGGAAGAGAGGCAGACATGGGATTGATTCAGCCACACGCCAGGAGCTGGAAGAGGCAGAGAGCGTCCTCCCCTAGAGGGTTCAGAAGGAACATGGCCCTTGTCCACACTTCGATGCCAGACCTCTGGCCTTCAGATCAGTGGGAGAATGAATCCCATTTGTTTTAAGCCACAAAGTTTGTAGTAATTTGCTGTACAAGCACCAGAAAACTAATATATTGGGTGAATTTTTTAAAAAAATACTCCAGCTGAGACTTAGACAGGCTCAGCACTTCCACCCCCTCCAACCAGTCCAACCCCGTCTAACCCTCTGCAACCCACTCCAACCCTCTCTAACCCAGTCCAACCCTCAAAGATGACTACCTCCTTGAGGCCAGCAAGCAGATTTGAACACGACAGCTCCCAGAACCTGCAGGGGCGAACAGTGTTTTTGTAGTTGACAGAGGGGAGGAGGCCGAGATGCAGTGCTCCAAGATACCCCACTCATTACCAAGCATCTTCTGTCTTGGGAGAAGTGAAGACATAGAGAAGAGGGGTTTGTTTACTCCAGTGCCTGTGAGTGGACGGTTCTTTGCCTCTGTGTGTGAGCCTTCCTTGCCCCTGGGGGGTCTTTCTGCGAAGCCCCCCAGGCTGGTTATCGGCTCAGTGGACTGGACATTTCTCCCCACTTCAAAACCTCCTTGGCACACTGGACCGGCCAGACAGCCTCTGCCCTGGGTGTTTTCTGACTTGACTCCCCAGGGTAGGATGCCTGGGGACCCGCTCAGCACTCCCCCTTGGGCAGCCCGGCAGCACTCAGGGAGTGAACGTCACACTTGGCAGGGGGCACGGGACCGACGGATGAATTATCCCCCTCTGCCCAGGCAGACAGTTCTGAGATGCATTTTAGAAGATTCTTCCAAAGGACCCACAGAATCCAGTGCCAGGAAGCTGTGGTGGCAGCAACCAACTTAGTAACTTGTCTCTTACCTGCTCTTTCCCTCTTCTCACACCCCGTCCCCCACTCCTGCTTTGAGCTCCCACCACAGGCTCTCCTCAGGCTGACCTAGGCTCGGATGCGGTTCTGCCCTCAGAGTCAGGCTCAGGACTCTGAAGCAAGGGCCAGCCCCGGATCCTTATGTGTCACAAAAGAAAACCCACAACCCGTCAATCCCTCTCATGCTACACACGCACACACAACTATGCACTTGTGCTCGATCTCAGTAGCAATGGGAAAACGCATCAGCCCATGTTACAGGAAAGGACCCTGTGCGCAAGACCTGTAATAAAGCTAAAGACAAACGCAACTTATATTAACCCTAACATATTTTAAGTGGTTCTCGATAATTTTGTTGCCTTTGAACCTAAGAGGTTTCAGAAAAATGACTCGAGGGACCACATGACATACAAACGTTTTGGTAAATTTTATTTTTTGTCCCTGTACAAGTTTAATTTTTTAAAATTGAAATACAACTGCCATGTAACTTTGTAGGTGTGAGGTGCACGACGTGTGGATCTGACACGTGTGGGTACTGCAATACGACCGCCGCCCTGGCCTTAGCTAACACCTCCACCACCTTACAGAGTGACCAGTTCCTTTTCGTGGTGGGAACAATGAAGATCCGGTCTCTTACCAACCTTCACGTTTATAATACAGCATGGTCGGCTATGATCACCGTGCTATGCATCACCTCTCCAGGATTTATCTACCTACCAGCTCCCAGTTTGTTGCCTTAAACAACATATTTTTTCTAGTAGAGGCATTCAAAAAACGCCTTAGCAGTTTTTGAAAGTAGCCTGTAGTTCCGCTTTTAGCCACTAGATGGCAGGACAAAAGAGACCTGGCCGATGCTAATGGGCTTAGTTGCTTGACAGGAAGGGGCAGGGATCTAAAGGCAAGTGGTTCTCCCCAAGTCTTGCTCTGCATTAACAGCCTCACCACCAGGATCATGCTACACTATCATCTTATACTGTTTCCACCACAGTCCCTACACTTTCAGCCATGTTATTGTTCGCCTATGTGTTTACTGTCCGTCTCCCTCCAGGAGAGCTGGGACTTTGTTCTGTTCACGGCTGCACTCCCCCCCCGCCCCCAGATTTAAGAAAGAGTCAGGTAGCTCAGGGGTATTTGTTGAATGATAAAAGATAGAGTGACAGATGAATGTGACGTCTGATCCACACTAATGGGCCAAGTCTCCTCTGACTGTCCTGTTTCCAAAGGCACCACGCACAACTCACTGTGAATGACAATCTGCACTTAATACGGAGTCCAGGATGTTTGCAAACTGCTGAACTCCATGGTCTGGTTTATGTCTTTGAAATATCTGAGCCCTAAAGAGCAGTAAGCAAGAAGTCCTCTGGGTCTAACTAGCTTGGATGGAGTTTAAAATAAAAAACAGCAAGCATAAATCCACTCGGAGGCTCCGGTGATCATGCCTGAAGGGTGTCCGTCCCTTCCAGCTCCAGCATCGACAAATGACTCATGGAGCAGTGAAGCTGTAAATTCTGGTGAACTGAGGTTTCTTTAGATAAATCACCCATTTGCAATTAGTCAAAAGCAGTCAAAAAAGATTTTGCTGGGCTTCTGGGGAGTGCTGTGCATGTTATATCCCTTGGACTGAGAAAGTGGGTGGACGTGAATAGCAGGGCTGGGATTAGGGTGAGGACAGTAAGGCTGAGTCCTGCAGAGCAAGGGGCTTATGGCCCCTCTCTCCATCTTCCAAGTCAGCAATGGCATGACGGCCCTCTACTTCTGTCCTCACTTCTGACTCTGAATCTCCTGCCTCCCTCCTTCACTTACAAGGACCCTTGTGATTCCAAGTCTCCCCAGACAATCCAGGATAATCTCTCCATCTCAAAATCCTGAACTTCATCACACCTCCAAAGGCCCTTTGGCCATGCAAGGGAACATATTCACAGGTTCTGGGGATAAAGACACGGACATCTTTGGGGGTGGGGGGGTATTACTTAATCTATGACGATGCCGATCTAAACTTTAGCCCACGGTTAATAGAGAATGGAGAAAAAACTCACGGTTTATTGCTGGCACCCAAGAAGCCTCATTAGCTTTAAGAGGCCACCTTAAGGGCCATGTGCCACCATTTCTAACCTTGACTGCCCTGTGCTAGTCACAGGCCACCTGTCCCATGTGCACCTGTTCAGTTAAAATGTCTTCCAGACTGGACACCGACAGCACCGTCAGGGAATCAAGTGACCGTGCACAGGAAGGGCAATGAGGCGAGCCCGCCGGCCCCGTGACCGGAGACAAGAAGGGCTCCCACGGTGTGGCTGTTTCACCTCGGCCCCCGGCTACACCAGCAACCACGCCTGCAGACAGTGAGAGTGGGGTCAAAGATGGCAGTCAGCGGGTGGGGCCCTGCCGACTCCGTGATTCAGGGAAGCACACATGGGGGCTGGACGGTTCAGGCAACCTGGGCACAGGGTCCCGCCAGGTGCGAGGAGCCCGCCATGTGTAGTTTCAGGAGGAAGGGGCCTTATCAATACGTAGGGGTCTATCTGGCAAATACCAATTGCAGGACATCTAAAGAGCCTATCATGGGGGCAGCTGGGTGGCTCAGTCGTTAAGCGTCTGCCTTCGGCTCAGGTCATGATCCCAGGATCCTGGGATCGAGCCCCGCATCGGGCTCCCTGCTCCACGGGAAGCCTGCTTCTCCCTCTCCCACTCCCCCTGCTGCGTTCCCTCTCTCGCTGTGTCTCTGTCAAATAAATAAATAAAATCTTAAAAAAAAAAAAAAGAGCACGTCATGATGCCTTTGTATCTCAGTAAAACCAAAAACAAAACAAAAAATGTCAGAAGCCCGTCTGCCCCCCAAATAAAGTTTAACGCTCAAGGGTCCACCTCTCCGTAAGGAAACTCCCTTTCCTGGCACACTTTCTGTCCTCTCTCCGAGCCTTGGTTCCCCGTGGACGCCAAGCCCTCCTCCCAGAAAGGCAGTGAGAGCAGGAAACCGTGACCATCTCAGCCCACTTTTGCTTCACGATGTCACTCAGTGCCAGCCCCGAGCTCCTCGTCCCGAGTTCCCCGATGGATTCTAGATCGCAGAGTGGCCGTGTGGATGAGGGTTCTGTCTGGCAGAGACGGGCCCCTAGCTGGGGCTGCACTGTTTAATACGCCTTAATAAGCACAGTAAACGTTTAACTCTCAATCGATATAAATGGCCTGCTGTAATTTTCTTGACTTCGGGAACATGGGATGGAGAGAAACGAGAGTCCCGGACGGAACGCGAGAAGTAAGGAAGCGGACAGGACCGTGCTTGTTTCCTTGGCATCGGGGGCCCCACCAGCGTGGGATTTATTTATTAATTCTGATTCTCAAATGCTAGTTTGTTCTTGTCCACGTTTGCACCGAGTGAATGTATGCAGTAATACGAAGCATAAAAATTCGTGTCTGGATCTGCCAAGAAATCTTTAATTTTGTTGGCTATTAGCACCACCGGACCTAGAGGAAGCGACGGCACTTGGATGTGTTGGGAACTTCTCCTGCAACATGTCAGGGCCTCGCTCGCCAAGTGGCTTCGACCTTCTGGACCCTGGGTGGCCGGCCAGCCAACGCAGCGGGCAGAGCAGCGGCCCCCACATATGTCCACGTGCAAACACCCGAACACTGTGCGGGCACGGACTCGCTGGCTCTGAGAGGGGACGTGGTTCTGGAGCGCCCGGGTCGGCCCGGCGTCACCACGAGAACCCTTACGAGTGGGAGACGGCGGCGGAAGAGGCGGCCAGCGTGATGCTGTGTGGCCCGCTGGGCAGACGGAGGGAGGGGCCCTGTCGAGGGACGCGGGCACCTGCCCAAAGCTGCAAGGAAACGGCCAGAACCTGGATTCTCCTGGGAGCCCCCGGAGGGGAATGCAGCTCTCTCGGCTGCGGAACTGTCAGAGGTTCCGTCTCCACTGGGGGGAGCCGCCCAGGTGGGGGCCTGCGTACTCATTTTCCGGGGCTGCGTGGCCAAGTCCCACAGAGTGGGGGGGTCTGAAACACCAGAAATCCCCCTCTCACTGCGGGAGAGCCCCACCACCCCTGGTGCTGCGGGCAAGCCTCGGCCTCCCGTGGCCTGTGGACACCTCAGTCCGGCCTCTGTCTCCCTGGTGCCCGTGTCCAGCGGCCCTCTGCCCAAGAGGACACAGTTGTACTGGATCCAGGGCCCACCCTTAATTCCACCTGCCACAATCCTATTTCCAGGAAGGCCACAATCAGGCTCTGGACGCACATGACTTTTGGGGGACACCATTCACCCCAGTACTGCAGCCAGGCCCTTCTCTACCAGGACAGACCCCAAGAGGTGGCTCTACCACGAGGAGCGTCTGGGCTCTCACGCCCTCACGGCTGCATGTGCACGTGTGGGGGGCGCCCGGCGTTTCCTGCACCCTTCACCCCTTGCATTTCTGCCTGAGGCTTTTGCCAACAGAGTGAGGACACGGGCATGTCCTCCACACACTGGGGCCCTCTGCAGGCGTGCGCCCTGCCACATGGGAGCAGCCTCCAAACATTCCCACCTTGACTCTTCTTCCCACTCAGGGGACCCGAGCCCAGCCCACCCGAGGCAGCGAGGACACCGCTTCGGTGTCCAGCGCTCTGCTGTGCCCCTAATGTCCCCTAAGGCAGATGCTAACACCTCCTGCAGTTTGTTCCTCCACTCCAGAAACAGGGAGGATGAACACGGAGACCTCCCTTTACCTGGCCCTTAGGCGGGGGAGCAGAGAAGCTAGAAATGCAAAGAAGGGCACGAAGACGGACGGAGGGAGGGACAGAACTGAGGACCAGCCCCGCCCCACAGCCCCTGCGACAGGCCCTCTCCTCTGGGTCCCCGCAGGGCAAGCGGGCGCCTCGTCCACCTGCGCACCCAGTGCTCCGCAGCCGAGCTCCCCACTCCCCAGAGGGCGCTCATCTCACTCGGGAGAGACATGGGGCAGGCGCGGTCTCTGCGGGAAGCACCCTCCACCCTCACCTCCTTGACCTCAGATCCTGGGAGCGGCCAGGGCTACGTCCCTCCTCCCCGAGGCTCACGAGCTCAGGCGTCAAGCATCCCCTCCCCACAGGTGACTCCAAACCTGGATCTCCAACCCCAGGGAGTCATCAGTCGGGCAGGAAGCCCTTCTGGACGTGTCTAGGCACGTCTCCAGACTCGGGCTCTGCAGATGCTACTAATGGCTGAGAAGCTGACTGTTTTTAAGAACAAGTGTGGAGGGCAGCTGGGATCCGGCCTGGGGTAGTTAGGGAAGGAGGCGGAGGCTGTACCAGGGACGGGTCCTAGACGCCTGTCCAACTCAGCCCCGACCGCGGCAGTCCTGCATGTCAGGGGGCTGATCGTGCGCTTCTTGAAAACACCAGGTGGTCTGCCACCTCCTTGGCTCCTCTTCTGACCCGTTTTGCTGGATCCCAAAGCCTCTGGAAAATCAGCATGGCGCAGAGGAGAACAAGGGGGTTCCCGCCAGGTCCCCTCCCCTCCCCCTTGGAGCCCGTGACTCGGTTGCTCCCCCGTGGCTGGTTAAGTTGGTAGGACAAGACAGAGCTAACCCCCAGCCCTGTGCTGGCCTCCCTTCCAAGGAGCCCTGGGCTGGTGGCCCATCTGGAAATCAGCAAACACTGATTTTTCAGTTAGGCAATCTTGCCTCGTGTGACTATTTCCCCCTTTGCTATTTTGTACTTCTCCTTTATTTAACATGTTCTGTTTCAATCAGGCACTTTTTATGTCCTGTTTCCTCGAAAAAGCCCTGTTTCCAAAGGAGCAAGGTGTTACAACAAACATTCTCAAGCGTCTACTCAAATGACTTCATTCGACTTGAAAAGTGCCCATAAAACATGTGGCCTGTTTTAGTTATAGTGAATCACTTAGTACACAGGAATTTCGGGTTATGACAGCACTTTGTTCCTCTTTACTGTGCTTTGATTTTCAAGGGATGCGGTCGTTCCGTACCAAGTGGAACAACTGGGTAGCACTGACGAGCATCCAAGCTGTTTCACCGAGAATCTGGAAGCCACTGGAGACTGGTGTAATTCTGAAACTCTGTGATGTACATACAGAGGGTAATGCGTTCGATCCACCACCAAGGGGCATCTCAACCTCTGCCTGGTGAGGTGGCGGGACGCCCACCTGCCCCCCGGGTCCCAGAGAAACAGCAGGACATATAGACGGGGCCATCCTCACACGCCACGGATAGGCGTCACAGGTCCACTCGAAACCAGAACAAGGTTCTGTTCCCACAAGCTCACGTAGGAAAGCTCCATCTTATTAAAACCTGCTCTCTGGATCTGCCCATGATACTGGGGAGAAATAAAGAGCCCCATCCCGTCCTCATTCAACAAAGGCCAGGTGGGAGCGTCTTCCTACAGAGCTCAAACGTGTGCTCTCTGAGGACACACAAGCTGAAGACACATCAAGTCTTCAGGGTGGGCACACCATTTCTAAAAACCTCCCACGACCAGACATGGGTGTTGTGTATTTTTTTACTCAATTACTGCTTAGTGCCATAGGGTGAACTCGATCACCTACAACCTCAGGGCAGCTGAAAGACTACAAGGCTGTCACTCTGATTTGCCAGTCCACCAACAAACTTGGGAGACTTTCCTGGACGGTGCCTGCAGAGACCCAGGGAGGCCCCTAGAAGGGACCCCAGGTCCCGCCTCCACGTGCCCGGGGCATGAACACCGCGACGTGCACAGGGCAGGGACAGCCTGGACCCATCACTCGACCTTCTTTTTCCCTTTCCTCACTACTTCCTTCAACAGAAAGAATGTATTTTTGACAGTATGGATTAACAGTTTTCAGTCTATCCTGAAGACATAAATTGTATCTCTAGTGGAATCTTTATTTGTGGGATTGGTGCTTTTCAACCCAAACCCACAGCGTCAGTCCCCCCGAGAACAGTTGATTGTCTTCGCTCTGCCCGAACTCCACCAGTCACAGGATCTCCCTGCCGTTTTCTATACTGTGTGTTACAAACAAACAACAGTGCAGAGGTTTTTGTGTTTTCTTCCTCCAGATATAAAACTGTTTTAATACAGAGCAGGTGTAAGAGTCACTATGTGGGAGAAATCAAAGAGCTGTGACAGGAACAGGTGATACTGTAATTTTTGTCAACTGCTGACCCGGGAAACTGTACCCCCCACGTGGCAGTTTGCGACCCCCATGAAGTAGTTAACGGGTCTCACATTTGAGGGGCTTTTAAAATAAAGTTACGCCAAAAATACAGCAACAGACAGACAACAGTTTATTTAACAACATTCGAGCCCCCACGTCCAATAAAGAACAATCCAGAAGCCGGTGACATCACACAGCTCGAGTCCACAGGTAACGTGGAACACTGCCAACGGTCTCAAATGACACGGATTCTGTTCCAAGTCACGGTTCCTAACGTTCCTCATGACTGGTCTTCAGCCTCAGTGGTGTCCAGAGGAAACGACCCAGAAGGACAGACGAGGCGAGGTTTCAAATACCCTGCATGCTGTTTTGTAGCCTGAGCTAGGACACACGGTCTTAAATATTTCCTGACGCGAATTCTTTCTTAAGAGAAAAATTCAACGTCAATCGCTGAAAAGAGAAGTTGTTTCTGAAGCAGCAGACGAAATATGTTCACCACCAGCCCGCACCGTCAAGGGCAATGGTGGGACTGGCGGCTTATGAAAGAAACTGTCAATGTGACCTGTACACAAAATCTTTGCAGCATCGGACTTTTCTCTCTTAAAAAGCCCTCCCATTCCTCAAGATAAGTAGCAGATGTTTATTAATCAAAAAGGAAAAAAAAGTGAGCTCGTATGGTCTGCGGGGAGGAAACGGTAACCCGCGTCCAAGACGTCAGGACGCCGACTGACACGCACGGTCTCCCGAGGCCCCGGCAGCTCCGCTGCAGGCTTCCGTCCGAGGGGTTCACGGCGGTCCGGACGAGGAGCCCGCGTCTGCTCCGGGAGGGGAACCACGGAAAGGCACTTACCCAGCTCATCTGGGAGGAGAGGAGACAATCCAGGGACACGCGCGTGGTCAGGAAGTGGGAGAAGCCTCTCCTGCTCAGCGCACGGCCACCTTCAGTCCACTGGCTGTGGCCTCGGGGACGTCAGGTCCTCCTGCCGGCAGGCGCCCCGCTGGCCCGCGACCGCTGCCGGTCGTACCTCACAGAAACGATCAGGAAAAGCAGGAGGGTGGCTCCCTGAATCGCGGCCAGAAGAAAGAAGTAATAGTTCAGATGGCAGCCGTTAATATTGCCTGCGGAGAAATAAGGAGAAAGCCCGTCAGCCGCACTTAGGGACTGTTCAAGATTTTATCTATTACGTTTGGTTCCCAGCAAGGTCAGGGTGACTTAAAAAAAAAAAAACAAAAAAAAGAGAGAGAAGAAAATAATAATCTCTCTGTAATTCAAAACACACAGTATTTTGCTTCTACAACCGCCGCACACGCCGCTCTGAAGCCAGCTGTCTCTACCACGGCTCCGGGCTGGGGTCTCTGCCGTGAGCGGGCCCCCCTGCTCCTCAAACCTCTCCCCACCGGACGACGGAAGGATGAGACCAGGAGCACGGCGACAAGACCTACTTCTGACCACACCCTCCCGAGAATCCATGCGGCGGCTGCAGAGAACCGTCGAAGTGAAGGAGGAGGGCGTCACCGTGTTCACCGGCCGCGACACAATGTCGAGAAAGGCTTTCTTTAAGTTCTTCCAGTACAGAAAGTCCGGGGAAAGTGAACAGCGCTACTGTGCTCCCGCCCCCTCAGAAACAAGCACTGGAGGGATCGGTGTTTCCTCCCAGTCTCCTCCTGCAGTGCTCGCTGCTGGGGGGCTGCCGGCTGGCCCGGCGCGCACTGCTGTCCTGAGGACCAATCCCCATGCCGACCCTGAAGGCCATGTTCTCCGCAGCTCGGGTCCAGAATCTGGGCACTTATCAAGGCCACACTGCGGGACAGCCCGGACACCACGTCCAGTGAGGAGTTCCGGATGTCCTGTGCCGGTCAGCAGCTCCTGGACGGTAAGCACCCTCCCTCGTGTGTGCCCGTCACAAGCCAGGGTGGACAGCTGACATTCACTCTATATACTATATAGGAAGACAGAGTTTATTTTTTAAATTTTCCCCCAAAGTTCAGGTTTCAGCACCCTCGAGGTGATATGGGTGCACACGTCATCCCAATGGCTAACATACCGATGCTCCACTCTGCCCCAAGCACTAAGCATGGCCCTTCACGCGCACTGCTCCGCTTAGTTCCCAATACATCCAACCAGGCTGAAGAGGTTACACACACAGACGCGGAAGCTCAACCAACGAAGCTCAAAGCCACCAGCCTGCCATGTCCGGCTGCTCCCCGCTCTGTGAAACGGGGGACACAGCAGCTGCTGGGGTCAGTGTGAGGAGTCAACGTGCGGGTACCGGACCCCGCACAGGACCCGGGACATACGAAGGCTTTACGTCGCCCTCCTGTTACCGTCCTTACTGTACACGTGGGTCCAGGACCATCAAGTCCGTAAACTGGGGTCTTTCTGCTGGAGTTTCTCAAGGGCACCACTGACCACAGCACTCAGTGTGGAGAACCAAGAAGGATGTGTGCAGAAAATATGATGTTTGTACTGGAACATCCAGAGCCGCTCACAGCACGCTGCCCTGGGCTCCCTACAAAGCCTGACCCCGTCACCATGGCCCACAGGTGTCCTACCACTTACACCGTTTGTCACCCACTAAACAGGGTGACGCATTTCTCGACAGATGAGCGAAGACATGTACTTGGTCAGCAGTGTCTCCAGAGCCGTGCTCTCTCTCGGGCATTGAACGCAGCTCTCTGATTTGCTTATTAAACAATCGAGGCTTCTGTTCGCCTGAAGGGCTTTGTGAAGCTGGGTTGTTCTAGAACTTCCCTTCTGTGTCTGAACACATACTAACACCAACGTTTCACACTGCTTGTATTCGTAAACACAGTTAATGGTGGATATAACATTCGTACAAGGCTCGAGCAGGCTGCAGAAAACAATGACTTCCCACGTGGATCGGTTTGCGAAGGGATCTGGTAATACCTGAATTTCCAGCAGACCATCTACAACAGGTAGTTAGGAACAGTGACTGAGGGGCGCCTGGGTGGTTCAGTCATTAAGCGTCTGCCTTCGGCTCAGGTCATGATCCCAGGGTCCTGGGATCGAGCCCCGCATCGGGCTCCCTGCTCCGCGGGAAGCCTGCTTCTCCCTCTCCCACTCCCCCTGCTTGTGTTCCCTCTCTCGCTGTGTCTCTGTCAAATAAATAAAATCTTAAAAAAAAAAAAAAAAAAAAAGGAACAGTGACTGAGTCCCCACCGCAGGCCAGGCTCCGTCCCAGGCACTGGGAGGCCCGCACAGCCTTCGTGGATCCCAGGCCTCACTGTGGCCACTGCTGTGTTAGCTCCACGGAACCGGACGAGCTTGCTGTCGGGGACACCGATGATGTCATTCCACGTGCAGATACTGAAGTATGAATCTCCCCAAATTAAGGAGTCATTTCAAACTTCTGAAGCTCCAGCGCCTGGGTGGCTCAGTGGGTGACATGTCTGCCTTCGGCTGAGGTCATGATCCAGGGTCCTGGGATCGAGTCCCGCATCGGGAACCCTGCTCACTGGGGGACCTGCTTCTCCCTCTGGCACACACACTCTCTCTCTTTCAAATAAAGATGTAAATAAATCTTACAACTTCTGAAGCTCGAAGCTGGCGTGCCAAGAGAACTACAGTTTTCCCTGTTAGGGTCGGCCTGTGTGGGATTAGGAAGGGTGTTCAGAAACCACAATTACTCTGTGCTTCCTTGGGCCTCTTCACAGACCGAAGGACAATCGCACCTAAAGACAGTAAACTCTAGGAGGTTGTTTATGATAAGACAGACTCCTGGGCCCCGGAAAATGAGCTCACATGTCCCCCCCAGACATACGTGTGAGAAGGTCCCCAGCAGCTTTACTCATGACAGCCTCACACTGGAAACATCACAAACACCCAGCAAGAGCAGAACAGATCAATGAATTGTGACTGACTCATCCACCGGCTACTCCCCAGAATAAGAAAGAACAGATTACAGGGGATGACTCCCAGACGAAACTGTGGAACGGAGCCGGCCACCACGGAGCAGAAACAAGAAGGCGTCCACGGTGCCCAATGTCGCAGCAGCAAGGACCTAGCGGAGTGGTGAGCGGACTGACTACAGCAGGCCCCAGGAAAGCCTCCCGAAAGGTCCTGCATCCTGATCTGGAGTAAAAACATTTTGAAATGTGCACTTAAGATTGGTATGCTTTAGGGGCGCTCAGTCAGGGGAGTGTCCGGCTCTTGATCTGGGCTCAGCTCATGATCTCAGGGTCATGGATTGGGCCCACCTCGGGCTCCCCGCTCAGCGTGGAGTCGGCTTGGGGATTCTCTTCCTCTCGCCCTCTACCCTCCCCCTGCTCGTGCACACTCTCTGTAAACCAAATCTTAAAAAAAAAAAAAAAAAAAATCCTTAAAAAAAAAAAGACTGGGGTGCCTAATAGCCTGAATTATCCCGGATCTAAGTGATGATGATGATGACGAACACCCAGCCTACGGGAGAACAGGCAGGGAAGGGAGCAATGGTGAGAGAGCAGGGGCTCTTCCTCCACACCACAGTCCCGTAACTACGCAGGAAGCCACTCGGTGCGTTAGTCGTAGGATGCTCAGCCAGCTCCACGCCACCTGCTTCATCCGAACCTGAACAGAAGTGTAGAGGGAAGGACCGGAACAGCAGAGAGCCAGGGAGAGCACAGACGGCGCCCAGGACGGCACCTGCCGCCCCATCTACTGAAGCAAGACGTTATCTGGGTGTGTGTGGGGGTTACCTGGTCCCGTTCTCTCCCCAAGTCCCCAGGTGGGAGGGCGCTGGGACGGAGCTGCCTGGCCCGCTGCGCGCTTCCCACATCTGCATCCTCCCCGTGCCAACCGAGCTGCGGGGCCCTGGGGGCTGCAAGCACAGCTCGCTGAGACTCTCCTTCCTGGTGTGAAAACAAGGACAGCGCTGGACATGGTGTGGGGCTGTCCTAGGACACACTGCTCTGAAAATGACAGCAGGTGCAAGCCCTGCGTGTGTGCGAGGGACACGAGGACCGGAGACGAGCCTCACAGTGAGGGGCTGGACGCTACCCTGTGAGACATGAGGGCGAATGATGGTAAAGGTGGAGATACTAAGTCAGTGACAAGGGGATGAAATCACTGGAAAGCAATTAATGGAAATCACCAAAACTAATCAATCCTTCAAGATATGCTGAAAAATAAAACAAAGAAATAGAAGGATCACAGAGTTCTGACCTGCAGCAAGGCTTCCTCTGAAGAAGGTCGGTCCCATGCCCAGAAAAACAGATCACGGGCCGCCAAGAACCCGTGAGAATTCCCAGGAGCCACCGTGCCCCTGCTCTGTATTCCACAGCCGCTTACCCTCCCAGGGGCCTGGGAGTCAACAGCAAAGCCCCAGACCTGCCTGCTCTCTTCGGAACAACCAGGTCCGAGCCCGCTGTGGAGACGCTCCCACAGCCAGAACGCAGTGCGGCCAGGCCTCTGGGAGCCGCGGGGGCGGCTGTGGTTTCTGAAAGCCACACTGGGACTCCACAGCCCTAAACTCACCCCTCAGGACGGGAAGGTTAGCTTAGTCAGGGAAGGGCCTCTGGAATTCTGTATTTTCTTGGGGAAAGTCCCCAGGCTTTCATCAGAGTTCCAAGTGGATTTATGACCGACAAACGGCTAAGGGCCCTGGACCCAAGTAAATGCTGCACAACTGATCAAGTACTAAGGCTCTTTTCACAGGCAAACAGAAGAAGGAAACCTTCATCTTGTGAGTCCAGTTAAAAGCTACCATAAATCTGGGATCAGCAAAATTCTTTTGTGAGTGATTCTGCTCAGCGCCCCAACATGCCACCTACTGGCCGGTAAAATCCCCTCCTGACCGTCACGAGTCACTGCTGTGGCTCAAGAAAGGAGCTTACTATCTATCTACGTCTTTAACAGCAGAAAGTTTAAAGGTGCTGTCTGGAAAAGAAAACCAAATACAAACCAAGGTAAACAAAGAGAACCTGCTGGTACCGACGCTACTGATCAAAGATATTTCGAGGAAGCAGCTGCAGCCCCGCAGACCCAGCACGTGTGGCTGAGGCGATCTGGCCCCGGGACAGACAGAGGCTCACCTGCGCCCCGGCAAACTCACAAGGACGTAGGGGATCAGGCGGGGGGGGGGGGGTCCTCAGGCAGCTCTGGGGCAGCCGAGCTCCAGTAACACCACACGCCCTGGGACCCGAGCGCCGGGTTCTGCCAATGGCCGTGTGCAAACAGACGGTGCGGCCCTTACCGAAGTCTGTGTGGTTGCTCATCCAGCCGATGGCTTTGATGGACACCAGCTCCAACAGTCCAGAGCCCACAAACGAGCCGACGCCAGAGAAGAAGAAGAACAAGCCCATTATGGCGCTCTGCATGGACTTGGGGGCGGCCGAATAGGCGAATTCTAGACCTACAGGAAGAAGAAGATTGTTTCTGTGAGAGGTGGGCTGACAGTGCCCGCCTAAATATGGCAGATTTGCACGGGGCCCCATGTGGGGTCTCAGGTAAGCAGGGCAGCTCTCTTCCCTAGTCTGAAGACTGTATTTAACACAAGGTCAAGAAATCAGGGGCCCCGTCTATTCACCAGGACAGTCCTTCAAGTAAGTCATGGAGCAAAAAGTCAAGTCCTTGCTCTCAAACTTCACGGTAACATCTGACTTGTCAGCTCTTGTATTTCTTGATCTATGTGGTTAAAGAAGCAATCTTCTATGTTCTCAACTAAGGAGGGTCTGAAAACAACACATACAGACTAAGATGGGGACTCTTTGTAAGACTTCTATCTTAAAGGCAATATATTTTAAAATTATTTCAACACGGACATCCATAAATTCAGATTTTTGTAACAACTACACGTGGAGATTTACAATGTACTGCAAACGAAGGACCACTCTGCTCATTTCCTTCACGGTCAGGAGCGCATTCTGCGTGAGTCTGATGACAGGTGTGGAGGGGAACCGCCGCCGGCAGCCCCCACAATCCATCCGGCTCTGGTCACCCTTAATTCTGTCCCTCCCTTCCAGCAGCTGGGAACGGGTCTGCACACTGCCTTGTCCACACCCCACAGAACACGGCTTGCAGGAGGAGAGAGGCCTGTGCCAACAGATCTGCCTCCTTCATAAAGCCGACCCGACACACCCAGAGCTCTGGTGGCGGCCAGCGGCTGGGCTGCCACGGCAGAACCACAGAGCTGTGGTTAGGAAGCGTCCGACCTGGGAGGAACCACCCACAGCCGCTTCCTCCTCCTGTCTCTGGTGGCGCCTCCGCGGGAGCGGATAAGTCATGGGAATGTCTCTGGGAACCCTGTTTTTATACCCAGAAACGCGAACCTCAGCCACGGCATCGCTGTACTTACTGACTCACGTTCTGAACCACAGCTGCTGCCACGAAACACAAGGGCACTAGGCCCCTCGCGTCTCCGTGTGTTCCACTCATGCCCCCCGTTCCTCCCGGACCCTGCCAGCCCCAGACCCCGGAGGGAGAGGAGCCTCACCCGCGATGCTGGCGAATATCTCACTGATGCCAATCAGCACGTACTGTGGGACCTGCCACCATATCGGCAGGTCAGCCGCGTAATACACGACTTTCCCGATGGTCTGATTGATGGTTTTCTCTTTAACAAGGTCCAGCCTTTTGCTCTCCAAAATTCCTAGAATTCATAAGTAGGTTAATAGAACACTTGCTCATTAACATTCGCAGTTAAACTAGAACACTACGGACTTGCTACGAGATGCTCACCGACTACTGTGAGAAGTAGAAGGGCAAGGCCCAGGGACACAGCGGCCCGGAGGCGCCCGACCTAAAGGACCGCCCCCTTCCGGCTTCCTAGGTACTCTCTGATCCTACCAGATACGTCAGGCGGGTCTTTACATGTGATTTAAGCCTCCGACGTCTAGATGGCCCACCTACACGCCGGCGGTCACACAGCCCTGCGTGAGGAGAGTAAGAAGGCACCCACGTGTCGGGGGCAGTGGGTCGAGACGTTTTTCTTGCCATGGTAACGGATTTAGGCTGGCCCGCTGACTTACTACCCTTCCGACTACAACCCCGGCCACGGCTGACGACACCAGTTTCCCGGCTGAACCCCGGCGAACAGCCCCGCACCCTTGGCAGCCCTGCAATCCCTCTCCATTACTGATCATTTGTCAAGGGCAACAAAAGGACATGGGGAAATGAGCAAAAGCACCAACAGCCACACCTTGTAAAACAAAAAATAAACCAATCAGAGTAAAGCTTAAAAGCAACAGCCGCAGCTCCAAGTTCTTAGGTCAGAGAGGTCACCGGTTTTGTCTCTAAAGAACCCTGTGAACGGAGTAACGGGCCTAGTATTTAATATTTACGCAAACGCACATGTGTTCAAAACCGTGAGCACGAGGACGACAGCTGTCTGGGAGAGGGCAGTGCACTCTATTAAAAATACCCCTTTTAAAACCTGAGCACGAGGAAGGTCCAGGCTACCAGTAGCAGGAGGACGGGAAGACAAATTCTGGAATCTGCCCCAGGCTCCAGGTCCCAGGAAATGTCCAACAAGGAGAGCGTGGAGAGCGCGCAGACTGTACCCAAGGAGCAAGGTCAGGACAGGCCTCCGGCTCATCTCCATCAGAAACACCTGCATCCCCTCCCTGGAGGCGCGTGGAGGGGACCCCAACCCCCACACCCTGTCCTCTAGCAGGACGCGCAGGGGCAGACCCGGGTGGGGGCAGACCCGGGTGGGCCGAGCCGCCGGCCTGGCGCTCCCAGCTGCTCTAGCCGGGGCCTTTGGGGCCTGGCAGTGCCCGTGGCTGTCTCTGCCAGGACGCTGGTGGTGGCACGAAGGGCCTTATCCACAAGTGACAGCTTGCGGGCACGGGACAGAATGTGGCCTGCTTCCTCTGGGTCAGCCGAGGTTCCCCTCCCACTGTTAGGACACCGCCCCGGCCACCAGCGTGCGGCTGGAAGGTTCTGGAGCAATCCTAGCGCAGCTGGGTCTGCAGGAAGGACCCTCTCAACCGGCCCTGAGGGACAACAGAAGCTGGAGAAAACACTCTTCTCCACAGGGAAGGCCGGACAGGTAAGAGGACGTGTGTGCGTGTGAGGGGTGTGGAGGGTGCCACTGGGGACATGACCTGCTCTGTGGTCTCAGCCACGACGCGGACGCCGTGCAGAACCAGGGGGCGCTGGCCAGGGGGACACAGAGCACAAGGCCGGCGCGGGGAGGGGGGCCTGGGAAGATGAAGGCGGCCGGGCCGGGGGGGATGAGGAGCTGTGCAGGGCGGGGCCGACCGCGCAGACGACGACGGGATGGAGCAGTACCGGCAAAGCTGCCAGCGGAGGAAGGGGGGCCGCCAGCACCGAGGCCCCGGAACAGGCCGTCGCGAGGTGACAGCAGGGGGCTAACAAGGAAGCATCAGCACGAGCGTGAAGGAAGGTGCCCGAACAGCCGACGCAGCACACTCCTCAGTGAGCGGCGGCTCTGCAGAGGTGGAAGCGAACCCGTCGCCGCGGGCAGGACGAGGCTGGAAGGCACAGCAGCACCGCGGGGGCGGGGGCAGGACCGGCCGAGGCGCAGCCGCGCTCACCGGCAGAGGAAGAGCGACGCCCCAGGACGGGGCCGAAGCCTCAAGAGGCACAGCAAATCCCAGGTGCGCTGCGCTTCCCGCGGGCCCTCTGCCCACGGCTTCGCGGGCCCGACGGCGTTTATTCTGCTCAGAACCGCGGCACTAACGGCACCACGCTCTGGAACGTGAGCAGCGCGAACTCCGGCCACACTCGGGCTCAGGACCCCCCGTGCGCCACCTCCCCCTGGGGGACACACTTAACCCCGGAGAAGACAGAAGCCCGGTGATGCTGTGACCCACACACGCCCCTCCGAGTCCCTGTCAGAACAAGCAAAGACCACCAAGGCTTCGTTTGGAGCAAGGGTCGCCATCCAGAGGCCCAAAGGCAAGCCCTGGCCTCCGTGGACACGACACACGGCTCAGGACTCAGTGAACGGAGGGGACACAAAGGTCAGTGCTTACGGGGTCACCCTGGGTGACCCACACAGTGTTTGAGAGAGGGCGTGGGCAGAACCTGGGTCCCGATCACCAGACGATGCACAGACCACCATATACTCCTGGACCACGCGCTCATCCACGGGACCCCCGGGCCCCTCGCAGGCCCTGGAGTGCCGGGCTCCTGCTGGAACGCGTCTGATGAACACAGAGGATGGCGCTCCAACAGAGGAACCATCCTGTTCGGCTCCCTACAAACACTTCCAGAAAGCGCTATCAGGCCAGAAAGGAGGGCTTGAAGTCCGAATGCAGGAGTTCCAAAGCCAAGATCTCTCCCAAATCCACAATAAGTCGAAGCATCATTAACCAATGGATGAACATCAGTACGAGGGAAACAGTTCTCTGGAATTACTCGTGGGTCATAAAGGAAGTAAAACCCAGGTTCAGTAGTCTTAGAAAACAACAAAATTACAACAAATCCAAGCACATGAGACCTGACAAAGCAGCAGTGACAGGCAAGTTCATGCCATTCTACAGTTTCCACTATTAAACAGGGAAGAAGCAGCAAAAGTAAATGAATCTAACTCATGAGAGAAAAATCACAAAACAAACCCAAGGCAATAGAGAGAAATTGTATCTTAATTATTCTCTATTGTTAGAAGACACAGAGAAAGTCAAATAAATAAATTCAAGAGATACTCCTATGGAAAAATCATCAAATACATATAGTTTTGGCAAGCCTAATTAAAAAAAAAGAGCACATAAATACACGAAACTGGAAATGAGGAAAGAAATACAACAGATTATTTAAAAGACAATTTTTATCTCCAGTCCAATAATTTTTCTAAAACTCAATAAAATGAATGGTTTACTCGGGACATTTTTAAAAAAACACTTAAGTGATTCAAGAGAAAACACAATCTGCACAAAACTGAGAAAAAGGTGAAAACATCACCCCATTTCTCCTGAGAGAGTAATGGGTTCATGTGATTTTCTATGCAAAGACCTGGGGAGCGCAAAGATAATTCTCCCTAGGCTGAAATACTCTCCTGCCCACAGATATTGGGGGTCTACCAACTCCTTTTATGAAGCTATACGACCCCAAAACCAAACCACAGACCGATGTCAACTAGGGATGGAGGCACGCAGGTGTGAATAAAATAGCAGACTGCAAGCAAAGTCAGCCCTCTGGAAAAACTCATGTTTCAGAAATGCAGGAATGAGTATCAGGAATTTAATATAACTAAAAAAACATCAATATCCGGGGTCGGGGGGGGCATGCAGTCCTCTTGGAAACCAAAATGTTACTGGAGAAAGATTTGACATTCATTTCTACCAAAAACACTCAGTAAAATTGAAATAAAGGTTAGAAATATAGCAGCACCGTGAATATGTATCTCAAACTCCAGTTCTGAGCTTCCCCGGGAGCTGCCCTGGAGGCGCCCTGTACAGAGTCGGGGGGGGGGGGGCTCTCCATCACCACCAGCTCTCCCAGGGCTGCACACAGTCCCGCCAACGGCCAACAGAGACACAGGGAGGGAGAACCACCGTGAAGGCAGGAAGGGAAACCATGCTATCTGAAGAAAACAAATGACCGTTTGAAAAGGATTCATTTGAACTCAGAATTTTTAAAAATCCCTTATGTGAGCAAACAAAAGTATATCAAGTAGTTAGGAAAAACCTAACACAAAATGCACAGGACCTAAAATGAAGAAACGCATAAAACTGCAAGATCCCATAAACAAAATTCAAGAAAACATGAGAACACTGGAAATGATACTCCTCCGATGAAAGTTTTGATTACGTCGTCAACATGATGAAGAAAACCCCGGTACAAAATGCCACAGGGCATAACTGTACACAGAATCTGAGGACTGATAATGTGGGGGGGAATCACCATCACCCTAACATACATCAAAACGAAGACATACCCCGTTTAAATCCTTCAGGGAAGAGATTCACAGAAAAAGTAATGAGCACTGACAAGGGAGCTAGAACTTGTGCCTGTGGCCTGAACATTTCCCACCGAGGGGACAGAAAGCCGAGCACAGACATATGGACGGATGAGGGCGTGTGCACAAGCGGGTCTGACGTGCGGACAGACTGGAGTTGGCCATCACGTGTACTGAGAGGACTGGTCTAAGAACTGACACTATTTAACAACGGAAGATTGTATAGTTGTTAAACACCATGATTTAAATGTGTAATTGACACAGAAAGATGGTATGTATATAACACACAAGAACAGTTAAGTTATAAACTGAATACTTTCATCTCTATTTAAAAAAAGATGAATTTAGCTGTAACAGCAAATGTCCTTGGAAGACATCACGTGGTCACCCTGGATGGGGGTGGGTTAGATGCTCTGGGGTCTCCCGGCTCTTCTCTGTGCGTCTGCCATGACCATGGATCGCCTACGTGATACTAATTTTTGAAAACCTGCTGTGGACCAGTGGTTCTTAACTAATGCCAGGTACGAGCCAGGAAAAGGCTCTCAGCAGGTTCTGCCCCAATTTCAGGGTGCTCTCTGGCCCTGAAGGCTGTGCACAGACTCCCACCTACACCCGAGTGACGAGCACCCATGACACCACCAAGGGGGATGGAGGGGCCGGCATGTGGACGGGTAGGCACCACAGCCTGGGATGTTGGCGGAGTCACGGCCTTCCTGCAAGAGAACTCCGTCAGATTATCCAAAGCCTTAAAGGGATGCCATGATTACACTTGCAGAAATCCACCGCAGTAATGCCCAGAGTATGAGCCCAAGCACCCCAACGCCCAACGCCCAACCACAGAGGACTGCGGAGGAACGTCTGACATGGAGGGATATTCATGATACTTCGGGGCTGGTTTTCAAAGCATGACAAAGGAAATAGAAACGTATCTACCACATGTCATGTATGTAATTTTCCCATGCACCCGCAAAATAGTAATTAGATTTCCAAAGGTGGTGGAATTATGAGTGCGTGTGCACACGCGTGCAATGGCTCATCTGTCTTTATACAGATTTTTCCCTCCTTACATGTAACATGCTCAGCTTTTATTATACTCTTAGGGTTTTTCTGACACTTATTTTCTCAATCAGGCTCATATCAGCTTGCACAACAGGATTTCGTTTTTCAAGAACATAGACACACAAACAAGATCAGGCAGGTTCACACCGTCCTAATGGTGAGCGTCTCTAGGGAAATTACAGCTGGTTTTTATTTTCTTCTTTATGCTTCCAAGATCACCCTCCCTCCAGAGAGCATCTCTTGCTCCAGTAATTCAAGGGTATCACACACGGTTCTTTAAGGGGAAAGGAAATCTAACCAATGAACACACTTCCTTTTTCCTTATGCACACTTGAAAAAACCCCTGGGACCTGCTTGATTCTCAGCTGAGAGACTTGAAAGAATGAACCATTACCAGCAGGCATGGTTCTAAATGGAAGATATCGGTTGGTTACGGGGGAGGGTAGTAAGTTTCAAAGCGAAAACTGTTTCCTTTCCATTAAAATGTTGGTTTGCTAGGATAGTTTCAATTTCTACTCAAAGCTTATTAATGTTCCAATTAAATACTCGCTAGAGCTAGAAGTAAAACTGCGTGCATTACATTTAATAAACAGTGCTTAACTCAAGTACCAGATACTTAAAATCTCCAAAGCAGTGACTCTGGGGCTCCTTTCCACTATTTAAGAACACAAGCATAGTGGATGCCTTCCATTTCTAAGAAAGCAATTCCAACTCGGAGGCCTCAGGGCCACGTGACCACACTAGCTGCCCCCCTCCCCCGGGGCGAGGGCGGCCCCACAGAGCACGGCCTGTTCTGCCCAGCGCCAGGCGAGAAGTGCCGTGTGCTCTGCGGGCACTGCTGAAGGCTGGACGCCATGCCCACGGGGTAGTCTCAGCGGTCACTCGTCTGTCAGCTGCCTCCTACACAAACGTGGGCAGAGACCACAGGAATGCCCTCCCTGGTCCTCAGCGTGACCCCCAGAAGAACCGAAAAACAAGACGGTATTAAGGGAGCCCAAACCCAGAATCTCCTAGGAAATGCCTGAAAACCGAGGACACCTCCCTTCCCAGAGGGAGAGAACAAGGACTCCCCCCTTCCTTGGCATGTAACCAGCGTGGCCGTGGTGCAGAGAGGGCCCCCTGGTACAGGGACAGAGGGGAACTGCGGGGCCCAAAGCTGAGCCCATGGTAGGTGCTCAGGGGAGGCAGGACAGACAGACAGCAACCCCGGGCAGCTGTTACTCCAAACAGCCCTGATGATCTCTGATCCTGCTTAATGAGACCCGCAATTACAGCCCCACTGCAATTTAGTTTTTATTTGCTCTTATTTCCCCATGTGCCACAGGACTGGAAGAGAAACAGAATCATGAACAGAGCACACAGTAAAAACTTCATTCAGACACGACCTCACTTTAATTATCTATTTGATCAAGAGAAAATGTAATTGTCTTCTAAAATGTCCCAGTCCCTGGAATATAGATTTCTTAAGCCTAGGGACTCATTTCTTTAAATCTATTAAGTACTGTATCAATATGTTCACTCTGGGGACAGTGCATGGAGGCTGCTGGGAAACATTGCTGGAGAATATTAAATTCTGTCTCAGCAGTACTTAACATTAAATTCCTCCTAACAGTGGGTGATACATAGTTGGTTCAGGAGTATCACCTTTTCTGTTCTTGTTACATAACTAAGCTGTCTTACGGTTCAATGATTTTCAAATATTAATGAAGGAAGAACTCCAGAGCGAGCTGAGAACGTCAGCGGTACCTCAGCTTTATCAGAAGACATTCCAACCTAACAGTTCAGAATGCAAGAATCATGGAAACGCCCCTCATCAGTGTTGGGGTGCTTCGGGCAGTGGCTCACATCCCCTCTCTCTGGGGGTGGGGGTTGGTCCTGAACCTGGACTTGATAGAACCTTTCTCCACACGAAGGGGCAGGCCAAAGCCAACTCTGGACCTAAGTTAAGAACACTAAGGGTCAACCCATGACTTTGAGACTGATAATAAAAATTCATCCATTCAGCAATCGACAGTCGTCCACAATCTCAATCAGAAGGGAGAGAACAAGCCTCCTCTGATCCAAGCCACAAGTCACCTTCTAGAGCACTTTACCAGTTTTGGCTCTAGAAGAAAAACAGCAGAGCCTTAGGGAGAAAATCTTAACCTTCACATAATGGAAACCAGAAAGTGAACGGCACCCGTTCACAACAGCCCACATCTGTCCTCTGTTAGGGTGCACACACGCAGAGTGACCAGAGGCCGGTCATGGGGCTCCGAGTCACCCATGGCTGCTAACGCCAGTTCTGAGCTCCAAAAATGAGACAGAAATGCCTCCCACCTGCAGCGAAGGCAGAACACATCACAAAGAACATTCCAACGGCGATCCTTTTTAGGGATGACGGGAGTAAGCCATTTCTTCTCAGAATGGGATCAACCAGTTTATCCTTTAAGGGAATTAACAGGAGGATGAGAACTGCGTCGAACATGGTCAGCCAGGCCGCCGGGAACTAGAATCGAAACGCACGAGACAAGGTTAGTTCTCGGGAGGAGTAAGTAGTCACTCACCTCATAACTGACGTCTAACTGAGAAAATCTTTTTTTTTTTTTTTTAAAGATTTTATTTATTTGACAGAGAGAGACACAGCAAGAGAGGGAACACAAGCAGGGGGAGTGGGAGAGGGAGAAGCAGGCTTCCTGCTGAGCAGGGAGCCCGATGCGGGGCCCGATCCCAGGACCCTGAGATCATGACCTGAGCTGAAGGCAGACGCTTAACCGACTGAGCCACCCAGGCGCCCCGAGAAAATCTTTATTCTAGAAGAGTCCATTCATACAAAGTATAACCTCCTAAGGAAAAAGTCTCAGTTTCAAGACACTGGAACTGAAAAAGATTTTCATTTCCAAGTGCATTTGCATTTGTTCTTCTGTGCTTTTAGAGAGAAAAAAGTCAGGTAGGAAGATTAGTGTTTGGTTGACATTTGTCAACGATCTAGGAAACGACACGGCCAATAGAATAGTCTCTAAAATAAGCAAAAGTTCCATTCCAATGAGAATGTTTCTGGTTCGAGCAGCCGAGGACCCTCGGGAAGGACCTATGACTGGCGGAAGGCACCCGCCTGCTACATAAGCTCCAAGTGACAATTTTCAGATCATCTCAGTTGTTCTCACCGTATGAGGAGTGGCTGTGATTCTGGAAATCGCCGGAATCTTCAAATGAAGACTCTGCAGAACATACGTTGTCTGCATCTGGGTGTAAAAAGTGGGACCGTTATGTGTGGGAACACTCCAGCGAGCCGCCCACCCCCAGACCGCTCCGTGAGGAGGTGTGCATGGCTCGGGTCTGAAAACAGATCGATTATTTGGTCATCATACAAGTCATCTGGAGATCAACTTTGGAAAAGAAGTAACAGAGCAATTAAGCCCAAAGGTGGGGCCTGGAAAGCAGAAGCACACCCGCTCTTAGCTTCTCTCATGGAAAGGGTCTCAAAACGTCTAACTCAGCAGAAGTGAGTTCCACGACTGGAAACAGGATTCCAAGATCCCACAGACTCCGCAGAGAAGAGCACGGTGCCCCTACACTCTGGTGGCGACCCAAGCGAGCGCGGGGACAGAAAGCAGAGGATACCCAGCCGTCACCACTCACTTGGAAATACACCGTCCAGTAGGGTATCAAAGCCAAGAACACGGGGATGATCTTCACAAGGGCCTTCACGTCCTCCACCGTGTCCTCCGCAAACGGCCCTCCGCGAGACCTCTTACATGAATCAAACAGACTGTGTTTAGAAGAGTGCTGAAGGACTCCAAGGCCTTCACTTTGGGAGATAAAATGAAGGAGTTAGTTTTCTTCCACCCCCAGAAATCATGTATGTGGCAACAATTAACGTTTGGAGGCAGGAAGCCAGCTCGCTGCACTGATCTGCTTTAACACCCCCCTGTTCCTCACTAACTGCGCACTGAACACAGCAGCCTGGGCTGGCGGGAAGCACTGCGCATGTGTGGATGAGGCTGGCAGAGGGCCTCGCCGGGAAGCGCACCTGCGCTCCTGCCACGTTAGGAGGCCACAGACATGGTGCGGCCGGTCTCCCCGCCCCCCGCTCCCATCACGCACGCTGAGCAAGTGCGGTTTCACTTGAAGCTGGCCGCTACGTCAGCTACAGCGCTGGATGAGCGTCTGAGGGGAAAAAAATGGGCTGGATTGTTTGGATTTTGAGTCGGGTGGCTTTTTCAAACGTGAAAACTTCACAACCATAACATGGATGTTGTTACTAAAGCTGTTGCTTTAAAGTGCAGCCACTGATGGGCCCGTGAGCAAGGGTTCTGTTCTGGCAGGGAAAGCTGCGATCGTGATGGTAACACGACGATGTCACCAGGCAGCTGGTGGCACTGGGTGCTTGCTCATTAACCTGGATCACGACCCTGGGAGGAGCCATCAGGATAGTCTCACTGGCCCCAAGGCACCGAGGAGGAAGCCAGGTCGCAGAGAGGGCCAAGAACGTGCTCAAGGTAACAAAGCCAGAGAACGGGGGCTGGGATTTGACCCAGAGGCCCTGGCTGCAGAGCCTAAGGCTCAGGCCCAGGGGACGTCGCCTGCCCCTCCGCCCCCTGGCCACAGGCCTCACCCTCACGCTCACATGAGTCAGGCATGGTCTGAAAATCAAGCCTTCTGGTCGTGGCTCATGCATTAGCAGCTGCACTCACGCGCTTACTCTAGGACAGTTTCATTAATTATAAAATGAACATGTCCCAGGGGATAGCTCCACAACACTCTAATGGAGATACATGCTCTTAGATTGTTAGGGATAAAACAGAAAAAAAATTGTTTCATTTGCCAACTATTCTCTAAAGCCAGAAATACCAGGAGATAAATAATTACCATTAAGAATTCTTCCCTTCTTCCAATTCTGGGACTCAGATATAAATGACAGTGGTCTGCTTTCTAGTTTATAAACGCCTATCCAATTTATAACTAAGTGACTACTGTTTTAAATCATTTTTGTCTCAAAACATTGACATTTTTTCATTTGAACATTCAGAGTGGGGGGGGGACCAAAAAACTGAAAACTGTAACTTAATATTTTAGCCAAATTTTAGACAGGACAACTAAATTCAAGTCAACAAACATTTACTGAGCACGTACTACACACCCAGATCTCTTCTACCTGGTGCTAGAGATACACAAATAAAGTTAGAAAGATACTACTCCTAATCATATGTAGCTTATCTAGTAAGGAAAATAATCAGGAAAACTACACTCAAAGAGAAACTCTAAACTCCAAATATACTACTCATACTTTCATTTGAAAATATTCACAGCTTCTCCAATTTTATTTTATTTTATTTGGCCAAAAGGAAATGTAAAGTCCTTACATACCTAGTTCAGATGCTATCTGACTTACTACATCATACATGAGCTTCTCTAAAAACATGTCAGCGTCCAGTAACAAATCCATTTTTACACATAGAATCACTCAGACGTGTTACTGGCTACGTTACTTAACGTCACTAAGATACTCTGAGAAGTACTAAGTCGCAGGCACCTCGTGCTTTCCCGAACTCACACACGCTGTTAGTGTGTTATTTTCCAACACATGAGGGTCCAACATGGAGCCACAGACACAAATGACATGAAACACAGACAGGACCCAGAAAGTGCCCCGGCTCCATGAGGCCATGCTCCCCGGACCTTCTTCTCCCAGGAAGACGGTCCATTAATTCTCAGACTCTCAACTCAAAGAGGTATGTATCTCAAAAAATGTTTAGAACTATTCCCACTCCGTCTGATGAACTGAACAGATATACATGGACTTCTCATGTAAAAGGAGCGTTAAACTAATCTTCGGGACACAGATCAACGTAGGCCAGGAGGAAACCAGAACCGGGCCAGATGGAGGAGACACTGCACGATGCTGAACTTGCCTAGATTTCTGGAGCTGACTTTCTGCAAGAGCATCCTGGCCGTAGTTGACGTCAGCCGGGCTCTCATCACGGGCCAGGCAGGCATTCCGCCGAGAGCTGTGTACACGTCAGCTCCTCAGGCCTCACAATGATCATGTGAGATGAGCTGCTCTCCACCGTACAAAAAGGGAATGCAGGCTTGGCAAGGTCATTCACCTGCCCAAGGTCACAGAGCTCGGATTCTGTGTACCATGAGAGCATAATTTGAGAATTCTCTGGACACCGACCTCTCTACAAGATAGTCCTTTTCATCTTAACTTTGCCAGTTGTCCAAAAAACAAACTTAACCCTAAGTAGAAGTCAGTCCAGATTTTTTCGTCACGCCATTTGTGTATTCAGAACCCAAAACTGTCCTCTTGCAGAAATGTCTACGGGTACCACCCACACCGACACACTGAAACTTTAAAGGCTGTATTTTGCTCACGAGTAATCAATCTATAGAGTTGGCGTCCGCGAGCGGAGCCCCGCCTCCGCCGGGTCGGGAGCCGGGGAGTCGGCGTCCGGGAGCCTCCGGCAGACAAGAGCAAGTAGCACTGTCAGAACTCGTAAACACTCCCCAGTGGAGCGCCACCACTGGTGGTTCTGCATGAGGAGTCTGAATGCCACACTGAGCCGCCGAGACTTGAGGCGCAGCAGGCGGATCTGCGGGAACCCCGCGCAGGGACAGCCAGGAGTCCAGGAGCCCGCAGCCAAGGGACAGGGCCATAAGAGCTATTCTGGAACAGCTTCAAACCTCCCGCATGGAAGCAAATAGCAGACATTCATGTGACTCCAAGGGCGTATGTAAGATACAAGCAGACCAGCCACGAGGAGGCAGGTCTGGGGGTCGGCCTGCAGAACCTTCCAGCACTCAGGGCCACCCAGCCATGAGCGTGCTGCCCTAAGGGGCAGAAGGCTCCCTCCGGCTGAACGGTTAGCCTCTGCTCAGGGACCGCCCACCCCTCAGGAATGCCTACTTTGATCAAGATATTCCGAGGGGGTCAATTACAAAGGGTCCCAGGGACTTCTCTGGGGTGATGGAAATAGTCTCTATCCTGACCACACTGCGGTTACATGGTCAAATAAGGCTGTCGTAACTCCAGAACTGTAGAGCTAAGAGGGATGCACTGTACTACACGTAGATTACGCTTCAACAAATACCTAAAATTGCTGAGGTCTCTTCTTGGGCTAAATTCTGGACTTGCCTTTATTAATATGCATCTAGGGTGACCTACCATCTGTCCCAGTTTGCCTGGGACTTCCCCAGGACGTGGGGCTTTTGGTGCTAAAACAGGTTAAGTCCCACGCAAAGGGGATGATGTAGTTCCCCTACCTGCATCTCAAAATTCTTTTATGTCCTCCCGTCACAGAGCGGCTGCAATGACCATGGGCTGATGGGGCCCACGCTGACCCACAGCTGCTGACTCACAAGTGAGAAACAACAGCTTACTGTTTAAGGAGCTCAGAGAGGTACCTACAAAAGTAAGCAACTGCTCGATTTTTCATTCAAACGAACTCCAGAGCTTTTCAGAATACACAGAGAAATGTACACAACACGTACAGTGTCTCTCCTATGATCTCTGCCGATTTCTACCTCCATCTTTTTTTTTTTTCTGAAAGATTTTATTTATTTGAGAGAGAGAGAAACATAGAGAGACACCATGAGCAGGGGGAGGAGGAGAAGCAGGCTCCCCCCCCGAGCATGGTCCTGGGATTGGGGCCCCAGCCAAAGGCAGGCACTTAACTGACTGAGTCACCCAGGTGTCCCTACCTCCCTCATCTTTATATAAGCAAGAAGTCCATCTAAATCAGCAGTGAGAGGAAATTCAGTGCGGAAGTTAAACACTGAAAGCACGAGCTCCGGAATCCGGCTGCTGGAAGACAGTAAGGCCACACCACCACCTCAAGCTGACACGAGACTCTAACCACTGCGCAGAGCCCTGCACATCGTGGGCCGGCGTCAGACATGCGCCAGTACTTCATTCACAGCGTTGGGGAAGTCGGGTTAGGCTGAGCCTACGATCACAGCTCGGCACTCACCCACTCTGACCGCATTCTCCGCTTCGCTTCTGGGGACGGCACGAATATGCCAGGATCTTGAACATATAGGTGAAGGCGCTGCCATCAGGAGGCTTGGTGATGAAGACGCTCTGGCCGCAGAGGAAGACCAGGAAAGCAATGCCGATGCAGACCGCTGGGATGAGGTAGCCGGTCACAAAGCCCACGTTCTGCTGAACGTAGGCGATGCCTCCCAGAGAAATGATTGCTCCCAGATTAATGCTCCAATAAAACCAATTAAAAAACCTTCTTGTGGCTTCTGGACCTCGGTCTTTAACCTAAAACAACAGTGAAGAAACAGACTTTGAAATGTGGTAATCTGCAAGGATGAAAAGCCTGTAAAATGAAGTACTATGGTCACTGTCATCATGGCAGTCTGTAAGAAACGCAGCACAATCAGCTGGTGCTTACAGAGACGCTCAGAATCCCCGACAAAGGAGCACCTTAAACTTCAATCACTACACTCTCTGCGTAGTGTTTTTCTTAAGTGTGCTCACATCCAAGAAATCCAAGAGAGTTTCTCAAAGTGACATCTGAGCACCGCCTGCTCTGGAAACACTAGAATGCTCCCTAAAAGTGCCGATTCACAAGGCTCTCAGGCCATACTTACCGAGTCATCCTCTCTGGGGTTGGGGGCCAGGAATTGGCCTTTTAAACACTTTCCAGGTGACCTCTACTCACAGGTAAGTTTTAGAACCACCACTTTTAGAGCTGGATAGCTCCACGCCTTGATCAATCTGGGGCACGGAGAAAATTCCAGACTGAAACTAACACTAGATGCTATTTCAGTCCAGGAAGGCTATGGAGGGGATCAGGAGACATGCTGGAAAGGACAGAGATTCCTGGAGGGCTCAATAACCACTCATTTCCTGAACTTCGGCAGAAGCGCCGGGTAACATTCCCCCCAGGACCACTGCGATGGGCCCCACGGTGCCGGTGGCGCTCCACGTGTGGGCAGGCGCCCCACACGCCTTCCCTTCTCCCCATGACGTCCACGTCTACACGGACACCACTCCACTCTAGCCGGTGATCTCATACCATTTCTAAAAAAGCTTACTAGCTAAAGGTCGACGCTGGGACGCATACAGAGACGGTCCTAGGCTTGCTGTCCTAGGAACCTCTGTTGTCTCCTCCTTATGTTACAAGTTATCGAAAGGCTGATTTCTGTCAGGACAGATCTGACATGTTCCACAGAACAATCTCCACCAGCAGAGCACAAAGGTTTTCAATGGGGGCCCAAACAACCAAGTGCCAGATACAAAAAAGCACCTTGTTAGCAGTCATATAACTTGATACAATATCATAACCTCTATTTTTTTGAAATTGCAGGTATAAAACAGTCAAAATTGTATGCTCCTCAAAAAAAAAAAAAAATTTTAATCCAAAATAATTAAGTATGGCTACTGCATGATTTCTGTGTGTTGGCAACACACATGCCTGGGCTAATGACATGGTAACCAGCATCACAACCTGAAAATCTGAGTTTTAAATAAACCACAGGTTCTCAGGAGGAACTTCAACTTGCCTCCCGCCCATGTTAGATCTGGATGGAGGTCCTGGACCAAATGCTGGCATGAGGACAGAATGAATGAGTCGTCCTGGGAATTTCTTATTTCTGAGAGAGCTCTTCATGGGGACACAAAGCATATTAATGTTACTAAACTAGACGCAAATATTCACACTATCCAAAGACAGACCAGAGAAAAGAAAAAATCGTAAGCAGAGAAATGGTTATAGAGAAAATATAACTAAATATATAAGAACCAGTAATGGGGGGGTTGGCGCTCAGCAAGCCTGAAAACGAAGAGGGCCGGTAAACAGAACATCTAAATTAACGCAGACAACGTGCGAGTTGGCCGACGCACATCAGGCCCTTTTCGTCACCTGTGACGACACTGCACACATCGTCCTGTGTGAACTTGGCAGTCAACCGCTTTGAACATCCACGTCAAATTTTCTCTGTTACTTTGGAAATCGAAGCCTCTTACTAAGGCCCTAAATAACTACATACCAGTGATTTTTTTCTACAAATGGGAAGCCGGCTCCTATAAACTGCAAATCACATGCTCTGTGCCCTGAGCTGGCGAGCCGGCAGCCAGTCACATTACATCATCACCCGCGCAGGGGCCTCTGCCCTCCCCAAGCGAGGGTAAACAGCCTCTCATGTGACTGGTCAAGATGCCACCGCAGTCAGCTCAGAAAAGCCCAGCTAAAAGAACAGAGTCGAGTACAGTAAGTCCCACAGTTGCTGGTCTGGAAAAATTCCTTCAAATGCACAAGACTGCCCCTTTTTTTCTACTAGGAAAATAAATGTATCATTTGCTCTCTACATCTGTAAAGTAAGCTTTTCTTCTTTCAGTTCGCTATTTGAAAGGACAATGTGCCCTTTGAAACAGGTGAAGCTCTGGTGAGAATGAAGGCACTGCATGATTTCTGTCAGCGTGGCTCACCTTGGCATCTTTAGCGCCCCATCTTCTGTCCTAAGCCAGAGGACCCCCCCAAAGCTGCAGAGCTTGACCCCGCTCATCTCGTTTAGAACACTCCCTAAAGGCCCTAGATCAGAGATAAAGGGGGGGGGAGTGACAGAGAAGCATAAAAAGTACCTTAGAAACACAAATAGACTTCCTCAAAACAAGGAGAGCCAGGAGATGAGGAGCTGACTCACCCTGAGGACCAGACCGGCAGGCTTCCCACCCAGACGGGTCTCGAAGCCACACCTGCTCCACCAAGCCGGCAGCACCGGCCGCGGAGCCAGCACCCTGGCAGAAGGGTACCAACGTTTCCCTTCTGAACGCTTTGTCACTGACGCAGCCCACATACAAAACAATTCACCGTCTTGAGACGTACAACCCCGTGGTTTGAGCCTGCCCACACTTGAGCAACCACAAGCACTATGCAATTCCACATTTCATCACACCACCGAAAAATCCTGTTCCTTCACAAGCACTTCCCATTCGCTCTCCACTGGCCCCTGGCTACCACTCCTCTTCCAGTCTTTATGGATTTGTCCATTCCGGGCACTTTTGTACAAGAGGAATGAAAGGACATGTAATCTTCCATGTCTGGATCTACCACTTGGCATAGCGTTTCCAGCCTTCATCCCACTCTAGCACGTACCAGCGCTCACGGCTGAGGGATGTGCCGGTGCGCGGAGGGACCCCACCGACTTTATCCGTGCATCACTTCGAGGACATCTCAAATTTGTACTTCGATGTTGTGATCTTATGCAAAAGTTGAAGGAATAGTAAAACATACACTTTTATATACCCTTCACCTAGATCCTTGGTTCTCTTTTTCTGTAGCTATAAATGAAATACTCTTTAGGCTGAATGATTTAAAAGTAAGTTGCAACATGATGACATTTCACCCCACGTGAATCTAAAAACAAAGCCAAGGAGGACACATGTTGGGGTGAGCACATGCAAGTAATGAATCGTTGAACACTACAACAAAAACTTACGATGTACTATAATGTTGGCTAACTGAACACACTGAAAAATTAAAACAAATAAAAATAAAAACAAATATTTGAAGAGATTAGGCTAGTTATCCTGTAGAGGGGAGCATTTTTTAATGTCCAAGTGTTACTATGCATCAAAAAAGTTCCTGTTCTGTCACGCATTCTCGATACCCTCTACAAGACCACGCATTCCTTTATGAAACGTTAATTGCTGGTCCATCACCGACTGGAGGGAACACACACAGAAGTCCGACCGCCTGGGTCCAAACCCAGCTCCCACTCCCCTGCTGAGGTTCTGGGAGGTCAAACCTTCTCCCCTGGTGCTTCCGGTAAAACAGACAAGTGCAGTCCGTAAACCGTCCTGAGGCTCCGATAAGGCAGTGTAACAAGGACAGTGAGGAGCATGACAAACACTGATGTGGCTCGTGGCCCACGTGGTCGGTCTTGAAAGGTGCTTCCCTATGCTGCCAATGCTGTGCCTTCACTGCCGGCACCCACGGCCGAAGCCACGAGCCTGGGCCCGGAGGCCCACCTCCGCCCCCACGGCACGGTGTCGCACAGGGCCCATCTGGAAGCCACGGTTAAGGCAGCCATCAAGAAATCAGGCCCAGACCACACCCTGGCTCGACCACTCACTACAGCAAAGAGAAGTCATGTTCTGTGCGTCCATCTCCTTGCTGGAAAAGTGGGTATGAGGTTCCCACGAGGTCCAACGAGTTCAGGGTGTAAAGCACATTTCCTGGTGCAGAGAAGGAAGAATTCGGGACACGAGGCAGCTATCGTTCCCAACACCATTAGAAGGTGCCACCTTGTTGTAATGGGCAGCCTGACGTGGGCCCTTCACTTAAAGCTCAGATTTAAAGGACAGGCTCCTGCATCCCGGCTCAGTCACGTACTAGCCGTGTGACTTGGGGCAAATGATTTACCCCCTCAAGCCTTGGTTTCGTCATCTGTAAAATGGGCACAACAGCAGCAGGGGTGTCGTGAGGACTGATGAAGTACTGAGCACAGGGCTGGAGCACAGCAAGTCAGCAGTAGAATCACATGGTTATTCAGCACAAAAACCCAGGGATCACCTCCCCACCGCCGTCTCCACGTCCACGGAGTCCACCCGAGTCCAACCCCCCTAACTGGGCCGGTGTAACGGACTCCCACCTGGCACGCCTGTGGTCCTCACTTCCCTCGCTGAGCTCCACGCCACGCGTCACAAACCTCTTCTGGGACGGGCAGGGCCTAAGTAGTCTAGGTTCTGAGACACGCAGTCTCCGTCACAGCTCCCCAGTGCTGCCACGGCACCGTGAAAGCAGCCCCAGCACAGACTAGTGTGCGACCAGCAACAGGCAGGGCCGCTCCAATAAAGCTTTATTTACGGAGACTGAAATCTGAATTTCATAAAAGTCTCCCTTGTCACAGAAGACTTTGTGCTTTTTTCCGAACGCTCGGCGACCTACAGCCATTCTCATTCTTAGCTTGTGGGCCCTCCAAAAACAGGAAGTAGACCAGATGCGGCTGTCAGGCCTCAGCTGCCGGGCGCACACCTGCGCCCTAGGAGCCCCTTTTAGAAACGACCACCGGAGCATATTACCTCCCACGCGCCGGACGCACAAAGGCTTCCTGCTTTATTCAAAACACACCTCAAGGCCTTCTAAAGGCGCCGCAGGACCCGGCCCCAGCCTACCACTTATCTCCCCATTTGTTTCTGAGAGGCATCTGACATACAACCTTAGGGGACTTCCAGCGCGTGCGGCCCGTGCTGCCTGGACACATGCATCCACTGCAGCGCGACTGTCACTGAAGCGGCTTCAGCAACAACAGCACCGGGCTCTCCCCGGCCCTGGGCCGCTGCACCTGTTGCTGGCGTGTCCCGGAAAGCTCTTCCCCCCGCCGCGACCTCGGACAGCCTTCAGATCTCCGCTCCCAGAGCCACCTCGCCATCACTCCCAAAGGGCCCCTCCCCAGAAGAGAGCGCCCTCCATCCGCGCGGCCATCTCTCCCCAGCGCCCGCGGCTGCGGGCGTCGGCGGGCGGGCCCGTCCCCGCACCCGGCGCGCACCTGGGCGCACCCGGCGCACCGCGCGGCGCTCACCTGGTCGGCGCCGAAGGGCGTGACGTTGGCCTTGACCGCGCCCACGCCCAGGCCGACGAGCGCCAGCGCACCGAGCGCGGCGGGCGCGCAGTAGCGGGCGGGCGCGTCGGGGCAGGGCGGCGCCGAGCAGTTGCGGACGCGCGTGGGGCGCGGGGCCCCGCAGAGCGCGGCGCGCGTGGCGGGCGCGGCCAGCAGCGGGAAGGCCAGCATGCCGAGCAGGTAGAGCGCCAGGCTGAGCAGGATGGCGCGCGCGCGGCCGAGCTGCGCGTCGGCCAGCCAGCCGCCGAACGGCGACACCAGGTAGGCGAGGCCCATGAAGAGCAGCAGCGCCTGGCTGGCCTGCGCGCCCTCCCAGCCGAACGGCGCGCCGTTCAGGAACAGCACCAGGTTGGCCGTGACGCCGTAGAAGGCGGCGCGCTCCAGCAGCTCCGTCAGCAGCACGGCCGCGCACGCCGCGCGCCGGCCCGCGAACGCCTCCCGCCGCGCGCCCAGCAGCGGCGCCCGCTCGCCCGCCGCGCCCTCCATGCGCCCGCCGCCGCCCGGCCCGCCGCGCCGCGCCACAGCCGCTCCGGCCGCCGCCGCCCTTCTCACGAGACCCGCCCGTCTACGCCTCGGCCCGCCCCCGCGGCGTCCCTATTGGCTGCCGCCGCCGCCGCCCTTCTCGCGAGACCTGCCCGGCCACGCCTCGGCCCGCCCGCCCGGTGCCCCCATTGGCCGCAGCCGCCGGGACTTCCGGTTCTGGCCGGAAGCCCGGCCGGGGGGTGGGTGGGCCCCGCTTCCGCCGTGAGTGGTGCGCTGGGGGCCCGGCGTTCCCACCCGCGGTATTTAAAGCGGAATGGCGCCTGGCACTGCCAAGCGTCAAGCCCCCGGCCACGGAAACGTAGGCCCTTGTTGGCCCCGGACTCTGCCCGCTCTCCAGGCTGATTTGCGAAGCTGGCGCCTGCCCCGGGCTCCTTGGCGCCCCGGGACGGGGTTTCTCTGCAGGCGCACGGCTGACTTCGGGGGCTGATGGTTCTGTGTCGTGCGCTGCCCTGTGCGCGGTGGACGGCGAGCGGCACCCCTGGCCTCCGCCGTGCGCCGGTGCCGGTTCCACGCCGCTCGCCGGGCTGGCAGCCACGCTGTCGGGAGGCATTCCCAGTGGCCCCCACGAAGGACCGCTGTCCCAGAAGCCAGGCTCAGCCTGTGTCCTTGTCACACGGATGGCTTCCCGCTTCCCTTCAACCCTCAGGGGTCCACTGCCTGTAAGCGTTTCGCGACCGTCCCGTCTAAAGTGGGTCCCGCCCCCGGCCCAGTGCCCTGTTGCAGTGTCTCCGTGGCGCCTGCCGCGGTTTTTGTGTCTTCCTTCGCCCCTTTCCCCGGCGTGTACTGGTCCCCACAGTCCTGGCTCCACAGGGGCAGGGTTCTAATGTGTCTTCTTCCTCACCGCGCCCAGAGCACCTGCAACAGTGACCGGCACATGGGGGAGCGGAGCAGTGTCCGTAAGAACTGGCCCGAGCGTGGCTTCCGACGTGGGACCCACGGCTGAGTGATGGGACTCGCGCGGGGCCAGTGCTTCTAACTGCCTCTGTCTTCACGGCCAGCTGAGAGAAGCGTGGAGCCGTTCCCTGGGCAGTGGGCTTGCAGGTAGGTCACCTGGATAAGACGTCCTTCCTTGAAGTAGCTTGTATTCACTTCTTTATGTTCCTAAGTGAGTGACCCCTAGACTGATGGCCCCAGCAGGCAGGAAATACTTAATATTTAAAGAGGGGATCATCGAACGCCAGTGTAGGACCTTCACACCCAGTCCATTAATGCCAGTCATCCCCAGCCCTTAGCTCAAATGTCACATTTCTGTTCCCCCCAGAACAGGGCGCATCCCTTTTCATATGTCATTAGGGTACCCTATTCGATATCTTCACAACACCGTATTAATTAATGATCACGTATTTTGTGAAATGGTTTAATATCTGTCTTCCAACCTGGGAGGGCTGTGATTTTGTTTGTCCGTTACTGTATTCCAAGAAAATAGCACAACCCCTGCCAACGATAAATACATGTGGGAATGAATGAGTGAATATTTGTTGATTTTTAAATGGTGCCAAAAGAGCATTTTATGTTTTCTTTTTTTTTTTTTTGAGACTCCCCTGATGTTCTAAAGTGTACATTAGTATCCTAATTTAACTGAAGGGCGAGGCACGTAAGATTTCTGTCCAGGATCACACACCTAGTAGGCAGTAGAGCTCAGTCTTAAATAAAGGGCTTTTACTCAATTCCTAGTACAATGCAGTGCTTTTTCCACATTCTGGCTGGAACATGAGACAGATCCTCCAAGTATTTGTTAAAAGACTGATAAAGCTGACACTCTCTGGCAAAGTGCAGAGTAAATATGGGGGTAAAAGTGAAGCCATTTGACTTGGTTCACGTGATGATTTAGTGTGAAGCTCTGTCTAGTGCAGATGTGCCATCTTGGATGACGCAGACTAACTCAGTTGGATTATCTCAGCTGAGAAGTGTAGAGCGAAGTGAATAAAGTGGGTGTGGCAGTTACGGAGGTCAGGATGTACCCTGAGGCACTTTGAGCAGCTCCTGGTCCTGGGGAGAAGCTGGGTATACCCTGCAGTCTCTGACACCAGGAAGTTGCAAAAACAGTCCAGCAGGAAGAAATGGTTTGGTTTGTTTGCAGTGTTTTGTAAAAACCACTCTGAGAATGTGGCAGAGTATCCCTGGCCAGGTCTGGGCCTGAGCCTTAGGAAGGTCTCGCAGCTTCTCCTTTGGTGCCTTGGAAGCCCTGAACCACCATTGAAGCAGCCCAGGCACCTTGCCAGAGAGACCACGTGTCGAAGAAGAGTCTGCAACTATGTTGAGAGGAGGTCCCCATCATCCCAGCCGACCTGCCGGCCCAAGGAAGCCACTCAAGTCACCAACAGCAAGCCCAGCAGAAACTGCCCAGCTGAGCCTCAGCCCAGTTGGCAGAATTGTGAACAAATGAAATACTTGTTATTTTGAACCCCTAAGTTCAGGGCAGGATTGTTAGCAGCATCGGATGATGAAAACACACCTGTCCTCTCCCATGGCCGTCATCTGCTGACACCAGGTAGCAGTCACTGTCTGATGTGGGGCATACACTCTCCAGCTTACTTCAGGCCCGCTCACTCTCTGTTGTCTTTATTTTCTTACCGCGGAGAATTCTTCTCTCTTTGCGCTGTCTGGTGCACTAGCCGGTAGCCACGTGTGGCAGTTTGAACTTAAATTACTACAAGTTTAATAAAATGAAAAGTTCTGTGCCTCAGTCACACCAGCCACATTTCAGGTGCCCAAGAGCCTCCTGTGACTGGTGGTTACCACGGTGGAGAGCACAGTATAGATCACCCCACCTCTGCAGAAAGTTCTGTCCGACAGCACTGCCTTACACGAACGTGCAGTGTGCACCCTCCTGTGCTTCCAAACAGGATTCCATTCGGCCTTCTGCTCTCAATTTGTGCTGCCCCCCCCCCCCCCGCCCCACTCCCCACCAGCTACCCATGCAGCTCAGGAAAAGCTAACTTCATCTTTGTTTCTGGATCTGACTATTCAGAACCAACGCTAGTCTCTCCTGCCTCTTCACAGTGACTGGTGTGGAAACCCAGACTGTAACCATTCAAGACAGGACATTCCCCCAGGGCCCAGCAGAGCACAAATGACATAAATTGGCCCAGTCAGCCAAAAGAAAGGACTCTTGTTCCATGACTGCAACGGAGACACACTCTTCCAAACCGGGCATGAATTCGGGAGCCGGGAGCCCTCACTGCTGCTGGCAACTGCCTCACAATCATGAGCCGAGCCAGCTCAGGACGTGGATGGCACGTGGAGAATCAGGGAGAAGTCAGATAGTAAAGATCATAAAGCTGACACTGTTCAGGCCGCTGTGTTGGGTTTTCTGTTACTTGTAGCCCAAAGCCACCTGTCATGGCAAGCAGGAAAATAAAAGAATAAGAGAGGGCAGCCTGAATTTTCCCTCACACTTGGTCCAGTTTGCTCGTAGAGTTTCTGCCTGGCCCATATAATCAGTGTGTTTTTAGCCCCTGTGCTAAGCCCCAACGATGATAGTGCTAAAGAGCTGATGTAAGTTGACTCTCACCACTTTATGGTGTAAACTTGGAATATGCCCCTGTTCCTGAAAGTAATCGTGGGAGTCTCTCCTTTACACCTCAAATAAATAAGTACATGACCTAACTCACACAGCTGGCGTGTGGACGAAAGGTAACATGGTCTTACAAAGTATAGTTTTGTGAGCAGTCCCTTCACCTCAAGGGCTCTCTGGGAAACAGGACCTTACTGCAAGGTCGCTTGTGGTGTGGACTGGAAGGCACCGTTTGCTCTGATGCAGGACCTTTCCTTCTCCGTCACTACCCTGTCCCCTGTCCCTGCTCAGTGCAGAGCCCAGAGGAGATGCCTTCTGATGGAGTGAATTCAGAAACCAGTGGGGACCGAGGACATTTCAGGGGCCGTCGACTTTTTCACGGTGTTTCTGCTTCTCATTTCACATCTGCGTGGCTCATCCTGTGCCGCCATACAGCTCTATCTGCTGGCTCATAGCTTCTGCTTTCTCAAAACGTGGGTCTCCAAGTGGCCATCCTGGACGTCCTGGGCTGTCTGTACATCACTAACCAGCCCTTCTCCACCTGTCATCACTGCTCAGTGTCAGTACGCGTGGCCGATGCTTCTGCTGTCCTGCTTCCCCAGTTCCATCCCAGGGACCACGACAGGCCCAGCACGTCTCTGCGCCAGGCCACGGCGTGACGCATCAGCTGCATTAAAGTCAGGCCATCCGTCCATCTCTTGACTCTCCTCGGGTAAAAAGTTGTTGTAAGTTCTGGTTATTTCTGGGAGTCCCTGTTGTCACAGTTCTGTCTGGCTGCAAAGCATGTAGGTAAAAGCAGAAAATATGAGAAGTAAAAACAGAGTCAACCTGTGGGATGGAGTCAGGCCTTATTTTCTTGAGCCCAAAACAAAGTCACACTAACCTGCTGTTGTGAGAATTAATTCAGCTTTCAGAATGACTTGCGTTTTATTTTTACAGGGGAGATGAGAGTGTGTGGCCAGGAAGATGGGTTTTGGTTTGACTTTTTTCAAACACTCGTTTTCTTCGACCCTTGTGAGTAGCAACCTCTACTTCTTGGGTTCCTTTTCTCCTGTGCTTTAAATAGCCATGAGACATCTGCAACAGGCAGGCATTAACCGACGGAAAGGGGGAGGGAGGAGAGAGAAAAGGAACTTCTGCTTCCTTCCTTTTGAAGAAGTGCAAGACATGGGGCCGCACCTGCCCATTCTCTTTCGATTCCCACTCTTACAGTTCCTTGTAAATATCTCCATTCCTGTCGCTGTGTTAAAACAGCCAGCAGCCACAGCATGTTCGTGTTTTAGATTGGGCCTTACAGAAGAGGTCCGTGGAGATGAACACGAAGGACGAGCACTAAAGCATGTGTGTGAAATGATTCAGCTTGTGGTACTAAGGGCATGCCCAACACATGGAGAAAAGAAGGGATTATTCAGTCAATTCTGTTGGGGTGAGCGACTATACACAGGGGAAAAACAGGCTTCATATTTCAGACCAGCATAAATTCCAGCATAAATTTTCTATCAAAAGCATTACATGAAACTATTGGCAAACAGAAAATCTCAGGACAGGGAACGCTTTCCTAAGCCTAACACCAAGGCCATAAGCCATTACAGAAAACATTAATTGATTTGGTTACATAAAAACTTAAAACTTATTTGCATAAAAAAGGATAAGTGCAGTTGGCAGCAAACAAACTTTGAAAATACTTGAAATACGTATGACAAAGTTAATGTCTTTATTTTATAAGTTCTTGGAATCTTACGGGATTTCTTGGGTAAATATCCAATAAATAAAACTGGCAAAGTGAATGTTCGGGCGTCGTAGAAGAGAGCGGTCCTCTGGTGCTGCTCAGCATCTCTTCTGCTAGGGGCACCTCGCTTTTCAGCTCCTGGGGTGGTGCCGGCAGGACTGGCTGTCCCCTAGGCTAGCTGTGATCATGGTCATGTGATCTAAGCCCATCCAATGTCAGGATTCCATCTGTTGAGCTACAGTGATTGGCTCAAAGACGGACCCCATTTTGGTCTAATCAGAGCTGATCCCTTGACTTATTCTGGAGGACCAGGAATGAACTGTTCCTTCTGCTCAATTTGTAATTCTAAAGATAATAAGCCTAGAGTTGCCAGGGGCCATCTTATAAAACTTAGGAATGAAACAACTCAGAAAAGAGTAGGGATGAACAGAAAAAGACCTTGTTTGAAAAAGACATGTTCCAGGTCCAGGTTCTGCCTGTCACCTAAAGTAGCTTTTTTCCTGGACATTTCAGTTGTGAGCCCATGACTTCCCTTTCTGATTAAGCAATTGTGACTTTCGGTCCCTTGCAATTGGAAAAGTTCCAGCTAATAGAAGCAATACAATACGTACACATGCACACACACACACGGGAAGAAAATGCCCTTCAAGGGGAAAAGAAAAGTCAAGTTACACCAGTAATTTAAAAATGCAGAAAGAGGGGACATGTCACTTGAGCTGAAAAATAGTCAGTGTTGGCAATTGTTGGGCAGTCAAGTGAGGGTACTCATAAATGGTCAATGGAGAGGTAAATTTGGTACAACGTTTCTAGAGGGCAGTTGACTGTTTATATCAAAACCACGTTTGCCTACACTCTGAATGTGCAGTACCACTGCTAGGAATTTAAAAATGCATGCAGAGACGGAGCTGTAAAATGTTCATCACAGTGTTGCTTCAAATAGCAAAAAAAAAAAAAAAAAAAAAAAAGGAAACAGCAAGGCACTGATTAAATTATAGGGCATGGGTACACTGGGATACTATGTAGTCATTCAAATGATGCAGGATTCTGAGGTGGAACACATTCAAGATATACTGTGTTGGTTTTCTATTGTTACAGAACAAATTACCACAACTGTGTGGCGGCTCAGGCAGCACCCGGGTCAGCTCACAGCTGTGGGCTGGTTCCCGGCTCGGGGCCTCGAGCAGAAGGGAAGGTGTGGGCTGGGCTGAGGTCTCATCTGGAGCTCTTTGTGGCTCCTGGGATCGCGGCTGATGCAGTCCCGTGAGGTGGGGAGAGGCCCGCTTCCTGCGGGCTCTCAGCTGGGCGCTACTTGCAGCCCTGAGCCCACCCGCACTCTGTGCACCTGGCCGCCTCTGGCCCCAGTGCCAGCGCAGAGACTCCAGAGGATCCCTCACACCGGCGTCTTGGAGACATCGGGAAATGCCCAGCGCCGTTCAGTGACTGGGTGAGACTCACGTTGCACGACCTCCCTATTCTAAGGGCAACTAATTTGGAAATTTAATCTACAGATTCTCTTCACCTCATCACCTGGGTGGGCATTTGATTGAATAACTGGAAGAAGGCATAAATCAGGAGGCTGGAAATCTTAGGGCCATGTTAGAATGTTGCCTGCCATGGGGCAACCCTGTCGGGACCCCTCTCCTGAGAGCTTTTTCTGTATCCTTGCTTAATAAACTTCTGTCGCTTTACTCACTAAAAAAGGGGGGGGAAATTGCCTACCACGATTATTAAGTTTTAAAAAAAAAGCAAATAACAACAAAAAACCCATATAAAGCATTTTTGCTTTTTGTAATGAAATAACAAACACAAAGCAAAGCAATGCGAGTCGTCACCAACAACAGGGTGCTGTGTCCCTGGGTCTGTACGGCGGGGCTGAAGGGACTGTGGAGCCTATACGGTCCGCACCACTTTGGGAGACGTGTACCTTCTCGAATCTCCCGTATCTCCTGTAAAGTGCTGAGGACAGTAGTACCTGCCACCTAGGGTCGGGGGGAGGACTGAGGGAGGGATACTGGAGAGTGCTCAGGGCACTGCCAGCTGTGTGATGGGCACCATGATTTGTTCATTGAGTCTGGAAAAACTTGAGACCAAAGTATTCATAGTGGTTATCTTAGGGCGGTGGGATTCTGTGTGATGTTATCTGTGTGTGTTAATCATATGTGAGTGTGTAATATAAATGAAAAAGGGGCGCCTGGGTGGCTCAGTCGGTTAAGTGTCCAACTCTGGATTTAGGTTCAGGTCATGATCTCAGGTCATGAGACAGACCCCTGCATCAGGCTCTGCACTCAGTGGGGGGTTGCCTTGAGATTCTCTCTCTTTCTGCCCCTCCCGCTGCTCACATGCTCATGCTCCCTCTCTCTCTCTCAAGTTAAATCTTAAAAAAAAATAGTAAATGAAAAGTTTAAAAGAATAAACACGGGTCAGTACTTACAACAGGGTGTTGTTAGCAGCAGTTAACCTCTGATGTGCAGTGATGGGACCTCCATCTCCCGCATCGTGAGAACCGTGAAGCCCTAAAGCTGCAGCAGAGCTCTCAGACGTCCTGCCCCAGTTGGCAACGAGGAGAAGCTTTGGGATGAGCGTCCTTGCGCTGCAGAGCTAAGAACGCAGTACACCCCACCTTCAGCACAGCAATGGGAAGAAAGGCCCACTTTTTTGCCAAAAGCTCAAAGGGAAAATCGTTTAGTTCTGGTTGACTTCCCCATGTTCCTTAAGCAAGACTGGAAGAAACTAGTTACTTTAGACCAACAGCTTGCTTTTGTATTTGGTCACATTCAAGTGCTGTCCGTGAAAGACAGGAAGAGAGAGCCTAACAGTTCTGCCTGCGCCTTCTGTATTTAGGAAGATCTCTCTCCCTGTCTCCCCCCCCCCCCCGCCCCCCGCTCACACACATACACACACATCCCATAGTTGTAGTTCTCAGTATGGTGGGGAAGAATGATCCTACAGAGATTGGAATCTGCTAGAAAAAGAGAAGGAGAGTGCCCCACTTGTTAATGTCATGAAGGAAAAAAAAGAAGAAAAAAAGATGTCAGGTGCTGATTTTTATCATGAGCCATTTCTAAAGTCAATATGCCCACGGTGCTCTCCCCTGAAATGCTATCACTTTTATACAGGGTAGATAATAAACTTTCATTTTCCTTGGTGCCATGAACTAGAGAAATAGTCTGAGTAAACACTATGATGAAAGAAAAAACAGATTTTGCTTTACATCTATTTTAAGACCCTTATATTAGAAGTATCTGGAGAAATCTTATGAGAGGCTTACAACCTTTTCTGTTCTAGCTGTGCCCCCCCCAGTAATTATTTCTATATTATCCCATAATAACACATTTTTTGTCTTTGTACCCTTTTCTATTATCTACTTGGGAGAATCATAAAAGACTTCACCAAAATGAACTAATTAGCTATGATACTGTGTAGTCTTTCTCGTCTTATAAATGGGTAAGCTGAAGCAATGAATGAATAAAGTAATGGGCCCTCAAAGATATGTCAGAACCTCTTACCTTACAGGCGTATTTCAGAAAAATCCAATAAAAGTGAATTTCAGCCTAGGAAATCCTATTGCAGCACTGACTTCCATTAAAAAAATCAGGAATGCATTATCATAGGAATAAAATTTCACAGCAGTGCACAGTCAGTGATTTCATTTAATTCAGCAAACATCTACCAAGTGCCTTCTCCACCCACGACATGGTCCCAGGCAAGTGGAAGTTGGAGCATGACTGCGCTCAGACCCCTGGAGACGAAGGGGCTGGCTGCTGATTATTATGCAGACTGGGACCAGTATAGGGGAAGGGACAAAGAGCCATGGGGGTACAAGTGGGGAATAAATAGTCCCTTGTGTGGGAGTCAGGGCCTTCATACACACAGTCATTTTTGAAATGGGCCAGTTAGTGGGTCGAGTGGTTGCCCCGAAAAAGGTATGTCCACACCCAGGTCCTCAGGACCTGTGTTCTCTCTTAGTGACCATTGGATGCAGGGGACAGCGCGCCCAGCTAGCAGACCCTACTTCCCGGCTGCCGTGGATGGAAGATGGGGTCCTGTACTCCGTAAGATACAGGCCTCGGCCGTGTCACTCTCCAGGAGGAGCTCCTAAAGGCACCATGTCGGGTGCACCCTTGTGCCCACCCTGCCCGCTGCCTGGAGCCTGACGGATGGGCCGCACTTTACGGCCCTGTTGAGAACAAGCCGGACCCTGCGATGCTGGACGTAGAAGCCTGGGTCCCTGGTGACCGTGGAGCCACGAAATACACTTGAGTTTCTTCACATTCAGGTGGAGATCATGAAGGAATTGAAGTGAGCCTCCACCACCGTGGTGCGCTGAAGAGCTCAGGCCCCGTGTCAGATCGAACCAGGCGGCGAGACCGGTGGGACTCCGAGGCCTGGGTGCCGGCCTACAGAAGCCACCACACGGCGCTGTCCGTGCCTCAGGGTTTGGGTTCCCAAGTGGAAACTCAGAACAACCAATCACAAGTAGCCAACCAGGCTTTCAGCTGGAGCCAATTAACATACTTCCTTTGCTTCAGCATTTTCCGTATGAAAGTCTCTCCTGGAGCTGCTGCCCCTCCCCCAGCAACCATTTCCAGTTCAGTAGTGCTCCATGGGGTCAACTTTGGCTCAAATAAACTGAAAAAATCTTACTATGTCTCAGTTTATCTTTTAACACATCTGAAGGGGCAGACAGCTCCTTCTTAGATCTAGTGGATGGTGGAAATGGTTTAGGATTGCCACATCTCTGATTTTTCAAGCCATTCCAGAGACCCTGGTCCTGACACCCCTGGGGCAGACTCTGAGCACCCTGGCGCCGGTGAGGCCGTCCGTGGTTCCTGAGGGAGGGCATCTGCAGTCCCCGCTGCCGCCGGTCCCTGTGGGAGGGGACCCAAAATCACCGCCGGTGCCAGTCCCCAAGGGAGCAGACCTACAGTCCACCCGTGATCTCTTCTGGTTCCCCTGGGAGGGACCCGAGGAACCCCCCCCCCGGTGCTGGTCCCGTGGGAGCGGTCCTTGTACAAATGCCCCGGTCCCCGTGGGAGCGGCCTCGCGCTACCCCCTCCCCCCGCTTCCCGCGCGCCGGGCACCCGGTGCCAGGAGCGGCGAGCGCGGGCGCGGCCTCAGGAGCGGCGGGCGGGACCGACCCAGCGCCACCGCTCGCCGCCCGGGCGCCCGCCCGCCCCCCTCCCCCCGGTCCGCGTCCCCGCCCCCGTCCCCCTCCCCCCGGTCCGCGTCCCCGCCCCGGTCCGCGCTCCCGCCCCCGCCTCCGGGCCAGGTCCGCGGCGGCGGCGGCGGCGGCGGCGGCAGGCGGCCGATGGCCGGGCGGCGGCGGGGACGACGGCGGCATGCGGCTCCTGTTTCTGGCCGTACTGCGGCGGCACACGGGCAACGCCGTCACGGCCGAGCGCGTCCGGTAGGTGCGGCGCCGGGGAGCATCGCCTTGTGAGCGCGGGGCGCTCGCTGGGGCCGCCGCGACCGCGCGCCCAAACGGACGGGCCGGCGCGCAGGGGCCCGGGCGGGCGCGAGGCGGCGGCGGACCCGGGGGCGCGGGCAGGTGGGGGCCGTGCGCGCGCAGGGCCCGGCCTCTGGGGTTGTCCGGGGTGGGGGGGACCCCGCGTAGGATCCCGCACTGGGGCAGGACGGCGGGGAGAAGGCGCCGCAGGGGCTGCCGGGCTGCTCCGCGCGCACGTCTTCCGCGCCTGGTTCACTGATGCTTTCCGTGCGTCCGGAGCGCCCTAGGCTTGGGGACCCAGGAGGAGAGCCGAGGTCAGGTGTGCGTGACGCCTGCACTGCCGTGGGGCAGAAGCCAGCAGACGCGCACGCATGTCTGCGGGACCGACGCAGTGCATGGAACCTAACAGCGTTAGGGCTGCTCGCGCACGGGAGCGGTTCAGGCAGGGAGGCCCCGCGGAGGCCTCCCGCCCAAGTGCCGTTCGTGCAGAACCCTGAGTGCGAAGGAGGGTCCCTGGAAGCCTGGAGCTGGCGAGGGTTTCCAGGCCCAGGGTGCAGCCAACGTGCCAGCGCTCCCTCGTCCTCCGGGTGGGCCCTGCTGTCCGCGGGGGCCTCCCTCGTCCTCCGGGTGGGCCCTGCTGTCCGCGGGGGCCTCCCTCGTCCTCCGGGTGGGCCCTGCTGTCCGCGGGGGCCTCCCTCGTCCTCCGGGTGGGCCCTGCTGTCCGCGGGGGCCTCCCTCGTCCTCCGGGTGGGCCCTGCTGTCCGCGGGGGCCTCCCTCGTCCTCCGGGTGGGCCCTGCTGTCCGCGGGGGCCTCCCTCGTCCTCCGGGTGGGCCCTGCTGTCCGCGGGGGCCTCCCTCCTCCGCTCCCAGCATACCCTGTTCCATCCTCCTCCTCCTGTGTGCTCACCTTCTCAACACTTACCTTCTGCTGCAATGATCTTGTCATATGCTTATTTGTGTTTTTTCTCTTCTCCTCTCTGCACTGTAAGCCCCTCAGGGCACGCACAGACCAGATTAGTGCCTGAAGCTTAATGGACAGTTGTGGTGGTTGTTTTTAACTGACTTGCTTCATGAAATTTCTCAACTTACTTCCCCTCGGTGGGTCTGCTTCCCCATCATTAAAATGAACGACTTGGGGCAAAGCCAACCCTTTAATGTCCCTTTCCACTTAAAGATGTTACAGTTCTCCTCCAGATTGTAAGTGGCAATGATTGATAGAGGATAAATCAGTTTTCTGAGGTTTACGATTAGGATTTCACAACGAGGATTTTCAGCATACAGGTTTATCTTAAGTCTAATTTCAGTGCCCCTGCTTTCACTCATGGGCACACAGCGGGAGGAAGTGCCCTGCGGCCTCTGCGCTGATGAAGCACATTCTAGCAGGGGAGACAGACTACGGGAGTCCGCAGAATTAAAGGAGGCAGTTTCGGATGGTGGTTAGGGCCACAGGCGGGCCGGGCTGGGAGCCCTTCTGACTTGGTGATAGTTAAGCTCAGACCTCTGTGACCAAAAGCAGCAGCTCGCTCCGATCTGGGAAGATGGTTCGGGAGTAGGTAATAGCAAGAGCACAGGTCCTGAGGCCAGACCGAGGTTGACAAGCCTGAGAAGCAGAAGGCCAGGTCCTCTGGAACCTAGTGCTTCCGGTGGGGGGGGGGGGGCAGTGCCGGGAAGGGGGGTCAGAGAGAGATGCCAGATCCTGCTAGGGAACTAGAGAAAGCATCTCTTTGTTTAACATTTGCTCCCGATGTGAACTGTACATATGAACCCCAATATTCCAAAGGCCCCTAGGCGCCCCCAGCCAGAGGGCCATTAGGAGAAGTAGGCAGGCGTGGCCATGGGGACCGCTGACATTTAGTGGGGGTGCAGGCCCCTTGAGCTGCTTGTCCTTGGTTTTCCTGGCTGTGCACGAAGCGTGACAACAAGGGCTCTTTGTGCTCTGGTCTCTTCAGAGCCAGCCTTGTCTCCCCTTCACTCTGGAGGGAGCGCAGAAAAGGAAAAATCAGTAGTTGCCAAAGACATCTTGGGTCCTGTGAAAACCGAGGCTCCTTGAGGAAAGAATGCCAGGTGTCCTGGAAGGGGAGGGGACAGGGGTTCCTATGGTGACAGACATTCTTGTGGAGCTAGAGCATCTCCTCACACTTTCCCTGCCAAAGACCCCTCTAGCCCTCAAGTGACCCTGGGCCGTGGGGGAGGGAGCCCCCCAAATGAATAAGATTGGAGTTGCCTTCAGTCTAGCAGAGGAGGGGTGTGAGTTAGATAAGATTGGACTTTTAAAAAGAAGACGTGGGTCCATTCTTGGGCATCTGTTTGTAGTTGTAAATTAACGCCGGGTCCGTAAATAGCATTGCGGGATCGTGATGAGTGCACGGATAGGAAGGTACAGGTGCCCTGGGAGCACGTAGGCAGGCGGCCCCTCCCGGGCCAGAGGTGGGAGAGACTCCGGGCATCACAGACTGATGGAAGACACGAGCTCCAGAGCAGGGCTCCCGCCTTCCCGTGCGGGCCCCCCGGCAGCTGAGATGGAGGCCAGGTTACGTAGATGCTTAGCCGCTCAGAGTTCTTACCCGCGAAGAGGGGATGCTATTACCTGCCTCACAGGTTTGTTACGAGAATCAAACATGAGTTAATACATTTTCAGTGTTTAGTACGCATTTAATAAGCGTGAGCGATTCATGATACCATGGACCTTAACTGGCCAGGTGGGCACGGGCTGGTGTGAAGGGAGGATGGGTGTCTCAGGCGAAGGGCCAGCAGGTGGGATCAAGGGGGAGAGCAAGTCCTCTCCGTATCTGACTTGTGTGGCCTTAGCAATGCCAAATACGCTAGATGAGTGATGCCCAGTGGGATCCGGGGCTGGAAGGATGTGCAGAGGAGGGAGGAATGATTTTGCCCCTGGGGGACATTGGGCAGTGTCTGGTTGTCATGCTGGGCGTGAGGGGCCCCTGGCGTGTCTTGGGTAGAGGCCAGGGGTGCCACTAGACACCCTACAGTGCCCAGGATGGCCCCCACGGCGGAGACTCATCCAGCCCAAAATGTCAGTAGTGCTGAGACAAACCCCACTCTGGGTGGAGTGGGTAGACATGGCTGGAGACGTGGGCAGGACCCATGTCATCCGGGACCTGCGGTTTTGGGCCACGAACAGAATGAAGCCACCAAAAGTGATCCAGTTTTTTTTTAAGATTTTATTTATTTGACAGAGAGAGACACAGCGAGAGAGGGAACACAAGCAGAGGGAGCGGGAGAGGGAGAAGCAGGCTTCCCGCTGAGCAGGGAGCCCGATGCGGGGCTCGATCCCAGGACCCCGGGACCATGACCTGAGCTGAAGGCAGACACCTAACGACTGAGCCACCCAGGCGCCCCAAAAGCGATCCAGTTTTGAAGAAGGTCGTTTGAGCTGTGTTTTGGAGGGTGGATTGGGGGGGCAGAGGAGGTGAGCATTTGAGTCTGACATACTTCAGAAGTAAAGGAAACAGGGCTTGGCTGTTGAACGTGGAGTGTGTCAAATGCCAAAACCACAACTATTTAGTAAGGAGTTTGATGTCCTTTATTCAAGGGAAAACGACCCACAGATCAGGGATGCCCTGCCTCACCAGCCGGTCGCACTTCCATGGGATTTGGGGCTAGAGCGAGGTTCATGGAGCCTTAGAAGCGGCTCGGCGGGGACAGGCCTGCTGGCTGGGCGGCTGGGGCTCCTCTAGAGCTAGCAAGCCCTGCCGGCGACGGGCAGGTGAGCTGGCTAAACCAAGCTGGAGGAGCCTGACTGGCCCATGTTAGGTTTCCTCGACAGAGATGCATTTCCTGGCCGACTGCAGCTCGGGTTTGGGACGTGGGCCAGGCCACCGGGCAGCCTCCGTGTTTTGTGGGTCCTGCTGGATGCAGTGGTTTAGCCGGTGTAGGCGGCAGCTGGGAGGAGGGTGTGTGGGAGGAACGGTGTGTGTGGGGATCGGTAAGCAGAGTGACTGTTTTATTGTCTCTGCAGCACTTTGCCCTCCCATAGACCTGCGTGCCAGGTGGGAGAGTCCGTTCACCTTGTGCCTGGCCCAGCGGCTGTTAGTTCACCTTTCCACATACCCTCATCGGGCACCTCCTTCTGGAGTGGCTTCTGAAGCCCTGCGAATGTTAGAGGGTTTGTTCGTTAGCGTGAGGCATTCAGGAATAATTATCGCTGTTGAGGGTCTTTGGTTTGCTGGAAGGGCTAAGGGGGCCCCTGTGTGAACACGAGGTTGGGGAGCCTGCGCCCCTGTCCCCACTGCGGCGCCACACTCCACCGCCCGGGTTGGCTGGTCTGGCTCTCAGAGCGGCCCAGCGAGGGGACCGTGTTCCCCGCCCCCCTCCCATCCCCTGCAGCTGCAGCCACTTCCCAGAAGAACCTGACAGTGACCCTGATAGTGCCTCTGAGTCAGGCAGATGTGTTCAGGTCAGTTCCTAACAACAAAGGTCTCAAGGAAAAGCTGCTCTGGTAAGTTAAAAACAGGGTCAGGAACCTGGGGAACAAAGTTCTCTAGAGAACAAAGTTCACTTCACGGGTGATGCAGAAATAAATTGCACAAGTAATGGATGTGAAAAAAAATATTCACAGAGTTGTTGTAGAGAAATAGTGGTGGGTCCACAGTTTGAAAGGGCGCTGAACTCGGTGGGAGGCTGGTCCGCAGAGCCCTGGACTGATCAGCCAAGGCTGGGCCGGGCTGGGCCCACGGGCCAACCAGACGCAGTGGCTGTTTCGTGAGGAAAATCTGGGGGACAGGGCGGTGCCCTGGGGCGCTGGTTGCCGCCTCCCCATCCCCCCACGGCAGTGGCAGAGCTGGGCAGTTGGACGGGGACCCAAAGGTACGCAGTCTCCGGCCGCTCCCAGGAAAGGGTTTCCGACCCCCGTCGTACACGGTGCTCGCCAGAGTACCGGCGCCAGGCCCGCGGTTTTGTCGGCAAAGCCCCTCGGGGTCAGGCCGCTCCGGTCGGAGGAGGGAATTCTGAGGGTCAGTGCGGCCCGTGGATGCACACGTTGGCATCTGTACGAACGTGGGGAGCTGGCCTGGAGCCCAGGGTGCGGCCGCTTGTTCTCGTCCTCCCTCTGAACAGGTGCGCGGGGCAACGGAAGCAAACAGACGCGGTGCGGGAAGGCGTGTCGGGGACGGGGACGGAGCGGAGAAGTGCAGAGCGGCCCGCACCCAGGCCAGGGCCCACTGCCATCCCCGCCGCTGCTGCTCCTCGGACCTCTGGATTCTGCTGTGATCGCCCGGCCCTTGGAGAGAAGAAGAGCCCAAAGGGAAGTTCCCTGGGCTTCTAGCTCTTCTTTAGCAGACGCCAAGGAAACTTCGGACGTCTGTGAAGTCAGTAGGAAAAGGCTTTATCGCTGTTCCCCCTCAAGTAATAGTTTTTGAAAGTTACTTAATATTTTCATTCAGCTAGTATTTATTATTGAGCGTCTCCAGTAGGGCATGGTGCCCGAGGGTGCCCTCTGTCTCCCGAGCACACGGCCATCAGCTCTGTGCTCAGCAGGTGATTGCAGAGAAGGTTCTAGCATTCCTGCATGGCAGACGAACAACATATATTTGCAGAAATGGCTGTTAATTGCCTTGTGATCAGTGAAGAAGAAGTGCAGGGTGATGAAAGGAGCAGGCCTTCTGGAGGGTCTGGGGAGCTCCCCTGAGAAATAGCTCTTTCTTTCTCCTACAGTTTGCTTTATTGAGATATAGTTCACATACCAAAAAAATTCACACTTTCAAGGTGTGCAATTTAGTGGTTTTTAGTATATTCGTAAAGTCTCGCAGTCATCGCTGCGGTCTGATTCACCAGCTGCCCCAGCCCCCACTCGTCTGCTCTCCATCTGCGTGGCTCTCTTTCTTCTGCACGCTCCTGTAAATGGGACCCCCCCTCTGCGGCCCTTCCCAAGGACCGTGCGTACGCATCACTGCCGAACCCTCTGATAGCCGAGGCGTTCCAGGGGTGGGCGCCACGTTGTGTCTGTCCCATCCTCGATCCCCGGGTGGAGGCCACTTGGGAGGTGGAAGGGAATAGTGCACACGTTGATGGATGAGCTAGGTAGTGAATGACTCTCTAAGCCGGAGCCCGGCAGGTGAGCTCGGTGAGGACCGAGATAGCTGGGAATGGCATTCCCGGCCATGGGAACCATGTGTGCGGAGGCCCAGGGGCGGGAGAAGCAGAGGCACCCGAGTGCGGCCCGAGAGTCGCTGGCTTGGCAGGTGGAGCCACGGTGAGGGTTCTGGACGCGGAGCGCTCACAGGACCGCAGGCCTGGGAGAGGAGAGGGCTGGTTCTGCGGCCCGGTGAGCACCCAGCCCCGTGTTCACGGAGTGCGGCCACAGGCCTGCGGGTGGCTGTGTGCTTCGAGCACGCCCCGTGTGCCCGTCTGACCCCGGGGACGCCTCTGGCCCAGAGTGGGGCCCACGCGTGTCAGAGCGAGGGCTGCGACGGGCACACATGGGGCTGGGAAGCAGGTGGCTCTGGGGGAGCCAAGGGAGGGGCGTGTTCAAGTTCCAAGAGTGGGTAGCCACCCCGGTGATGCGAGGGGTCCCTGAAGTCATGGGCCCGGGCCGCGGCCGTCCCACCCACCGCACTCTCCCATGTCACTGCAGCGGCAGGCACCAGGAGGTGGGTGGCTGGGGCGTCCTGGGCTTGCCTTGCCAGACGCACCTCGGGCGCTACTAAAGGCCAGCAGAGGAGGGGTTAAGGTGTTGACAAGCAACTCACTAGACCGACAGGAAAAGGAATCCTCGTGGGGCTGGGAGGACACACAGGAGGGGCTGCTGGTGGCAGGCGTGGAGGCCGGGTCTGGGAGCTCTCTGAGGTCAGAGGTCTTTGTGGTTGGAGTGATTGAGGAGCCTGGGGGAAAGATACGATTGTGGTCAGAGACTGGATGACTTTTAAGAGCTGGATGTAGCAAGCAGGTTATATATCAAACGCCAGTAAAAGCTCTAAGCTGCTTGTCTGCAGTGGTATCAGAGATTTTCAGCTTTGAGTAAGTGGACACCCAACCCCAACTGCCTGGACAATGAAGGGAATTTAGCGGCTTATCCTATAAAAGGTCTGGAGGTGGGGCAGTCTTCAGGCTTGATTTTGCACCTAAGATGCTAAGGACAGGAGTCTGCTTCTTGCCCCTTCTGGGGTCCACTTCCCATTCTTGCTAGGTTTTCCTTGCCGGCACCTCCCATGTCAGGCCTTGCAAGAAGAGTCTGAGTCTCTGTAGGTGCAAGTGAGGGCCCCCAAGTCCCAGAGCTGCACGTCTGTGGTGGGAGGACAGCGAGCCGGGGTGCTCTGATTGCCCTGAGCCAGCAGGAGCACCCCTACCTGGGGCTAGGGCGCTTCCCACTCAGATGGGTGACAGGGACATTCTGGGTTTGGGGAAGAGGGGACCTGGGAATGCACACTCCAGAGGCCACAGAAAGGGCCGGTGTGAGAGCTTCACTAATTCTCATAAAGGAAAGGGGAAAGCAGACGGCAGACGTCCATGAACTTTTGAAGATTTAAGGGAATAACAAATGTTGGCACTGAAGGAGCAAGAAATACATTTGGGAACATTAAAATCAGGAAGTTTTCCATAGAAATTCAAATACCAATCCTCTCGGTAAAATGGGAGAACCGGCAATGGTGCGGAGCGTGTCTGCCTGGTACCGATGGAAGCAGCGTGAATGCCCCTGTCAGTTTACGTATTCTAGTGGTCACATTAAACAAAGCACAAAGGAATGGATAAAATTAATTGTAATATGTTCTTTTGAACTCAGTATTTCCAAATATCATGTCAACATGTCCTCACTACAGAAATTATTAGTGAGCCGTGTGCATATTTTACACTTGGCGCATCTCTCTTCAGGCGAGCTCATCACGCCTCCTGGTTTTCACTAGCCTCCCCCACCCCCTGCCATTCACACTTCATTAGCCCCATCTCAGCAGACACTGGGGCTTGGGACACTTCCTGATCTGGTCATTTTGCCTGTTTTCTCATGGAACTTTGCATTCTTTTAAAAAGACTGGCTTCACCACAGTAATCTCTTGCGCACCAGAATCCCACTTAAAAGGTAGATAGACTTTACGGTTTAGAAAACACATTGGCAGCACTCTTCTAAGCAGCACGCTGTCCCACAGATGTGTGATTCCCTCACTTAACCCACACAAGGTTACGGGGGCAGTGTCCTCTCTAGCTCACCTTTCCAAACTGGAGCCTGTGAATTTGTGCAGGCCGTCACGCAAGGGCCTTCGTCTTCATGAGCACCCTCATCATTCCAAGACCAGCATGATTTCTTTTACACATCAGGAATTCTTGAAATACTGTCCGGAGAGCACCATTTTACCCCAGCCCCGCCGACTGTCCCCCACCAGAAACCACATCCCTGCTTCTCCCCGTAGGTGCTGTGCTGTGTCACTGGGCCTGGCCGGGGGCTCGCACTCTGACGGGCCCACGGGGTGGGACAGCCCCGAGGAGTACTAGGGCCCTGTTCCCATCTCAGGGTCACACAGGGTCACATGGGGATAGAACAGAATGCAGTGTGTCGCCTGCCCTCGTTAAGTTCCTCCTGCAATTTTTTCAATCCAGACATCATAGTTTATGCAAATTTGCGTAAGTTAAACACACAAATGATCAAGGTTCTCTATTCCCTCAGTTAAAGAGGATGGTTTTCAGCCAGGTGGAAGCAGGTAAATCCTATTGAATCTGGAGTCGGGCATGTGCAGATAGGTTCATCTCTTCCTAGAACTGCCAAATAATGCTTAAGATCTCTTAATTTGTGAGAGATGCTTTCCTTCTCAAAACAGCCTTCAGTCGGGATGCCTACGTGGCTCAGTCGGTTAAGCATCTGCTTTTGGCTCAGGTCATGATCTCAGGATCCTGGGATCGGGTCCCGCATCGGGTTCTCCCCTCAGCGAGGAATCTGCTTCTCCCTCTGCTCCTCCCCACCGCTCGTGTTCTCTCTCTCTCAAATAAATAAATAAAACCTTAAAAAAAAAAAAGCCTTCAAATAAACCAGAACTCCTTAGACATATTAGGTGCTCACAGAGTTTATTTGAATCAAATGATCACTTAAAGAAGGAAGAGGGACAGAGCAGCTTAAAGACATTAAAAGTCAACCAGAAACAAGGGTAAACTCTTAGTCATAGAGAATTAAGATTAAAAAAAATTATTTTGGAATATTTATAAGATCATAACATTAGTGTTGAAATGCCATTTAAAAATATGTTTAAAAGACCAAGAACAACCCATTATATGTACCTAACCACCTCCATTCCATATGTCCTATCTTATCAATTCTGCATAAGACAGAAATCTCTCAGGAATGGATTCTCTAAGTAGAAATCAAACTGCTTCTTTTCCATTTATCAACACATTTGTTTTTGGTTTCTCATTTCCTAGAGTTTTAAGAAAATGGAATAACAATTACTCACCCATGTTCAGAAGCAGGCTGGATTCTTATTTTTGTAAAATACTAAATTTGAGGCTGATGCGAGCTGGCTCTGCTTGTCCCTTGCTCACAGCCCTTCCAGAAGAGTTGAGGTGGGGTGAGGTGGGGAGGGGCAGTGTTCCCGGCTGATAATGATTGATCAGCATTAACAGTGGAAATGATAAGATCAAGATACTCCTTGTACTTCAATAGCTTAAGCAAGATCTCCACTTTTCTTATTTGCCCAGGGACAGCTGCAGCATCGTGCATTTAATTACAGAGAGAGAGAGAACAATTATCATTTGCAGAGTAGTGCAGGTGATGATGCTCACCCTACTCCCCAGAGTGGGTGTGAGCAAGATGTTTGAATCTGCTGTTCCCTCAAGAGTTCCTGAGCTTGTGTGTGGCTCCCACATCGCAAACAACTTGGCCATTTTATGACCACTTTGCTTGAAGATTCTAGCTCCTTCATTCTTTTATTCTTATCCTTATTTGCTTTGTACACTATTGCCCCTAAATGCAAGCCAGCTAATTCACCTAGCTAAAGAAATAACAATCAGTTTTATGGCTGGAGTAAAAAAAAAAAAAAAAAAGAAGGGCTATGTTGGATTTGGACTTTGTACTAGAGCGACTTCCGGATGATTTTAGAGATGCTCGAGGGTAATTTTCAGGGAACTTGATGGTCACCTACGTGCTGGCTTTGTAATGGAAGCCTAAGTGCGATGTGAAGGATCCTGAGCGAGACAGACTCCACATGATGGCAGTGGGGGGACAGATGTGTGGTGGGAGCGGGGGCTGTGGGATCTCACAGGAGCTCGCGTTAAGAAATGGACAGTCGTGGCCATGGGCACTCAGAATGCACGCCGAACTGGGCATCTTCCGAGTGGAAGAGCGGGTCTGGAGCTAAGGTGGGTGGAGTGGGGGGTGGCCGGCATGCGGGCTGTGAAGGGCGCCCACCGCGTGCCCGGCTAAGGCGTTTGGACTTGATCCCAGAGACACATTCAGTCATCAGTTCATTCAAGAAGCAAGGCAGATTCGGGCCCCATTCTCACAGAGTTGACGCTGAGCTGGCTACCCCGGGAGGCCCGGGTGGGTTCGTTGATGTAAGGGGCACACACGCCTCCAACAATTGTAAAATGTAACATCTGCCCGTCCGTAAAACCCACAAAAGGGCGTGTCCGTTTCTCCTCCGTAGACATAATCACTGCTGCCTATTTCTTATGTGTCCTACAGATATTCCGTGCACACATACTATATATATATATATATATATATATATATATATATATACACAAAATACTCTTCACTTGGCTCGCTCTTCACTAATGACGTTCTCTTGGCGTTGATTCTAAATTACACTTGACCCTTGAACCACTCGGGGTTGAAACTGCACAGGTCCACTTACATGTGGAGTTTTTTTCTATAAATACAGTATAGGACTATAAATATATTTTCTCTTCCTTATGATTTCCCAAGTAACCTTTTCTGTTCTCCAGTTTATTGTAAGAATACAGTACGTAATACGTATGACATGCGCCATCTGTGTTAATCAACTGTTTATGTTGGTGGGAAGGCTTCCAGTCAGCAGGAGGCGGTTAGTGAAGTTTTGGGGGAGTCAGAGTTACATGTGGATTTCTGACTGCGTGTGGAGGGGTGACGCCCCAACCCCCACGTTGTTCAGGAGTCCCCTGTATTTCACGGCGACCTCCTGCATCCCTTTAATGGCGGCAGAGCTTGATGGTGTCGAATGTGCCCTAATACAGCGAGTCCCCTGCTGACACGCACCGAGGTTGTGTCCAGTCTGGGAAGTGAGACGCAGCTGCAGAGCCTTGTCTTGGGGGTGTGTTTTTGCACGCATATCCAAGGGTAGTTTGGGAATTGATTCCTAGAAGTGGAAGTGTTTGGTGACAGTTTGTGCATCTGAAGTACCCTAGCTGCGGCTTCACAGCCCACCAAAGAGTTTGTTCCAGTTTACCCGCTCAGAGTAATGGACAGGAGTGTTTATTTCACGAAGCCTTAGGCAGACTTCTGATCTTTACAAATATTCTATGTAAAAAAGATGACTGAAGTCCAGCACCATTTCCTGTATCTAAAAGCCCAGCTGAATTTCTTTTTTGAGGGCCCACAATTTTAGGTCCATCCCTAATTTGCCATCAAGTTGTTACTTGTTTTTTTTTTTTTCTTCTTCTTCTGATTGATTTATGAGAACTCTTTATTTATTAAGTAAATTAGCTTCTTTCTTTCTGTTAAGTGTTTTAAGTAGTTTTTCTCAGTTTCTTACCTATCTTTTGATTTTGCTCATGCTGTCATCATTCAGAAAATTTCTTTTATTAGATTTGTATTTTAGATTTATGTTACAAGGAACTAAACCAGGATGAGAAGAAAGACATGTTCTTGAAAGATATTTTGGAGGTAGAATGGAAAGGCCATGAAATATCTTTGGAAGCTATGATAATGGGTGACTTTGGAAGTCTTTATTAAGAACTGAATTTCAGATGCCTAAAAGCAAACTTTGAGTATCATCCATAATTAAGGGACAGGAGAAAAAATGTGGAATCAAGGAAATTAAAAAAAGGAGCTTTCTGGCCCAGCAAATGCCACTGGACACTATCGGTGTGTGCCTTTTGTCTCAGGGCTGAATTAACCCTCATCCCACTGGCCTTGGTCCCCACTGAGGTCCCAGGGATGAGACACTGGTGGGCGAATCATTATTGCCGGTGATGGTGAGCCTTGTCCTGTATTTTAGGAGGGTTGCCCCTACAGGACAATTCAGAAGATACAGTTTATTAACTTTTTGATTTAAATAATCTTTTGATTTAAGATGTTCATCCCAGTAGCCACCTGGGGCATATTTATCCTTTGCCCTCATCTTTTTCTTTCTCTGTTTATATTTTTTGGTAAAGGGACCATCTAGAAGCTGCCGGCCATGTATGTCTTCTGAAAGATGCCGCTGACCTGGAGAGCTCATCTGAAATCGCCCACCTCATCAGGGCTGAGAACCTGGAGGCAGCACTGGCTCTTCATCTCTACAGAGGAGGCCGGCTCGTGCAAGGTAACCCGCTTTCTCTGCAAGGGTGGGACACTGGAGGTCATGGAAACCAGAAGCACTTACAGCGACAAATAACACAGAGTTGAGGGGCGCCTGGGGGGCTCAGTCAGTGAAGCGTCTGCCTTCCGCTCAGGTCATGATCCCAGGGTCCTGGGATCGAGCCCCACATCGGGCTCCCTGCTCAGCAGGAAGCCTGCTTCTCCCTCTGCTGCTCCCCCTGCTCGAGCTCTCTCTCTCTCTCTCTCTCTCATGAATAAATAAAATCTTTAAAAACAAACAAACAAAACAGCTGAGATCTCAGTTCATCCTGTTTACCCGGTTCAAACCTGGGGGGAGCACCCTCATCTTCTTTGCTTTGTCCTTCTTAGGGCCTCATTTTCCAAAAGGAGGTAACTCCGATTGAGAATGGATGTATATGCCAAAGCTGTCGTACCGCATCGAGAGCTGTCGCGAACCTCCTGGGTGTACAGTTCCTCACTCAGAGTATGATTTTCAAAAGTCACACATACGCACCTCTTATAAACACAGACTGGGCACGTAGGAAACACTTTATTTCACTGACCTACTAACGAGGCAAACACTAAGATCCTGAAGTAGCTTAAAGAGCATCTGAGGAGCTGGGATTTGAGTGGGTGATTTCATGGAGAGTAGAAATTAGGTTGCTAGGTTAGCTGCGGAGCAGGGTCACGTGCGACGGGCCCTCCGGGGCATTAGTCAGGGCTCTCCAGAGACACGAGCCCAGGAGGACATGTACAGACACGCAGAAGAGGAGATTTATCACCGAGATGGGCTTACGCGACGACGGAGGCCCAGAAGTCTGGCGGCCTGCCCTCTGCAAGCTGGGAACCCTTTCCGTCCGGATCTGAAGGCCTGAGAATCGGGGGCTGCTGGTGTCAGTCGCTGTTTGAGTCGGAAAGCCGGAGAGCTGGGAGCTGGCACGGGGAGCACGGATGTCTCGGCTCAGCCTTGCCCTCCTGCTCCCGAGGCCTTGAGCAGATGGGGTAACACCCACTTGCCGCAGTGAGGGCGGCCACCTTCCTCCCTCAGTCTGCCAATTCAAATGCTAATCTCAGCCGGAAACACCCCCACAGACACACGCAGAAATAATGGTTTACCGGCTGTCGGGTTGTCCCCGAGCTCAAACACAGCGTTAACCATCACCACCGCACAGAAATGATTCACATCGCTACTTGACCCAAGCCGGCAAAGTGTGTATTTTTTTTAAGTAAGCTCTACATCCAACATGGTACTTGCGCTCGGAACCCTGAGATCCTGCCATTTGCAACGACGTGGATGGAACTGGAGGGTATTATGCTGAGCGAGGTAAGTCAGTCAGAGAAAGACAATTATCGTATGATCTCAGTCCTATGTGGGATTTAAGAAAGAAAACAGATGAACATAGTGAAAGGAAAGGAAAAATAAGATGAAAACAGAGAGGGAGGCAAACCATAAGAGACTCTTAATCACAGCAAACAAACTGAGGGTTGCTGGAGGGGAGGGGGGATGGGGTACCTGGGTGACGATACGAAACTGATGAGTCACTAAATTCTGCCCCCGGAACTAATAATACACTATATGCTAACTAAATTTAATTTAAATAAATTAAAAAAAAAAACCCAGAGTCCAATGCCCTCAGGCTGAGCCAACCAGGCACCCCAAACTGCAGAGTATTCGATGCAACTTCACAGCGTATGAGCTCTTCACTAGTAGTAAAGAGTGAAGTTGAACAACAGTACTCTCTCTCTTAAAAACTTCACTAATCAATCCACCGGGGACCTTAAAACACGGTTCCCTTGGTCGCTGAAAGGACATGTGTGCAGTCGTCGTTTGGACTTCAGCTACAGCTGGGGGCTCTTTCTTCTTAACACTCCGAGGCTGATGTGACTTCCGTGAAAGCACAGAGGCACCAGGTGAAGGCAGGAGACATTGCTTGCGTTGCAGCTGACCAGTGAGTGCCTTTTCCCAAACGTGAATTAACTGACATGGCGGTGGCAATCACATTTCGGGGGGCGGGATGTCATTTGAGGGCCAAAATGATCTACGGTCATCACAGGAGAATGGAGCTCCCGTCAGCAGAATGTGCCAAGCCTCGGAAATTTTCGGCAGTCTCATTGCTAAAGGTGACTTTCTGCCTCGCTTCCTCTTCCTGCTCCCTCCCACCTCCTGCCCCCAACAGGGACCTGGGGCTTCACCGGCTGGGGCCTCACTGCATGCTCGCTTCCTGCCTGGGCACATCGGACAAGGTGCTGTTTTTAAAACCTAAGCTGCTACATGCACACTTCAATCTCCCCCCAGCACAGAGTGAGTGTAACTAAATGATCAAGAACAAAAAGGAAACCTTCGTCCCACTTCTCATTCCAGCTGTCTAATTTGTTATCCCCGGAGACAACTAGTTATCATTCCCTTGTGTATTCTCCTGGAAATGTATTATAGGGACTGTGCTAGTTATCTGTCATTATATAACAAATTACCCCCGAAAGTGAGCGACTTGTAGCAGTGCATTTATATGTAATAGTTTCCGTGGATCTGGAATTCAGAAGCAGCTGTGCTGATTCTGTCCCAGGGTCTCGGGTGAGGTTGTAGTCAAGACCACGTAGGATGTGCTCCAGCGGAGGCTGCGTCATCTGGAGGCCTGACTGGTCCCACACGGGCCACCTGCTGTCAGCAGGAGGCCCCAGCTTCTCACCACGTGGGCCTCTGCCGAGGTTGCTGAGTGTCCTCAAGACATGGCAGCCGGCTTCTCCAAGAGAGAGCCATCGAAGAGAGAGCGCCCTGGAAGCTGATTGGCCTATTATGACCCATCCTTGGAAGCCCTAGGTTCCAGAGCATCTCCTGCTTACACCAGTCAGCCCTCTGGGGATTGGGAGGGGACCTCACTGAGCATGACCACCAGGCGCTGCCCTCCATGTAAGCCCAGGCACATATTTGTACGTATCTCCTCCTTTAAAAAAAAACATGAGTGGGAGCATGCTATAAATAGTCAGTGTCCTGCTTTTTACCACGATGCATCTGCAGATTTCTCTGCAGCCGCACATGCACAGATCTACCTCATTCTGTCAATGCTTGCGTAACCTTCCAAGCGTGGGAGCACCCATCATCTTACCAGGCTTCGATTAAGGGACATTGGAGTTGCCTTCCATGTTTTTCCCCCACAGTCATGGCAGCGAATATCTCTGTATGGACGTCTTAGCTTAGGAACCTCTGAGAATCTACCTGTGCCTCCTTACCTTTGCAACCCCGCTTGAACCATCAGCACAAACTGTCTTCTATCAGTGGGGATGGTGTTCGTGAAAGTCTTACTCCCAAGAGCTCTTTTCCTCTGAACAGGTATGACTTGGGATTCTGTTGCAAGTGTCCTGGGAAACAGAGTCTGAGGTCGATCTCAAAATAGGAAGGAAGTGTAGGGGCCAAGGTACTGTTCGTAGCTCTTAAAGCTCCTGGAATCTTTACTAGGTTGTCACTGACCGTTGTAGGTCTGTTTTGCAGTCACAAGGCTTCAGGCACTGGGGTTGATGAAATCTGTTTACCATCAGGTGTATTATTGTCCATCAAACTGCGTGTTTTTAATGTCTTGCATACATACCCGTGGAGTATGGTCTATGTCCACAAACGGGACGACGCTGTAAGTACATAGCTGAGCGAGCTTTCCAAATCAGCAGAGCTCCTCCTGCCTTTTTTCCTGGCTGTGTGGTATTCCACCAGAAGACCGCACCGTGTTTATTAAAAATCTGTCTCAGGTTTTGCTATTGCAGGTAAAGCCACAGCAAGTTTGATTGTATTTTTTACTTCATTCTGGGGGGATTTTGGTGGATTAAATTCCTCGAATAACCTGTGGCCAGAGGACTGTGTATTTTTCATTGGGATTGACAGGGACAAACTGCCCCCCAGAAAGGTCAGTCCAGTCGGTGCTCAACCAACAGACGGAAGGACCTGTTTCCTCTCGCTCTGGTCACATCACCGGGTTTTCTCCTCCAAAGTCCAGTTTTTCTCCATTTTTACCATTTCTTGGCCTTTGCTTCAACTAAATGGAGGAAAAGCACAAAGTCACCTAAAGCTTTGCCTCTCTCACAAGTGGTAGGAGGGGAGAAGCCTTCTCTAGAACCCGTGGCACGAGGGGACTGGGTCTTCCTGCTTTGGTCTAACAAATGCCAGGACCCGAAGCAGCACCACTGTTAGTAAACTTAGTTCCACTTCTGTTTATTCCCGGTTGTTGTCTCCATGGTCTTTACGTATTCCTCAGGCTCATCTCTTTGAAAGCACCCTCTCCCTGAGCAGCCAGCCATGAACAGCATCACCACCGCCATCGGCAGGTAGAGAAGGTGCTGCACACCTTGTGATTCTCACCCGACGCGTCGAGGGGCCTCTGTCCTCTCCGTTCCCTATGCTGAGCTGCCCTGTGCTGACAGCCGGCGGGGCGTGATTTCCGACGTTTCTAAGTCTTCCATGGATTCAACTATTACAGATTTTAAAGATATATTTTTTTTAAGATTTATTTTAGAGAGGGAGAGAGCATGAGCGGGAGGGGCAGAGGGAGAGAATCTCAAGCCGACTCCATGCTCAGCGCAGAGCCCGACGCGGGGCTCCATCTCACGACCTTAAGATCACAACCTGAGCCAAAACTAAGAGTCGGACACTTAACCGACTGCACCACCCAGGCGCCCCTAGATGAAACTATATTAAAATATAGAGCATTTAATGATTTAAAAAAAAGTTACATAAAAAGTTACATAATTTGGAAACTTCCCACAAGTACAAAGAGGGCAATAGAGCCCCTTGAGTTTCACTACCCAGATGTGCCCGCTGTTTCCTGGACGTATTCGGTTTTACCGATTTTGTGTTTTTCTTCAAAATTAAATTTACAGAAAAAAGATCCACTCTTACAATATAAACTTGCAACTTCTTTTAAAGAAATATTAATTAATGCTTCCTGGGCTAAGCACCGTGGATGCTGGTCTGACATTCTACCTTTCTCTGCAATTTGTGGCTGTATTTCTAAAATCGCGATCATACCACCGTTTAGCAGCCTGTCTTACCTACGGATGTTAGGAACATCTCCCCCGTCACTGAATGGTCTTTGACACATGACTAGGAACAGTCATATCCTGTTTCCACTTCCCCCCTCAACTGGAAACGACGTTGTGATGAGCAGGCGTCCACAGAGCCCGTTCGCTTTAGGATTTTCTAAGTGCGGCACGGCCTCCCCACAGGACGTATCTGTGCATTTTTACTGCAGGTACATATTGGCAATTAATAACTGGCCGCACTTACATGTCTGTGCATAGTAAATATATCTAAATAAAACCTTAACGGCATGGACAAATGGAAGCTTGCTTTTCTTTTTAAAACCAGTATTTTCTGAGTGAATAATTAAGTACATAAAATTGCTAAGAAGAATATTCAAGTGATGAGAAATAGCACCGTAATAATATTAATATTTATTGTAGCTATTTTGCAGGTACAATGCAAGTATTTTTTTTTTCTAAATATGAATCTTAATGTTTTATTTAAGTCATGGGCCAATCACCATATTAACTTTGAAGTAACACGTTGCATGTGTTCTTCCCTCTTGGACATGTCTGTGAAAGGTGTTCGACGTGTACACCCACCAGTCTTTCAAGTGCATGGGAAGAGAACTTCGGAGCTATCCCTGTCTAAAATGTAATAGAAGACTGCTCCCGTGCAGGATGCTTCCTGGGCTCTCCTTCATCTGCCCTAAATGGCACACAAAGAAAACGTGCCCAGTGATCCGACGTTGGCCGAAAACTGGATGAGAAGCGCTTTCATGAAGCTCTTTCTGTTTCTCATTGAGAATCGGCTTCAGGCTTGAACCTGCTGAGGAAGCAGGTGGAGTCAGGTGGCTGATTAAGGAGCCAGGTTCAGGAGACGGTGATGTTTTTTCTCAGCAGACTTCTGGGAATGACAAATTTTCAGCAGAGGCACTGATTGATGAAATAGGACCAGTTGCTTGGGTGGCTCCGAGTAAATGCGCTTGGAAAGTAGTTTGTAGACCACTTTTCAGGCTCAGTTCATTTCCACAAAGGCTGTTTGAAGATTTAACTTGTAGCAGGCATTGTATCAGGAGCAAGGGGTACAAAATTAATAAGCCACGGTGCCTGTTCTCGAGGATTTTCCAGTCTACAAATCAATCCTAAAGCCTATGATATGTAGCATGGCATCAGAGTAGGGGGATTTACTTCTGATGGACCCGGAGAAGCCTTCAGAGAGGAGGGCCTGCCTGAGTGAGGTTTTGAAGGGTCAGTAGGAGTTTGCAGACATTTTATATGCATCATTCTATAGCAGAGGACTTCTAGAATTTTCCACTCATAATTATGGATGCATTGCCATTAAGACTAACACGCTACTGGGCGCCTGGGTGGCTCAGTCGATTAGGCGTCTGCCTTCAGCTCGGGTCATGATCCCAGGTTCCTGGGATCGAGCCCCGCATCGGGCTCCCTGCTCCGCGGGAAGCCTGCTTCTCCCTCTCCCACTCCCCCTGCTTGTGTTCCCTCTCTCACTGTGTCTCTCTCTGTCAAATAAATGAATAGGATCTTTAAAAAAAAAAAAGACAAACACGCTACTTATTTAAAGCTTTGTTTTCTCATCAATAGAATGAATATTGAAAAAATAGGAAAGCAAATGAAATATCCCACATTCCATTCCTCCGAGTGCTAATTTAATTCAGAGAGCCTCTGGATTTATATATTTAAAAACGTGTTCGGCAGAAAGCACGGTGACACCAGCATCACATACAAAGTCCGTCCTGTGTCTGTGCGTCGTACGCAGGGAGTCACTGAAGCGCACGAGTAAGTCAGCTAGTTAGCTTGACCTCCGCTTCACAGACGAGCTGGCCGAGGTTCAGAGAACCCTGGTGACTCGCTCAAAGCCGTGCGTTTTCCAAGTGGAGAACCAGGTTCTGACCCAGGATGGTCTGGAGTCAAAGTCTGACGTTTTTTCTCACTCAGTTTGAGCTGATGTATTTGAGCGGTTGCCAGTAGGCAGGCCGCTCACTTAATTACTGAACGTTCTCGTCGCCTCGGAGCAGCGTCTGTGATGCTCGGTGTAGATCTTTCTGGTGGCTACTGTTCTGTCTTTGGAGAGTTCACTGGCAAAAGGCTTTTTCTGCGATTTTCCTGACCCTAATTTTCCTAAACTGGCAGTTTTTATGGGGGGGGTGCTGTATTAGTTTCCTACTGCACTGTCACGATTCACCACAAACCCAGTGCATAAGACGCACGTCTATTGTCCTGTAGCTCGAGGCCGGAAGCGGAAGGGGGTCTCCCGTGACTAAAACCAAGATGCTGGCGGGACTGTTTCTTCGTGGAGGCTTCTGTGGCAAATCCGCTTCCTTATTTTCCGCCTCATGGAGGGACCCACACTCCCCGGTTCACGGCCCCTCCCATCCTCAGAGTCCGCACTGGCCGGGCCAGTCCCCCCCGGCCCGACACGGCAGCTTGGGGAGCTCCTCCTCTGCCTGCCTCCTCCACGTGTAAGGACCCTGTGATTACACCGCCCCACCTGGATGGTCCAGGATAATCTCTCCCCTTCAGGGTTAGCGGACTGGCACCCTCAATTCTAAATAGTCTAATTTGCCTTTCCCCTGAAACATTCCTAGGATCCAGGAATTAGGAACAGACATCTTTGGGGGTCATTATTCTTCCCACCTCGCACCTCCCTCCGGCCCCCAGAGATTCGTGTCGGTCCCACATGCTAAACCCATTCACTGTCGCTCAACATCCCCGTGTGCTGCGTATTCATTCACTGAATTTATATATATATATACACACACATATATGGATGTTTATTGTTTTTACACAGTACATGAATACTGTGTTAACCAGCTTGCCCTTGATTTTTCTCATGTGGTAGATTTTTTTTCAGTCTTTTTATGTCCGTGTACACATACACACAACCCCGTATGCTTCCATTTTTTTTTTTTTTTTAAAGGCTGGTCTTCACCGACGCATCTGAGTTGTCTCCCATCTTCTGCTCTCCCTAGCAGCCTCGCTGTGCCTGTGGGCTTTAGTATCTAGAGGCTGAATTCGTAGCCGTCAGATTCCTGGGAAGAGCCAGCTCACCAGAGAGAAAAAAGAGAATCTGCTCATTTGCATTGACAGGAATAATTATAAGGCAGATAAAAGGAAAGAAGAGTACCCTTTGAGTGACCTACTGAATCGCAGGAGGGATGGCTCGTTCGAGAAAGCCCAGTATGAACGCTCCTCTTAGGTCTGGTCTACTTGGTGGTTTGCCAGCCAGCGTCTCTTGAAATTTTTGGTTGACCTTTGGAAGTCCCTATGGAGTGGCTTCTGCTGAGCACACCATTTAGCTCGATCTGTGCACGCCTGATGCCTCACTCGTCTGTGCTCGTCAAACCTCCCTTGACTAAGCCTGTCACCGGCACAGAACAGACTTGCTCCCACACGTCACACGCACTGTGTGTGGCTCGCAGGACAGAGAGCTGCATGCTCCCTGAAGTCCTCGTGGCCTGGGCGCCCTCGAGAGCACGGCACCTGCTGCTGGGAGCCCCAGCCGGGCTGCATTTAACCTGCTCTTTTTCTGTCATAGATGCCCATTTCCCGGGAGCAGTCAGCTTGGTTTTGATAGATGGTGGCCAGCACTATTTTTCATTTGTTAAAATGTAAAGCTAATTGATTTTAAATGGTGCTGGCACCGGTGGTCTGACATGATTAATCCCCATGTCATGTTGTGTATAACAGTGATTCCTATTCTGCTGCTCAGGTAAGCTGGATAAAATGAAACAAACACCAAAACACGGTCCCCCAAGCTGAGGGAACACGGTTTCGCATTTGCTCTGGGACGGGATGGTGAGGGCTGTTTCCAAAGCTACGCTCTGCTTCGTTAACTGTCATAATCTTGCAGGTCACGGAATCCCTTTTGGAATCATCTTTGGTGGAACTGATTTGAATGAAGATGTTAACCAGAGAGAAAAAAATGAAGTGATGGGAAAGGTCCTCGAAGAAGCCAGGTAATGCTGATGAGAACCTCACAGGAGTTAAGCATTTGGGGGGAGTTCGCTGAAACCAAAAGATTAGGAAGGCTGCCGTTTGGGGGAGTCCCATCTTACCATAGTAAAGCCAGTCTCTTTTTCTCATTTCATTTTTTCCTTTCATTTGCACATTTTAATTTTGCCACGAAGGGTCACGGTACACAAGTTATTGCACGGGAATAACTGTTCAGCGACAGTTCACTTTGGGCCAGCCTCCTTAGCAGTCCTGCCGGGTGGAAGGCGCCGCACTGTGGTCCACTTAGAGAACAGCACACCCCGACTCCGGCTCCTCGAGCACAGGCGTCAGCATCGACTCTCGAATGTTTGGGGCCTGGCTCTGAGCTCCGTGGATTTCTGAGCTCTGTAAAACCGTCTGGGAGGGGGTCACTGTGGGCATTTGGGGCAGCACAGTCCTTCCTCGTGGGGGCCCTGCTGCATGTCCCCGCGCCCAGCTGGTCACTGCTCGTCGGCGACACCTGCTGGCCGCTGCAGCTGCAGTCGATCACGTTTCTAGCCCCCGGGGTGGGGATTGCTGCCCCAGTCCAGAACCCAGAGCTGCACTCCCCAACATTGCCCTTGTCCGGGCATACTTAGAAAATCGTATTTGTACAGCACTGTGAACTAGAAGGACAGGCGGGGGAAAAATCACCCCCATTCCTCTGTATCACGAAGATAATGATAATACTTAACATAATAATAACAGTATAGAAATCCTCTATGTCCATATGAAAGTTGTTTAAAAAGAAGTCAAAACAAAACCCAAATAGTCACGTGGGCCTAAAGCCAAGAGCTCTTCTGTTCATCAGTGAAGAGGCGACTGGCAGGCTTCCTGGGGTGAGTCCACGGAAGGGTCGAGATGGTGCCATGTGGTCCGTCCCTCCCGGGCCACAGAGCAAGTCTTACCTGACCGTGGAATCACCCTGAATCCAAAGTTTACCAAGACCTCAACCTTTCAGCTCTTGTAAATTTTTGAATCGTTGTAAAAAAAAAAAAAAACCCAAAACAATACAAAGCAGGCAATCGATTTTTTTTTTTTTTTTGATGTGGACAAACTGCTTTATTAGTTATTTAAAAAAAAAACACTTGGTTGAGGCATGACTGACATGCAAAGAGCTGTATTTAATGTATGTATGCAGCTCGATGAGTTTGAAGATGAGTCCCCGTCGGTGAGACCATCATCAGGGTCTGTGGCATAAACACCTCTATCCCCTCCGAGAGCTTCCGCCCACCCTCTTCGTTATTATTGTCATGATAAGAGCACGTAACATGAAATCTATCCTCTTTGCACATTCCTAAGTGTATGTTACAGCATCGTTAACTGTAGGCTCCAGGAGGTCTCCAGGACCTACCCACCTTGTACAAGTGAAACTTTGTGCCCTTGGATGAATCTCTTCCTGTTCCTGTCTCCCCCGGCTCCTGGCCACCACCATCCTACTGTCTGCTTCTAGGAGTTGGACTATTTTAGATTCTCACATCAGTGGGATCATACAATATTTGTCCTTCTATGTCTGGCTCACTTCGCTGAGCATCATGTCCTCCAGGTTCATCCGTGTGGTTGCAAATGGCAGGATTTCCTCTTTCTTCAAGGCTCAATAATATTCCAGTGTATGTGTTTACTACACTTTCTTTACCCATTTGTCTGTCCATGGACATTCAGGTTGCTCCCGTGCCCCCCAATAAATGGCCAACCACGAAATGTCTGTGGCTCATCTCTAAGCCTCTCACGGTTGAGAAGCGTGGTCAGGGAATCCAGAACTCTGCGTCTTTCCGTCCCTGGAGCATTCCTGATCCTTTACAAAGGACGCACTCCAGGTTCTAGGGTGCAGCCCAAGGCAACCCCATCCCCTTTTCCTAAGGCGGGAGTCAGTCTTGCTCCTGAAAACTAGGGTTACTGTGGGGTATCATAAATGTGGCCATACAACCTTGTCCAAATAGAGAGTGTGCACGCGTGAGTGCGCGAGTGTGCACGTCAGATGGAGAGAGAGAATTACAGTAAACAAAGGTAGACAGAGTTTGGGTCGATCTTGAAACGTGATCTGTCATGATAGGTTTTCTCGATGTTGTTGCTCTTAGACTCTGAAAATTAATTACCTTTTGATTCATGCAGTTTGCACCGTCTTACGGAAGGGAAATAATTCTGCTAGGTAGAAACGATACTGAATGAATTCATCTTATGGTATTATTGTTAGCATTATTCATTGCGTTGTTATTAAAACACATTGATTTTCATTTGGGAGGAGTATTGATTGAAGTCAGTGGGCAGGGAAGTCAGATGAATCATAGATTTCTTGTCGGACAGCGTACAGCATACTTTTCTGTAAAATAAAGTATTGAACTTGTCTCGCTTTATAATGAGTTTCATTTTTAATCAAATACTTTTAAGTAGTTACATTTTTCTTATGAGGTATATTTTTGAACTTTTTTTGTATTTAAAACTTTTTTTCTGTATGGTATAGTATTGAAATTACTTCAGCATCAGCTTTTTGGCTTGTATTATAATATGATAAGTATTTGGTAATTATGAATACCAAATTAGGTAAGGAGTTTGAAACTTGTGGAGGTTGTTTTGTGAAGGATCATCCGGGTGCACCTTAGAAAAATTTAGTATTGCCCACAAATGAGCAAAAGAGAGTTTATATGAAATAAATTGCCTAAGAAATAGTTTCACAAATAGGAAATATATAGCACATGACAGGTTAGACCATGTGAAATTATAGGTCAAAATGGCTCAGTATCAGTCATTTCATACAGTTGTTCCTAAAGATGTTTTTGACCAACAAAATCACATGTGAAAGTTGAGCACGTTTTGAAATGGCAATATTCATCCCACAGGGCAAAAGTGGTAGTTTTACATTTTTTGGTAAGAAATGTGCTGTTTTTAATTTCTTTATTTTCTGAGGATTGTGGGGTCAGAAACCCTCTTATCGGTTATCTCCTAAGTAGGTGGGTATAAACCCAGGGCCAGGGTCTCTGTAGGGAGGGGCCGTAGGGACGAACATGTTACCTGCCTCTCCAGGATAAACGGAAATGAGCAAGCTCACTCAGTCCGCCCACTGACTCCCGAAATGTGTATGCGTGCACTCTTCCTGATGAAGGCCTCTCCGGGGCTCTCATTGCCTCTCTGGTTTTCAGCCGGGCCGCAGATCCCCGATGCCTGGTCCGGAGTGAACGGGGCATGCCGGCGGAAAGGGTGACGGGCTGGGGACAGTAACCGCAGCTGCTGGGCGAGGGTGCCCAAGCTCCCTCTTCTGCGGCCAGCCCCACGCACCTGCTCTTCCTTCTTCCCTCGCTCTGACCCGCGTCTGGTTGGAATGTAAGGCAGGACTCCCATCCGTGCGCTTGTTCATTTATTCAGTCTGTGGGCATTTTTGCCTGCTTGCTGGGTGCCAGGCAGGACTCCAGGGGCTGGGGGAGTCACAGCGCACAGAGTGACATCCCAGCCCACGTGGGGCAGGCATGGGGAGGTGGTCGTGCTTGCCAAAGGAGCGGATCAACCTTCCATGAGCCATCCTCAGGCTGCGCTGTGCATTTATCTAGAAACGCTGTTATGGGGTGAAAGGCATGATCCTCCTGTCACTGACCTTATTCCGTGCTCCCCAGTTTTTCTCTACTTTTGGGGTCTCCTCTTTTTTCTTTTCTTTTCTATAGGTTTGAAGCTGTCCAGTAGTCTGTTCGCTGGCCACGTGGGGTGCTCGAACCCCTCGCGGAAGTCATGCGGTGGTGTTAGTCCTGGTAGAAAACAGTAACAGGAAATATCCGTTGGGCGTTGAATTCCCTGGGGACCAGGAACTGCGGTGCCTCACGGTTTCCCACGAAGGAAGGTCCCTGCACTGTCCTTGCATTACGCCGTAGCTCTGGCTCAGAATAGTTTGTTCGCGCTCCCTGCCCACGTCCAGGGGCTCGGGGAGCGTCTCACGAGGGATGCGGGCGCACTCATCACCGCTGGGTCGGCCCGCACCAGCTGCGTGTGGGGCACAGGGGGTGAAGGCGGCCCTGGTGCGAGGGGTGATGCCCTCGGTGCCTCCCCGCCCCTCTTTGTCACGCCCACACAGAGGACAAGAGGTTTCCTCATTCCTCCATTCATTCCTCCTTAAATCCGGGGCATGTGAATGACTGGCGGGGATGGGTGGAAGGTGGTGGGGAGGGAAGGCTCGGAGAAGACAGGCAGGGGAAGGGGGGCTCCTCCAGGAAGGAGCCCACCCTTTGGGGTGGGAAGGAATCGACCGTTACGGCTTCTTGGCCGTGACCACTGTTACTGTGGAGTCTGCCTTGTGGTGATTTTCCATTTCCACTACTCCTTCTGCATTTATTCCCTGGAATTCTGAAAGGAAGAGCTGTTCCTGTTGGCCCCATGTGCTAGTCACTTCTTTGTGTAGATCACTATGGACACATGGGTATTTATTTTATTTTACTCTATGGGATACCCGTCACTGTGATGTATTTGGGCACTAAATCGTGCCCGCCTTGGCCACGGGGAGATGCTGTGAGCTGACTCTGGTGTCCTCCCAGCCTGCCCTCACCAGTTTCGGGCAATTTCTCACCGCCTGGCCACCATAGGACGTTCCTGGTTCATCCCATGTGTATCCGGCCCTACTTCTGGAAACAGCCATTACTTGATGAACGTACACATTAACATTCCTGATCCATGTGCATTCAGCGAATTTTGAAGACTTCAGCCCAGCCTTCCCGCTGAAGCCAGTGGACCGGAGAGCCAGTCCTTGGATGTTCCGAGGGGATTAACTAAATCCTCTGCCTCTCCCCTGCATCTGGCTTTCTGACTTTTTCCCTGCTTCTCTGACCTTGCATGGAAGGAACAACAACAAAAAACTGAAATGTGGAGCTCCAGGTGTTTATTTCGTGTATACACAACTTGTTTTGATGTGAGTGGAGATTGAACCGGAGGGCCGCTGACCGCACGTGATGAAGATGGATGGCACTTGAAATTCAGCTTCTTACCTTGTCTCTCACAATTTGTTCCAAAGAGCTGTTCCCTAGTTACGTTAATTGAATTCTGCCCTAATTGTTTTCCTTATTTTTGTTCATCTTACTAGATTTGCTGTCGCTTTCACAGAGTCGATGAAGGAAGCGGCGCAGACACAGTGGGTACGTGTTGATTTTGCTGTCGTGCTGGCTGAGCTGGGGAGGCGGCGGGGGCAGCTGGGGAGGCGGCGGGGGCAGCTGGGGAGGCGGCAGGGGCAGCTGGGGAGGCGGCAGGGGTGAGGGCTGCGTGGCACTTGGATGGGAACGGACAGTGTTTCTGTTGTGGCCACCAGAGTGTATGATGCATCCCGTATACTGATGGTTTTTTAATTTGTGTAGATACTCTTAAGACTTGACTTTTTTTTTTTATATTGCTGCTGAACAGCAAAAATAGCCCAATCGCCGAATCCTTTTATGTTCTGTTTTCTTTTGACGTGCTCAGAACGGGTGATTTCCAGGCTCTGCTCTAAAGGTTGCAGCTGCCCCACGTGCATGGAGAGCAGCGATCTTTTCGGTGGTAGATGTAGTTTGCGAGGTTGGACTATTTATCCGAAGAGCTTGCAGAAGAGGACTTTATAGCTCTATAAGTTAGGTCCCTTACTGACTCTGACTCGTGGTGACTTGGCGGCAGGTGGATGAGCTGGTGGGAGCTGAGCTCTCAGCGGGGAGTGAGGGAAGCCGTGGTGAGGCTGGCACCTGCAGAACAGAAGCAGCCAACCCAGGGGCCACTTTGCCCAGCGACCCACGAGCATGAGACTCCGCTGTCCGGTCGCCAGCGCTGTGGGTCCCCGTGCGGGGCCAGCTCATCCGCCGTGCCCCCGCATATGCCCTTATCACTTGTTGGCATTATTCCTGTCGGGGTGTTGTACAGGTTCTGTACTTCGTGTAGAATTTCGATCTGTAAAATCTAGCGCATGGTGACTGCCGTGTGGGGCGAGGGCGCGTGCGGTGCTCTGTGGGCCCGGTGGTCCCTGAGCAAGGCTCCGACCACTGCGCGTGCGCGGACGCACTCTTCCCTACGGCCGGATCGCGCCTACCTCCTTCTTCACATCAAACACTCCCCAGGGAGGAACTGGAGGGCAATTTTATAAACTGAAAATCTCAGAATAACAAATGACAAGCTTCCCAGTTTTCTGTTGTGCCAGTTTGGCTGTCTGGGCAGTGTCAGCACGGGGATCCCTCTCTCTTCCCGGGCCCCCACAATGCGAGCCTGTTTGCATCGTAACACAGACACACTGTTTGCCTTCCTCACCTTTGGGAACTCCGTAAAACCGCCAACCCTTCATCCTAATGAAGGCAGCAGCACCCATCTGAGCCAATCCTTGATTATTCACACCTCCCCTTGTAGTTAAAAACAAAATCACTTTCAGATCTCCTTGAAGCCATGAACAATTTTCTCAAATATGAACCTTTGAATACGTGTGTCCTGAATGTTCCGTGTGATGACACAGGAAGTGTGCATACAGCTCCGCTGCAATTCTGGATGAGGTACGGCATTTACCTGGAGGCTCTCATGTGCTGGAGTCGCAAGCTGAACCAGATACATCTTCACACGATTTTGTATCTGAAAGAATAACTGGCAGGCAAACTGGTGATTCGGATGTGGGCATCTGTTAGACAGTTTCTTAAAAACGCGTGGATCGAGCCAGTCACATTAAGCAAAACCACGGGCGATAATGTTTGAATTGTTGAGCAACTATGAGAACTTCGGAGAGCACCCTGTGGTCAGCAGCATCCCCAGGCGTAAAGACCTGCCTGGTGAGATCAGCAGTCATGTGAACAAGCGGGATTTTTGTGTTGATGTTGTGTAATTGGAAGATCTGCGTGACTCAGTGAACCTGCTCCGCCGTCCCTCGTGAGGTTCTGCAGCCGGAGAGAGCGAGCACCGGCGAGAAAGCCTTCTGGGAACTTGTGCTTGTTTAATGTTTGCTCCTGTCCTCGTGGCGCAAGCAAGTCGAGGAGTGGGGATACAGTCGTCCTCATCATGGGAGGGTCTCGAGGTGGCCCTGCAGGGGCGCGGGTGCAGGGGGATGCACTTGGTGCTTGTCCTTGCCTTCACCCTACGTGGTCGTGAGCTCCTTGAGGACAGGGACAAAGTGGGGTTCACGAGTGCATCCCCAGAGGGTAACACACATCCTCGTGTTCAATAAATATTTGTTGAATTTACCAGGGATGGACCCTTTTTTAGAACTTTTTATTACAGAAATTTCTACACAGGAGCAAAAGGAGCAAGAACAGAAGGGTGCACTGTACCCACCATCTGCTTAAGTTCTTCCATTCTTACTTAACCTACTGTCATTCTCCCCCTGGCGCAGGCACACCGCATGCACACATACATGCGCACACACGCATGCCCTCGCACACACACACACTCACAGACACATGCGCACACATGCATGCCCTCGCACACACACACAGACACATGCGCACACATGCATGCCCTCGCACACACACACACTCACAGACACATGCGCACACATGCATGCCCTCGCACACACACACACTCACAGACACATGCGCACACACGCATGCCCTCGCACACACACACACACACACAGACACATGCGCACACACGCATGCCCTCGCACACACACACACACTCACAGACACATGCGCACACACGCATGCCCTCGCACACACACACTCACAGACACATGCGCACACACGCATGCCCTCGCACACACACACACAGACACATGCACACACACGCATGCCCTCGCACACACACACAGACACATGCGCACACATGCATGCCCTCGCACACACACACTCACAGACACATGCGCACACATGCATGCCCTCGCACACACACACTCACAGACACATGCGCACACATGCATGCCCTCGCGCACACACACACACAGACACATGCGCACACATGCATGCCCTCGCACACACACACTCACAAGACACATGCGCACACATGCATGCCCTCGCACACACACTCACACACATGCGCACACATGCATGCCCTCGCACACACACACACTCACAGACACATGCGCATGCATGCATGCCCTCGCACACACACACTCAGACACATGCGCACGCATGCATGCCCTCGCACACACACAGACACATGCGCACACATGCATGCCCTCGCACACACCCACTCACAGACACATGCACATGCATGCATGCCCTCGCACACATACACACACTCAGACACATGCGCACACATGCATGCCCTCGCACACACACACACAGACACATGCACACACATGCATGCCCTCGCACACACACACACTCACAGACACATGCGCACACATGCATGCCCTCGCACACATACACACACTCACAGACACATGCGCACACATGCATGCCCTCGCACACATACACACACTCACAGACACATGCGCACACATGCATGCCCTCACACACACACACACTCACAGACACATGTGCACACATGCATGCCCTCGCACACGCACACACAGACACATGCACACACATGCATGCCCTCGCACACACACACACTCACAGACACATGCGCACACATGCATGCCCTCGCACACGCACACAGACACATGCACGCACATGCATGCCCTCGCACACACACACACTCACAGACACATGCGCACACATGCATGCCCTCGCACACACACACACTCACAGACACATGTGCACACATGCATGCCCTCGCGCACACACACACAGACACATGCGCACACACGCATGCCCTCGTGCACACACACAGACACATGCGCACACATGCATGCCCTCGCACACATACACACACTCACAGACACATGCCCACACGCACACACTTATTTTCTGGAATATTTTTTTTAAAAGTTACAGACATCGTGCCATTTTACCTGTAAATGCACTTTGATAAAGATTTCTTTAACTTAAGTACCAGGTTCTGGATAAATTTTTGTGTGGAAAGACTGAAGCACGTAAGGAGGAAATAACGTGGGACTCGAGGATATCAACATGATTTAAGATTTTGGAAGAACTCCAGTGAAGGAATTTGTAAAGGGAGAGGAGTGGACTCTCCGAGTCCCAGACGCACTGAATCAGAGACACCTACTGGACTCGGGTGTAACTATGGGGACGGCAGCTACAGCGTGAGGCTGGCCTCGGGAGAGGGCACCCGTGGAGGTTCGGAGCCCGAGTCAGCCGTGCAAAGTGCTCACTGACCGGGCGCAGTCCTTCCTCCGTGAGCTGCACGTCCACAGGCAGTGAGAAGGGAACCGGCCCGAGTGCACAGAGCAGCCCAGTCCGGGCGGGCGGGACCGTAGCGGTGAGGATGCGCCCGTGGAAGGGCCAGCTTCTGTCTCGGAGCCAAGTCCGCCCTTCGCTGTCACTCAGACACGCTGGGTGATCCTGGGTCAGGGGTCTCTGTTTTCAGAAAGATACTCTTCCAAGTATCTGACAAAGCATAAAAAAAAAAAAAAAAAATTCGAGCAGGCAGCAAAAGTTTAGTCTTCGGTGGTGATGGAAGAGACACTATAATAAAAGCTAATGATAAGGAAAGGGTGTTTCTGGTTTTAGAGTTTATAGCGGTGGGGGTTAGTTATTAGATTCGAATGTGAGCCTGTTTTTTAAATACAGCTTTCTGTCCTTTTTTTTGGTGAAAGATTTTTCAATAAAGTTCTTTTCAATACCTTTATCTGATTAGTTTTTACAAATAAAACGTATGTATAAATAATGTAAAGCTTCATTATTCAGCCACATTTATATAATTATTTTAGATGGATTTTTGTAGAGTGATGATTTTTACTTATGTATTCTGCACAGCGATGTTTCTTGAGTAATTAAGTTTGGCTCTTCATTATCGAATTGCCAGCTTTTGTTCTTAATTTTGTGTTCTTTGTTTTAGGGAGCAGGCCTGACTCAAGGTGTCGTTCAGTTAATCCCACCTAATTATTATCAAATCAGAATCAGATTTCAATAATCCCAGATTAGAAAGATTTATGGCATTTGCTTCTTATTGCGCAGAACTCACTGATGGTTATTCTACTCGTGGTTACGGTTTATTCTAGGGAAGTCATAGACTTTATCAGGCTAAAATCAGCCACTTGGAAAACTGTGTAGGGCAAAGGCACCTTGCCTTCTTCCCCGTGGAGTCAAGCCATTCTACCCTCTGGTTATTGATCTGAGACAATATCGGCGGAGGATTGCCAGCCAGAGAAGCTTACTCAAGCTGAGCATCCAACATTTTTATTGGAGCTTCATTCTGTAGGCTTGACTGACTGGTCAACTGCCCACGGTTGAAGCCAGTGTCCAAGTGGACAGATGCCACTCGACTCCAAGTCCCCACCCTAAACCTCGTGGGTGGTGGTTGTGGTATGGCCGGCTCCCACCCGAAGACCAATGGTTGGGACTGGCCCCACCCTAAACAAAGACACTCCTGTCAGGTCTCGCGCAAAGGCCAAGTTCTTTATTGCATGCTGTCTATATCCAGAATCTTATTATTTCAACATGTGATCAGTATAAAAATGACTAATGAGATAGTTTTTTTGTTTTTTTTTTTTTTTGCATGAAGTCTTCAAAATCCAGTGTTCTTCTGCACTCAGGACACATCTCCATTCAGACCAGCCCTGGTGTGGCTGGACGCTGCTGCATTGGTCAGCCCAGCTCTGTACATACAAGTGGGGGGTGACCTCTTTCAAGATTGCTCAGACACGTGCTCACACAGCATCGGGCCGTGGGAGACATCTCGAAAGAAATGTCCCCAGAAGGGGCACTGTGTCACCCCCGGTTCCTTTCAGCCCTCTCAGAAAGCTGGGCACTACTCTGGAGGCTGTTTATGATCCCCTACCTATCTCTGGCTGATGACACAAATTAGTTTGATTGGATTTCAAAAATGAGGATGGCTTTATGTTGTCTGTTTGAATTTGAAATGCCTTTGTTTGGGCTTGTCGTTATTTTTTTAGTGTTGTTCATATCAACCTTAATGTGACGTCGTACCTATTTTGTGAAGGGCACGGTCCCAGTGGTTCTTCACCAGGTCTGCATGCTGCATCGTTAATATTTATCACACAAGTTCAACACTGGTCGTGTTTTGGGAAAACACTGCTCTGTTGGTTTGTGAAATTATAACCCTGATTTGGCATCTTTAGGAATGTGATTCACTACGCACTGCTAACTTTGATGTGTGCCTTATGGAAATGTAAAGCTGGTCTATACGGAGTGTTGGTTTCTTACGATGGTACGTAACAGACATTCAGCATGCAAATCTGTGTTAGAAGTCAAGGTTTCTTTCTCTGAATTCACCAGACTTTCACCAGAAAATTTGACTATTTCACAAGGAAGAAAAAAAAAAAGTAAAGCAAATTAGGTATATATCGTAACGGAAGGCTTTTCTCTCCACAGAAGCAACGATCTTGGGTTTACTAGGTCTCCATTGGGTTCAAACCCCCAGAGGCCTCCAGAAAATTCAACTGCACTGTCGACCAGCTTTTTCTAAGAAGTACTCTGCTAACAGGACTTTCCCCAAATTCAAATATTTATTTATGAGCTAGCTGGTTTTTTAAACATCTTGAGTTTGAGTAAATGTTGCTTGAAGTGGTTATCAAATTCGAGAAAGCAAGAGGATAACCAGGATGGCTCATCTGTACTCTTTGCCAAGGTTAGCGCTGAGCTAAGCTTTCTGGTGTCGTTACTTTTTAGAGATTTTATTTACTTATTTATTTTGTTTAGTTTGGAGATGGTGCCTCCCTGCCTTCCGGGGCACCAGTGCTGAGCCTCGCCTCGGCACCCGTTAAAGAAAAATAACTTTCTTGAAGCGGTTTTGTGTGAGGCCGTAGCTAAAGTGTACTTTTACTTTCAGTGTGTGCACGTACTCATCAATATTCTTTTGGAAATTAAAATGCAGAAAGCAAGACAGATCTCACGGGCTGTCACATGGTGAGCTCCCAGAGCCGATGCGGGTGTTAGCACCCGCCTCTTGCAATGAGCCGCGCGTCCACTAATCGCTGAACTCTGTGTACTCAGCGCGTGTTGTCCTGTGAACGCCTTACCCCTTCCTTCTGCGTGGCCCATTGCTCTGGACCTGACGATCTCTGAAAATCAGGCTGGCAGCAGCAGGAACCCACAGACCACAGCTTTGTTATGGTTTCCCCCGAGCGGAAACCTAAAACCCTGCATCTCACGGGGTTCATCCTTAGACGCCCTCTTTGTCTGAGGCCCTCCCCGCAAATACTCTGTAGGAGAAACTCCAGGGACTGATCATACCCTAGGAAGCTAATCATTTTTAATAACTTCTATTAAGATTGGCTTTCCTCCGAGAGTTCTTGATGGAACTGGAAATGTTCTTTGCATTTTTCTTCCCCAAATGAGATCCCTGGGAATTGAAAAGTTTTAGTGTAATTCAAAGGATGAAAAACTCATCAGTTCCAGAGCCCAGACCCCCGCCCCCCTTCATGAGCTCATGACCTGGGGGCTCAGACATTTGGAACGATCAGAATTGCTTCGAATTCATCAAATCACCAAGGCACAGAACTGCGGGGGGAGCTTTTGAATAACATCGATAATCCCCAGTTATTTACTCCATAGATTTAACTCTTTCCTAAAAAAAAAGTCTTCCCTCCGGTTTTCCTCCTGGCATTCCTATTTCTTGCATTGCCAGCCAGCTTTGGATCCCACGGGACTGGATCCCGATCCAGTCTTCGGAGACACTCCTCATCCCATTCATGTGTTTTTTTCTTTTCTCTTTTATTTTCTTTCCTTGCTTAAAAACCCATTTCTAAGGGAACAGGGTGGAGGGAGAAGGAAGAGAACCACATCCCCTGAAAAGACCCCAATTCCAGTGCGTTTTTTTGACATAGGTATATTTTGAGAGCTTTCCACCTTCGAGCCATGATTGTTTTAAAGCATTCTGTAGCTCTTTTAAAAGTGCTTTTTAACAAAGCCACCATCAGAAGCTGCGTTGTCATTTCAAAATAAAAATTGGTATTTCTGTCACCCACACACCCTGCGATTGTATGTATATTTCAAAAATAACGTTTACTGTGGTTTCTACTTACAGAGAGCTGAATTTCAGAAGGTTATATAAATTTTAAAAATGGGGTATCTATTTGTTGTTGCTGTTATTCCATTATAAAAAGGCATGAATTAGCGTTTGAGTCTGTTAGAAGGTCATGTGTATTTTAAGTATCTATCCAACAGGACACTGGCTTTTTATATCTAGTAATGGGCCGAATTTAGTAAGGGTTTCTCATAGACACCATGGAGCATCCTTCCTCCCCACCCCCTACACACACACACACACACACACACACACACACACACACACACACAGGCTTCTTTTTCATTTTCTGCATCAATGAGCTAATCTTGCAAGGAAAGTGATGTACAAGGATTTTGACTCTTCTATTATTTTAAGGCAAGAGAAACAACAATAAATATTGAGCAGAGAAAGCTAATTTGTATTTAGAGCATTTTAATATAGATAATGCTTTTCAAAACCAATATAAGCCAGTTGGCTTTTGCCAGATTTCTTTTATTATAAAGATTAAAAATAAACCAGTCCAGATATTTTTTATATTGTAACTCTATTTTCTTGACTTACAAGGATAAGATCTTAAAATATCATTCATAACATGTTTTAAATGTTCATATAGGACTTGATACTTATTTATTTTCTCATGCTTTGAGTAGATTTAAGAGGAATAATGCTCAAAGATACATAAAGACCAGCAGATAAGTCCAGAAATTTCTACATAGAGTCCATTCATTCTGCTTATGGAGTTGGGATGCCAGTTTAATTATTTGTTTTTTCAGAAGGAATTTTCTTGAAGGGAGCATTGTGGGTTTATGCATTTCTAATTGCAGATGGAGCATATTTCTAATGGAAACAGAGGCAAGGCAAAAACCCTATTTTGCCTTCCCTTAATTAATCAAATCTATGTAGAATTATATTGAATCTGTTTTTGTTAAACGCTGGTATTCACTTTAAAGTTTAAATACCAGGCTGACGTGTTTTTGCCAGTGTGTTAGCATCCCTTTCTCGGGGCTGCTTGAAGAAGCAGCAGGCCTAACCTCCTCTGCACACCAATAAAAGTCTCTTCAGCTTTCCAGTGAAATTATAATTACACAAAAGGAGTATGTTAGGGCTCTGGACTTCAGTTTCTAATTTCAAATTGTTGCTATCAGCCATTTTTTCCATTAAAATTAACATTTTTTCCACTAGTAAGGAGGAGAATTTTTAAAAAAATTTTTTTAAGGCTTACTATTTTAAGGGCATTTTAAAAGAGGGTGCATCCCCGCTGTGTGGTGAGTTGAGGAGGATGGTCCAGGCGTTAGAGGTCTCAGACACAGAATGTAACAGGAAGGACAGAAGCAAAGCAAACTGAGTCCTGTCTATGTAGGGAGTCGCAGTCCTCCGCCCCGAACACGGCGGGATGCTGCACCTCCCAGCCCCTTCCCTCTCCTCCCTTGGCCTCCCACCCCCTCCTAATTTCTTCCCCACGGATGGGGTTCCCGAACACCTACCTCCAGCTTCCACACACGACAGATAGGCTCCCCACGGGCTCTGCCATCGCGTGTTCACTGTCTGAGCTTCCGTAACTTTCTACTAATGTAGTAACCATACAATCGTAATCACGCATCACGCCTAGTCTAAGGGACCTCCTCCTCTGTGCTTCTTACCTTGAAGATGCCGTGTTTTTAATGGGCTAGCCCCCACTAAAAGTGGAAGGAACTCTCTGCTCTTAGAAAGTAAATAGTATGTGGACAGTTGTGTGGATGATGCTTTGTGACGTGTTCCAAAGTGAGGGTTTTATGGCCTTATTTCTAAAAAGCAGTTGCAATGGACTATCCAATTTACTCTTTCCCTTTCTCCTTTCTTTTCAAAAGCCGCATGCCAGGGGTAAGATCTACGTCCAGAGTCAAGGTAAGAATTTTAAAATTTACATATTCTTAAAAGATGAGTCCTTTTAGAGACATGTACTGACGTGTTTGTGGATGAAATAATATGGTGCCTTAGATTTACCTACTAATAATTAGTAGAATGGATGTGCCTATTATTTCCTCATGTGAAGATAAAGGACAAATACAACAACATTATAAAAGAACAATTTAAAATGTAGATCCTTTAACATTTTCGACCAGTAGAAGACAATGTGCTCTCTCAGGGGTATGTTTACAAAAGGAGAAAGCTGAGCTTCTCTGTTTTAGTTGAGCTGGGGGGAAGCAGAGCCCTTCTGCTCCAACCTCACCCCTTCCTGCCCTCAGCCAGTCAGTCCCTCCCTGATGGTGGCCTCCACAGCCTTTCGGGAAACCCTCAGCATCTGAACACAGCGAGGGAACCACTGTATTCTTGTTTAAACAATAGGAATCATGGGAAGAAGCCGTTGCAAAGTGGAGCACGTAACCCACTGCCAGCTCGGCTCAGCGCAGGTGCCGAGGCCCAGAGGGCCACAGACCCCCGAGTCCCGCCTCAGCTGCACCGTGCGTTATCACGGGTCCGCATTCTCCACTGCTTTCAGTGATATTTTTAGCAGAAGAATCATTTACCAAAAAAGCCCTTTCTTGGAACACCCATTTTAAAAAAGATGCACCGAGTCTGTATGTATAAAAGGTGTCTCTAAGTGTCAGGGCAGGTGCGGGCCTGTCTTGGCCGGATTTATAGTGGAGGAACACGCGGGCACACCAGGCAAACACGGGCTCACACGCAGCCTCTACCACCTGTACTCTGAGTCGCCCTGAACACCATGTAACCTGTGTGAACCTCGGTTTCCAACTGGATAAACTGGGGGAGTCAGGGTGCCTCGCAGGGCTTTGAGGGGTCCCAGGAGTGTGTGGTCTGCACCCACCCAGGGTCTGTGCCCAGGGCGGACGTGCAGTGCACACTCGCTAAGTAGTACGAAAGTGAGTAATCTGTGTCGTTCGGTGCGGATGACGATCTCAAAGGGACATTGCAGGGAGGGTTACAGGACTTAATTTACATGGCCTAAAACTTCACAGATGGTTCCTATTATCAGGATAAACTGTTAAATGATGCCTTGAACTTCCTACATCTTAAATGTTCAAGTCAGAGAATTTTAAACTTAAGTCTGTTGGAGGAGACACCACAGAGAGCAGGCCATCGTGTGTGACGCGGAGAGGGCCGGGATTAGGGATTTTAAACAGAGATGCAGTTCATACGTGGGGCTGCGCTGCAGAAGCTGCTGCTTGCAGGCCTTTGTTAGAGACTCACGTTTCCCACCTGGAGGCTGTCCCACCCCGCGATGGATGGCGAGGTCGAAGGGGGTGCACCTTTCCTCGCTGGGGACCCACGGGCTCCCTTTGAACCTCCCGTGCAGGAGGGATGAACAGGTGTTCACAAGGCACTCAGAACTTTGAGTTCTTTGTGAGAACCAAGGAGGAGACCATTATCTGCACGTCGACACAAGCTAGCCGGCCGCATCTCACCAACGTGGCCTCTCTCTCTCTCTCTCCTTCCACCCAGGAGTCGTGACAGTACCAAACGCTGCCTTTAACTGGAACACCTTCCTCCACTGTCCAGGTGAGAGATGAATCTTCTCACGAGATTCTGACCAGGGTGCATCCTGTCCAATGGTGTCAGGTACATGGGGTGCTCACGTGGTTTTGGAAAAGAGGTTCTTCAGGTCAAATGCAACACGGGAAGGGAGGATCGGGGACTGGGATCAGGACACACCTGGCTTCCCTCTGTTCCTGAGTGTTCTCTTCTTTGGGAGAATGGGAGGAAGAGTGGGTTTGGAGGAGGATTTTTAATCCATTCTGGGTTCAACTCTTCTGTGAGGTACGTGTATATATATGTGAATATTTTCTCCTGTTTCCTCTGGTTTACCTTTCCATTTTCTTCTAGTCTATCCATTTTTCGTTAATGGTCAGCACTGTCTGAGCGCTGATCAAGAAACCTTTGCTTGCTCAAAGTTCACAAAAATATTTTCCCTGTTTCTTTTCCTCCAGAAGTGTTAGTGTTTTAGCTCTTTCATTCGGATTATAACCCATCTGAAATTAATTTTTGCGTGTGATATGAGATAGGGATCAGAATCCCTTTCTTTCTCAACGTCGTGCTAGTATCGTTCACTGAAAATGTTTTTCTTTCTTCACTGAATCGCTTTGCTGAAAATCGGTTTACCGTGTATGAGTGGCCGTTGATCCACGCGTCTGCCCTGGGGCCGACACTGCGTCGTCTTCTTGCCGCAGGTTACAGAATGTCAAGAAATCGGGTAGTCTGAGTCAACAGCTCTGCTTCACAGTTGTTTCAGCTAAGCTGGGTTTTTTGCATATCCGTATACAGTTCCACTCACCTTGTCAATCTCTAATAAAATCCCATTGCATTGATCTATACATCGATTTAGGGAGAATGGATATCTTAAAATTAATTTGTCTTAAAGTCCATGAACACGATCTATCTGTCCACTTTTTTAAGTGTCATTTACCTTCATAATGATTTTGACAGGTCCTTATGTTTTTTTAAAAAAGAAAATTATTGGGGCGCCTGGGTGGCTCAGTCTGTTAAGCATCTGCCTTCGGCTCAGGTCATGACCCCAGGGTCCTGGGATCGAGCCCCGTGTTGGGCTCCCTGCTCAGTGGGGATCCTGCTTCTCCCTCTCCCTCTGCTGCTCCCCCTGCTTGTGCTCTCTCTCTCTGTGTCAAATAAATAAAATCTTTAAAAAAGAAAAATTATTCTTAAGGATTTTATTATTTTTGATGCTACTCAAGAGGTTTTTTAAATTTTATTTTTGAATTGTTTGTTGCTAGTATACAAAAGTAATTGATTTTTGACATTATATCCTGAAATCTTATAAACTTATTTATTAATTCTAATTACAGCATGAGTTTCAATTCCTTTGTAGTATTATTTTGAGTTCTACAAACTTATTTGACCAATCCCTTTTTAAACGATTTGATATACAGTGATGGAGGTGCTAGGATTTCAATCTTCATACATTTGCCCAATTGTTTTCTTTGGAACACCTAAAACCAGAACCTCTGGGTTAGATTATGCACGTAATCAGAGCTTCCGTGCATCATGCGTAACGTCTCCTGGAAAGGTAGCATCAGTGAGCATGTCCATCCACGATGTTACGCCCTTTTCCCTACACACCGTGTGGCCAACAGAATCTAGCCTTCGTATTTTCCATATATGGTATGATCTGAGTGCAGTCACAACGTTTAAACAAAATTTTGTTGTACAATATCTTTAAATAGAGGAAGTTTTTTGTCCACCCAGGAGGCCCGTAAGTGTATGCTCTGGGGAACGGTCACTGCCTTGCAGGCCGGCCGACCCAGTAATTCTGGGGAAGGTGTGGGAGCAGCTGACACTGACTCAACAAATGCAATGTAAAGTTAAGAACTCATCTGTTTTAACCTGCACTGCTTCTCGAGAGAGTTGACGGTGCCAGGGTACCGCAGGGGGGCAAGGGGGGTCTGATGTGACAAGCCTGACTTAAACTTCAGAGAGGAGCTGAGAATGCAAACCACGGGCCCCGTCGCAGCAACGTGCAGACCCTCCAGGCCTGTCTTCTCTCAGACGGAAACCCCCACCGCCTACTGTATGTCAGCGTTAGGTTCCCTTGGAAAAAGAAAATTTCCAAGCTTTTTATTAGAAACCATTTTCCAAGTGCATCCATCAGCCTCGAGGCCAGCAGAGGGCTGTTCCCCGCGTCACAGGAACCCCCGCCGTCCCACTGCTCTGTCGCGCCGGGAAGTGCGGGCCATTATTCGGAACCAGCGGCCTGCTGTCAATCGCCTGTTGGGAGGTTATTTCAGCTTCTGTATATATCACGGGATGCCGCCGCGGTGTGACTAACAGTCATTTCCAAAAGGAGAGGGATTTTTCATCAAGCCTGTGGTCTCTGGTGGATTGTTTCATTGGTCTTACTACAGAGTGACTAACGGAACAGCCGGGGGATGGGCAAGACCCCTCAGACCCGCTGGGCGGCAGTTCCAACTTCACATGCAGTTAGAAGCCGGGACCGTGGCCGGGACCCGCGACAGAGGGAGGCGTGGTGGTGTCACCGTCGCCGGCCCTGCTGGATCCTGGCACCTGGTGGAGGCAGAATTAATTGGCGTCTCTGGGTTTTATGACCAGGCGTCTGTTCTCATGTGCGGGGTCGTTCATCTTTGTCGTCTTTCAGACTCTAGAGATGGACCATCTTCCCCACCCATCCTCGATCTCGGTCTGGCCTCCGGGGCCATGATTGTGATTTGTCACTTGCACTTTGAGCTTCAGACAGTGAAAACGGAAGATCCGGTGAATTCGACGCAGACTACTAGTGATCAGATACTCACCCCCTGAATCCTTATGAACTGCTAACCTTGCAATCCCAGGGAGTGGGTGGGGAAGGGCTCATCTAACAGTGCGCACCCACAGACGAGTGCGTGATCAGTCCCCAAGGGCTACCGTCTGCTTCTTGGGTCTCCGGTGTGGATTTTATGATGCATCCTCCTTTACAGTGTGTTGTAGGTCCTTCTGAGAATATCCAGTTCCCTTTCTAAGCCCCAGCTAACAAACTACTAAACCTTTGTAGTTTAAAACATTGAACGACGTTTATGCTAACCAGATTTCATGTTCCAACGAACCAGCTAGGGAAAAATAATAAAGTAGGTTAAAGGCACTAAGCGGCATCGTTATAATTTTTCACATGATATTTACAGAGTTATTCTGATCAGAAGATACACATAGGCATCAAGTCAGTTACCTTGGAGTTTTTCTGTGCATTTCCATGTCCAACTTGCATGTTGTTATGGTTCAATGATGCGTGGTTTTTGCTTTTAAATGCCAGTAACCAGGGCTCCTGGGTGGCTCAGATGGCTAAGCAGCTGCCTTCGGCTCAGGTCATGATCCCGGGGTCCTGGGATCGAGCCCCGCATCGGGCTCCCTGCTCAGCGGGAAGCCTGCTTCTCCCTCTGCCTCCTCCCCCTGCTTGTGCTCTCTCTCTCTTAATAAATAAATAAAATATTTAAAAATAAATAAATAAATGCCAATGACCGACGCATCTAAAACAGCGATTCTTTGTAAGCCACCAAACCCAAAAACTATGAATGCTTAAATTTGGCCATCCCTTCCTGATTCTCTGTTCTGTTTGTATTTCTATTGTTAACGTGTCTATTTAATGTTCTTCGCTCTCCTTCTGTAAACTGTATTTATATTTCTACGTGGAGACTTGAATATGCCAAGCTCGGATGGTAGTATTTTTCCTCCTTGGTGGTGCCTAGGAAAACCCTTTTGTTTTTCATGTGGAAAATTCATGTTACCAGATCCCTTGATATTTTCACAGCCCCCAAATCAGATTTTCCGGCTAAAATTCACTACGTCTAATGTGCTCAACTGAAGTCCTTGGATTCTTTTCTCCTTATAATAACCCATGGAAAAAAAATAAATGAACAGAGCAGCTAGAACAGAAGACGGGTGAGAAAGTGGCTCAGTGTGGGTCAGGTTAGTGCTGTGGAGCCAGCTGATGAGTCAGGCAGAGGGCTGGGCAGCGTGGCGGGTGCTCAGCCCGTGGGGACCAATACTGTGCCAGCCCGCGAGAGCGACTCACTCTGTTTTGAAGATAAAAATACCATTCTCCAGGAAATGGCAATCGGAAGGACAGATGTGAAAATCCGTGCATTTGTGAGGGATGAGTTCAGACCCTGACTCGTGTTCAAGCTGGATGTTCACAAACAACGGGAAGAAAAATAAGTTTGGAGCCAAAAGGAAGAAATGAAACCCACTAAAACATTAGCTAGACTCCTCCCTCGCCTCCAGACATGTATGGGCTGACTTCTGTTAGTTCTGCCTTGAAGTGTAAGACTGGCCACCATACGTGTCCCTAGCCGTGGCCCGGCCCATAGGTGGAGCGGGGGCCTCCATGTGCCAGGCTGCAGCACGTGCTTTCTCAATCAGGACTTCCCAATCCTTACCTCTAGATCCTCAAAAACAATACTGCTGGGGGTGAGAAGCGCACAGAAGTTACTCAAACCCAAATGCTGTCTCCACGTTTTATTTTTTAAATCTTATAAATCCTAAAAATAAGGCAAAGCATTTAGTCCTTTGTGCTGCCATGGGCTAATTTCGTTTCCTAAATTCTCATGACATTTAATCTCCAACCCGGGAAGAAGATGAGGACAAAGACAAAAGAATAGAAGGTTAGCTCTGTCTCCCTCCAGGGTCTGGTAAGTCAGGGCTCTCAAAATCAGGGAGTGAGTCGGGGACCAGCACTTTCATTTTTTTATTTTTAAAATTTTTTTAAGGAGGCTCCACGCCTAGTGTGGGGGCCAATGCAGAGCTTGAACTCACGACCCTGAGGTCGAAACCTGAGCTGAGATCAAGAGTCAGATGCTTGGGACACCTGGGTGGCTCAGTCGTTAAGCGTCTGCCTTCAGCTCAGGTCATGATCCCAGGGTCCTGGGATCGAGCCCCGCATCGGGCTCCCTGCTCAGCGGGAGGCCTGCTTCTCCCTCTCCCACTCCCCCTGCTTGTGTTCCCTCTCTCACTGTCTCTCTCTCTCTGTCAAAAAATAAATAAAATCTTAAAAAAAGGGGCGCCTGGGTGGCTCAGTGGGCTAAACATCTGCCTTCAGCTCAGGTCATGGTCCCAGGGTCCTGGGATCAAGCCCTGCATCGGGCTCCCTGCTCGGCGGGAAGCCTGCTTCTCCCTCTCCCACTTCCCCTGCTTGTGTTCCTTCTCTCGCTGTATCTCTCTCTGTCAGATAAATGTATAAAATCTTTAAAAAAAAAAAAAAAGAGTCAGATGCTCAACTGATTGAGCCACCCAGGCACCCCAGGGACCAGCACTTTAAAAAACTGAAATGAGATAGAAAACATCAGAGCTCCTCATGTGCAATAAGGCTAATCTGGGGGGTTCCTGTGTGAGTACGTAAAAGCACATATGTCGCGTGTACGAGGTTTCAGTAGCCTACGTGTACCTCACCGTGAGTCACAGAACGTTGTACATCGTGGGTTCCTGTTTCTCCAGGCTGGCTTCCTGGGGATCATGGGGTAGGGTTAGGTGGAGGCTCACTTCTCCCAGCGTCACCTGAGCAGAAGGCCCGCGGGTGTCCCAAACCACGCGTCACAGCGAAATAAAGGGACAGAATAGGTTTCCAGCGTCCGTGCCTGCCCCACAGAAGCGAATGGAGTCTCTCTACCGAGACAGCACATCAGTTCCTAAAATAGTTCTCGCTTTGGCTCCCGTCTCTGGATGTCATCTGTGTGTGTGTTCTGCTGTGGTACTTTTTTTTTCAGTTCATCACTACGGGCTTCCTGATTTCCCCCTCTTGGGTACAGTCACGTGTCTCCTACTTCCCTTCTTGTGCTCTTCTTCCTACGTATTTGAGCAGATATTCCAGGTTCGTCGTGATGGCGCTGTCCGTGACGTCGGGCCCTCCCGGGGGCTCACATCCGCAGACACAGCACGTCAGCCCCGCGCTCACTGGGAGTTCTCGCGTACATAAAACCTGCGTGTGTGTGTGTGTGTGTGTGCGTGTGCACACGTGTGCCCTGCGCCCCGGGCTAAGGCTTCCTCCGGTAGTTAAGAGGGCGTCCCCTGGCTTTCTCCTTGTCCCTCTGTTATCTTTCCGTTGTCACTGAGAACTACTTTTCATGAAGGCACCTTTAATTCTTCTGCTCATCGGACGTTCCCTCTCTGGCTTCAGCTTCACCCATGGTTCTCGCCTCGGAAGGAGGGAGTTATCTGTGTCACACCTGACCTCCTGTCCCTTAAGGGAATTCTTCAGCGTTATCATTCATTCAAGGGAATAGCTTGTCTCGGGCCTCAGGTTCCTCCGATCTGGGATTCAAATTCTGCGCGCAGCTTCTCGCTTAGACTTTTGGCCGAAGAGTAAGTTCTGTATCCCCAGGGTTAGTTCCGGGCGACTCAGAACAGCGGGGCACGGTGTGACAGACACGCCGCACCTCCGCGGGACTGTCCGCACGTACCGCAGAGGCCTGCAGCGTTGAGGGCCCTTCCCGGGGGGCGCCCCCGCCTTAACACGGGAGCGGACGCCGTCTCAGACCTGGTCGCGCGTGGCCCGTGCGCAGCGTGTGTGGTCTCGTGGACGTGACATCAGCGTGTCCCCGCGGTCGCCCTGCCGACCCTGCTGTGTGAGGCTCACGGAGGCACCGAGACACTGACAGCCTCTGCGGTGAGGAACGGGTGAGATAACACGCAGATAACACGCAGATAACACGCATGGGGGAACCTCTCCTGCACGGGGTCAGGTTTCATCCCCAATTACGTGCGTCTGGACATGATGAAGGCTTGGTTAGCTTGCGTTAATTATGCAGATAATTTCTATCGATCACTTGCCTGTTGCTGCGCATCAGGCCACCTCAACGTCAGGGGGGTTCAAGGAGCCCCCGGTTTCCGGTGACCGTGCGGGCTGGCGGCTCCCGCGGGCCTCACCTGCCTGCTGCTGGGCCGCGCTCCCTTCGCTGCGGGCCTTGGCCTGCGGCTCCTGTGTGGCCTCCTCCGGCGGGGGGCAGCCGGCCGGGTGCTCCGGGGGCGACAGACAGCGACACGGGGCTTCCCACGGCCAAGACTCGGAAGTCACTCGCTGTCCTTCCACGGGCTCTGCTGGCCGACACTAGCCACCAGGCCGGCCCGGAGCCGAGGGCCCGAGAAGCCGTTCCAGCTCCCGATGAGGGGAGCCGCTGTGCGACCTAACCCTTTATTTCACGTCCCCGTGGGCACGTCCGCACTCAGTGTGCACCTCGGTGAACACACGTGGACTCGGGAATCCCTTACTACATAAGTGCCCCCTACTTGCAGGAAGAAAATCTCTTCTGGAATTGTACCCAAATATTTCCTCACTGCACAGCCCAGTTACTGGGCTAAACTCAGCTCAGGTTCCCCCACCGGGAGGAGCAGTCCATTCGCGCAGTGAGTTGTGTGAAGGTCGTGGGGACGCAGGGGCAGAGGTCGGAGCCCTGTGGCTCACACCTGACCTTCCCGTCCCGGGGTCTTTGCTCCCATGGTATCCAGCTGCCTCCTCTCCACTGAAAACACCTGAACTCTTCTCTTGCAGGGATTAACCAAAATGCTGATAATTTACACATCTTTCTCCTGGTGTGTGGACTTAGACAAGTTAAGGACCCTCTTTACTTGGTGGACGCATTCTCAGGTACATTTTGTTTACAGAATTCTGTTTGGGGACTGGTCTCAGCGTTCCTCTCTGTAGGACTTTCAGTTTTGCTGTTTCCGTCTTTCCACATGAGCAGAACTGATTCTAGGTGGTTCCTCTGGAAACAACCAGAAAAATCGGAGCGCTGGGTAGTGATCTCACTCATTTCTACTTTCCCTGTGCCCTCGGCTTCTGAGGAAATCACAAAAACAGTGAATAATTGTAAGAATAACATAATCTCATCTGGAAACGTTTTACACACGTCAGTTTGTAGGACACATCTGGAGATTTGCTGTGTTGCCTGAGTTACCCCAAAGTCCATACTGGCTTGTGGAGTCATTGCTCCTGGTTGTCCAATATGGGAGAGATCTGGGTAACGCATAACATTCTAGAAAAAGCATTGCATACGATGTCCAATGTTTACATTTCAAATACATAGAATTGGATTGTTATGAATGAGAACAAAATATGAAATAATTTATATTAGCACGTAATTAACATTAAACTTAATGATGTTTCCATCTGTGGCATAAAACCAGTAAAATGTTTTTTTCTCTTTTTCTTCCCAAGAATGGCATCAAGAAGAGCCTAATGTTTACATGGTGATCGTGGGTCCTGAAGTAAGTTGATGTGCCGCAAACTTTACTCTCATTTCTGTTTTCATCTTTATACTTTTTACGTATTTTCTAAAATTAGTTGACATTCCTCTTCTAACCAAACTATTTTTTTCCTGTTTAAGTAACTGAAGTCTGCCTTTTTAAAAATGAAAGCCAAGGTTAAAGATGATGAGGCTGTGTAAATCTTTACGGCTAATTTATTCCTACAAAGGGTAGGTTTTTATGGAAATGCAGAGGAGTCACGTCAGGAGAAAGTTCTGTGACATGAACGTTAGTCTAAGTTGGTGCAGAAGGCACGCATTGTAGGTGGTCCACGTTATCTGTGAAACTTCTTTAAACCGCACGGCAAACCAACACAGCTATTTCTTCAACCGAGCACCAGATCAGCTAGTTGACTTGCCTTTAGGAGCCAAGGGGTGTGGGAAATAAGGGGTGTGGGCAATAACTGTAAGCACAGGGAGATGCTCGTCCCCGACCAGTGGAAGGCCTGGAGACCCTGCGTCTTGTTCTGCCGGCCTCCAGGAGAGTCGCTGGTCCCCTCAACGATGTGCGGCTCTGTCCCACGCGCAGGGCTGAGCACTCAGGATTCGGAGAGTCGGGGTGGAGATGTCTCTTGAGAATGAACCTTGATTTACTCCAAGCAGTGTGGAAAATGAAGCAGGCTTTGTGTTTCCAGCAGGATGGGTGGGACATCGCAGGAGCAACTCCCGTCCTCCGGGGGGTGTCTGTGCTGGGCGGCAGAGGGCACCCCCTGGGGAAACGCATCGCTCACTTCCTTGGTCCTGTTCGCCAAACCGGGATAGTTGAGCTTGCGACCTCGCCATGTCACCCACTTTATCCATCAGGGGTGCCCCTGAGAACTTGAGCCAGGGGGTTCCCGCACGACAAGGAGTCTTACCTGTTTTGCATGCACTCCTGTGAGTTTCCCAGCTCCCGGGGGACACGCACAGCACGCAGTGGGGGACATGCACTTGTCTCCGTACCCTTAGACTTTTGGAGACAATACGTTTACCTGGAAAAAGGCCACCTAACCTAATAAAACTATCAAGGGCTCGAATCTGCCACGTGGAAAATGCACCACCCCATATACCATCCATGTGTCGGGTTCAGCACGCGCACGCACACACACACATGTGCGCACACACGCACGCACACGCATGTGCGCACACACACACACACTCAGGCCCGGCCAGTCTTCCGGAGGCAGCAGGACAGCCCCCTGTGCCCTGCTGTACGTTAAGTCCCGTAGCGGCAGAGTTGTCTATGATGACGACGACTTTAATTCTGTTTCCATCCTTCTGTCTGAAGAGCGTAACTGAAAGAAAAAGTTTGAGTTTGATGCTGAAATCCTTCCTGGGAGAGAGGGCCTCAGGCTTACAAAGATTTAGTGATGTGGTTTCTCATTTCCACTGTTTCTGTTTTCTGTTTATGGTGCGTGATGCTGGCTTTCCAACTACGAAAATTTTCTTTAAAAGTAAATTGAATTGGCTTCAAATAAGTATTAAATAAGCAGCCACACAGATGGTACGCAGATACGACAAATTACGAAAACGCACGCAAACGGCCAGAGCTTGGGAAACATTTGTTATAAAGTGTTCGTGTCCGGGTGCAAGAAACCCCGAAACGAAGTCCTGGTGGACAGAAACGTGCGCCGGCACCGTGCTGAGGACGACCCGCTCCCTCCGCCTGGCTCTTTGCATCCATTTCCATGTAAGGAAACCTGCCGGGAGGCTCGGGAACACACCAAAAGCAGGGAACGCGTGACTGCAACCCCCTCCCCGGGGAATGGTGACCCGGGAGGTGCTGGTGCAAAGGCCAGAGGGCGGCCCCGGATCCACCTGTGACCCGTCCTTCAGCCCGCGCCAGCCGGGGAGGGTCCCCGGCCGCTGCCCCTGAGGGCTTCTCCCGCCGTAGTCTCCAGGAGAGACACGGCTGTTACTTTGTCGTTTCTACTGAACAGTGAGGGCTGGTGCTCGTGCCCCAGAGGAAAGCAGGCTTTTCTACCACTTGCTATGGGCACACGTCACTTTCCTATAACCTGTGCTTGCCTACTTTTGAAGGAAGAGTGCATGCACAGAAATGTGTCTCTTTCCCCCTCATTTCAGTGCAGGGAAGCCTGTGCCGTGGGCTCGGCTGGAGGACAGGCAGCAGGGGAGGGCAGAGACTGCGGCCAGGGCGGGAGCACTGAGGGGCGGCGGTTCCTGCATCCAGACGTCCTGCTGCGGATGTGCCCCCCTGGGGTCCGCCTGCAGCTCCTCTAGCACCAAGGGAGACAGCGTCTTCCACACCTCAGTCTGGTCGGGGCAGCGTGGCGTCGCGCCCTTCCCGGGCCTGAGGACAGAAGCCAAGGCTTCGGGTCTGACCAGTTCACAGCTGTCTGGTCCCCTTGGGCGGCTGCAACAGAATCCCCTGGATGGGCTGGCGGACCAGCACCAGAGATTTGTTCCTCCTGGTCCTGGAGGCCGGAAGGCTGAGAGGGAGGTGCCGGCGTGGCTGGGTGCCGGGGAGGTCTCTTCCTGCCTCAAGGACTCTCTCTGGGGTCATCTGTGAGACCTGATCCCATCATGTAAGACTGATCCTATTCCCGAGGGCTCCACCTTCGTGACCCACTCACCTCCCAAGTCCTCACCTCCTGACACCGTCTTTGGGGGTTAGGATTTCAGGCTATGCATTTGGGGTGTGGAGGACACAACATTGAGGCCATAGCGATATCCCTACCTCATAAAAGGTCTTTATCAAATCTAAGGGGAAAACAAAAAGCTGCCATCCAAACCTTGATGTCATCTCAGCAAACAGGATAATTTGAGCTTCTAAATAAGGCAGCATCGAATCCAGCGAGTCACAAACTCCTTCAGACAAGTTGTTTTCTTCTTGATTCTGTGTGTCCCAGGATGCATCTGGACACACATCTCAGATCCTCCAGTAACTCGGACAGGCTAGTGTGTAAGGTTTGCTTGTTTGCTTCCTAACGGTAACCCGGGGTCTGCTGGCGAGTGTCCACCAACCGGTGCTCATGGGGAGCAGGGCAGGGGAGCCCTGTTTTCCGAAAGCCCAACTGGCCTATTTCCACGGTGTAGAAGCTTCCACCACGGCCAGTTCCCTGTTATCGGGGGACGTCTCTGAAGAGAGCTGAGATGCGTGTGTGCGTGAGCAGCCCACGGGGGCAGGCAGAACCAACCCAGCACAGAGTCCGTGCACGCAAACGCACACGCACACGCATGCACACACACACTAGGCAAGCTTTACTAGACCACGCTTCTCTCGCTTCACGCAGCTCTGCACTCTGGTCCTTGTTCTTGAAGCGGGCTCCATGCCCAGTGTGGAGCCCACCACGGTGCTTGAACTCACAACCCTGAGAGCAAGACCTGAGCCGAGATCAAAAGCTGGCCGCTTAACTCTGGTCCTTTTTAAAAGACTGTCCTGTGCCATCCTTTGCTATGTGACGCTCTTCTATTCCATGTCATTTTTAAAAAGCTTGTTTTTACCCAAAAATCAATTTCATGATTTGCTTCCTAATCTGAAGTATGAAAATCACTGCCTTGGCCACGCTGGATGGTGTGTGTGTGTGTGAGAGAGAGAGAGGGAGAGAGAGAGTCCCACTAAATGTACGTCCCCTCCAAGGCCAGCGAGCGGCGGCTCCCGCAGGAAGAGCCCCTCCCCAGACGCGGGCCTGGCTCTGCCGGGACTGGACAGGTATGCTCCCGCTGACCGCCCGCCGAACCCGGCCCTCCCCTTCACTGTTAAAAGATCTCCAGACATCTGTCAGCTCTCGTGGTCAAGGATTCAATCTGACATCACGTCTGAATACCAAACAAGGAGGGGGGTCCAACAATTTTACACTTGCATTTGAATCCTTGTTACAACATTATTGGTAAGAATTTGGAAATGGATTTGTGAGGTGGGTCAGAGGTCAAACCTTGGGACACACCGAAACTCATGCTTTAACAACTGTGTCATGTAAAAGATCGAACACCCCAAATGTTACCATTATTTGTGGCATCTGATGTGTGTCCACTCCTCATTCCGTGTCCTCCTTTGTTAACTGTGAAGCTCAGTGGCTGAATAAACTCTCTGGGTACGAAGTACACACCCTCAGAGGTCACGTGCTGGCCTCTCAGTACAAAACTGCATTGACTGGGTGAGCTAAGGCGTCTGGAACAGCGCAACGTCTCTTATTAGGGAATCACTGTGGGGCACACAGCAGTGGTCCCTCCAGGCCTTTCTCTGCATGGAGCCCCATCACACGGGACATACCAGCGAAGAAGAAACCACCACTCAGCCGGCGCCCCTCGGCTGCAAGCGTCACACCAACTCCAGCGAATGCAACTTACGCAAGATGACAAGAGCCACCAAGAGAATAGCTGGGAGGCTGGAGACCAGGAATTCCAGAGGCCAGCAAGTCTCAGCCGGGAACGCTCTGTTCAAGGCACCCCACTGGGGAAAAATGAGCTCCACCCGCTTCTTAGTCTCCGGATCCTTCTGTTCAAGGTCCAGGATCCAGCGTGGGTTGCATCCCACCCTTTTGTAAGGAGAGGACCAGGCACCCGGTTCCACTTTGACCAACTGTGTCCAGGGGAGGAGGTGAGGAGGAACCAAAGGAAGGGGGGCTCTGGCAGAAGAGAGGGATACTGAAGGGTCAAAGGAGAAAGGAGATGTTCGCGGCACGTGCAGATGCCGTCTGTCCTGACGTGTGGACGAAGAGAAGACATCTATGGGTCAGTTGAGGGTCCTGGCCTCAGTGCTGTCCTTCAGGGAAACGGAAAGAATGCCCCGAGCGGGAAGACTGTGCTCCGTTGGCAGGACTGGCCGTGTCCTTCTCCGGACGTGACGTGTGACGGTGACGGTGAGCAGAGTCTCAACAGGAGATCGGCTACCGTGATTTATGCTGTCGTTCGTTCACAAGACCAGCACGCGTGTTGTAGATGTGTGTATGTGTGTGTGCGTGGATGTGTATACAGAACCTGACTCCTTTATTCGGTCCTTCAAGAAGTCCTTACCGAGTGCCACTGTGTCGAAGGCACGTGGATGCATCCCAGTGCCTCGGGCAGACATGACGCCTGCCGTCACAGAGCGCGGAGTCCAGGCAGACCGACGGGGGCCGTGTCCGCAAAGGAGAGCCCAGGGCTGGGCTCCTGGTACTGCCCCCGAGGGCGGGGACCACACTGCCCTTCTGAATATCACCACTCCGCTCACCGAGCAGCTTTTACTGACTCTAGCGACCGTTTATAAAACAGTAGCGCAAATGTTCTCAGGTCGCTTGAAAAATCACTGGTGCTGTGTATGTTTTATATTTTAGATGCCATACATAGGTTTATTTTTGTGGCAATTCTTAGGAAGAACATTTTAAAATGGGATCTCCGTCCCATTCGGAATCTACATAATCATTCGTTGTTGCTCACGGCTGGCCAGTGAGTTAACACCTTTAGACCAAGTGGCATCATCCGTGTCCTGCAAAGGGTAGTTCTGCGTGGCCACGTGCAGCGGTTGCAAGCGCAGACTCCGGAGTCAGCTGGGTGCTGCTCGCCTCTCTGTGCCTCAGCTTCCCCATCTGCAAAGTAGGCATGACCAAGACGATGCCACCTGCCTCACGTGTGGCACCTTCCCGGTGGGGGCTGAGTATCGGCGCGGTGCCTGGGACGGTACCTGGCTCACAGGCAGCATCCTATGACGTCATGTGGAAAAGAGCCGCCCGTGTGAGTTTTCCCTTTCCGCACGGACACGCCGGGATTCTGCTTTAGCTGCCCGATGGTCTGAGTCTGGCTTTGGTTTTCTATTAAAGCTTCTTTGATCTCTCAGTTCAACCATTTTAGCAAAGCGTGTGGCTTCTGCTTCTAGGAGGGTCTTGAGTGGGTGCGTTTGCTGGTGCTCTTTGATAAGGAGTGTGGCATGAACATTTGGTCTGAGCATGGCAGCTTCATGTCGTCCCACAGTAACTTCTTAGATCAAAGATGATTTTCCTTAAGCTTGGGAGTAGAAACAATATCTTTTGCTCAGAAATAAATAAGCTCAGAGGGAGGAAATGAGAATTTTCTTTGCTTGCAATGCTTTTGCTTTTTAAAATTTCATAACGTGTGCTTTCATTACATAAAAAATGTACCCTTCTTTTTTTCTTTATCTTGTATTTTGTTCCACTTGGCTTCACTGGGAGATTTGAAAATGAACTGATGCGGAAGGTAAATCCAGAAGAGTTTAATGCAGTTTTACTTCCAACTTGAAAGCTGTTATACCTTTCAGCTGAATTTTAGTTAACATGCTAGGTATTTCAGCAGATTTTTAAATTTTTCCTCGATGAATTACTTTTCTCTAAATAGTTAATTGTGAGAGCAGAAGCATGCTAACAAAATTAAAAATGAGGGGTCTAAAAATGATCATAAAAAATGTGAATTTGAGAATTACAATGGAAAGCCAAAAGAAGGCTTTCATTAGGCTGTTTGCTTTTTCACAATAGGGGTTATAATGTAATTCAATTGTTTAAGATCCTTTCAACAGAAAGAATCAGGAATGAGAAACGAAGGCAAGGGCCAGCTGGAAACCACGCACTTAGCAAATATTAATGGAGCAGAGAACTGTGTGCAAGACACCGGGCCTAGCCTTGGAGGGACAGGGGCACTCATACGGGGGCAAGGTGGGCAAGCAGCAGACAAGGCAGGCCTGCGTTTGGTAGCAGGTGGGAGGAAAGTGGGGGAGGAGATGTTTCTTGTTTAAATGATCGGGGAAAGTCTCCCACGGAGGTGGCATCGGCCTGTGCCCTGGGGATGAATAGGTTTTAGGGACGGAGGTGGGCGTTCCTGGTGGCAAGAATGGCAACAATCAGAGAGGGAGGGAAACAGAAAGCTACAGATGGGATATCGTGGGGAAATAAACAGATAAGCAGGTAGTTATTCTGTAATCCACGTTGGCTTTTTATGAACTATTGGTAAAATCTCTGAACGGATAGCAGAGAGGCAGTGAAGTGTGGTTTTAAGAACTCGGTCTCCTGGCCCAGCACGTTCTAGCTGTGTGATCCTGGTTAAACTGCAGGAGCTCTCTGACCTTCACTGTCCTCTTGGGTAAAGTGGGGCAATCATACCAGGATCACTGGCAAGAAGTAAGCTGATGCATTTAGAGAACTTAGCGTAGGTTAGGTCCAGAGTACGTGGCAAATACATTCTGACTCTTAATAGCAGTAAACAACAAATCGTCCAGAAGTATGAGTTTTTCCTTTAAAGATCTTTCGAGAATAGGAGTGTGTTGCAGCCCCCACGGGTCCATCTCTGACCCTGGTATTGCTTCTAGCTGGCCCAGCTCCACCAAAGGGGGGGGGCAGGTTAAGGAGGCCTCAGAACAGGGTTCTTGTAGAGTCTGCTGGGTTGACAGGTCGACCCAGAGCAAAGCACGGCTACAAAAGCCATGTGCAAGCAGTCGCCCTCTGCTGGCGGCTGAAGAAACCTCATCCTTCCAGGCCTGCACTGGGGCATTCTGGAAACTGTCCTCATCACAAGTGATGCTCCAACTTCGCTTCTGACTTCTGGTGCAGGAATTGCCCGGCACTTCCAACAGACCTGAGCTTCCAGGGCTTAGCTGCTGGTGCTTTGCAAAAGGCAACTCGTGAGGCCTGTCTGGTTGTCCACTTGGAAGACACCAACCCGTGTGCTATCCACGCCAAGTGTGTAATAATGTTGCCTGAAGACACACGGGTAGCACGCCCCACGCGTGGAGAACGTACTCAGGAATCCTCTGTGATGGGAAACAGTTCACTCTCAAAAAAAAAAAAAAAACCAGGAGCACCTGGGTGGCTCAGCTGGTTAAGCGTCTGCCTTCGGCTCAGGTCATGATCTCGGGGTCCTGGGTTCGAGCCCCGCATCGGGCTCCCTGCTCAGAGCTCGTGTGCACGCTCTCTCTCTCCCCTCTCAAATGAATAAAAAAAAAATCTTAAAAACAAAAACCAGAAAAACCCCACAAAAGGTTCTCTTCTTGTTATTGGTAGTCCTGAACATTAGATTTTTCCCCATGGGGTCAGAAGGTATGTGATTGTGAATGGAAACACAGGGGGCAGAAATCAGGTCTTGGCAGCAATCACTTTGATTTGTGTGCAAATTTTTACTTTTTTAAAGATTTTATTTATTTGAGAGGGAGAGAGAGAGAACACAAGCGGTGGGGAGGAGCAGAGGGAGAAGCAGACTCCCCTCTGAGCAGGGAGCCGGATGCAGGACTTGATCCCAGGACCCTGGGATCATGACCTGAGCCGAAGGCAGACGCATAACGACTGAGCCCCCCAGGCGCCCCAGTTTTTTTTTTTTAAGATTTTATTTATTTGTCAGAAAGAGCACAAGCAGGGGGAGCGGCAGGCAGAGGGAGAAGCAGGCTCCCCGCTGAGCAAGGAGGCCAATGCAGGACTCAATCCCAGGACCCCAGGATCATGACCTGAGCCGAAGGCAGACGCTTCACCGACTGAGCCACCCAGGTGCCCCGTGTGCAAATTTTTAACATAAAAGTGGAGACGTAAAGCATTTGTGCCAGGTCGAAATGCTTCAGCAAGAAAATTCAGCAACTGAATTTTATAACAATTACACACAAACCTGCTAAGCGTTTCTGGATCATGCAAGCGTCTGGATTTTCTTAGAGCAAACAGATCATTCATGGACGGCGACTAAATGGTGTTCGCTGCGTCTGTAGCCTGCGCGGGACCCCACCACATACAGTCGTTTCTCCCTGGGTGGTCCTGCGGGCAAGTGCAGCAGTCCTCTGTGCTGTTCCTGCAACTTTGCTCTTAAAATACATTAAACTCTGAAAACATTTTTTCTGGGGACAGTTTCAGTGTTCCTTATGCATCCAGATTTGCTGTGTCAGCTTCTTGGGATACATCTCAGGCAAGGCCAGTGGTTGAAGGATCTGGGGTCCAACGCACATGCGGCGTTCCCTTGCCAAAAGAAACTGAAATGAAGTTTCTGGAAGGCACAACATTTTTTCAGTTGGCAGGATAAAGTATAGGGCTATTGGCATATTCATTAGCTGACTTGTTCTGTAATTCCTAATACCTACCGCTAAAGTGTGAATGAGAATAGAAATTGAATCTGTGTTCGCAGCTCGCTCATCGGGAGAACAGGACGAGGCGGCAGACGCTGTACCAGTAAAATGTGTTTAAGCCCTCCTCTGTATCTTTGAGAAGTACCCAGAATTTGGTGTCCCGTGGGCATTGAAGAACAGTGTGTACTCGTCGACGACAGCAGCAGTGCAGGGACGGCCCAGGCAGAGCCGCGGTCTGCGGGCTGAGTGTGCACTTGGGCGAGTCAGGTGGTGAGCGCACGCTGCGGCTCCATCTGGGTGGGAGCCCTGTGACAGTGGGACAGTGTCCCCTCACGTCCTCCTGTGCCTCCGAGAGCAAGCCATGTGCGCAGGCCGGTGCTCCAGTCCGGCTTCCGAGGGTCAAGAGTGTGTGCGTCCCTGTGCGAACACTGTGACGGCCGCCGGGTCCTGGGGCGTCTTGCTCGTCACCGCCGGTCCCGGGTGTGGAGACATGTGACAGCGTCTCTGGGACAGCGTGCATGTGAGGGGACGCTTACAGATCTTTTCGTTCCAGGGCTGAGATCTGAGCTCTCACGCGCATTCTTTCCAGAACGGTATTTAACGTTTCCTTCTGTGCCCCTGAGCAGTTACCACGTCCCGGGCGGTCATGGGCGCTGACGCTCCCCACCACCCCGAGGCCCCGTGACGACTCACTGTGTAGCCAAGAACCGAGGCCCAGAGAGGCCCCCCGACACAGGCACAGCCGGGAGCCAGCGGGTGGCTGGGGGACCTGAGCCCCACTCGGTCCGTACCGCCTCTCCTTCTGGTCCTTACACATCTGTGAATGGGTCTGCTCAAAACCCTGAGGCCTCTATGCAAGCAGTAAAGGTCACTGGTTTGCAGAGCAGGCGGGCACACCACCTTCAACCTCTGCGTTGCTGCAACGTGTCGATCGGCAGGGTGCAGAGAGACAAACACGGGCCTGTCCCGAAGGACACAGCCTCCGGATGTGAAACAGGAGGAAGAGCCAGGCTCAAGGACACCAGGCTGGGACTAAGTACAAAACTTTTCTTGGCTTTTTTTCTTTTTTTTTTTGAGATATAATTCCTATGCCATCAAAATCACCATGTTAAAGTATGTAATCCAGTGTTTTTTAGTATGTTCACGTAGCTTTGCAACCATCACCCTAATTCGGGTACATTCTCATCACCCCCAAAGAGCCCCCAGACTTGTTAGCAGCCATTCCCCACTGTCCACACCCCCCCCCCCCCAAGTCCCTGGCAATCACTTACCAACTTTCTTTCTCCTCGGATTTGCTCATTCTGGGTGTTGCACGGAAACGGACTCACCTAGTAAGTGGCCTTTAGTGCCTGGCCTCATGCACGGAACGTCGTGTTCTCTGGGGTCCTCCACGGTGTGGGAGGTGTCAGCGCTTCATCCCTTCCCGGACTGAGTTATATTCCCTTGTGTGGATGGACCCGTGTGTCTGTCCACACATCAGCTTGATGGACGCGCCCTTGGCTTGAAAATTGTGTTTCTGGGAAGGCTCCCTGTCAAAATAAAATTTTAATTCTGTCAGGTCCTTTGTCTTACATCTGCTAAGGATTCCAGTTCATTCTGCCTCAAAGGTTTTATGACAACATCCGCCACTGCAAGGAATCACGCAGACCCTTCCTCCGCTGGAGTGCTGTGGGGCCAGCGGATGCCCCGTGGCTGGGCCTGAGTTGGGGGAGGGCTGGCCCACCGCCCGCGGGGCTGCAGCAGGTTCCCGTGGGACGCGCCCAGCAGCAGACAGGAGGACGCGTGCATTTCTCTGAGCTCCTCCCCAGTGCTCCTCTCTCCCTGCCCATATTATGTGGTAGGGGAATCGGGGTATTAGTTCCTGTTGGGTTTGACTTTTTCCTTCCTGAGTTGTTGAGTCTGTCTCTGTGGCCATGATAGGCCGTTCTCTCGAGACTTAGGCTCACGAAAGGCTTTTCCTAAAATCTATCTTTGTCTCTTCTCAGGTCGACCCAGTGTTTACAAGGGAAGTAAAAGCCAAAGTAAAGAGGTAAGTGGAAGAAGCGAACAAGCATTTTGCAGGAGAGGAAGCCCAGTGGCCAGCCCATCACCCCCATTCCCATGCTTGCGCCGCACTCCCCGCACCCAGGTTCTGCTCCCGGCACTCAGGGACGCCGCCTCGTGTAACCTCCCCACGATCCCGGGGGGCCGGGCGCTCTTACTCCCCCCACTCGGCAGGAAGGATGCTGTGCCAGTAGCGTGCGCAGCGCCCTCGGGAGCGGAGATGCCCATCCTCCCTCGCTCAGGGAAATGCCGATGAAAACCGCTTTGAAGTTACAATTTCCACTGATCACACTGGCAGAAACTAAAAGACCTCAGGTACCAAGCGCTGGGTAGTGCCCACTGCAGACGCTCCAGAACATAGGCTGAAACACGTGGCTACTGCGCACGCAAGAAGCGACCAGATGTGGTTGGCCCAGGACCACATCCTTAGGGTGACGGGTGGCCCCAGGGCCCCTCCAGCACATCCGAGTGTTCAGCGGGGACCCAGGACAGGGCGGGGACCAGAAGGGTCCCCTTTTAGTTGGTTTCCTCACGGTCCCCCAGGACGGCCCCTCCATGTCACCGGCCACCGTCAGCACGGGGGACTGCGAAGTACTGATTTCACCCCCACAGATACGTGGGCGTCTTTGTATCGCTCGGAGACCCAGAGCGCTCGCAGGTGAAACCGTAGGCAGTTATGTGAGTGGTGGAGAGGGTGTTGGAGGACACGAATCAGTGTCGCTGGATAAAAAAAATAAGACAAAACCTGTATGATATGTCCGCTCCGGGCAGTGGACACCTGGGCGCTTGTTGTGTTCTCCATTTTAGCATTTCTGTTTCTGTTTATTGTATGTCCATCACTGTCCCTATTAGTATTTTTTTAAACAATCATTTTAGAAATGGTCGCATTATTAGAAAAAGTGGCCAGCACCTTCTGTCTGACTCCCATACCTGGGGGGCACGATTCACAGCGACGGCGGCTCATCGGGGCGGGGAAGGGCAGAGACCGCCCTCCCCATATGTGCCGTCCGTAAGGCCAACTTCTCCATCTGCAGAATTACCGTCCTCCCTCCAGCCACCCCCCCTCCCCCCCCCAAGACTCCCAGTGGCGAAGAGCTGTCCCTGCTCCTGTTTCAGGACGGCTGGGGTGCGGCTGCTGGGAGAGATGCCCCAGGAGGACCTGCACGCAGCGCTGAAGAACTGCTTCGCGGTGGTGAACAGCTCCGTGTCCGAGGGCATGTCCGCTGCGATTCTGGAGGTAATGACCCAGCCTGAGTCCTGGAGGCGCGGCCAGGAAGCGCCACGTCCCTCCTGTTCTCCTTTACGAGGCGGTGTCCTTGTCAATCAAGGGCTGCGGCTCTCAGAGCCTTCGAAAGCAAAACAGCCTCTCTTTGGAACCTCAGAAGTAGTTTTTACGTTCTGAGACTTAAAAAAAAATCATTTCATTTCTCTTTGCCATTTGTCCTTGGCAGCTACAAAATAAAATGAAACTAGATCGCCTCTCTGACCCGCTAAATATCTTAGATGGAAGGGCGCTTCGGTTGTAAGAGGTGGGGCCAGGAAATGGGATGAAGGTGTGTTTGGGCAAGAAGTCTCCTTCTTCTTGATTTTCTTCTCCTCCTTTTCAGTATGCTCTATAATCCCAGCATTCAGGGGACAACAATGGTGGGGCTTGCACATGTGGCGGGGGGCGCGCACCATGGAGCAGGGGTGACAGGTGCACGGGGAGGGAGTGGGCAGGGCCGTGAGGGGAGAGCTGATCCCCTCGTCTAGCATTCGGCTCCAGAAAGGACTTTCCTTTCTCTTGTTTTGCGGTCACATCCTTGCGGGCTGGACTCCCTTTCAAGAGCAAGCTCGGCACAGGGTGGCCTCCGTTCGCTCCGTCCAGACCAGTGCTCAGTCCCGGAGCTCCCCCAGAACATTCGGTCACGAGTCACAGCACGTGTGGTCACAAGCGGTCACGTACAGCTCCGAACACGTGCCATGCGCACGGCAGATGTGCCTAATTAGGGACCAGCTCACGATACAACCTGCTCGAGAGAAGGAGGCTCCAGCCGTTGGGCCCCTGGGCCTCTGAAGCGGTTTCACGTGTTCTGTCTCACTGGGGGAGAAATGCCTGCTTAGAGCGAAGCCATCCTTCCATCCTATTTGTAACATCCATTTCTTCCTTTGGACACTAACTGAATTTACTGCACTTGCTGGCAGAAGACAATTTAGTGTTTCACACAACACAGTAAATCACGAAAGCAGCCAAAAAAAATAATCCTCCCTAAACTGAAGGACCGACTGTTGTCTCATGCCTAATATTTCCTGTGGCCTCCTTTAAAAAAAAGCAAAGCGCAAAACCCAAAGCAACACCAGGAGCCAGGGGCAGAAGCTGCACGTCCACGCCTCGATGCCAGAGCGCGCAGTGTGGACCGTGACCCGCTCGTCTTCAGGCGGAGACCTCCACCTGAGCTGGCGGGTGGCGTCGTCCAGTGGCTGCGCCCTTCGCCTTCGCACCCCACCTGACAGCTTCAGAAAGGCACGTTCTTACCCCACCCATCCTTGAGCTGGTGCTGAACTGCTCCTTTGTATGTAAATACACATTTTCTTGCTCAAGTTCCCAAGAAAAAGTGAAGTAGAATTCAGGAATGATTTCATCACTGGCGCCCAGCGCATCTCACTGCGGATGAATTGCTGTCAAACCTCATTTCCTTCAAAGGCAAGGCAGCTGTTAGCGAATGTGACTGTCTTAAATGTTGATGTTGTGCTCCTTTTGCAAACTCCAAAATAACCTTTGGGTTGAGGGTTTTGAATGAAGCTGATTTCAGGGGAGTGGTCTGGGTGCATTTCATTAGAATCCATTCAGATAACCCAAGTGGTTAATCACAGAATGAACGCATATCACTTTTGAAGGAAGGGATCTTTCGACCTCCCAGAATTAGCTTTGTTTTCTCATGGAAGCATATAGAAATCTCATTTGCTAAAATACATCTCTTACCGAGAAACTCCAAAAATCAAGCTCGAGCTAGTAGTGTGGGCAGTAGGGTGAATATTCCTACAGCGAATCTGTGGTTTCCAGTTTGGGCTGATTATGGAGTTGCATCGAATGAAGTTGAAATAATACAGAAAAGTCTGTTCTTACCTCAGTCCCCCCACCCGGAACACGCACGCGGGCACACGCACACACACGCGTGTGCTACCCTCCCGGTCAGTTTCTGCTGCCCAGGGGGAAGGAAGGCCGTATTCTAAAGCCAAGAGTAACAGGAGAATTCTCCGGCTCTTAGCTTCCAGGCCCAGACCCTCGTGACTGAAGCCTCCCTGCAGGGCTCTCCGAGCACAGTGTGACTCTGTGCCCTCTTGGCCGTGGCTAGTTTCAGAGTGTGTCGGGTGTGTGGCCCGGCTGTGTCCTTCCCACTTCACAGAGTGAAGGGCCTTCTGAGGCATCACAATGAGAAGGGCATCACAGGCATTTAGAGCGGGGTGAGGGGGAGAGGCCTGCAGGGACGTGAAGTATTTTTCAAGGTGCAAGACTGTCTCTTGCATCCAAGAGTTGCTCCCCAAATGCCCTGGGCCTCTGCGTTGAGAAGCTTTCTAACCCCGGCAATGTAAGATCCGAACGCAGCGCATTGTGTCAGGGGACGCTCGGACCCGCCGCGTCCCCACCTGACAGGCAGCAGTCCCTGTACTGGACACGCGCTAGTCAAGGCCGTGAAAACCCAAGCAAACCTCTCCACGAGAAAATCCGGAATTCCAGAAATCAGAATTCCCTCCGTAAATGCAGGTGACGGTGCCCACCCTTCACGGCCCGCGCTTCACGGCTTTGGCCGGAGGGAGCCCCGGCAGCTGCATCTGGAGGTGGATATGCACGTGGAGGGGAGGCAGGGTCTCTGGAATCTTCTCGCAGCTCTGCAGAAAATGGGGCACGAGCTACAAAGCTTCCTTTCAAGGTGGAATCAGAGGTTTCCAGCCACTGATGAGAGGTGGAGGAGCTCCCGCGGGGAGAAATCGGATGCGGGCGGACTGAACCCGGCACAGACACCGTTCACTGTCGGAACCCCAGACCCAGGTCTGGACTGCCGGCCACCCCCCGTGCGCTGCACGAGCCCTGTCTGTGTTCACCGGTGGAAAGCGTGCGCAGGGTACACGCGCCCATCTCCCTACGCCGTCGAGCACAAGACGCCGCCGCTGGGCCAGGTCTTGTCCGGACCCACTTTGCGCCCTTGTCTGGCCCTGGGACGTCACCTTTCTTCCAGGCAGCTTGTTTTTAAGGAGGTGACATCACGCTTTGAGAAAGCGATGTAAGAATCAATCATCAGATTCCTGAGTGCCGTGTCTTGGCCGTATGAAAACAGCGTTCCCACCCGCTTCTTCCTTCTGAAGACATTTCCTTTCCTAGCGACAGTTTAGTTTTGAAGAGAGGACTTCAGAGTGCATTGTCTGTGAATACACGACATCAGGCCCCCTTTACATAGCTTTTGCCCCGCCCCCAGGCCTCGGGGACGCGGAGCCTGGAGCCTGCAAACAGTCATCGCATTACCTGTGCACTCTTTCCTTCCACCAGGGTGTGCTGGGTGCACGCGGTGCGCTGGCTCTGGGCTGGGCTCTGGAGACACAGCAGTGAGCAGGACACAGAAAAGTCCTGGATCCTAGGGAATTTACGCCCTTGTTTGGAGCAGAAAGAAGGAACTGGAAACCGGAAGTGAGGCCACCCATAAAGGAACATAATAAGCTCTGGGCAGGAAACGGAGGGGGGCGCCGTGCGACAGGGTGGGAGGCGAGGCCATTGTCAGCCGTCGGGGAGGGAGTGCTGGTCAGCGGTGAGTGTGAGCCGAGGGTCCAGGTCCTAACTCCCAGGAACTCTTCTGGACACGGGGTCTCTACAGAGGCAGGCGCGTTAAGAGGAGTCATTAGGGTGGACCCCGAGCCACTGTGCGGGGTGTCCTGGTAAGAAGAAGGGATTTGGACAGACAGGCGCGCGCAGACCCAGGAAGAAGACAGCATCTCCGGGCCGAGGAGGGAGGCCTGGGCCAGATCCTTCCCCACGCCCTCAGAAGCAACAGCCCGGAACCTCGCTCTCGGACTCCCGGCCTCAGGAACCGTGGCGGCACCTTCCCTGGTTTCAGCCACCCCGTCTGCGGTGCCGTGTTTCCCGAGCACACTCCTGCAGCGGGAGCGTGAACTCGGCCCTGAACGACGAGAAAAGCCTTCCCGATCTGCGGGAAGAGAACCGCTGGAGGGAACAGCAGGAGTACTAGTGGAGGGACCAGAACCAGATACATTCCCGGTCCGTGCCTGGTGCTCTGCCTGATTGTGAGCCGCCCTCCTCCCAGGAGCGATGGTGTGGCTTTCGCAGAAAACATTCCCCACCCGCCACAGCGGCCATCCCGCAGGAGACACTCGCCACGCAAGGACATGTGTCATTCGACCTCACTTGTCCCCGATGAAGGCGGTCTCTAGTAAGTGCTATTTCCATACAGCCAAGACAAGGCATTAAAGAAAAAGCCAGAAAATTTATCACCAGACCGAAAACAAAGACATTTTCGAGATAAAGAAAAACTCATTAATTTATGTTCTATGACATCACCACACTTACATATAACATTTTATTTGATTTAGTACTGTAGCAATAAAATGTTAGCAATGAAGTATTCACTTACTGGGCAACTAAATTTATTGAAAAACAATCTGTGGGCATGTCTTTTATAAATCGTGATTTGGGGCTTTTGTCCCTGACTACAGGACACACTCTGAATAAATTCAGAGGTCTTTTGCACTTTTTAAAATGCTTCTTTAATACAACAATTTTATTGAGATGTAATTCACATAACGAGCATACATCTGTCCACTCACTTAAAGCATTAGTTCAGTCAAAGTGTGCAATTCAGGGGTTTTTAGTACATTCCCATGTTGTGAGCCCTCAGCATTATCAATTTTAGGAAATTTTCATCACCCCAGAAAGAAATCCTGGACACATCCTCAGTCACTCGCTGTTTCTCCCCGACGTGCCCCCCACGCCAACACCAGTCTACTCTCTGTCGTTCAGATCTGCCTCCTCCCATTTCCTATAAAGGGAGTCCGACGACATGGGGACTTTTGGGACCTGCTTCTGTCACCGACATAATGTTTTCATGCTGCAGGACGCGTCTGGACCTCATTCCTTTGTATCTGTGACATACGCCATCGCACAGACACACTGCCTTACGCGTCTGCTCACGGGTTCGTGGACACCTGGGCTGGGTCCACTTCCTGGCCATGATGAATAATGCTGTGAACATCTGTGTACAAGTGTTTGCTTGGCCACATGGTTCCGTTTCTCTTGGGTCTGTATCCAGGAGCGGAGTTGCTGGGTCCCGTGGGAACTCTGTTTAACCCTCTGAGGAGGAGCCACACTGTTTTCCAAAGTGACCACACCATCTCATAGCCCACCAGCAGGTTTGGACTCACAGAGTTCGAACCCCTGTTGTTCAAGGGTCAGCTGTGTATAAAGGAACCAGGATTCAGACCCAAGCAGGAGAGCTTCAGAGCATGCACTTTAAGGAAATTATCATCATTTTGACTTAAAAGTTTAAAACCCAGAGAAATAAAAAAACAGTACAATAAGTAGCTGAAGACCCTTCACCTATGCTCACCTCTGTGCTCTATCTCCCCCATCACCTCTCCCTGAGACTGACAGACAGACACACACACACATACACATGCATTCATATGATACCTCAAATTTAAGTCCCCGCCTCTGTTCCACATTTATATCCCCTTTTTCCACAGCCATACCCCGGTTCCCAAAAATGTGGTCAGAGAACATACTTTTTATGACTTCAGTCTTTTTGAATATACTGTCTCATTTATTTGGATTTAGCACATGATGCATCCTGGAGAAGGAATTGTGTGTACTTGGGAAGAATGGGTCTTCTGTAGCCATTGGGGGGTGTACTGTAAATGTCAGGTTAAGTGGGTTAGTGCTGTTCAGAGCTTCTGTCTCCCTGATGGTTGTCTGTCTAGTTGTTCTATCAGTTACTGAGAGTGGGGTTTCGAGAGTTCTTATTATGATTAAATTGCCTGTTTCTCCTTTCAGTTCTGTCAGTTTTTGCTTCAGGTCCTGTGGGGCTCTGTCCTTAGGTGTGTGCACACTTATAATTTTTATGTTTTCCTGATGTATTGATCCTTTTCTCACCACGAGATGCCCCTCTTTGTCTCCAGGAACAGTTCTTGTCCTCATGGCCATTTTGTCTGGTGTTAGGATCACCAGGGCAGCTCCGTGGTTACTGTTCACAGGTATATTTTCTCACCCTTTTACTTCCAAACTTTTGGTCTTTGAATCCAAAGTGTATCTCTTGTAGGCAGTGAATACAGTGAGTCTTACTATTTTTACCCAGTCTGACAATTTCTGCCTTTTGAGTGTGGTGTTTAGTCCATTCACGTTTAATGTAGTAACTGCAATGGTTGGTTTCCGTGATTTTTTAATGTGCTGCTGGATTCTGTTTGCTACTCTTTTCTTTAGGTTTTTATGGAGAGAGTTAGACATGAGGATGGCCTGTGGCTTCCTTTCCCATGCCCTCTATCTCATCCTTTGGTATTATTGTTGAACTTGTTTCATAACAATTACTTGGAATGTTTCTTTCCTTTTCTGTTATCTGGAACAGTTCCCACAGCACTAGGATGATGCAGTCTGATGATTTTGCAGAATTCCCTTGTGACACCGTCTGAGATGATCCTTTTGTTGTAGATGGTTTCCCGGATAACTTCTTTCTCTTTTAGAAATTGATCTGTTTAAGCTTTTCTACTTCTACCAGGGTTAATTGGTAAGAAGCATTCTTCCTGGTAACTACACATTTCAGCTAGGTTTTCAAATTTATTTGCAAAGACTTCTGTAAATATCCTCCTATGACTGTAAAATTCTTCTGAGTTTCAGTGGTCTGTTCCCCTCGGTCTGTCTGGTTTTGCTTTCTCCTTTCTCGTGATCAGGGTTGCTGGTGACTTCTTTATTTCACTGATTTTTTTTCGGAGAAAATCTATTTGGATATATCAGTTGCTTTGCTTTTGCTTTCTACTTCATTAATTGCTGCTTTTATTATTGCTTTCCTTCTACTTCCTTTGGTTTGATGTGTTGTTTCCTTTTTATGGCCTTTTGTGTCAAGCAAGGCTCCCTACTGTGCAGTACCACCTCACTATCCCCCCTCAACCAACTGCTCCCCTCACCTGAGCCTCCTGCGTCCTGCCATTTCCAGGTTGATAACAAACATTTGTCCAACAAGTGGACAACGAATGGACAATTCTCCGTGGTGCGCAGCCTTCCATGTAGGATGGGTGCTCGGGGGGCACTGGTTGAGCTGATACACAAGCGAGTCTCTGCAACAGGAGGGCTGAGAATAAGACCTTCTTTGCCTGAGACAGGGATTTAAACTCTGTTCTCTCTCAGGATCGGCTGGCTGGTCCTGTGATTCTCTGGTCGTCGGTTTCATAAATCCGCATTTGTCTATCTCTACATCTACATCTGTAGACAGCTCCTCTCGATCTCTGTGTCTGCCACAGATTCTTCACAAATACACTGGTGCTTATCCAAAATCAGAGGATGAATGTGCCCTTTGAGTATGAAAATGCCGTGGGGGCCGCCTGCAGAAGCCCCCTGACATGTCCATCACCCCCTTTCTGAGCTCTGCCCTGGCATGAGATGGTGCGTGACAAGGCGGTCTCAAAGGTCTCGCCCGTGCGGAGGACGCGGCAGTTAGCTGACAAATGTCTAAAAGTGAAATCTCAGTGTGTTGCGCTAGTTTAATGAGTCAGCAACGCACACCGTGTGACAAGTGGAGAGACAAGCCACAGGACTCCCAGCGTCACTCACCATCATTACGTTACGACCTCGTGACTGATGTAGCTGATGTGCTAGGCAGCTTACGCCACAAACCTCATAATGGTATTTGTGCAAAATGACATCTGAATTTTTCATGTGCTGCCTAGAGGACAGTTTAGTCCTTCATTCCCAAAAGATGCAACCAGGACCCAGGGAGACAGCCAGGACCACATCAGTGCGCTTGCTACCTCAGCAGCTCCTGGGCGGCCCAGGAGGATCGTGGGAGCAACTTCACGAATGCCTGATTGTGGGGCAGAGCGGGTTGCGGTGGGGGCCCGGTCAGGGTTCCTCATCACTCCAAGTGACAGCGCTGCACTCTGAGGGCGACACCCACCGTGTGGGCCCGGAGCAAAGAGAGTAAGACCGAGATCTTCATTCAAGACCGAGGCCTCTCGATCCTGGCCCCATGCTGTCTCCCAGGATGCCAGACTGCACCTGCAGTGTGTCAGAACCCGGGCCACCCAGGAGTCCGGAAGCCCCTGTGACTGGTGCTGGGATGTGGCCATTTCAGGTTACTTTTCCCCTGTGCTGTGAGGTGCCTCCTTCCCAGGTGTGATGACCACTTGAAGATCCCAGACATGACCCTACAAAATGACAGTGGAAAATCTGACTTGGACACCTTCTGTGCTCTTGAAACACCAACAGGAGGGCCTGACAGAGAGACCCGTGATCGCTGCGCTGGAGAAGCAGCTGGGCGGCTGGCGAGGAGCAGGACGGCGGGGACTCTGCTCCATGAGTCAAACCAGCTCTCCCACTTTCCCCGATGGTGGGAACAGAACAGGCTCAGAGGCGGGCCGACAGCAGGGCTGTTGCCAGCTCTGCATTCTCTAGGGCCTAGATCTTAAACTCAAAGTAGGCTGGGATGACATAGGGGAAGAAGAAAGGGAAAACCAGACGAGCCTACCGAGACAACAGCCGGCGGTTACGGTGGCTACGGTGGACGACACTGACTCGGGATTCGTTCAGCACAGATGCTTCCAGGGCGTTGGCTCCACGGTACTGACTGAGCATCTGCTCGCGTCACACCGTGCTCGGGGTGCTCGGCTCCTGCTGCAGCACCTGCCAGGGGAAGGCCTCTGTGTCACAGGCTTCCGGCTGCGGCTGCGGGTGGGTAACTTACGTTTCTGAAGATGGAGTGTCACCCCTTCGTGACCGAATGTTTATTACATGAAGGGAGATGCCACAGGCAGTCAGAGTGCCTAAAACACACTTCCGTAGAGTAACAGCCAGATTATTGGTCTGCTGTTGGCGCAGCCAGTCCTGCCCGTGGACACCAAGTTGCAAAGGGATGTCCCTCTTATGTGCTGAAGGGCACCTGCCGTAGGAGGGGTGAGTGGTCCCAGGTCCAAGTAGCCCCAGGAGGCTCAATGTAGGAGGCCAAAATAGAGCCTTCCAGGTTGGGCTCCCCAAAACCGCAGGAGAACCAGAGAGATGCTGCCTTGCTGGGGAGGTGAGGCCGACTGCCCGCTGGGCTCTCGGGCATCTTTTGAGGTCTTGATGCCAGTTTGTGCTGGGCGGTGGATGCCGTGTGCTGATCCAGACCACGGGGAACGGAAAGCCTGCTTAGTGAATAATCGGGATGATAAATCATACTCCTTCTTACTCTTGTCTGCGTGCCAGAGAGACGTGCCCGATTCTCCCGCACCGTTCACGGGTCTTGTGCTGGGGGAAGATGACTCACGGGGAGTAATGAGGATAATTAAGGATGTGTTCTCCAAACTGTCACTGCACAAGTGTCAGGCGCACATTTGGAGAGAGGGGGTTTCTTCGTGCCATTGCGGTAATCATGTCAAAGTTTGCGGGATAGAGCTCTCCAGAACTGGCAACAGTAAGTAATTACAATGCAGTATATACTTTGAAAGTGGAATGTTTCGATCGGGTGAGGTGCCCGAGGTCCGGCGGGCATAGATGTTACTCTCCCCACCCGGGCTCATCGCGCCAGAGAAGCTCTTGATCACCACCCCCCACCTGTCTTCTCTCTCCCGTCCCCAGGCGATGGATCTGGAAGTCCCCGTGCTGGCCAGGAACATCCCCGGGAACGCGGCGGTGGTGAAGCATGAGGTCACAGGGCTGTTGTTTTCAGACCCGCAGGTAAGGAAGGGTTTGTCTGGAACGGTTTCCATCGGCGTTTCCCTCACCAGTCCGGGGTTCCCATCTCTTGGCCAGCGCCCAGTGCCGCCTCCCGGGGGCGGGAGCCCTGTGTGCAGCATGTCGGCTGTGGCCACGGGGGCAGCTGTGTGACTTGGAAAAACCTAGAACAGAGACCCAAACACAAGACCTGCTCCTGTTCCTGATTCTGCCTCCGACGAGCGGCATGGCCTTGAGCATGTCAGGTCACCTCTGAGATGCTTGGGTTTCTGATCTCCAAGCAGGTGCTCTTCAGAAACCACCTTAGATTTCTAGGACACCTACTGGTTTTCAGAAGATTGCCGTATATCTGATCATTGTAATACCTCAACACAACGTAGAGAATAAGCCAGTACTTGTGCGTATGCATGCACATCCACGTGCATTTGAAAATGATATATGGGATGGTGCAGTGGAGGGTGGGCAAGGCCAGGGCACAGGCGTGTGTGGGGACGTCCAGGAAGTGTGTGAAGGGGTCTGGAGGGGGCCCATGTGTGTCTGCCTGCAGCTGGCCCTTGGGGACGGTGGGCAGGGCGTGTGGCCTGGCCTGAGTCTCTGAGCTCTGTTTTCTCCTGGGCAAGCGGAGCTCATCATCCCTGCTGCCTCCTGGAGGGGTGATGGGGGCGGACGGAGGGACACACAGGGCTGTGTGTGTTCACGGCACGTGGCTGGGGCTCCGGACCTGCTGTCACCACGGGAGAGACACGGCCACAGCCGCCACCTACCATCCGGTGGCAGGAAGTAAGTCTCTGAGGCCTGAGTTTTGTCCTTTGAGTCTTTAAAAATTAGGTGCTGTCTACCAGCATCTTTATTAGAGCACATGTTATGTTCAAGAGTATAGGGATTTATACTTAAAAATTATAGTCGAGTCAAATAATTGAAAATTCAGTTTTCAGATTTCCTGCAGCGGACGCTTAATCCGAGACAGCTTTCCCTTTCTCTTGCTATGAGCACGCTCACCTCTTCTCCCTGCGGCCCGGGGCGCTGGCTCCCATCCGGCCAAAGGCACCCGGCCGCTGACCCTTCCCTTTCGGCAGCAACGCCCGTGAGCCGGAGAGGATCAGGACCGGAAGAGCAGACGGCAGTTACTGTCTTCTTCTCCAAACAAAGGCTTATTGCTTTTTGCCGCCTTCTGGAAGCCTGGAAATCAACACCGCCGGGCTTTTAGGTCAGACAGTGTTGCCTCTGCCCCGGCGAAGAGATTTTATTTTCACCTCCCCAAACACGGCGTCTGCTTATTTTGTAGCTCAACTCCAGAGGCTCTGACTTTGCCCACGAGTCTGAGCACGAGGACAGAAGCACACTGGCCGTCTTACAGTGTCCGGCAGGGGAGTCCTTCTGACACTTGCCAACGAGTGCCACCCCGGCCCCGACAGGGTCGCGTCCCCCTGCTCCCAGACACGGCGCCGCGCCACACAAAGTCAGGGACTTATTTTGATTCTAAAACATGAACGTTGGTGTCACAAAGGATGTTTAAAAAAAAGAACACTTTAGATTTCACATGGGGCGAGGCTGCGTCTTTTAACACACTCTGAGAAGTGCGCTAGACGCGGCTGTCACCGGCGGCTTTGTTTTGTCTTCTTTACGCTCACGACCGGACTCGACCGAGCGCAGGGTGGGAAGCCTGCCTCCAAAACAAAATGCATTTTAAATAAGCCGGCCACGTGGTTAGAGTCACGGCGAACGAGGGGCTCAGGTGCACAAACCGCTGGCTGGCTGCCAGAGTGTGGAAGGTTGAGTTCAGATATGGACCCGGAGCAGCATTTCACTTGCTAAGGGGGGACTCGCGGGCCTGAGAGCCAGCCTACCCAGGGTGATGCACGCGTGTAAACCGTGAATGCGCTGCCGTCCGAGGCGGATCTGGAGTCGGCAGCTCAGCGTGAGCTCTCCATCCCTGATGGAGACGACAGAGAAACCGGATAGGAAGCGGGGAGGTCGCCATCGCTCACACCTGCCAGACCCCCCGACTTACCCTTCGAAACAGCAAACAAACCTCACACAGGCTTTGCCTGAAGGACCTCAGTGGTTGTCAAAGGGCATCCCTTATCCTCCTATTTTGTGAACCTTTGTATAAAACTAAACCAACAGTGGGGGCAGAGTCCTGACCTTCCCTCTGAGAGCGCAGCCCGTACTCTGTGGCGGTCCGCGCCTGGGCCGTCGCTCCCTGTCCCCTTCCCGGTGCCTGTGGCACCCCGCGGTCCCGCCTTCACAGCCCATGACAACCTCTGCATCCTAGGTGCGGTCGGGGGACAGGCTGCTGCCCACGTGTGGTGCCCTGAGAGCCCACGCCTCTGGCCGTCAGGTTCAGGTTCATGGCCAAGCTAGCTGTGCGTGCAGGCGCCATCTCCCGGGGCTCCTGGCGGCTCCGAGTCTGGCCATAGAAGGTGAAAGACCAAGGCTAGTCCCGTTAGTGCCTGGGTCAGCCCCGACAGCAGGAGGGAGGTCTTGAGGGAAGAGGCGTGTGGTAAGTCCGTGTGGCTGTGGGGGGTGTGGGGGGAGAACAGAGAAGTGGGTTTGAGAGAGGCTCCCGTGAGGCCAGGCGGCTCGTGCTCTCGTGTCTGGGGCCCGCGGGGGGAGACCACGCGCCCTGGGTGAACAAGAGGCCCACACAGGGCCCATTGCCGGCCGCCCTGGGCCCACAGGCCCGAGTCACAGCCCTTGCTGTGTTTGAAGAGGGGCTGGAATTCCCAAATTATACTTGGATTGTACCCATTGGTAAACGTTGATAATTCAGTCGGCTGTTAGTTTAGACGCTCTGTGGGCCTTCCAACCATCCAACCATCCAGGGGAAGATCTGCTGGGCGGCTACCCATTAGACATCTGCTCTGGACAAGGCCGTCCCCTCTCTGAGTGAGTGAGGGATGGGACTGTCACAGGCAGTGACATTCCCAGCGAGGTCGTGTCCGAGGCGGCATATTCCTAGCTGGGGACCACGTCTTGCCCTCCAGACACAAGAGAAGGCTCGGGGTCCTCAGGCGTCTCGGGAGTGCAGGGTCTCACCAGCCAGAAAGGGAGTCTGGGCTTCGTGCGACAGGACAAGCGTAGCGGGTGCTGTCTCTGCAAGACGAGGCAGGGGACCTGGGTCCCGCATGCACCAGGTGAGTTAGAGAACTTTCCCCGAGGCCCTGCCACGCGGCGGGCACTGAGCAAGGTCCTGGAGGTGGAAGCTGGGAGGGAAAGAGTCCAAGCCGCGCGTGGGGTCTGGGGGCCGGGCAGGGGCTCTGGGATCGGGCCACACAGCCTCTTCCTGAGCCCCAGGGGCACCAGCCCGTCGGATGTCGTAGGGATCGACTCCTGGGACTCTCACAGGTTCTGCCCGGCGAGGACGAGGCTGGCCCCACGGACGAGGTGCCCGCAGGGAAGGGCCCTCGCGGCAGCAGAGCCCCGCGTGGGAAGCTGGGGCGTGACGGTGAGCGTGCGGGGAGCAGGAGGGGCGCAGTGCGCCGCGTGCCGGGCCTGCAGGGAATGAAGGAGGCGCACGGGACGCAGGAGGCAGCGGGCACGGAGCTGATGCAGCCCCCGCGGTCTCCATGTCCTGGAGATAGGCTGTGATGGCCACACATTTTTTTATAGAAGAATCGACAACATACAAATTAAATGAAGCAGCATCACAGCTGAGCACGTGGAGACAGCCTCCTATTTCTGCAGGGCCCACGCGGTGGGACGCGCTCCCTTCCCGGTTGGACGGGGCTCTCTCTAGCCTCTCGGTCGTCACGGGTGGTGAATCCATCTGCGCTCTGGTTCTCGCGGACGTAGAGACCGTGAGCTTTTCCCCCGGGGCGGCGCACCCAGACGTGGAGCGTGCTCCTCCGCGCACGTGGCTGCTGGAGCAGGGAGGACACACGGTCCCGATGGCCGGGGTACTGGCCATTTAGGGGCTCCTGCCTGTCGGGGCCATCCCCGGAGCTGGCGGTCCAGAGAGCCGTGGCCGCGAGCTGCAGCTGCATGAAGGCACGGCCGCTGGCTGAGGTCTGAGGGAGGGAGAGCTGTGCCCGCTTCTAAAGGGAAGTGTGTGGCCACTCGCACGACCAGGACGGCGGCCACCAGCCCAGGTGTGACCGTCCCCCTCCACTGAGGGTTTGTGGGCTGAGGTGGCCGCACGCAGCCTCAGCAGGACAGTGCTGATCAGGAGCCTTCGCAGGGGCTGGAGGCGGCCTCCACCTGGACCCCCAGGTCTGCCTCCCAAAGCCCACTCCCCTGGAGGACCTCTGCCAGCAAGCCTCACGTCCGTCCCGTGTCCCTGAGGCACGGCCAGGATGACTTCATGGCAGATTTACTGCCACATCTCTTGAGGGCTCTGCTCGTCCTCTCTGACCCTCTGAGGCCCCCGACGTAGCTGTGGTCACTCCTGTGCCCCCAGGAGCCTTCTCCGGGCCGGCTCTCTGCTCACGGTGTTCCCTCACGTTCTGGCCTTCGCTTGCCGAGACCAGAGGAGGGGGACATGGGTCCAGGGCCGAATGGTCTGAGTGCAGTCCTGTCTCGGCCGCGGACCACTTGCTGTGTGACCCTGGCACGTCCCCTGAACCTCTCTCTGCTCCAGTTTCCCTGAGAACGGACTCATGGGACAGCCCAGAGTCCCAGCCCCTTTCTGCAATTCCAAAATCCAAAAAGCACTTGAAAAGCAATTTGATTTTTTGGGCGTTTGGTGCCAAAACTCACTTGGCAGCAAACTCGTATCTGAGCTGATGTGAAGTTATTTGTGGCTTTGTTTATCCTGCTTCGCCTGACTAGTCGTACGTTTTGATTTGGAAATTGTGGTGTGTTTCGTATGGGGCGCCGCTTAGAGCCACCGCGGGGCACATGGTGGAGAGAGGGGGCATAAGCCCCATCATTAAATCCCCCCATCCTGGATTCCAAACAGCAAGCACGTGACAGATGCTGCTGCTGATGGTGATGAGGTGCGGCCGGTCCGACCCCGCTGTCCTCCCTCGGCAGAGAGGAGAGTGGGAGGCTTTCTCCCTGACCCGGTCGGGAGCATTAACGTTCCCACCACGTGGGTCAGAGCCATGCACTGTCCTGTCCCCACCTCATCCCCCTGCGGGCCACGTCCCCAGAACACGGGAGGCAGACGGGGGAGAGGTGGGAGGAACCCAGGCACAGCCGTTTGCAAACCCCCGCCGGCCAGTTACTTACACCCGGTTCTCTTCCACCTCCTTCTTTGCAGGAGTTTGTTCAATTAGCAAAGAGACTGGTTCGTGACCCTGCGTTGGAAAAAGAAATTGTGGCCAACGGAAGGGAGTACGTGAGAAGGTATCACTCATGGCAGGCGGAAAGAGACACCTATCAGAGCCTCGTCCGGACCCTCGAGGGAAACATCGAGCAGTGAGGGCGCTCGCCTGGTGTTGTCACGTGCCCACCCGGGGCCACCGCGGACACACGGCCCTGGGTGAACACCAGAGACAGAGTTCTGGGCCAGGGGGGCCGGTCCGGTCCAAATCATGCCAGTTTCAATGAAATCATCGATAAATGACGTCAGTTATAAGGCAGAACCTCATCCAAAACCTGTCAGGGCTTCCAGAGAACATCCCGGACATGTCTACCAGATCAGCTCCTGGGGGCTCCTGGGGGCTCCTAGGGGCCGGGCAGGGGGAGGCGGGGAGAGAGCGGTGTTAGCCGCTATGGGACTTAGGGGCAAGCCGCGCAGCACAGACACGTCCCACCTGCCTTCTGATGACCTGTAACTCATTGTTCAAAACCAGCAACTAAAGTCCAACGTGTCCACAGAAAGGAGTCCACAGAATAAAGTGTGTCGCCGTCAGCCCACGGACTCAGCCGCCGTGTGTTCATGTTGTGAGCAGCATCCAAGAGAAACCCCCCAGCCCAGTCCCAGCCCCGAACACACAGGTACTGAGGCCCGAGCGTCTCCTGAAGGGGGTTTATGCACAATCACCAAGTTAATGCCAAAGTGTAGCCGTGAAACCGTGCTTTTCCACAGCATCGTACACGGCTCGTTTCATTCTCAGTTAACTCTATGTTTCAACGTTTTGTTACCGGTTTCAGTTTGCTGAGGTCCAGGTGTGAATGATCCAGGAGTAGGTCTCCAGAGAGTTCCGAGACACCGTGACCCCCGAATACGGCGGGGAATGCACAGAACGGGGTGCAGAGACACCGTGGCCCCCGAATACGGGGGGGAATGCACAGAACGGGGTGCAGAGACACCGTGACCTCCGAATACGGGGGGGAATGCACAGAACGGGGTGCAGAGACACCGTGGCCCCCGAATACGGGGGGGAATGCACAGAACGGGGTGCAGAGACACCGTGACCTCCGAATACGGGGGGATGCACAGGACGGGGTGCCGAGATACCGTGACCTCCGAATACAGGGGGGAATGCACAGAACGGGGTGCCGAGATACCGTGACCTCCGAATACGGGGGGGAATGCACAGAACGGGGTGCCGAGACACCGTGACCCCCGAATACGGGGGGGAACGCACAGAACGGGGTGCCGAGATACCGTGACCTCCGAATACGGGGGGGAATGCACAGAACGGGGTGCCGAGATACCGTGACCTCCGAATATGGGGGGGAATGCACAGAACGGGGTGCCGTGTTTTGTCGCAGAGAGGTGCCGCTTCCCCTCGGCTTCTGGGCCTGCATCTCGGGTCAGCTCTGCCCTTGCCCCTTCCCCACTATCCCCGGGGTGCTGATGCCACAGGGCCTGCTGGATGGGCAGCTTCCTGGGATCTTCAGCTTTACCGAGCAGACTGTGCGGGCTCACCTGGCAGCCGGTGCTTGGAGCTGAACCTGCCTGCCTGTCACTGATCCATAGCTCTCGACGGTGTCCGGAGAGTTGCCCTTTATGCATTTTTCCTATGAAGACACAGTGTCTTCTTCTTCCCACTCCTTGTGTCTCCCCACGGCCCACCCTCACTTCCCTTCTGACCCAATGTCCTCTTGGAAAGTCAGGGGGCCCGTGTGGGAATGACACACGGAAGGCCTCCCTACCCAAAATCCTGGTGCCCGGCCGCATTCCTGACCGGTCACATCAGCTCTCGGGGTTGATGTTGGGTCCAGCGACCCAACATTGCCACCAAGACCGACGGGACAGCTACTGCCTTAAAGGGTCCATCTGAAGAGGGACCGGAACTTCACAGAAAACGAACGTCTGAGAAGAGGCTAGGTGATGACTTTGTATTGAAAAGTGAATCCAGAATGAAGAAGGTGGGTTAAATTCGCCTGATGTTTAACACGCTTGATTTATGCCGGCAGAATTGAAACTCTAAGTGCAAGGCCAAGAAATAGTTCCCACCAACAAGTAAATAACAAGCAAGACAATGCCCAGGACTTGGTCAGTGCTATGCAGAGCTTCTCCTTCCTCTGGTCTGCAGTGTCTGTCCCGTGGTCCTTGGAGACTGTCTCACCCTTGCCAGCTACCTGGTTCTAAGCCGCCAGGGACCCTGCCTATGGTTCAGGTCGCTCCCCAGCACCTGTCCATCACTTTCAGGAAACCCCTCATCTCCCACAAGACGTGCAATTTTACTTCTCAGTTGATTTCCAAAGGTGGTGGCATTTAAACTCTTTGACCATGAAATAGTAAGAGGGACCAAGTCTACACAGGTATAGAGAACAAGAGGATGTCACTTGGGATTACACCTGGTTGTACTTGACCAGAAATTCAAGGTAACGCTGGTATAAGCAGGAAAGAAACGTGTGATTTCTCTCCCAAGTTCAGGGATTAACAGCATGTGTGGTGTTCCCGGGGGCAGGAACTCAGACCCTCCATCCTCTTGTTCCTCCACCCTCAGTACATGGCTGTCTCTACCTCACACAGCAGTGTGGCTGCCCACGCGCTGCCATCACACCTGATTTCCAAGTTGCAGGAGGGTAGAAGGAAGGCAGGAACAGAGATTTACTTATCTCGTTTCTTTCAGGACAATTCCCACCTCTAGTCACACACTGTGTCCCACACCCAGTTACAAGGGACACTTGGAAATGCAGGCTTCACTCCGAGCAGCCATGCACCCAGTTAAAAACCAGGGGTCCATTATCAAGAGACAAGCAGGTTGCACATCAAGAGACAGTCTGCAGGTGTGGCCATCGAGATAGGCTGGTTGTAGGCTCTGCAGCCCCAGGCATCCTACCTATTACTAACCACTGGCTACCTTTTAATGCCAAGAGAAGTGTTTTCCACAAGGTTTTAATTTACTTTTAAGGCCATCCAGACACGGCTCACCTTCCCTCCCCAAGATCTCATTTCTATACAAGCTCTCAGCCAGTGCAGTGTATCCATTAGTACTTCTCACCCTGCAGCATCTGAATTAAAGACTGAGTCAAAGATCACATGGGTTTTCACCTGAATCTCCTACTAAAATGTTCATTCCCACTGGGGGACACCCGACAGACCCTGGAAGACACAACAAAGCGAGGAAGCGTACTGACGATGTATATGTGATCTCGGCCACTCTGGAAGTTCTCATGGTCGCCCCGGACGCATAAACAGGTCATTGTTCACGCTGCAAGGTCTTGGGAAACTGAACTCTTTTTGGGAGGGATCCATGAGTCAGAGTTTGGTAAGGAACAAAGGAAGAATTTACATTTATCAGAAGATACAGTGAAGTTCCTTCTTGCTTCCTGTTTGGCCTCTACAAATAGTGTTTAAAACAAAAATCCCTTGTGGTCAAAGTTATCGGTGGGAACTCCCCGCGTGCGGCCTGCTTGAGCGTGATACACCGAGTCACGCGCACAGGCAGGTGTGAGCACCGCCGCGTGAGGTTAGGGAAAGCCAGCCTCTGCAGGTCTGGTGATCAGATGGTCCCCGTTTTAGATGGCGAATTGAATCCCTAAGCAGGACGTGGGGAAACCCTCCCTGTTTCCCGGTGGGGGTGGTTTCCTTCTGTCTTCCTATGGCCTAGGTAGCCACGCCCCCTTTCTTCCAGTGAGGAGTTCCCGGGAGAGCAAAGCCAGGCCCCCTGCTCTTGCCCCGGGGCCTGGGGCCTCGAGGAGAACAAACGGAGCTCCCTCCCCCGCCTGGAGCCAAGCCACACAGAGCCCTCAGGGTCAGAGTCAGTGAGGACACAAGGGACAGAGCGGCGAAGCCCCAGGTTTCTCAGAACAGAAACCATGGCCAAGAGGAAGGACAAGTAGTTTCTAAGAGTATCTCACAGACTCTAAAGGAACCTCTGGCACAAGTGAATACAAAGAAGGTGGGGGTGTCCTTTAGTTCAAAGGAATGACCTCATCTTTATCTCTGGCCCCATCTATTTTAAAGAGATTATGTTACAATCTACTTTCAGACTCATAGGTAGGCCTTGAAAATCCAGACTAAGAAACGTCTTTCCAAAAATGTATACAATTCAGCTAAATCACAAAAGCTTTCTCTGTAGGAAGGAAAAATGAATGTGGTGCAGCCTTTCTCAGCAGAGGGCCTGGAATCACCGCGCACGGCCCAAAGCCTCTGCAATCAGACGGAGCGCGCTCTGCTGGAAACGGATTTTCTTCTTTAGCATCTCATATAGAAATATGCTAAGTATTTACCCAAACCAGATTTTCTTCTTTAGCATCTCATATAAAAATATGCTAAGTATTTCCCCAAACCAGAAAGGTTAGCAACCAGACGTCCCCAAGAAACTGGGGAGCCAGGAGCCTAGTCATTCCGCGTGAGGAGCTTGACTTGGTTTTTGGTGCCCGTGCCTCCATTTTAAAAATACCTGGAAAAACCGCTTACAAAGTCTAAAGATCTGCTGATTTCCAGCCACTGAGAAGGCTTCCTTCCCTCTGTCCTTTTCTGGCCCCTCTTCCCGGACCTCTAGATGCATTTAGAGGCTCAGCAGGCATATCAACAACTGTGATTGGAAAGGCACCTGCATTTGTGACTTGGGTGGGCTGTCACTGACAGCGAAGGTCAGGTGAACCCCCGTGTCCCAGGCGCGGTGCTCAGTGCGGGTAACAGCGACCTTCCCCCAAGCCCCAAGCTCCTGGAGAACAATGTCCCCGACTTTCACGTTCCGGAAAGGACTTACTGCAGAGGACCCCCTTCCCCACACGACTGGGGTGCACTCAAAGCCAGCGCACCCGTCCCCGAATCCCCGCCCGGTCTCATCAGGGATGGGCTGACGTGCTTTTCCCCACTGATCAACCAGACCACATGCCTGCTCGCCACGCTGTGTCCAAGCTTCCCTGTCCTTCCCGGGCCTGTCCGGTCTCCGCTGAACCAGCAGACCACCCCCCACCACCACCACATCCCCCATCCCATTCTTTCCAGCCTTGTGGGCTCCTCCCCATAAAGTAGAAGCCCGTATGCTGAAACCCACAGCTGCCTACAGCTCTGATGGTCAGAGTGTCCTCTCTGTTATCAGAATCCTCAAGAATCCTTTCGGAGAAAATCCCTCTGTACTAAGCAGGATTTGTTCCCCATCAGGCAATGCCTTCTCTGCAACACCCAGTGCTCACAGCAGCCCAGTCATCTCACTCTGTCTCTCCCTGTCCTTCTGATGCTACATGGGACCATCTCCATATCCCACCCAGCATCGTCCGAGGTATGCTAAGGGTCGGACAAGTGTTCCACCCAGGTCAGAGGGAGCTGAAGGGGGGCAGAATATGCGGCCCCAAAATATGCCCCCTTGGTGCCTGGATTATTTTGAGCTGGAGACCACTGGGAACGAACAGATGCAGAAAGAAGGCTTCTTGGAGCTTCCCTTATCTGACTAAGAGCAGACACTTCTGAGAAATGAGGTTGGCCATAAATCCCCCATCCCCGGGGAGTTTTACAGCCGTGGAGAAGCCGGAGAGTGAGAGTCAAGTGGCCCGCACAAATGAACTTTACTAAATAACCCTTATCTACCTCGAGTTCCCTTGTATATTTACCTTCCCACACTTTACTGCCCAAGAAGCTTAAAACCCTTTTCCTTCAGTCTTGTCACTTCTCCACAAATGTATTGCCCTTTGTTCAAACGGGTTTTGTAAAAGACTGCAGGTCTGACCACCACTTTGGGGTGCTCATTTTATTTCTGTGAGCCCCCCCACCCAGATATGCGTAAGAAATAAACCCTTTCTTCCTCTTCATGGGACTTGATTTGCAGGTCCTCAGTCACAGAACAAACAAGGGATTTTCCTCCCCTCGGAGCCATCAGATTTAACATCAGCAGATTTATTTGAAATGAGTTATAAAGTTAAGAATTGTTATTTCTTAATAAGTAGAATGGAGATGGAATTTTGATCAATAGGACTTAAATACTTAAATAAGACTTGTTTCTAGAATATTTTAATAGTTTGGTAACAGCTATTCTTTGAATAACCTCATAAGCTGAGATTCTGCCTTTATGCAAATTTTTATTTATTTTTTGGTGGCAGAATAATATACCAACATATTAACTGATAAGTATATATTTTTTGCATGCACACACATGCATAATTCTTTATGCAAATAAGACCATTCTGAGCTTATTGCATTTGGGGATGGAGATGGGCACATCCACCACCAAAAACTGTAAGAAAGAGTCAAATCCTTGGCTTTCAGTTTCTGAGGAGGCTTTTGAATTTCCTGGGAGAGAAAACAAGTCTTAAAAACTGAAGCTTTTGAATCACAAAGCAGGAGTGTTTGAAACAGAAAGGCTTTAACGTTCAAAATGCAAGGTCTGGACAAGTATCAGAAGCAAAATCCTGAAGGACCCGAGGCATATATTACTTATCAGAATAGAAAGAACTGGATGAGGAGTCAGGTGATTGGGCTCCTGGAGGGAGAGGGCCTGGAGCAGAGCCTGAAGCTGGATGCGGGAGGGGGATGTGGAGCCCTGCTGCCCACCCTCCACCTTGCCTGGGCGTGAACTAAATTCCAGACCCTCCTCCTGGAGCCCCTGCAGGGTGGTGGGCCATATGCTGGGCCGCAGCGACACTGGGGCAGGAAAGACGAGACCTTATATAGTGTTTGTTCTAAAACTCGTGCATTAACAGAAGCTCTGAGGTAGGGGATCAGCTAGATAGATTTTCCTCACAGTTCCCAAGAGGAGGGGGCACGGCCTGCCTCCAGGGCCCCATGGGAGCACCAGGGGAGGCAGCGGGAAGGGGGCGAGCGTGGGCAGGAGCCTTTACTGTGGCCTTCACACACAGGAAGGAATGGGCTAACCAGGGGCAGCAGGATTAGGGCTGGCCAGTATGGGTGATTTCCGAGCGCTCTGGGACACAGCAACAGTCTCTGCTTGTTGGCACTCATGCGATCAGGCCAGAGGGAGAGGGAGAGCGCCCTGAGTGTGAGAGCCCAAAAGGAGGGTGGTCGGGGTGTGCCTCCAGATTGGTTGGGGGGGGTGTGACCAGGGAGGCAGGAGGTCAAGGCAAGGTGGCTCAGGCATATCACTGGCTTGTCCAGAACAAGGCAGGTCCACATATGCACGGAGGACCCATGTTAAAGCAGCAAATTTACCAAAGCTAGGAACATGGCTAATACAGCACCAGGGACCAGGGAGGTAAGGAGGGGGGCGGCGACACTGAAATGGATGAGTTTAAACCTGATCTGCAAGATTCTAAGGACAATCCCAGATGCTATAGAGAGCTCACTATGTGCCAGGCGTGATTCTGGGTGTTTCCTGTTGAGTTAGCCTCACCATAATCCTAAGAAACAAGTATTCTTATGATTCCCGTTGTACATATGAGGAGACCTAGGTGTGAGGAGGCAGAGGAAAGGCGGAAGGGACAAGCTTGCCGGGACGTGAGCAGATCAAGCGTGGTTAGCAATGCAGCAACGGGAGGAGGAGGGCTCTGTGCGGTCTGACTTGCGGCAGACGCTGGGAGGCGCCCTTCTGATTCCCCTCCAGGAGGGAGGCCCGGTGCTCCCATTCCTCGGAAACTGCAGGCAGACCCCTCCACCTTCTCTGGTGATGGCCTGAGCCCTGAGAGTCCCTTCCTTTTCTTCCAAGACAGTCTCTGTGTTGGGGTCTGCCTCCTGGGAACCTCAACCTGGGACAGTTCCAGAACGGTAACGTCGCACCTAGCTTGCACCTGATCCATGACCTGAGTAAAGTCTGCAGGCACCACATCCAACTTTCCACACCTGGTGCAAACTCGTCTTGCTTGAGAGAGTGGAAAATGCCTCTTACTCCGTGAGCGCGGAATCTTCCCGAACTCTCATTCAGAAAAAAACTGTGTAGGAAACGCGGGGTCCTGCTCTACCGGCGCCCCCCATGGAGGAATGAGGCGGAGCCCCTAGGACCCGTGCCACTGGAGAAAGTTTTAGAAATTGTAAAATACGATCAGGTAAAACCATACACATTCTGGTGGCACTGCACTATGACAAAGATCATTTTTTATTATCTGATTTTGCAGAGTTCTACATGTGTGGGTCCTAAATAATACATATATAAAAAATACAATGTACAATCTCTTCCTCTGACCACAATCAGTTGGTCCAGGAATGAACATTTGAACCACGACAGGCAATCAGAATCTTTCTCTGAGAATTTTGAGCTGGGAAGAAGAGGGGAAAATGCAACAAATGGAAAAGAGCAAAATGAGAAATGGAGAGAGACAAGGACAAAGACAGAAATAGGGACAAGGACAGAGACAGAAACAGAGATGGTGACAGGGACAGAGAGACAGGAAGAGGGACAGAGACAGAAACAGGGACAATGACAGGACACAGACAGGAACAGAGAGACAGGAATAGAGACACAGACAGAAACAGGGACAGAGACAGGGATAGGGACAGAGACAATGACAGGGACAGAGACAGGGATAGAGAAAGAGGGGTTTTAAAGGTCTGTTTCCATGGCTGCGGTAACCCTCCATGCTGGTTCCAGCCCTTTGGTTCCAAGTGACACCCTTATCTTTAAAACAAATTCTCTCTTCTGCTTCTGTTATTTTGGGTTGAACTGCAATGAAAAGAGGCTTGTAATTACCCCATGACCGTGGGTGCTCAAGGCTATTTGGAAGACTGTATTGTCATTGGAACAGGGCACCGGCAGGTGGAGTTCAGTCGGGCTTAGCGCTGGGTGCGTCACGCTTCACCGAATCCTGGGGTCTGGTCCAGACCACTCACTGAGAACCCTGTCGTGCCCTTTTCAACCTTTGTCAGAGCTGCTTGGTAGGGACCCACCAGCTGTGAGACTTCCAGCAAGTGGACTCACTGTCGGTGCCAGAGAATGCTAAACGCAGGCCCAAATCCGCTCTTTTTGCTTACTACCAACCCCGATTTTGTTCAAGGAGGTGATGTGCCCAGCTAAAAACACAAACCATGAGTCCAAGTTCTATGCAGAATTTTGCAGGTGTGACATTACAAGAAACAGATGGCTTCTGCCCTTTATATTCCCCCTTTATGTTCAGAACTCAGGCACGATGCTTGGCACTCCAGCAGCCATCTTGCCAGCATGAGGATGGTAGGAAGGCGGCAGCAGGGATGCTCCTGAAGGGTATCTAGAGGGTCTGTTTCCATGGCTGCGGTAACCCTCCTGTTTTTTAAAAAAATCCCGTCATATCTTTAAACTTCTTGTCGTACAGAATGTTGAACACACATAAAAGCAGACATAACGATATAATGATCTGCCCACGTAGCCACCACCCATCCCCAACAACATACTTTATCAGTCAGGGTCCCAAAGGAAACAGATGGTCACTCCAACTTTGAGAAGAGGGCTATTTATACAGGCTCGGGCAGAGCACGGGAAAGCCACCCCGCGGGGTGCGTATCTTTACCTGAAGGAGCAGGGAGGGGGTGATGACCAGACCCCGGAGAGGACCCTCGGCAGGAGCTGCAGCCTGTAGTGGGGGCATGCAGCCCGGCTGCCATGGTTCCCTGCAGGGAGCAGCACCGCACCCCGGCCCCGGGGCAGAGCCCAGCTGGAAGCACAGGGTAAGCAGCACGGGGCGGAGCGTGGATGGAGAAGAGTGTGTGCACAGTGTGTGCAGGGGCATGCGGACGAGACCCAGCTCCGTTAGCTCTGAGGGCTGCCGTAACAAATGACCACAAATATAAAATATGTATAAACAGAATATATATTTAATGAATTTGTTATGATTTGAAAATTGTAACAATTTATCACTGATTACAAATATTTATAAAATAATATGCATGTATAAGTTCATAAATAAAATAATAAAAATCAAAATGATCTATACTTTAAAATGAAATTAACTTACTAATTTTACTAATATAGTTAAAAATATCTATAAATAAAAATTATAATTAAAAATTAAGTTATATCTATCATTTTTTTAGATTTAACCAAATATATAAATATAAAAAGATTATTAATTTTATTAATTATAGTAAAACTAGTAAAAAGAAAAATTTTATCTACAGCTATATATTATATATACAATTATATATATTATATATATAATATATAATCTATATATACATACACATAGTCTTTGACCTAGCAATTTCACTTTCTGGAATTTATCCTTAAAACATAATCGGGGTGGGGCGCCTGGGTGGCTCAGTCGTTAAGCGGCTGCCTTCGGCTTAGGTCATGATCCCAGGGTCCTGGGATCGAGCCCCGCATCGGGCTCCCTGCTCCGCGGGGAGTCTGCTTCTCCCTCTCCCACTCCCCCTGCTTGTGTTCCCTCTTTCGCTGTGTCTCTCTCTGTCAAATAAATAAATAAAAATCTTAAAAAAAAAAAAAACCATAATCAGGGGTGATTAAAAAGATTTATGTAGAGGGTAAGGCCATCACAGCGTTAATTGTAATACCTAAGATTTCAAACAATGCAAATATCCAGAAATAACCAATTAATTAATGAAGCTGTTACATGGTTATAACACGGGAGTGTGTGCAACCTTTAGAAGTTATATTATAAATGATGTAACTCGACAGGGAGAGAGAGTCACCATAGTACATGCAGTAGGACCTCAGTTTTACTAAAACTTAGGCATATACGCATAAGCCGAACTTGTAACGACAGGTACGTGTACTGGAGTGATGAGGTTATGGGTGATATTTACTTTCTTAGGCATTTTTTCTGTGGCTTTCTAGTTTCCCGAAGTAAGCATGTATTATTTTGTTGTAGGTTAAAAACTGTTTTGCTTTTTTTTAAATGAAGGAAATGAAGAAGGGAAATTCATCACCAAGCCCCGACTCCTCCGTCTCTCGGTGACTATTTCCCAAGTCCCGCCAGGTCCAAAAACGAACATGCCGTGCCTGCATGTTATTTCTGGAACAAACCAGCCGAGGCATGACATAAAATGAAGGGCATCCTTCCCTCTGGTTTCCGGGTGTCTCACTGGAGCTGTCTCTTCAAAAACAGTCTTGAAATCATCAAAAGCTAATATCATGTTTTGTTGTAGTATTTCCCAGGGCTTCTGGTTTAAGGCTGTATTTTGATCTTCTTGGAAGTAGTTAAGGAAATGGTAGCAAAGCAGGAGATGGACATAAAAGTAGGGTGCATCCCAAACACAGTCTTGGAATCGAAAGGTGAACTGTTCATTTCATACCCAGGCCAGCTCCTGACTTCCATCTGCGAGGGTTTTGAGGGGGGAGATCCGGATTCACTCTCCTGTCAGATATGGCATGCTGTATGGCCAATGCACGTCTTTTCAACCCAGATGAAATTACCCGTTTTGTGACTGTCAGCTTCTCAGCCATGTCCAGTGGGTAGAAGACCCTCCCGTGTGAAGTCCTGACATTTGGTAGCAAGTGTGCTCAGTGGATTAATGGCAGACACCGGGGACGCTGGCTTCAATTCACGGGACCTCAGAGTGATCTAAGCATCTAACAGCCAGCCCAGCAGCACCAAATTAACCAAATCTGAGCTCTCAGAGCTTAAATTTCCTTCTGCTATTTAATGATCTCAGTTACGAGAATTTGAAAATCTCCAGAGAGGGAGGCTTTGCTTTTCCTGGTGGAGGGCAGGTGTGATGAACTGCACTGGGAAAGGAAGATAGCCTCCTTCTACACGAGCCGTTTGTAACTCCAGCCAACTCAAAAACATGTAATTAATACCTCATTATAACTGCGTACAAAAGCATCATCCATCTTTGGACTTTCTTGTCTCAGAGACAATGCTGCAGTTGGGGGAAAGCCTTTCTGGCTCATCTTTTTCGCCCATAACATTTCCATGAAAAAAACAAAGGAACAGTTTGTCAAGGGCTTGTTCCAGCGATGGAGGCTTCCATGTGGAAACCAACTATTTAATGCCTCAGCGGGCCCCGACGATTTTCCATTAAGTTGCCCAGTGTCATCTCATCATTCTGGGAAGGAGTCCCCTTTCTTCCGTTCTTCTGGGTCGGATGGAAGCCAGACACTCGACAGTCCACACTTGCCCCATCTCGGCGCCCCACTTCGTGGTTGGGGAAGAATTCTCAGAGCTTGCTCTCAAGATGCATTATTTACTACTTTGCTCTTAACTGATTTGTGAGCATGACTTTCAATGGTTTGTTCTTTCAAAATGGACACTGGGTGATGGTCCCCAGGCCTGCTTTGGGCTCCCAACTGCCATCCGCTCTGATCTCATCCCTCACAGGGGATTCGCACACGTAGCCACGCATGCATGGTCCCAACAAGTAACTGTTGAGCACTTAGTATGAGCCAGACCCTGTTCCTGTCGTCGACACTGGGGACTATACCCATGAAGCTCTTTGCCCTCACGAGTGGTTATATTCTGGTGGGCAGAGTCAAACCATACACCAGCACACAAATCCATTTATAAAAGGATGTTTTCAGGTGGTGGTAAGTATGGCAAGGAGATAAAACAGGGCTTGAGAGTGGCCGGGGTCTGGGTGAGCAGGGCGAGATTTGTGGGCCCTGGGTCAGGGAGGGGCACTCACTGAGGTGGGGATGATGGGAAGGACGGAGGTGTGCAAGCAGCTGGGGAGGAAGCTACGCAACGCAGGGAGAGTAAATGCCAATGCACTGGGGTGGAAGGGAGCCCCCGCACCCGGAGAGCGGAGAGGCGGCCACTGGGGGTGGAGCTCATGAGTAAAGCGCAGAGCGATGGCGATGAGCTTGGGTCTCAGGTGGAATACAGGGAGCAGAGTGGGTGCAGGGGGAGACAAGCCATAGTGGAGGTTTGTGGAGGAAGGCAGGCAGGGGAGCAGAGAAAGGGACAACTTAGGGTGTATTTCGGGGATGGGACTAATGGAGTGTGGTGTTACCCAGATGTGGAGGGCACAGTCAGGGGTGCCCCCTCTGCTTCTGCTCTGGCAGCCGGAGCGGCGGGCGTGGAGGGGGCCCCGAGCCTGCCCGCTGCCACCTGATGCCCTCCCCCCAGGCCACGGGACCTTGGCTGTATGAGGGACGGCCCTTTACCCAGCTGACTGTCCACATGTTCTGGCTTCTCTTGACCACGCAACCAAGTCCCGGTCGATCAGAAAAAAGCATTAGCCCTGGGAGGAATTTCCAGAAAGATCTCTCACGGGAAGCAGCCCCAGAGCCTCACCTCCTCTTCTGGCTCCTTGGAATGATTTTATGTGATAGTCGGAGCTCCAGAGTTCACTTGTGGCCTTGAGGTAGAAGCCTGGGTCCCTGGTGAGTCCGTGGGTTCCCCATACCAGCTTCTGCTGTGTGAGCCATCAGAGGCCGTTTTGTTTGTGTGCTGCTGCCCTTTTTCCGCGCAGCTGCACCTACTGGGGGGGATGGAGGTAGAGAGCACATCCCGAGAGTCTGTTTGGGCAGCGTGTTACAGATGCCCTCCAGACAACCAGCTAGAGGTGTCAAGGGGAGATTTACGTACACGAGACTGGAGTGTGGGGTTAATTAATTAGTTAATTATCAATCCTGATACAGCATAATAGGAAATAAGTCTGCTTTTCATGTCCTACAAGAAAATCACTTCTTCATCAGCTTTGCAAAATCAAAGAACAAGGACTGTCTTTCAGGAAATGTTCCAAACCAACAATAGCTGGGACTCACTTCTCCTAATGGGTTCAGTTTGCGCTCGAGGCCCGGGTGGGGTCCCTCTGTGGCTTGTGGGTCGCAGGCCAGGCTATGGGGGCGGGTCGGGGCAGGGCTTCCTGCCAACACCCGCCCCTGTGGCCCCTAGGCTTTCGAGAAGTGCCAGAGCAACAGCCTGGCCGGTGGGGGCTCTGCTACAAGGGTCACTGTGACCGAGAAGGACAGGCTCCAGGCAGACGTCTGCCGCCTGCACTGTGGGGCTAGGCCTGCTTCTACAGAGATCTCAGCGAGGCTGTCACCGTTGGGAAAAGCAGTCATTGCAGACTCTCCTGTGCTTCCCGGGCACCAAGCACCAGCCCTCAGCCAGCCTACAGTAGCCACCTGCTTCCAGCTGGGCTGCAGGGGCCTGGGGGCCATGTGCTGATGGCGCCCCAGGGCAGCCGAAGTTCCCGGGACCTGAGAGCAGCCCCCCGGCGTCTCACTGAACAGGCACAGTGGTCCCACCTCTGAGGTGCCAGGAGGACACAGAGAGGGGAAGGATGTGCCCAAGGTCACACAGCTGGCTAAGGGTGGGGGTGTGGGACCCACAGCAGTCCTACAATGTGCAGACCACGTTGTCAGGCCTTCAGGAGAGAGGGAACAGAGGGAAGAGAAGGGTCTGTGGCAAGTGCTTTTCTGGGGTTGCTCACAGCACATGTTCTCTACAGAGAAACAAGGGTGGGCATCCATCAGACACAGGGGGCATTGTTAGGGCTGTTCTAGATCTACAGGGCTTCAGGGAGATGGGAACCAAGGGGATGGGTATCCCTTCATAAGGCACGTCTTCTACCAGCTTTCTGGGTAAAGGTCATTTATAGTTTAAGCTTAATTTAATCAAGTTCTAGCAGACATAGTGGGTCTGAACTATTTTCAGAAGACTACTTATGCCACAAAAAGGTCCAAGTTATTACCAGGGCCCTGAGGAAATTAAACGAGAACCAATAACTTTAATCTAACGTCAGTGATGCGGCAGAATTTATGCGTGCAAACAGGCTCACCCATGCTCAGCTAGCTCAGCCTTGCACAGAGAAACATTGCCCCCACGGGCTTATGGTTCCTGTAGCTTCTCCTATCCTTGGACTGAACTGGAAATGCCAATATGTAACATTAATATCAGCTACTGTGTATTTTATTTTTTAAAAGAGTTTATTTATTTCCAGAGAGCACGCCTGCGAGAGAGTGCAAGTGGGGGGGGGGGCGCAGAGGGAGCCGGAGAATCTCACGGAGCCCGATGCGGGGCTTGATCCCAGGACCGGGACATCATGACTTGAGCCGGGACCAAGAGTCGGACACTCAACCCACTGAACAACCCAGACGCCCCTACTACCTATTTTAAAAATAGGTTTGAAGGCATGAGGATGAAAGGTACAGCACGGGGAGCATACTCAACGGTACTGTGATCGTGTGGTGTGGGGACAGGTGGGGACAGGTGGTCACCACACTTGTGGCGAGCTGACTTAGCACAATGTACAGACCTGTCCGATCACGATGTTGTACACCTGAAACTAATGTGAAGTTGGATCAACTATACTTCAGTTAAAAAAAAAATGGTTTGTAGTTCCATAAGACCAGGCATATGTTTTCACATATATTAGTTAACCTTTTTTTTTTTTTTTAAGTGCTGGAAAACAGAAGCACATCTCCTGCATTAGTTCACTTAGTCCTTCTATCCACACTGTGCGGCATGAGCTATGACTACTGCCCATTGTGTGGATAAGGAAACTGAGGCACAGCGAGTGGATAACTCACCCGAGCTCTGGGGCTCAGACGTGCAGTCTGGTTCTGGGGACCACCACCTCAGCCACGTGCTGGGCTCCTTCTTGGTGGAATTGGGGAGGCTGATTTTCAAACTAATTAGGAAGCATCTGCCCCCATTCCCATCGGCACTGGTTCCTACAGCCGCTAGAACAAATGACCACACACTCAGTGGCCTAAAGCAGTTATCTTTGGACAGTTCTGGACTCAGAAGTCCTAACATCAAGGTGTTGGTAGAGCTGCCCTCATTCTGGAGGCTCTCGGAGAGAATGATTTCCTTTCCTTCCCAGTGTGAGGGGCTGCCCACACTCCTTGCCTTAGGGACCCTTCCTCCGTCTTTGAAACCAGCAGCTCAGCATCTTCTGACCTCACCTCTCCTCTCCCCGTGAGCCCCTGTGTCCCTCCTGTCAGAATCTGTGAGCACATGGGCCCCCTGGGTGATCCGAGACCATCTCCTTGCCTCAAGATCCTGAACTTAATCACGTCTGCTAAGTCTCATTGGGCCATGGAAGGCAACATATCCATCCACAGGCTTCAGGGATTAGGATGTGGACTTTTGGGGGGGTGTTCACATTCTATTTACCACATCATCTAAATCAAGAGCTGGGAGAGACGCCTGGAACTAATCTGATTCACCCACATTCCTGGCTTCTGCAAACCCATTTGCGCTGTGTCATTCTGAGATTCAAGCAGTAAACCCATGTGATCAGCTGCGCTTCTACTCGGTGGACGGTTATTAAGTCCTACAGTGCACATTTGTGACCACATCTTGCACTGAGTAGGTTCTTAGTAAGATTTTGTGGAATGTGAGTGATAACAGTGACAGCCTGAACATATATTGTTCACCTTTGTTCCAGGCATGGTTCTGTCCTGTTAATATGAATCTGCACATTCTGGAAGGCAGGAAAGCCCTCTCTATGGTGTGAACGTATTACAGAACTTCCATTTTTGCTAAGCCTATTCACTTTTCCCATTATTTTCAAGGTCTGCAGTCTATAGAAATAACTCCCAATGGTGTTGGGCTTCTAATTTCAACTTCTGTAGATGACTGTTTCCCTGGGAATAGGAGCAAAGATTAAAATTGGGCCTAAACAGTTGGAATTTATCAGGTGTCAATGAACCATTTCCTTCAATCGCCCTTCTGAAAGCCTAATTGCTCTTTTCCACACTTTGGCTTTCATTAAAATGATCAGCAAAGGTTTCAAAGGGGAGTCCAGATGGAGACATGCTAAGACCGCAAACGTGGTCTCAGTGCCTTGCCAACACGAGAGTCTCGTCTCCCCGCCCCTGGCAGGGAAGCACCGTCTGGCCTTTGACTTACTTTGGCCAACAGGATGCAGCAGAACCAGTGTCTTGTGAGCTCTGGGTCTGGACCCCAAGAAGGCTTGCACTCTGCTGATGGCTTTCGTGGGAACCTCCCAAACCACCACATGAATGAGCGCAGACCAGCCTACTGGGGGACGAGAGCCCTCTTGGAGCAGAGGAACCACTCCAGCTGAGCCGCCCCGCACCGTCCGGCGCAGCCGACCAGGCAGGGAGCGCAGACCTGTGAGCCAGGCCAGCCACAGTCTGCATGCTATTCAGGAGCAACAATTATAATAATTAAATCAACCACTAAAATAAATTATAGGGGCGCCTGGGTGGCTCAGTTGGTGCAGCGTCCGCCTCTCGCTCAGGTCATGATCCCAGGGTCCTGGGACGGAGTCCCGCGTCGGGCTCCCTGCTCAGCGGGAAGCCTGCTTCTCCCTCTCCCTTTGCTCCTCCCCCTGCTTGTGTTCACACATGCTCTCTCTCAAATTAAAAAAAAAATCTTAAAAAAAATAAATTATAATTAGAAACTATATCATGTATTACAATTAATAAATGACAATAAAAACTACACCATTTCATTTTTATGTCACGGACATTTGGTCGGGTCTGTTATGCAATAACAGGTGAACAAAACAGAAGGTAAACTTTGCAGGAGCTCCTCGGGCTAGATCTCAATGAATCACTGAGACGCGGCCATGTTGCTGTCAACATCTTCAAGCACCGTATTTTTTATCTAGTTCTCATTCAGAGGTTGGGACGTGATCTAAATGAGTCAATATTTGAGACATTTCATAAGAAAAGCCCAAATCTGATGTCTTTCAAGAAAACAAAACTGTCTGTCGATGCTGAGTGTACCACCCCCAGGGGCAGGGATGCGGGGAGCGGCTCCTGCCCGCTGCTGTACCTGCCTCCACCCTGCCCGCCGAGTTCCGAGCCCGACTGCCCACGGCAGAGCTCAAAGCGCGGTACAACCGCGCGGGACATCGGCGCTCTGACCTCTGGCCCGCCTTGCTCATTTAAGGTTGTGCGTTCCGTGGCCAGGCTGCTCTGTATTGAGACCCAGTTGTGCCACCCGCCGTCGGTAGTGACAGGTACATTGCTCGGACTGCTTTATGCCTCGGTGCCTCATCTGTAAAATGGGGATATGCAGGTAACCTACTTTATAGGCTTGTTGTGAAGTTCAAATAACTTCCGGTATGCACGGTGATCTGTCCATGCCCGGCACCCTGGAAGCATTCTGTGTTCCTGTTATTTATTATGATTATTCCCCGTGTTATCAGCTGTGCTCTGTAGGTGCGTGAGTTTTCAACCCCTGCTCTAATTCCCACCTACTGCTTGATGGCGCACTCCGGTCCTGTGCTGTGAAGCCAGACCAGTAAAATGAAAGGACAGCAGTTGGCAAATACACTGGAGACGCTGTAGGATTCCTTTTTTTTTTTTTTTAAGATTTTATTTATTTATTTGACAGAGAGACAAAGCAAGAGAAGAAACACAAGCAAGGGGAGTGGGAGAGGAGAAGCAGGCTTCCCGCTGAGCAGGGAGCCTGATGTGGGGCTTGATCCCAGGACCCCGGGATCATGACCTGAGCCGAAGGCAGATGCTTAACTGACTGTGCCACCCAGGCGCCCCAACGCTGTAGGATTCCTAAGAGAGAGATTTCCAATTCTCTGTTGAGTTTTCCACAGACTCCATGGCCGGAAACATCCCTACGGCCATGCTGCCTTTAAGAAAAGCCCAGTGAGGGGGCGCCTGGGTGGCTCAGTCGTTAAGCATCTGCCTTCGGCTCAGGTCATGATCCCAGGGTCCTGGGATCGAGCCCCACGTCGGGCTCCCTGCTTGGCAGGGAGCCTGCTTCTCCCTCACCCACTCCCCCTGCTTGTGTTCCCTCTCTCGCAGTCTCTCTCTCTCTGTGTCAAATAAATAAGTAAAATCTTAAAAAAAAAAAAAAAAAAAAAAAAGAAAAGCCCAGTGAGTGTAGTCACTTTGGAAGACAGTTTGGCGGAAAATACTAAAATGAAAGATGTGATGCCCCAGGGCCAAGAAATCCCTTTTCTGAATGGCTGCTCCAGAACGACACTTCTGTGAGTGCTCAGACTGTCAGGACGGCATGTGCGCCGAAGTGGTAGCTTTTAAAAATTCAACGTTCAAAAAATTAACAAACAAAAAAGCTTTCTTTCTCCTGTAGTTCCAGGAATTTTAACACATGGATAGATTACGGCCCTAGCACCACAATCAGGACCCAGGAAATTCCCTCCTGCCGTCCCGTTCTGTGCCTGCCCTCCCTGCCTCTGGCCACTGTGACCACTTCTCCATCAGCATACATGTCGTTTGGGGCTTTTTTTCTGAGGACAGCGCAGAAGTGGAAGCAGGCGACATGCCTTTTGAGACTGGCCAAAGTTATTTCTAATAACGCAAAATGGAAACTACCCTAAAATGACGCTCACGGGGGAATAGTTAAGTAAGCAGGTGTAAGCATCATATGAACCACATGCATCAGTAAAAAAAAAAAAATAAGATAGGCATATATGTATCAACACTGATAAAATTCCAGGATGCACTATTCTATAGAAAATCGCCAACACATAATGTTCACTATGTTATCACTTATGTGAATTCCCTCCCTATACCTAGGTTCTACATCAACACACAAAGGCCTGACAGGGAAGACCCCTGCTAGATGGGGGGGGTGATCTGACAGGGCCGAAGTGCTCCCCGCTGACTGCCGATCCCCGTGCTTCTCCCCCGCCCCCACCGCCCGCACCTCCACCCCCAGCCCTGGTGCCCTGTAAAAGCTCCCGGCTCCGTGACACATGCTGGGATAGAGGGTATCCAGCATGATCCCCCCAATTCTGGTATTCACACCCTCTCTCCTTACCTAGTTGAGATACCACGTTCTACAGTAATTACGCCCCTAACTCTCCTGTCTTACCATGTGTTAGATTCACCTAGAGAAAACCACCCCCAGCTCAATCTAACTCTCATTTACTTCACGGCTGCACCCAGGCAGGTAAAGACGGTTGGGGAAAAGCCCCACCTGTGCCCGCTGATAACGTTCTGTGGATCCTCAGAGCGACCCAGCCCTCCCTAAGACAGGCGCTCCCTGTTCACTGAGAAACAGTCCTAGCGAGGAGTTTCACAAGCTCCTAGCACCACACCCGTCAGCCTACACATGGGTTTCATCCTGTTCCTATGACTGATTCATGTTCTGATTGAGGGTCAACCCTCCCCTTGGACCCTGGATCCCATGTGTCACCTACTTAAGGACATTCTCATTCCAAAAGTTGTCCCCTGGCCCCCTTGCAATATTATTTTCTTTCTTTCTGCTGGATCAGCAATGCAATCAACTTTAATATTGCTAATTTTTAAGGAAATCTCTATAGCTCTTTCCTCTTTCCATAACATTTGCTTCTCTCAATTCCTTTGATGGCACTTCTTTGCTCCTCGCATTCAAGCAGAACCACTCTCGTCCGGACCACCAAGTGGGTAAGTCGGGTTCTGCAGAGAATCAGAATCAGCAGAATATATACATCACCCCGCACGCATGTGCACGTGCACACTCACACGTCACTTGTGTTTGTTGTCTGTCTCTCTCCACGCGCATACAAATCCCAGGAGGGAAGAGACTTGATATTTGTTATTGATCACTTTCCCACTAGCTGGCACAGGGCAATGTGCAAACTCTATTTGTTAATATATAAACCAGTGGGCTCTGTTTTCCTCCTCATGCCCTTCAAATTCCTTTCCCCAAAACAGCTAGACTTTTGAAAGAAACTGGTCATTATATAACCAGAAAACAGGAGCAGCGGACGATTTCTTATTATATCCAAGGGCCGTGGGTACAAGAAAGAACCAGAGACACGTTAGCAGAGAGATTTTCTCCGCTTTAATCTAGGAAAACGTTACCACTGGTTGGTGCAGGAGATGGAACGGAAGCATTCTGCAGACAGGATTGAGATGGAGGTAGTGAGTGTCTTCCATGGACAATGTGGAAGCCCTGAGAAAGCTGGCTCAGCAGCCAGATTTACTTCTCCCTCCCGTGCAGGGAGGACGTTTGACCTAGAGATGGCCTGGGAGACGTCTGGTTTTGATGTGCAAGAGCAATCTCCAGATGGGCTCAAAGACCCTGTAAGACTGCAGGATCCCAGGACACTCGGGAGAGTTGTGGTACATGAGTACAGTAGAGCTTCCCTCTCTTGGCTACTGCGGGATTAGGAAAAACTGAGTGGACTTTCCTCTCTGGGCACTAACAGCTGCACATATCCCCTGGCAGGATTAGAGGAGAGGACCACGGCAAAGCTGCTGCCCAGCTGGACTGTGTGTTCCCGGGGCGGAGACTGAGCCCGTATGGTCTTACGATGGGCCTAAAAAGGCACATCGGGTATAAGCTGGTTCAGGGTCGAGGATGAGCATCTCAACTAGGGCATCTCGGGCACTGCCTGGATCCTAGCTGAAGACACCGGGAATGGGAATAAGGGCAACGCCGGGTCTGGGCGGTTGTATCAGTCAGGCTAGGTTAACTGATGCAACCGTGGCAAACCCAGTCTGGTTCTGGTTCTTGTTCGTGTTCAGAGCAGGTGTATGAGGGCATCCTTCCACGTGGTGATGCTGGGACTGAGGTTCTTTCCACCTCGTGGTTCTGTCCTCCTTCAGGGCTTCTCCATTCAGCTGGCAGATGGGGAACGAGAGCTAGAAGGTTTCTACACGCCGGGCCTTAATTGGCACATATTACCTCCATGCACATCGAGTTGAATGAATCCCAGGCATTTGTTTTATTGAACCGCGAAGGACACCAGGACATATAGTTTAGCTGTGTTCCCAAGAGAAAGAGAAATTGGGTTTTGGCAAACCCCCCCCCCAGTGTATGCCAGTCACCCTACTAAACAGGTGCATGTCCTTGCTGTGCCCTCACCGTTGGGTAGGACTGGGTTCACCTACGCTAGCTAGCATCGGAAGCAGGGGTGTGAGGTCAAGGAGGGCAGCGATGCAGGAGGAATGAGACGCATCAGAGAGGGAGCCAGCCAGGCAGCGGGGAGCGCTCCCTGATGAATCTGCGAATGCTAGCCGCAGAGCCTTTACCGGATCACCTGGAAGTGCGTCCCTTGCTGCGCAAACTGTTGGTAAGTATTTTTAGCAAGGCCAAAAGTTCCCTTAGGCACCATAATTATCTCAGTTGGAGACATCAGGAGAGTTTACAGCTAAAGAAGAATTTAGTCTGCCGCAAGCGTGGTAATAAGGTACATTCTGTGCTGTTTTTATGGCTTCAGAACAGAACATTCCTGCGGCCGCCTTTACATATGGACGGAGAACTCAATTGTCCTTTGGGGAGCTGTAGAGACATAATTTCTCTTCAGTAGAGCAGGCTAAGTTATTCTGACCCACACAGCTCACACCTCAGGAGGGAAGAAAAGAAATCAGCACTCTGTGGAAAATCTTCCCTCATTAGGCCCAGCTCTGATGAGGCCCCGTGGGTCTGGCTGGTCTGAAGGCAACACACAAGCCGACTTCCCCAGAAATAAAAGAAACCCGAGGTTATGCAAGAGGCTTGCTCGGAAACTGGGGGCCGTCTGAAGGGAAACGGATCCCTGCAGGACAGAGATGGTCAGTCGGAATCAACGGGCTGAGAGAGAGGAGGTGGAGGGTATGCACGCGGAGGGGGAGGGAATGCGGCGCGGATGCAGACAGCCAGGCGCACACACCTCTGCGACCCACCTCTGGGGCCACACCCCGTCATGACATGTCACATTTACGCAGCCAAACACGAAAAATAATTGCAGTAAATGCACTAAGTGAACCCTTCATGTGGTTCCTCATTCTTAGACCGGCAAATACTTCTGCTGCAAACCTATGAAAAACACTTACGGATTGCAAAGATTTATGTTACTTTATTTGGGAACGGTGGATGAGGGATTGTAGATCGGGGAGGATGCATCGAAGCTTAGCACAGCCCCGGGCATGAACAAGAACTCAGCAGACCTCGACGTTACGTTTTAGCAGTTGGAAAGGGTTTAGAACATCCCTCTGGCAGAGCCAACGAGACAGGACTGAGTGACAGTGACAGGCCAGCAGAACACTGCAGAGCTGGAACTGGGTGGTGCTCCACCCACCTGCTCCCATCATGGGAGGAAGCGGGGCGCGCGTGAGGAGCGTGTACTTTGGCACCAGATAACCTTGCTGGGACCCCAGCCCCAGCATCTCTTCGTGCATGGCCTTGGACAAGACACCCGACTTTGCTGTGCCTCCCGGTCCTCATCTGTGCCACTGACATGCTAAGTGCTCTCTCCTTTGCGGCGGCCGTGACGATACGCCACTTTTGTCCGCGAGGAGCGGACGGTGCAGACACTGCATTTGGGGAAAAGCGTGTATGCCCAGGGGACAGTCAGGGAAGGAAATCGTTCTAGGGGACATTACAGTCACACTTAGAGAATGCAGACTCCGTGACAGACAGGCTCAGAGAGGTAAGGTGACTCGCCTGATGTCACACAGGAAATCCTTCACAAAGCCCGCCTTGGGCCTTCTGTCCTCTCATTTCTGGTGCGGTCTTTCCCCTGCCATATTCCTTTATTTTTCTAATACAGGAGCAAACAATCCTGCATTTTCTTGGGATCAGAGTCGGTGTGAATTCGGGGGAATGGAAACGTGATGTAGTAAGGACAAGGGGCTGGGACCACATTTACAAATCTGTGGCTAGTGCAGCATTTACGCCCGAGAGCCGCTGCCCCACAGGTGAGCTGCGAGGCATGAATACAAGTCACGTCCCCGAAGGCAGACAGATCTAGACTACTCCGCGAGCGTGCGGTCTCTGGCCCTGGGTCAGAATTTAGAAACGGCTGTCGCCAAGTGTCCTGTGCTTTAAGATGTCACCAGGCCCCAAAGGCTGGTAAGCTATTCAGAACGAGGCTGTGCCCTTCCCGCCAGGGATGCTGTCTGCGTGGGGAAGTCCGTGGTATGAGGCAGAGCTCCAGAGATGGCTGCACGCAGTAGAAACCGCAGCGCCCGGTGCCCCGACGCGGAGGCGCCAGATGGGATCATTTGGAGAAGTATTTTTGGCTGCCCAGTCTTTGGACCTTATTGTGCCTCCATTTAAAAAAAAAAAAAAAATCATTCCAAAGTAGCTTCTGTTGCTTGCATTAAAGAACTCCCATGGAAAGAAATGGAATCAAAACCACCGTGTTTTTTTTTTTTTTAAGTTTTCATTTTGTCTCATTCCGTTCATTTTTCAAATCATGGTAAAACATGAATAACATAATATTTATCATTTAGCCATTCCTGAACGTGCAAGCCGGCGACATGACGTAGGCTCACAGTACTCTGCAACTATCCCCACTCTCTACACCCAGATCGCTTCCGGTGTCCCCGGAAGAAACCTCGCACCCCTGACGCTATGGCTCCTGGCCTTCCTGCCCCAGCCCTGGATCTGCCCATCAATTCTTGCTCCTCTGCATCTGGCTTATCCTACTACGCACAGCATGCTCAAGGGCCACCCATCCTGTAGCATGGTATCAATACTTCACTTCCTTTTGCGGATCAGTAACATCCGTTGTTGCTGCAGACCACATTTTGCTGATCCATTCATCTGTCGATGGACGCCTGGCTTGTTTGCACCTCTCTGCCCTTGTGCATGATGCTCCTAGGAGCACAGGTGTACAAATAACTGTTTGAGTCTCTTTTTTCAATTCTGCAGAATCATTCTTGCCAATCCCACATGAGGCCCCGTGCTGGATCCCCCCACAGCTGTCCCTGTATGGGAAATCCAGCACTTTGCTTTTCATTACACCCATACCGGTTTCTTTTCCTGTGAACAAGTATCAGGGAATTTGCTGAATTTAATTGTCCCTACATTACTTTGGGGTTCTTCGCACTAGTTTTTCGGCAAGCCTCTCTTATCATTTCTGGAAAATTATATGCTCATTTATAACTGGAACGTCAACTAAGGCATTCCCTTCCTGCCACTGTCCCCAGTCCCCAGTGAAAATGAACTAGTCCGGTGTGCCACCTTGCAGAGTAATGTTGAGCCATGTCTAAAATAATGGATTAGAGTCACTTTCCTCTAGCAATATACTGCATTCACCTAAGACCTAAAGCATCTTAACTGAAAGCAATTTCTTTTTTTTTTTAGGGGGGAGGAGGTGCAGAGAGAGAGGGAGAATCTCAAGCAGACTCCCCGCTGAGCACAGAGCTGGACATGGGGCTCCATCTCATGACCCTGAGATCATGACCTCAGCCAAAATCAAAAGTCACGTGCTTAACGGCCTGAGTCACCCAGGCGTCCCTAAAAGCAATTTCTAATGGAGGGATGTGTGGCATCTAGTGACCTAGATGGAGGGAAGGAGGATTTGAATTGGAGGGCTTTTTTAGGTGTAGGAAACCACCTCACCCAGGTTGCCATCAGTCGGGGCTGTGAGCTGTGCACTGAGAAGCACCTGCAGCCAGCCACAGACGTGGCCCACGCCTCCCAGTCTGGCAGCTTTGCCGGAGGCCCGACCGGTCCTGAGAGAGGAGCTGCTCTTCACAGCCGCCAGCTGCTATTAACAACCAGAACATCCCCTCAAAGGTCATTGATGTTGTCGAAAGATGTGACATTTTTTCAGTTGGTTAATGACGAGCTAGGGATTTGAAATGTGTAGGTCTGTGGTGTTCAGATCAGGGAAAAACATATGGCTCAGAGTGGAATTTAAGACCACGGGGGAATCAGGAGAAACTTGCTCCTGCCCCTCCAGCTGGCCGCCAGGAGTCACGGCTCCCCACACTGGGGTGTCCGCTGGTCCTTTCCTCGGATGGGGCCTGGACCCACGGCTGTCCATTCTGCTTTCCTTGAGGAGTGATTTTTAAGTCCTCACTGTCCCTAGTATGGACACCAGCAAACTGCAGATGCAGTGGGGAGCACCCCTCTCTCCCAGCGGGCCTCCTCCTTCACCCCTCCATGGTCCACACCCCACCCAGCCCTCCAGAGCCATCCTGTACAAGATGCAGACAAGACTCCGGCCCAACCACGAGCTCCTCCTCACACTTAGAAGCGTCCCCGTCACAGCCAGGTGGCCCCGGGCAGGGCCCCAGTTTCCTGCCCTCCTCCAGCCCCTGGACACGCTGCACCTTGGCCCGAGGGGTCCCCTTTCCCGTATAACCACCCTGGGGCCTCCCTGAGCCCATCTCTGCTCAGACCCTGGGGCCCACATGTCGCATCCTCTGGGGCGACCTCGTTGAGCACTTTCTCCAAAGGGCCGTCCACCCAGGGACGTTCATGTATCACCCAGGGGCGGGATCCGAAATGGCTTTGTGCATTTACTGCTTCCCTCCAGCTGGGTGGGTGCTCCTCCCTCACCCTTTACTAGGGGAGCCGCGTAAGAGCGCTCAGGCTGGCGGTGCTGGGCCCAATGCCGCGAACCCCACCCCGCCTGCAGTAGGTGACGGACGGGCATCTGAAGAGCGGATGAATAAGCACCTCATGGGGTTGCCAGCGAATTGCATGACACCCCGTCTGTAAAGCCCCTCGCGTGGGCTGCGCTGACGTCATCTATCCTTCTTATGACTGAGAGGTGCCAGGGGACAGTACAAGCAGCAAGCTGGTAGCCTCCGGATCACATCTGAGCCCAGGCTGACTTGGTATGGTTTTCAGAATGTTTTTAAAAATTGAGCCAGTATTAAAACATTGGAGAGTTTATGTTAAATCCTGGTTTCCAGATACTTTCCCACTCCCTATTAGCCCCCGCAAAACTCTGGCAACACCAGCCTCCTATTTTACATGCGACCTCTGGTGGCTCTGGGCAGCACCTGCTCCTTGTCACCCGGCCCCGGGGAGCATCTGAGTGCGTAGGATGAACAGGGGCATGATGATCACAGCAGGAGCCTTGATTCCTAAGGGTCCACCTTTCTGCAGCAAGGGGGTTTAGGCAGGAGAACCATAGTAGACCTAATCTTCCCTCCACTTGAATCAGGCCCATGGGGGTCATGGATCTGGCTAACACGTCTGTGGGTGATGTTGGCCACACACTTGCCCCTCAGGAAGCAGACAGCCCCCAGCTTTCTGCACCCATCCTGCCAGGGACAGCAATTCCACTCTGCATGTAGGTCCTGGCCTTCTGGCTCTCTGATGCTGGGAACCAGGCAGCGTCCCACACTGCCACCTAGCTCCCCACCATGAGCCAGGAGAAGGGCAGAGACAAGTGTGAGTCTGACTGCTGGACAACACGATCGTGGAGCACTCGCAGGGGCCCTGTCACTCCCAATCTGCTCTGGCCAGGCCCCCTCCCCCAACTAGTGAATAACAAAGAGCCCCCAGACCTCCTGACTGCCCACCATGCGTGCACACAGAGGACAAACAGCCTCTAGCCGGCGCAGCGACCCTGGGGCCTCCCTGAGCACGTGTGAGGTATGGCCCTGCAGTCACTCAGCCCAGGGCCCCTTCAGACACAGGAACGGCCACACAGCAATTGCAATGAGAAAGCGTCCTGGCCGCCGTAGGCCAGCAGGCTTTCCAGGCTGTCACGCTGCAAATTTATGTTGCTGCAGGACTCGGGAGTGGAGCGGCAGGAGTGACAGGCTTGCCCGGCGGCTCTCGGCTGCAGAGGCTAACAGCTCTCTCCCTGTTCTGGGAGAAGGGGCTGGGGAGGGCTGGCTCCAAACACACCCTTTCACGCAATGGGTCTTTTACTTGAGCTCACTGTTATAATTAGCCAGCACAGCTAGGTGTTTCATTTCCAGAATCAGGCCGGTAAAGAGGTCGCTGGCAAGAAGCATGATCTGGAGCTGTGTATCGTGCCACTTGCAAGGGCAGGTGTGCTCAGATTTCCCCCCAAACGGAGAGTGAAGAAAAGCACTTGGCACAGTCACCAATTCTAAAGGAGTCCCAGTCCTCCCTGACATGCTGCTCTGCTTCTCGACACTTCCCTTCATACACGGGCACGCACACGTCCAGGAGCACACGTGCACACACATCCCCTCCTTACTGCACGGCACCAGGGGAAGACATTGTCAGAAAAGCTGTTTTGATTCAAGGTGCCAGATTTTAGTTGGTCTGGCAGAACCTCCGGCACGTTGCTTTTCTTTGAGCTCTAATGCCACCCAGAACACGGAAGAACGCTTCTTAGGTGGGTCCTGCTCTTCACCCCCCCAGTGCTCTCTATCTGCAGTGGGACAAATAGGTCCCCCCAAAGTTGTGTTTACTCAGAACCTCAGATGCGACCTTATTTGGAAATACGGTCTTCATAGATGCAATTAGTTAAGGATCTCAAGAAGTCACGCTGAATTTAGAGCCTAAATCCAAGGACTAGTGTCTTTACAAGAAAAGGAGTGGCAGAGAGACACTGGGAAAGGAGGCCCTGTGAAGACAGAGGCAGAGGAACGCCTGAGCCCACCAGGAGATGGAAGAGGCAGGACGTGTTCTCCCCTAGAGCCTTGGTGAGGACAGGGCACTGCCCACATCCTGATTTCAGACTCGCTGCCTCCACAAGGGCAAGAGAGCACATTTTTATTGTTTGAAGCTGCTCGGTTTGTGGCATTTGTTACAGCAGCCCCAGGAAGCTAATAGGCTCTGTGAGGGATGTGAAAAGCCCTAGATTGTAATTATTGGTCTTTTTCATTCGACAGTAAGCCTCTATATTTGATTCTGATCATGGCATGTAGTTGGCAAGATTGAGAGCTTGATGAATGAGTGAGCAAGACGGTGAATGAATGGGAGGATGGGGCTGCATGAGATAGTAGTGCTGACGGGGCCACTGAGGCATCCTCCCACCAGGAGCCATGGCCCTGTCTCTGGACTGAGAACAGACAGAGGGAATGAACCTTGCCTGCAGCCCCCTTGTCCCCGTTCTGGTCCTGAGAATGGAAGTGTCAGATTACCAAGGCTCACGTTTGGGCCTAATGCCCAGAGCCGCCTCTTGAGGGCATACACCTAAAAGAAGTAACGCTGCCTGCTGGAACTGTGAGAAGCAAGGTGGGAGTGAGTGTAGCTCCTGTTTGCACAGCACCCCGCTCGAGCACGACCTTGTGCACAAGGGAGCTGTGAGGAGGTGGCCTCCTACCCGGCTAAACCTACGCACACCTGGCAACGGTGACCCAGATGTCCACCCTCACCATCCGCCCTTTGGCTGTCTGGTCTACACTGAATGCAGCACACGTGGCTGGGGACAAGAAAAAGTCACAATCTCAGACTGTGATGGGTGCTTTGTAAGTAAGTGTTTATGGCCCTCGACCCTTCTGGGCCTCGGCGGCACCGGGTCACTCAGAGGAGGGGGGCCCTCCGTGGCGCCCAGTCACCCGGGATGGGGGGGCTCTCGACGGCGCCCGGTCACCCGGAGGGGGAGGTCTCGGCGGCGCCCGGTCACCCGGAGGGGGAGGTCTCGGCGGCGCCCGGTCACCCGGAGGGGTAGGTCTCGGCGGCGCCCGGTCACCCGGAGGGGGAGGTCTCGGCGGCGCCCGGTCACCCGGGGTGGGGGGGCTCGACGGCGCCCGGTCACCCGGAGGGGGAGGTCTCGGCGGCGCCCGGTCACCCGGAGGGGGAGGTCTCGGCGGCGCCCGGTCACCCGGAGGGGGAGGTCTCGGCGGCGCCCGGTCACCCGGAGGAGGGGCTCTCGACGGCACCCGGTCACCAGGAGGGGGAGGTCTCGGCGGCGCCCGGTCACCCGGAGGGGGAGGTCTCGGCGGCGCCCGGTCACCCGGAGGGGGAGGTCTCGGCGGCGCCCGGTCACCAGGAGGGGGAGGTCTCGGCGGCGCCCGGTCACCCGGAGGGGGAGGTCTCGGCGGCGCCCGGTCACCCGGAGGGGGAGGTCTCGGCGGCGCCCGGTCACCAGGAGGGGGAGGTCTCCGCGGCGCCCGGTCACCCGGAGGGGGAGGTCTCGGCGGCGCCCGGTCACCCGGAGGAGGGGCTCTCGACGGCGCCCGGTCACCAGGAGGGGGAGGTCTCGGCGGCGCCCGGTCACCCGGAGGGGGAGGTCTCGGCGGCGCCCGGTCACCAGGAGGGGGAGGTCTCGGCGGCGCCCGGTCACCCGGAGGGGGAGGTCTCGGCGGCGCCCGGTCACCAGGAGGGGGAGGTCTCGGCGGCGCCCGGTCACCAGGAGGGGGAGGTCTCGGCGGCGCCCGGTCACCCGGAGGAGGGCCCTCTGTGGCGCCCGGTCACCCGGAGGGGGAGGTCTCGGCGGCGCCCGGTCACCCGGAGGGGGAGGTCTCGGCGGCGCCCGGTCACCAGGAGGGGGAGGTCTCGGCGGCGCCCGGTCACCCGGAGGAGGGCCCTCTGTGGCGTCCGGTCACCCGGAGGAGGGGCCCTTGGCGGCGCCCGGTCACCCGCAGGAGAGCAGGTCGGTAAGACGGGACTCCTGGAAGCGCCGGGTGTCTGGGGCAAGGCCACCAGGCAGGTGAGAACTCTGCCCCAGAGGTGGGATCCGTGTCTTCGGACAGCCACGCAGAGGGACAAGCTGGGCACGAAGAGCCTTCCACGGGGAAGGGTGAACACCCGTCAGCCCCGCGGGGCAGCTGCAGGGAAATGGTAACATTTCACGGCGGGCAGCATGACGCTGGGGTCTGCAAGCTACAGGAAGTCTTCCATTCAGCTGAGTAAACGAGCCGGGGACCTACCTTCCAGCTGTGCGGAGAGGCCAGCGGACAGGGGACTCTACCCCTCGTGTCGGTCACAGCAGCCCCGTCCTCCTTTCGGGAACTTTCCTTCCACACGGGAGCCAGGCTCCAAAGGTCATGTGATTCCCGCCCAGCCAATCAGAAGATGGCATCCTCAGGGCCATTGTGATTGGTTCAGGGATGGACACATGACCCAGTCAGGAGCCAATGAGGCTCAAGCTCTGCACTTTAACCAGAAGGGCCCGGAAGAGGAGGAGCTTCGCTGTGTTAGGCCGGAGCGCTGCGCTGGAAGAGGCGACTCGAGGGACGCTGTGTCTGGGGCCGGCTGAGCCGACGCACTGAGGAAGGTCGCGTCTGGGTGACGCCAGCCCTGGGAACTCTGCCCTCTGGGTCCCGCAGCCCGGGCTGGGGCAGAGCTGGGCAGACGGGTGCCTCTGGGTGGCCAGGCCTGCAGAGAGACAGCCCCGCTCTCCCGCCCGGTTCTGCGAACCCCCCATCCGCCCGCGGGCTCGGAGGCCGCTCTTCTCTGAGGTCCACACTCGTCAGAGGCAACGTGAATCTTCCACGGACCTTCATAACATCGGAGGCGCCCCAGAGTTCCAGAAGTTTCTGCCCGGTGCACGGCTCCGGGGACGCACAGAGGCACCCGCCTCTCATCAGTAACTTCCCTCCGAGCTGTGTTTTCCGGGAAGGGTTGCTTCCGGGAAGCGTTGCTTCCGGGAAGCGTTCTGCAGACAGCGAATTCCATCAGTGTGATTTGTGATCATCTCACGGACTGATTTAGACGGTCTCTAGAGGATCAGGGGACGCATCTTCGGGGGTTCTTCCCACGTTCTTTGGTCGTCGGTGACAGAGGATGATTTTGACCAGCTTAAGGAGGAATGGACTTTTTTAGAAGGTTGTGGGGTATCTCACAAAATAGAAAACCAGGCTGAAAATCTGGACTTGGGCTGGATGGGGAAGAACAAGGCAGCAGAACCGGGCTTGGTCGCAGGAACGTGGGGCACCTGTGGGGATCCCTTGGGGGTGGAGCCGGCTGTCTTGATTGACAGCTCCACCTGCATCCTAAAGAGGAAACGAAGCTTCCAAAGCAGATTCAGGATGCTGCTACCCCCCCAAAAATGGGTGAACAGCAAAACAGCACATGACCGTTAGACCTTCTTTTGACCTACCTTCTCTTGATGGACACAGGGGTTGTATTAAAAATATTTAATGACTCGTATAACACCGACCAATCAGAGAGGACGTGGCAGTCAGCAACAGGGACAACTCGACTGGCCACACCAGCTGAAGAGCAGCCCCAGCCGCAGGCGTACACCCTCCCACTCTCACAGAATCTTCTCCTGTCCTGAAGGCTGGAAAAGTCAGCATTAAAACACGCTGGTTTCTGGTTTACCTTGTCTTCCTTCTCTGTATATTCTCTGGATAGTTTTGGAACCAGCGTGTCTAATGGGATGAGCACCGGGTTCGGAATTCTGACATTCTGTCATTTCAACTCACCTTCTTACATTGGGCTCTGTTGTTTTATTTGGCCCTCAGATTTCCCATCATGAAACTGGGGCTCTGGTCCTTTAAATCTAATTGAATTTGACGACCGTTTCTTAAAATCCTGTTCACCTAGCATCTCTCTGCGACAGATGACAAATTCATCAGCTGTCAAAAAGCAACACTTCCTGAGTAAGACAGCCACTCGTCTTGCGGCTGCTCTGTTAGATGCAAAAGCAAGGTCGCCGAGGACTTGAAGATCCCTGTCTCTCACAGTGATGAAAGTTACAAGTACACACTCTTGTGCTGCCTGTTTAGCATTTCTGCTCTCAGAGCTGGCTGTACCTGGAGAAATCGGCTTCCTCCAAAGGAAAAAAAAAAGGAAAAACAAAGCCAAACCGTGTCTCTTTCATCTGGGCGAACAACAGCTTAATTGCTTCAGCCATTTAGTTACCAAATGCAGTGATATGTTCACTAATGAAATGTTTCATGCTATTTGGGTCCTTTGAGGGGAGAAAAGGAAAAAAAAATCTCACCCCAATCCATAAATCAAGTTAAATAATTTCTGTTCCTTTCTCAGGAAACTTTTCTCACCCTTTGTGTGTTATATTATCTGTGTCAAACAGACGTTGGCAGAGGGAAAGATGGCAGGACACTCTAAGCAGATTTAATGAAGTAGCTCCAAATATTGTATCAAAATAAATGAAGTGAGTAATGCAAGAGCTCATTCCTGCTTTTTTGTTCTTTGTTTTTTTACAACCACTCCAGTGCGTTCGAGGCACAAGCAGCGGACTCGGATGGAGGGGTGAGTCGGAAGGTGCCCCGTAACAACAGGCAGCCTCACCACTCTGTTCAGTGTCGGTAATTCTTTGAGTCCAGGAACCAAGAAGGAATGGGAAGGTGGGAGAAGAATCACCACGCTTTCCAAGTCCAAGTTTTTGCTTTGGATTCCACCAGATAGCAGAAGATAGGTTCTTGGGATTGAAGGCTTCCTGGATCTGTGGGGGGACCGCCTGTGGGAAATGTCATCTTCCAGAAGAGCGTTGCTCAGAAGCTGGTTCCCACCGTGGTGGGCGCTTGGCGTTTTCAGGTGGCGGCACTGAGATCCTTTGCGGGAAGCCTCCCTGGGTGTGGGTCTGCATGTGGGAGACTGAGGTGCTCTGTCTGACACCGAGGGGTCGGCCACCTGCCTCTTTCTCCAGGAATTCCGATTCTTTAGCAGCAGGTGCAGGATGCAGGGCCGCCGGGATCACCCCCGTGGCAGGAACACCAGTGCTTCTGTGACCTTTGCTGTGACACCCCATATCTAGCGCTCTGTCATCCCCTTGGTTTCTGCTCATTCATTCCCTTTATTCTGTGAACCCTGAGATCTTCCCAGTAATGGGTCAGTTTCTGTTCCCTATAACCTCTTGGTTACCAACCATACCCAACAAACTACTTAGAAGAAAATGTCATTTGTTTTGCCTCATGGAAAAAGTTGCAGAGATCTTAAAAACATCCTGGGGCTGAAGATGAGAAGGCCATGCTCAGCAAATTCATTGAGTCCTTGCCACATGCTAGGAATTGCTCTAAGTAACTTATTATGTCTTGTAAGTTATAAAATTATATAAATATACTAATTATTAAGTAAAACAGTTACTGGGGGGCCCCTCGGCAGCCTCTCCAAACAGAGCGGCTGACAGCAATCCCATTTCCCTGCTGTCCATGGTATCATGCTCCATGGTGTCCTACCACTTTAGATGGCGCCACAGACCGGACACATTATTAATTTGGAAACAACGGGGTTGGCATTTGCTGATTTTAACGGTAATCCGGTGGCCGTGTTCCCTCTGTGTGGGTCCCTGTGTAAACCTGTTGTGCCTGGTCCCTCTCAAGCCTTATGGAATTTAGATTCCTTCTGTCCGAAGACACCATGACACAGAGCACAGCTCTGCACCTGTCTTGCTTTGTCATTTTCATGTAACTTACAGACAACATGGTAAAATATGTAATCTTTTACTCAACGTGGCACGTGCAATTGAGGAGCTGTGGTGTACTCGAAGCAGTTTTTGAAATCAGGAGAGGTGGTCATGGGGTACTTTTGGAGTAACATAGCTGGGGAGGTGGGAGACTTGGTAAACCCCCACCTGGGGCTTCCCGCAGCCCTGGGCAGGCCTGACACCCTGTCACCACTTCCCTTGGGGGAGTAAGAACCTTTATGGAGTATCACCCTGCCCAGACCCCTGGAAACCACGCATGAAAATACATCCTCTGCATTCACTGCTGAATCTGTGACTCGTATAAAATTAGTGCATCAGACTGTTCCCTTCTTCTCCCCCAAGCCTCAGCCTCTGTTCTTCACCAGACCACTTAAGTTCATCTCGATGCCTTGCTGCCCCTTTTTCAGCTTGGCCAACCTCGTCACCTTGCAGATTTGGAAATGCGGGTTAGCGTCTTGCTCCCAGACTCCACTGCAGAGCGAGGTTGAAATGGGAGGGCCTGCGTCTAGATGAGCGCATCCACCCTTATCTATTCTCCAGTGAGTTAATAAGCACTGCAGACAGGTCTATTCATCTGCATCTAGCTTATTGTGGTAACGACCAAGCTGAGTGAGCTCTGGGCTCAGCCTCAGTGTCATAAATGCATGATCACCAGCCCAGCCCAGTTACCAGATTGAGGAGCCGCAATTAATATGATAACTTTTTGCACAGGACATTTAATCTGTGGCTATAAATCACAAGGAACATCCATTGTTTTCAGCTCAGGTGCACTCAACTGAATCACCCAGAAGTTACAGCCTTGCCTAAACAGCTGAATGCTTTGAAAACAGACACAGAAAAGGAAGAAATTAAAAGGAGCGGGTCTTCTCTGGAGCAGACATTACATAGATATAAGGCGGCTTGTCACCTCGAGCGTGTGTGTGTGAGTGTGTGTGTGCACCATGTGGATCCATAGAAGGGGGCAGAGAATGCAGGCTCCAGAGCACATCCTGGGTAAGTTACTTACGGGCTGTGTGATCTTGGGCAAGTATCAGGGAGCTCAGAATTTGGGCCCAGGCGTTCTGGCTCCAAGGCCTTGCCTCAAACCACTTGGCTGCCCTGCTTCTCCAGCGTGGTAATAAATGGCAAGTCAGGAAGACAAATGTCCTTCCCACCCCGCCTTTTGTCCTCTGACTCCCTCCAGAGTCAAATGTAGTTACTAATTTCTTAATGTATCCTCCCGGTAATACAGATTTCCATTGAGCAAGCATCTGACCTAGTCTTTATATTTGTACACATTTGACTTAACAACAGGACATAGTGTCCCATGTCCTGGGGATAGTCTTCATCTCTTAACATGCTTTACATAAACCCCATTACATAGAGCTGTCCCTGGTGTGAGACATGGTGTGGCCGCTCCTGCCAGCGTGACCTCATGCTGGTGAACTAGGGGGTGCGCAGCTCAGCCAACAACCAGATTGCCTTTTCCAAAGCCAACCACAATGACAGCACCCCCTCTGATGGCTCTGGTGGCCCCATGGCCCATCCGTTCCCCGGGCACCATCACACTCCCAAGGACACCGTGGGCCCAATATAACCCATGGACCCTACATAACCATGGGGCCTATGGCTTAAATTAATAAGTATTCATTTAGCTCACGAATCTGTGCATTGGCTGCACACTCCTTCTGGTCGTGGCTGTGTTTACTATTGTTTCAGCTGTCAGACTGACGTTGCTGATTGTGACCAGTGTCCAGGGCTTTGGCTAGGACCATGCCATTGTCGCTACTGCATCCATGACTCATTCCCCAGCAGGGTGGCCTGGGCCTGTTTGTCCAGAGGCAGAAGGTTCCAGAGGGTGACCAGGAGCAGGGCTCTCGGGAGCTGGGGTAGAACTGGCACGGTGTCACCTCCACCCAACGACAAGACCAGCCCAAGTTCCAAGGGGGGCTGGGGGCATACACCCCACCTCTTGATAGCCGGGACTACAAAGTCAGATTGGAGATGCCATGCACATGGAGAAGGACCCGAGCCCCTTTAGGTAATCAGTGGGGCGCACAGCAGGGTAACTGACCCAGGAGCCTGGAGACACTTCTGGGTCTACAGAAGGCCTGGGGAGCCCGGCCTGCCCTCAAGGGCCTCGGAGACCTGTACTGACTCCTCCAGGCCTGAGAAGCTGGTCCCATCTCCAGGGAGCCCCATGGATACTTCAGCCAGTTCCCTATCGACAGACGTTTCGGTTGCTTCCAGGGTTCTGTCGCTGCCAAGAGCTCTGCAAGAAATAGCTGCGAGCCTCCATCTGTCCTCGTGCAAACGTGCAGGTCCACTTGTAGGAGCAATTGTCTAGCGTGCTTTGAAGAGGAAATCTCTTTTATTGGGGCTGGGGGGCATCCTTTGCGAAGGTATCTAGATGACTACGTGCAGGCCCCAAACAAGAACAGAGCTCCTTGCATCCTGCTCCTGGAAGCTCGTCATCAGAGGCAGCACTGCCGGGGCCAGTGGCCGCGTCTGCCCCAGATGCGTGTGCTCAGCGCACCTCTGCAGCCGTTGGCATGGGCTTCCCGACCCCGCTGCACCGCGTGCAGCTCCCACACGCGCAGAGCACAGGGCTGCCCTCAATCAGACCTCTGCCGGATGGTTCAATACTGCAGAGCATCCTGAATCCAGCCCCTAGGAAGGGCCAGCGCTAGCATTTAAGAAGAAAATTCCTTGCCCATCTCTGACCTTGGGAACCGGCCCAGCGTGTGCATGGGAATGCCAAATGCTGAGAGGAAAGTTATTGATCAGGTCTGGAAGGAGGAAGGACGGTGGGGAGTCGTAAAGGCTTATTAACAACAGAGAAGTCACAGGCACTGGGGATTGTGGTGTGAAAATAAACGGGCAGAGAGGGAAGTTAAAGAGTTGGAATATAAAATCCCAGAGCTGGAAGGCTGCTTCCCAAACCCAGCTATATATCAGAATCAAATGGGGGGAAACCCAGGCCCTGCCCCACATCCACCAACCTGACATTTCTTGGGCCTTTCAGTCTATGTCGTAAACGCTCTCCGAGTAGATTTTAGGAACTGCTGACGCGGCCCAGGGCTGTAATGCACTCCTCGACCTCCACGGAAGACAGATCTGCACATACAGGGATGGGGACTCCCGTTTACTGAGCACTTACTACAGCGGGGCGACGCGCCTCCCTCCCCACTCCCCTCTCTAGCCTACGCTGCGTGTAATCACCACCCCCGCCTTCCACCTAAGGCGATTGAGACTCAGAGACGGGAGGGGAACACGGACACAGAGCTGGGAAGTAGCAGAGTGGAGGTTCCAACCAGGGACCGTGTGACCCCGAAGCCGGTGCTCTTCTTCTGTGAAGCTGGGCAGTGGTTGCAGCAGCCGAGGCCCCCATCCCCGTGGCCCCCCAGCCCTTGCTCCTAGCCCGTAGCCGTCTCCGCAGTGGGGAGGGCGGGCTTCTCCGCTGAGAGGGAATGCCCAGCGACTCTTCTTACAACCTCTGCCTGTTCCGGGTTCCCCTGCCTCTGGGGAGCACAATAAAATACATACATACATACACATATGTATGTATATGTGTGTGTATAAAGATATATATATATGCATGTGCATATATGTATGTATGTGTGTGTGTAACACAATCATCTCCACACGTATCCAGCCAAGGTGACTCTTTTAATCCATGGGTCTTCTTGGCACTTGCCTTTGGAAGACCCCATGAGATGGGCTTTCAGAGAGGTGGTAGTCAGGGCCTGGACAGAGATTACCCATTGTCCCCAGAATCCATTCTTCCTGCCTTTCTTTTAGTAAAAGGATCCCCCAAACTTGAGCCAGGCACACGGCGGCCCACCTGGTAACCCTTCCCAGTGTCCCTCGCAGCTCAGGGTGGCCTGGTGACGAGCCCAGGCTCCTGGTGTGTGAGTGGAAGAGACATGTACAACTCCAGGGTCATGTCCATCGGAAGGGAAATTGCTTCCCCCCTCCCCACGGCCTTTTACTTCTCCCTGTGGGCTGGAGCAAGGGCTCTGAGTTGGGAGAGGAAAGGTTCTCTACTAGAAGCAGTGTTACCACCCACGGGACGGGGGAAATGTTTGGAGGGGGCTGCGACAGGCACCTAGTGGGCAGAGGCCAGGGGTACAGCAAAACATCCTGCAATGCCCAAAAAAGAATGACTGAGCCCCAAAATACTGACAGTGCTGAGGTTGAGAAACATGTAATGCATGTCTGCACTTCTTTTTCCTGGAGGCTTAGCTTGTACCCTGATATGGGACTTTATGAAAACGTAAGGCATCGGAGATCCCAAACGACTCTGGCCTGGATACCATACGAGGAGAACAGAAATGCCCTGTCATTACCAGGAAGCCTATAATGGGAAGACCAGTTTTCTCAGATGGAGTGTTTGATTGCAGGCAAGAGACGGACTCTCATTCGTACAAGCGGAATATAATTTTCTGGAAGGCCACAGGGAACTCACAAATGCACTGGGGACAGAGGAAAGAGGCAGGGAGCAGGGTAGCTTTGGAGACTGGGAAGCAGGAATGGTCCCAAGCAGGGACGAATGGGTGGAGCATCTCTCAATGGAATGGATGCATTTCACCTGCCTCTTCTGGCCTCGGGTCCCTTGTTTGAGAGTTAATGGCTGGCGAGAGCATGTACCTGGTGAACCAAGCCTAGAACGTGAGCTCACCTGCTGGCCGGGCACCCACCAGTGATGCAAAGGCTCCGAGTCAAGGAGTATCCAGGTGACCTTTGACTTCTGCACAGAAGGTCAGCCACCTGCCTTTCCTGTCCCACCGAGAATGCACACAACCGAGGTAATCCCCCAGTAATCTGGAGTATCAACAGGAAATGGGGTTGGGATAATCCTGCAGCCCTAACCAACAGGGTGGGGCATCACGAGACAAGGCCTGTCACTTACAAGCCACGACTGAGAAAATCCCTTTGACTCTCTGCACCCGAAGCTTGAGACGAGGCTCTCTCACGATCTGCATCCTCCCACATAAAGTTGCTCAGATCCACTCAAGCAGGGGCACAATATGCTTAATAGTTGCTGGTAGCAGATGATCCTCCCTGCCAAGATCTATATATTGACACATATGGCTCAGGCTATTTGTACAATCATACATCAAAAAATGGAAGATTTTAAGTGCACACATTGATTATGTCTCAGTTATTTGAGGAGCACTGAGACAGGCTGGGGATTGTTTTCAAAGCCTTCATATACTTTAAAGCATCTCAGAAGTTGGGAAGAAACAGAACAGAGTCAACTGTGCTGTGAATATTCCATATAGCCACAGAGAGGCAGCAATGGAATCTCATCTCCCCTTCATCCCACATGAAAGGTCCCGAAGTTTAACCTCTGATGCTCATCGATCTGCCTGGTGAGTGAGAAGCAGGGCGAGGAGCTGAGCACCGCACTTCAGGGCGGCCAATTCTTTATTCTCTTTAGGAATAACTAGAGCCTTAGTTGACATTGTTTGATCTTTCCTGTTCTCTATCCATTCCCCTTTTTTATGAAAATAAGAAAGTTTACCCAGATTTTCCATGAGGACTATCATGTGGATTTGGAGGGGGGGGATTGCTGAGGAGTGGGTATAGGGTCAAAGTCTGCCCAGTGGAAGATTCTCATTATCCCCTGGTTCAAGGATGGACACCTAACTCAAGCCAGATCAATGACTCCGGTTCTGGATCTTTGTCGGAACCATTGGGAAAGAGACAATCCCTTTTCTTAGTGGTTTTCTGAGCAGTTGGATGTAAGCTCATCAATAGGGAGAAGGCCATTTTGTTGGTAGTTGGAGAGAGCCCACCTGAGAAGGTTGTGATCTCCAAGATGGCCCCCAATGATTCTCACCTCCAGGTATTCAGGGCCTCATGTGGTTCCCTCCCATACTAAATACGACCACTCTGTGTAACCAGAATACCAGAAACAGTGGCATGTGACTTCCCCAGCTGGGTCATGAAACACACTATGGCTTCCTTCCATCAGATGCTGGCTGAGGCTGCAGGCATCGGACAGTTTGGCTGGAACCGGATGATGCACCTCGGGGTGGCTCACCCACTTCTCTGGAAGGTTAGTGCTTGTTTGAAGTCCTTGAACATTCAACTCTGCTCAAGTTTGTTTGAGTGACCTCACAGCATGGCAGCCAGCTTCCCCCGGAGTCGGAGATCCAAGAGACCCCAAGCCACAAACCCCCGGCGAACCACTCCCAGATGTGTGACCCTCAGAAAGCGTGATGAGTAATAAATATACATTGTTGGAACCTGCTAAGTTTTGGGGGGGATTGCTACGCAGCAGTGAATCATGAACACACATTACTAGCTTGGGCGGTGGTCACTCCTACTGGAGGAGAACCCAGCCTTGGGGAATGTGGACTTCTTTAAGCATCTCAATGGTTTTTCCAAATGGGATTGTCCTGAAGTTGAATCCTGCCCCAGCAAGCAAATGCCCTCTGCTTCGCACGGTGATCTGGCTGCCGTATGTTTCCGAGGAGAGAGTCAGCCCTGCGTTCCCTGAAACTCCACTGGGGGATTCTTTGGGCCACAGGCTCAATATTTAACCCATGCTCACTCTCTTTTTCTCTCTCAACCACAATTATTTTCAAATACCTTAAGGAGAACACTGAGTTTTGCATATTCCTTGAGGCCTTTTAAAACTGGGAGGATTTAGATTTTGTTTATTTATCCATGGGGAAAAAGTGTAATTTGGGAAGTCTTCTTGCTTATCAGTGGCTGAGCTCTGCCCCAGGGGTGCCTCCAGGCCCGGTGCCTCTCCTCCCTACTGTGAATTGTAGATGACAGTCATGGTTGGCAAAATGCCCCTTGGGGACGTAGCGATCCACACTGAGCTGCAAGGGCCACCTCGTGCGGCGGCGAATGGGGCCACCAGAGGTGCCAGCACACAGGAAGGATGGACGGATGGGAGGACATGAGCATCATGCCCCTTGAGGACAGAGGAAGCCCACAGTCACCCCAAATAGTGGAAATGGGTGGGTCCTTTGGCAGCAATGAGTATTTTGAAATATCAGTGGGATTTTTAGCTTAATCTAGTGACTTGATATTCTCGGGTTTATATTTTCCTAAGATTGTGGGGAAAAGGAAGGGGCTAAAAGATGAATGAGGATCTCATCTTCCAGGACTCTCTACATTCTGGGAAGGGATAAAATTCCCACTTGGACCGGTGTCCCTCTCTTCTGGGGGGTAGCACCCCCTTCCCCTTCTAAGGCTAAAAAGCATGATCTGTTTTGGTCGATGGGCACGAGGTTCAAATACATGGCTGGCTGGAGACCTTCGATCACTCCGGCTGCCCTGTAGACCCACTGGGCTGGAAGGGAGAGGGTGCCAGGCTCACAGCCAACAAGGATGCCCCCCGGGGCCCTGAGTCCCCAAGGGCCCCCATGCCCAGTTCACGTCTGCCTCCTTCATCACGCGCTACCGACGTTCTTGTTCTAACAGCCCCCTCTGCGTCCACAGCAAGAAGAGCTTGCGGCTGGGTGAAGGTCCCGTGGATGTCCTTATGGGGCCACGGCAGCCATCCTAACGCGGCAGGCCGGTCTGCGCGTGCGACAGCCTCCCGGGCCGTGGCAGAGTCCGCGTAGTGCAGCGGAGAGCACAGACCGAGCCGCGGGGCTTGGCGGGGGTCCCGGGGAAGGGGCGACCCGCAGTGACAGCTTCTGAGCTGCAGGTGTGCAAAGGGGGGTGTCCTCAAAGAGCAGCAGGGGCAGCAACCAAACCACCGGAGTTGGGGTCCACGGAGGGTCTCTCAGGCAGAGCCACTGCTCTGTTGCTAGAACTGGGGGGCGAGCCGAGCTCCACCACTTGCAGAGGCTTTCCAAGGGGTGCCCGGGCCAAGTGACATTCTCTCTGTATCGCAGGTGCTGAAACGGAGCCCCAGGGTGTGCGGTGGGGGGCGAGGGGCCGTGAAGGGACTTGTGTCAGTCCCCTGGCTCTGTCACAGGGCCCATCGGCACCACAGAAGGCCGCAAACGCTCCCAAGGGAGCCCAGGGGGCTTCGGCAGCTTCGGCTCTCCTCTGAGCAGCTGAGGCTGAGCCTGGAAGCCGGCCCACGTCCGGAGCCGCGGGACAGCCTCGCCCCGTCCCCTGACCTCGGCTTCCCCGGCTGAGCAGGGGGACGGCACCTGCAGCCCGGCGTCCACGCGGCTCCGAAGGGCAGGTGGGAAGGGACAAGCGGGCAGCACAGGCACCTCTGGGGAGAGGCGGGCTCTAGGGTGACCCTGTCACAGACAGCAAAGCGGAGCTGCTCTCGGCTGACTGAGCAGCTCACGGCGGCAACGAGAGACAGGCAAGGGCTCCCCGGGTTTGCCTCCAGCCGCTGTGGGATTCGAGATTCGGCCTCCAGAGACGGCTGTAGGTGGTGCCCCGCTCTACTCTTCCAGGCCGAGCCCGCAGGGGCTCCGGAGCCAGGCAGACCCCTGAAAGGGCCTCCTTCGGCAGGAACCCGGTCCCCTCCGCCCCCTCCGCGCTCCTCAGCACAAAGGTCTGCTCCCAGGAACCCAGCCGCTCAACAAACCAAGCAGCATCTAAGGAACATCGTGTATTAACAGATCCTATCAATCAGCTCGCTGCTCCCGTAATAAACCGTAAGAGCAGGGGTGTAACGGAACACGGCTCTGTTCCGCGTCAAGGGGGGCGTGTGTGGGTGGGCGCTGGGGGGGCCAGGCTGCTCTGACTGGAGCCGCGTGCCTGCCTGGGGCTTCTGCGTCACCACGGCAGGAGGAGAGAGGATGGGGGACTCACACGTGGTCTTCACAGCCCCCACGGGGAGCGCACTTGTCATGACCGTTTGCAGGCCTTGTCAGTGCGCCTCACGTGGCCCCAAGTGCGCCGCGAGGCAGGCTGGGCCTGCCCACCTCCCGTGGGCCCAAACGTGCCCGGGTACGGGGCGGGGGCCTAGAGAAGAAGGGAGTCCCTTCCCGTCCGTGGGGAGGGTGTGCCTGTCAGCGGACTCTGTGGACACCGGCTGCGGGCAGCACGGCGGGCAGAACGCTGGGCTGCATCTGGAAGGGGGGGTATTGAACTCCTGCCGCGCTCCGCGCCCAGCAGCTCAGACCTTCAGGGTAGACCAGCAAGAGACGAGGAGAGGTGTTACTGTCTGTGTGTCTCTTCAGGGCAGGGATTGCATCTGACTTAGTGTCCCCTCCCTTAAAGTGACCAGATTGGACTTGCCTAGTGGCCCGGGGGGGATGCTGGTATCACAGCCGTACGGTGCGGCAGTTAGATGCCGTTTTAAAATCCCCCTGGCAGCAGGTCGGCTTCCTGGTTCCCACTGGGTGACCAACTTAATTTATTAGATGATGCCTTTATTACCCCTGCTCTGTAAAGCATTCATTGTCCATCTGTCTGCCCATCCATCCATCCAAACATCCAATCATCTGTCCATCTGTCCATCCACCCACCCACCCATCCATCAATCATCCTCGCCATCCATCCCCCCATCCATCCATCCATCCCCCCCATCCATCTATCCATCCATCCATCCACCCATCCATCCCCCCATCCATCCATCCATCCCCCCCATCCACCCATCCATCCTCCCCATCCATCCATCCAAAAATGCTCATTGGCTGCTGACTCTTGCTAAGCATGGCTCCAGTCACGGGGTATACAGCCGAGAACAGGTCGGACCAAGTCCTTACTCTTCTGGAAGTGTATTCTACGAGGGAAGACACACAACAGGCAAGAAAGAAAATACTTAGAAAGCACAGCTCCAGAGTGCTCCGAGAGCCACTAAGGGTAGAAGAGGGGATTTGAGAGGGGAGGGGCAGGCGGGGAGGGAGGGGAGCTGCTCTAAGGTCATCAGAGCAGGAAGGGACGTCGTTGGGGCTGGGACCCAAATGATGAGGACAGCCAACAAGGGCAGAGGCTCTGAGGTGCGGATGAGCCTGTTTTAGGGGAGGAACAGACGGAAGGAGACCCGCGAGTCTGGGAATCAGTGGGAGATCGGGGCGGAGGCGGGATGAGGGTGGGGCGGGGCGACGGCCGGGGCCACATCACTCTGGGCTGTGGGCCACGGTCTGGACTCCGGACCCCATTGGAGGATGCGTGGGCGTCACTGGAAGGTTTTAAGCTGAGAGTGACATGATTTATGTTTTAAAAAGGTCACCCTGTTAATTTTCACTTAGCAAACATCGACTGTCTACTTAGTAGATTCATCTAAGAGCCATGAAATGCTCTGGACGCAAGGGGAGCAAAGTCCAACAAGCAGGAGCTTTTAAAGGTATAAACCAAACATGGACCATGGTGCTTTGAGCCCATTAGCCTAACCGGCGGATCAGACTTGATTGAACATCAGAGAAAAGCAGTCTTGAGAAATCCAGAGTCTGGACGAGCCAGAAAGGCAGTGACAGAGAGCGCGTGGCCCCAGGGACCTGCAGGGGGACCCAGCCAGAGAACGGTGGGTCTCTACCGTGCACTCACAGGGGTTACCTGCGCAGGGGGCTTGCTCTCCCTTCCTCAGTCTGGCCCTCGATTTCCTGGAGTCCTGTACTTACAGCTCCAGTGTGGGGGTGCTGGAAAAGGTCAGGGAAGAGCAGTGGGGTCAACTGCATGGCAGGACCAGATCCCCTCTTACAGCAAAAGTCTCCTGATCTTCCTGTTGGAAACCGTCCACTCTGAGTCCCTGTGGGTTGGGTGGGGACTCAGCCCCAGGTGAGCTCCAGGCCTGGAGGGAGACACCGGTGAGCAAGGCCTGGGTCGTGACGATTTGCAGGCGACAGGTTTGGTGTAGCTGTGGCTTGTGACGCAAGCCTGCCGGGCTTCCACGAACGCGTCTACAGAAGCCTTTACCAGCCGGGGCTGGGCCAGCACATCCTGGGAGCGTGAGGGAGCATGTATCTGTTTCCCTCTGGGAAACATGTTCTCGGAAACGCGGTGGGCCCTGCCCGGGGCTGGGTTGGCTTGTGTTGCAGTCAGCTGCCCAGACCTCAGGCCAGGTCAGCATTATGGGTCGAAATGTCCTCCCCCAAATTCATGTGTTGAAGTCCTCTCAGTAGTAGATGGGACCTTATTTGGAACTGGGGTCCTTGCAGATGCCATTAGTTAAGATGAGGTCATATGGAGTAGGGTGGGCCCCCACTCCAACAGGCCTGGTGTCCTGATAAAAGGGAGAATTTGGACAGACACACATGCCGAGTGTGGAAAGGCCGTGTGAACATGAGGGCAGAGGTGGGGCTGAAGCTTCTACAAGCCAGGGAGCGTCAAAGGCGGCCCGCAAATCACCAGGAGCTGGAGAGAGGCCTGGAACCTCGGAAGGAACGGACCCTGCCGACTGCTAATCTTGCACTTCCAGCCTCCAGACTGTGAGACGGGACATTTCTGTTGCCCCAGGCCCCAGTGTGGGTGACCGTGAAGGCGGCCCTCCAGCCCAACACGCCTGACGACAGATGGTTTGTCGGCCACGTCCGGGGCACGGAGGGGATGAGGGGACGGGGCACGGAGGAACCTGGTTCCTGCTGCCTGGGGGTCTGGCCTTAGCAGGTAGGAACCTCACTGGCTCCAGGGACCCCGCGGGGGCAGAAATGAGGAGGCAGGCGGGTGCACCTTATTCACATTTAGAAGGCACCCTGCTGAAAAAGCATTTTGTCAGGACTCTCCAATCGCTTCTTCTTTCTTGAATTCTGGGCACAGAGACCACATTACATGCGGGCTGTGTGAAGTCCTGTTTGTTAGACAACAACGTTCTGTGTTTTCCTGGGAGACACACGCGGCTGTTCTCTCTTTCATAAAGCAATAGACTTTTCCCTAAACTTCCCTCTGCCTACATTTGCTTTTTTCACTTTTGGGCAGAGACATGACCAGGGAGCACTATTTCTCTGTTCTGGGGAAGTGATGGCACAGACCGCAACTCTGAGTCAGGGAGACAATCTGGGTGTCCTGCTTGGAGGTGGCAAATCCACTGTTCCCAATGAGGGCCAAGTTGGGTCATAAGCCCCATTTCACCAAAGCATCTATTTTCAAAGGAAGATAGAAATCCAGACTTTTTTTCTTTAGGTGAAATGGCCGAAGTGTTCAATATGGACTCAGTCTTTGTCTCTTCTGTAACCTGTTTTATCAGCCTTTCTACAACTTACGACAATCTGAAATTTACTTTGATGTTAACCCCCCAGCCGAGTAGATGCAGCATCCCTGAGAGCAGGCACGCCATATTTACTCGCCGTCTCCAGGGTCTGCAACAGTTCCCGTAGCACACAGTAGGTGCTTAGTAAATACCGGGTGAGTAAGTAACTGATGCATCACTTGATACTGTTGCATGGATACAAGAATTTCATGTACTTTTTTTTTTTTTTTTTTTTTTTTTTTTTTTTGCGGAAGGGTCTCCAGGCTGCATTTGACTATTAGAGGAACCTAAAAAGTCAACCTTTTTCATTCAGCCCAAAGCCACCGCGGGCATATCTCAGGAAGCTGACATCCGAATGCACGTGTGAGATCCAAGGAGAAGACAGAGCAATTTTCCTCACTGCAGCCCACAGGGAGCTGGATATACGCTCGCCTGCCATGGTTCTCACTTACCACCATCAGTCAGCAGGCTTTTAGCAGAGAATCGCACATGTGATTTATTTGAAAATCCTTTCAGGTCCTGAAGGAGAGATACTTAGTACACAATGCACTTTGTCATCATGTGTCAACATTGCCTCAATGCGGAGAGCGACATTACACCGCGTAAGAGTGTAATTGGATTGTGCTGGGATCCTTAAATCTGCATTTTCATTTACCAAAAGCCACAGCGTTTGGAGAGCCATCTGCACTTGATGCCAGCCCCTCGGAGGGGTCAGTGTGTAGAAAGACAAAGGACAGCCATAAAGCCGCTGAATGCAAACTTTATATTTACAGTCGGTAAGTGTATAAACATATATTACATTCTTACGATCTACAATACATTCTGCAGGGAGATGGATCTGTGAGTGGGCGGCGGCTGCCGCATTAAAGAGGACATCACGCGGGTACAGATGGAAAGAAATATCAGCAGGGCTACTGAAAGCAAAGGACTGTCATTGAGAAGGGGTGACAGTTTAATCGCCCCACCAGACACAGTGAGTCAACTTGGGGATGGGAGCAGGTGGCTTACGGCTGCTGGAATCCCAGGCTTAGAGCAAATGGGGAGCACCTCAGTTGGGGGAAGGGTAAGCTGGAGGAAGGGACACCCATGATCTAAGGAGAATTCAATTATATGCATTAAGGAGGGGGTGAGGGGAGAGGACGAGGAGGGAAGGAGGAGAAGAGAGGGAGGGAGGGAGAGACACAGAGTAAGAAGAGAAATAGGGTCAGGGAGACACAGAGACGGAGAGACACACAGAGAAAGAGAGGAAATGGAGAAAAGCATCGTGGAGCAGAGAGACAGAAAATGACAGAGGAGAGAACCCGCCCCCCCACCACGTGTCCTGCTTCTACGCGGCCCTCCTTACCAGGGATCCCGCCACCCTTCCCCACCTTGGCGGGAGCTCGAGCTGGGGCAGGAATCCACTCATCTCTCCCCCCACCTGCCTTCTTAGCGGCTTCCCATCCATCCGGGGATTTGGGAGACATTCAGAGTCATTCTGATTTCAAGCAACAAGGTTAAAGCTCTCAGGACAGACTGGGGTCTCCCTCTCTCCCTCAAGCTCGGGCACCTCCATCCCTCCATCGGTCCAAGCCCACATGGGGGGTGTGAGCAGGCTTCCTGCCCGGCCCCCCTGCGGCACAGCGGGCCCTGGCTTCCCCCGCCCGTGCACTCCACCTTGGTCCACATCCATCACTGCAGCTGTGGACGGGGCACCCGGTGTGGCCGTCCGCGGGGCCATCACAAAACGGCTCCCCCATCTTCCCAGAGGTGCAGGGTGATGAGTGTCCCTTGGTGTTGAATTCACCGTGAGAACCGCGAATCCTCAAAGACCCGCCTCTTCAAGGAAAGGACACGAGTGACATTCGCCTGGTGGGGCCACTGCAGAGTGTCACCTGGAGCGGACGCACCTGCCACGGGGGAATGCTGGAAAGGCCCCTGTGCCCACAAGTGAGCGAAGGCTCTTAGGCAGCTGGTGGGGCAGAGGAGTGCACCTCTGAACACAGTGAACTTGCCCGAAAAAGCCTGGTTCCTTGAACCCGATCGACATTCTGTGCCCTGTATCCCTAGTTTACCAATAAAGGGACGCTCCGAATCCCCCAGAGGGCTTGCACCTTTGTTCTTGGCATCTGGTTACAAAGATATCCGTGGCCTATTTGCCCACGTGTGCCCCTTCAGTCCCCGTCAGCAACGCCTGGTCAGTCAACAGGCCGCGCCGGTCTTTGGGTGATGGCACCCCATGATGACGCCCCCCCCACGTGCTGCCCACGCTCTGGACGTGGCCCCTGGTCGCGCCCCGGCTCAGATGACTCACTGCCTCCCGTCGGTCCACTTGCACTCCACCCGAGTCTCAGGGTTCTTCCAGAGTCTGCAGTAGTGAGTTCTGGACCCACGTGGATTTCACCACACCCAAAGGGCTTTGATTCAAGAGAGAAAGAGAGTGATGGACAGAGCGGGGTGCTGTTCTTTCCTGGGACCCATCAGAAGCTCAGTGATTCAGAACTCGTTTTTCTTCCAAGTTTTACAAACCTTGCCATGCACAATCCGCCTCTTAACACTGGCCAAGACCCTGCGTTCCGGAACGTGTGCCTCGATCCCGACGTGGGGCCACCCCAGCCGAGCCGGCGCCGTCTGCTGGGGCTCTGCTGATAGGGGCCATCTTATCTTGTCCTGTCACTTCACTCCTTTCCCGGGGGCGCCCTTGCCACACGTCCCCAAGTTAAAGGCTGAGAGGTGAGTGAGAACCCGTGTCCGCGAGTGTCCGGCTTACACATCCTCACGTAACCTTTCCATGTAGCCGTGTGGCTGTCTGCTTTCCCCCGGGTCCAGATCCTGGCAGACCCAGCTCATGTCCTCACCGCTGGTCGATATGGAGTTCACGGTGGGGCATCCTTCATCCGAGGGGATGGTGGTGAAGGTGGTAAATTTCACTCTTTTCCTTTTTGAGGTAGGGGACGTCGGGGGCTCGATTCTCTGATCCTTCCCGTCCACAACGGTGGGGCCCGAACATTTGAACAGCTGTCCGTTGATGCTCTTCTGGGAGTTTGTGCTGAGCAGATACTTACTCTCTTCGAAATCCATGCCCCTGTCAATGGCAGTGATCTGCTCGTCCTGGCAGGATGCAAAGTTCATGTGGTTTTCCAGCAGTTCGGAGCGGTGGCTCAACCCGACCCAGTCGTGCGAGTGACTCAGACCTTCTTGCTCCTCCAGGGGAACCTGCTTGTGCCTGTATTTCAGCGCAAAGGCCACACAGTTTATTAGGAAGACCAAAATGGCCAGGCAGAAGACCCCCAACAGAGCGTACATCCCGATCTCCAAGTCACTCAGCCCTTTGGATGCCTGCATGAGGCCATTCTCATCCATTTCCCCGTTGCTTCTGGGCAGGTCCCCCCGGGTCGGGAAGCTGGTGAGGTCGATGGGGATGGTCTGCAGGTGGCTGTCATCATCTAGAAGGCTTCCTTGGCTCTTCTTTCTCTGGAAGGTTGACCTCTCTGTCGTGGACCCTCTTCCTTCCATGAGGCCCATGGAAGAACTGCTATAGTACTGGCCCCCCTGGATCCCCCATTCCTGCAAGGGTTTTTTGGGTCTTCTGTCACTGACGTTATTTTCTAGGTGAACTCCTGCCCCAGTGTGTCTGCTGTCACTGGTGTTGGGGTTCGCATCATTTTGGCCAAACTTAACTTTGATGTTGGCTGTCCCCACAGCCAGCACACTCTTCCGCTTGGATTTCTGGCACGATTCGCTGATGACCATTTCGACCTTTACCAGAGCACCCTGCCCTTCGGTTTCAGCAGCGATGATAGGCCACTTGAATTTGGGGTCTTGGTGGATGGAGACCACCTTTTCGTCCAGGGAGGTGGTCATCAAGGAGAAGTCTTTCCCGTCGTAGATATCCAACGGGGTGATGGAGCCATCACTGAACTGGACCCAGCAACTGATGGCCGCTTCCTGTTGAGTAAAATAAGTCAATAAGCATGGGCCCCAGAGCTCACGGAACACCAAGTCTTTGTACAGTAGACATTTGGTGGCAAAAATAATACAACAAGAACAAAAGAACGCCTTTTAAGCAGTGCAGAAACAAGAGGCCAGACGCACGAGGGTCATGGAAGAAAACCAATGCTTATGGAGGTGGGAAAGCAAAGAACACAAGCAAGGCCTTGATATGAGAATGAAGGGAAGCCCATGTTAAACACCCCATAAGAAGATCTGCTTTTCTCCCCGAGGCGTAGAAAGAAAGATGGAGTTTTTAGGGGTGCATAAATTGCATGTCAAAGGGTATTCCTGGTTAGTGGGATCATGTACGAGTGTCACACATTTCAAGGGAAAATATTTATGACATTATTTTTAAGCTGTTTTAATCCCGAGTCTCCCCTCATTACTCACATAAGGGATGAAACCCCCCCCTTATCCAGACAGGGACACCCAGAGGTACCACCAGCTTTGGTGGTGTTGGTCCTGCTGCGTCTGGGACTACGGGAGTAGGTTTGTATGAGTTTCCAGACACAATGTTGACTTGGAGACAGGGAGTTAAAACAGCCAGGGAGAGAGGCACTCTACGTGGACTGTGTCTGCCACCCTCTATCCCCTCAACCAGTCCGGGGAGACGGGGAGACCAAGGAATGGCCAGGGACAAGGTCTGCACACATCTCAATCTCTTGCCTTTTTGCTTTGTTGCTTTAGATCAACCCTCCTTGGGACCAGTTGGACCAGGCAGACCATAATAGAGGAGATACTCTCTGACTGAACGCGAGCCTTTAATTTCAGGGAAGAGGTCATTGTGCTTGACTGTGAACTGGCCCTCCCTTCCCCACATCTCGGAGAACCTGCTCCACCCCAAGCCCAGAAGGATGAATGGCCTGGAGAGGCACATGACCCACACACCCGGCCACGGCGCCACAGCGGATTGGACCGGGGACAAGGGGGCAGGAGGTGGCCTTCAGAGCCGTTCACCTCCGCAGCCTGAGCCACTGAGTATCTCTCTCTCTCTCTCTTAAATTTGAAATAAGACAGATGGGATTGAAGCCTGAGCTGCAGGAAGATGAGTGGGGACTCACATAAAACTAGGGTGTGGAGCCCACCTCCGAGCCACCACAATGGATCAGAGATAAGCAAATGTCTGGGCCCAGCATTTATTACAGGGAAAGAAAAAGAAATACAGCAGAAGGAACGCGCAAGGGAGGGAGTGTGGGCGTGGGGAGACTGCCGATATCCTGCCTCTTCCGAGTTCCTACAGCTGGGGTCTGGGGGAGCCCCCGGTCCTGGTAATAGATCCCTCATGCTTCAAGCTTGCTTGAGTGGATTTCTCTTTCTGGCAACCGAAGAGCCCCTGAGCATGAGCGAAGCCGGTTTTACCCCGGTGCTGTCCGGTGTCTGGAGACTTCCTTCAGCTCCGCCACGAGACACGGCTATTGTTAGACAGCTACTAATTGCAGAACGCTGCCAAGACACAGCGCAAGAGCCCCTGGACGTGACATCAACTCACCAGGTTCTTCCAATCTGCCAGGAAATTGGAGCAGGGAACTCAAATGCCATTGGATTTCTTGAGACTGAAATGTCAGAGCCAAGTGCACGCAGGGACTAAGGGCCATCCAAACCAAGTACGGAGCCTACCGCAGGGGAGCATGCTCAGCTCTGCATGTCACAACTGGATTAGCTCTCTGGCCCTGTTCGAACTGTGTCTTATTGCTTCCTTAAGTCCTGACTAGAGGTCCCCTGATTTTATCACCCCATGAAGACAGAAAGCAGCCCCGGCTTATTTCTCCTTTGTTATCCGTGCCTTGCATCCTGGCTTATCCCGCCCTGAGGAAAAGAAGGTTTGTCTTTCGCAAGAATTCCTATCTGTTACTGGAATCATCCATGTTCAAGTGTTTTATAATCCAAGCCCCTGCACACAAAGACCATAGCAAAGGGGCAGAGGGATTAGCCAACACAGGACGAGGAGCTCGAGGGACAGGTGCAGGCTGGGAAAATGGGAGGGTTCCGCGCGTCCTGGGACAAGTCCGGCTCGGCTCAGAGCACGGTCACAGTCTCAGCGGTGCCAGGGGTGGGGCTGCCCAGGGGACACCTGCCAGGAAGGGTTCCCACCCAGAAGGGGAGCCGCCAGGAAACCCCCCACCTGGGCTGGAGGCCCTCGAGCAGCCCCGCAGGAGGACGGTCCCGCTTCACGAGGCGCAGAGAGAATCAACAGCCAGAGACCGCCGTCTCGTTGCTCAGCAAGGTTCGCCGAAGCTGCCGTGTTCCCTCTTAAAAAATAAAACTGACTCTCCTCTGATGAGGGAGGAGCACATAGAACATTTGCGAATGTCCTCTTTCCAGCGCCCGTCGGAAACCATCCCATCAACACACACACGCACAGCACAGGGGCAGCGCCCGCTGGTGTCTAGTTCAGGGAAAGGAGATGCGGACTGACATCGCCACGGGGTCCTCACTTCTGCCCTGAGCTCAGCCGCAAGCCTGGCGAGAGCGACGCCTCCAATCTCCCATCACCCCAGACCTGCTACCCCATTTTCCCTGCAGGGACTCCGCAGCGGGCTGGGGGCACCTCCCCAGAGGCCCCTCCACCCCACCCGCGGCCATGGGGGCAGCGGAAGAGTGTGAGACAGCCCAGGTATGACCCACCTGGTGCATGACCTCACCTGATGTGTGACCTCATCTGATGTGTGGCCTCATCTGATGTGTGGCCTCACCTGGTGTGTGTCCCACCTGGTGCGTGACCCACCTGGTGCGTGACCCTAGCCCCGCCTCCATACCTGTCTGGGCCTTTGCAGAAGCTCCTGAGCCGCTGCGGTGGCAAAGACAGCTCTGTTGCTCCCTGGGCTGAGTTGCAGGGAGAGTGACAGCCCTGTCACCAGCTGGACCCCGAGGTCTGTGATGGTCACCTTCTCATCCAGCACGGTGATGGTCTTTTCTGCCAAGATGGCGTCTGACAGAGGCGACAGGATCTGAAAGGCAGAACCAACATGGAAGGAAAAGCTTGCTGTGGCCCCAGAATTTCCTCCCATGGCATAAATGATGCGCGTAGAGACAGACGACCGAGCCAGAGTGAACAGAAATGGGTCTTTCCCACTGATGTCTTCGTCCAAAAGGCGTATCTCGCGTGATGAGGGGGATCTGACGCCCCCCCACTACACAGAGAGACCCCAGGACCCACCAGGCGCCCCTGCAGTCCTCCCGAGGAGGAACTGGCTTTGCCATTCACTGGGTGCCAGCTTCATGGGGCTTGTGCTGCACAATCATTTTCTAGTACACGTGCATGTGCATCATATAATCGGTTTAAGAAACTTCACAGCAGCAAGGAAAAACTGATTTTGATGTGCTAGTTACGTATTTATGTGCTTCTTTCTTACACACGTGTGTGACTGAGAGGAGACTGTTGGCCCATGTGTCACCTGAGTCATCCCGTGTGTCATGACAGCTCACACTCCATACCTCGGGCAACATGGAGCGTTTGGGAGATCAGCTCGCATCCCCGGTAAACAGAGCTCTGAGTCTCCACCACCGGAGCTGACACCCCAGAGTCTCGTTTCTCCTGCGGACACCGCGGTCCCGGGGAAACGAAGCTTATGCCCCATTTAGACCCTGCAGAGGAGGTCCTGCTTTTGTGGAACCCCTTGTCCCGCTCACCCCTCACTCAAGTTTGAAGAGTTAACTTTGCTCCCCGTGAACCCTCAGCCTCAACCCTGGATGACACGGCTTCCAGCTTCCTTTAACCCACGTTCCTGACACGCTTCTCTCTGCGAGGTGGTGCTGATATTTATGAAGACATATGTTGAGATGGCAGTTTTCCCAGGACCCCTGAAATTTGTGTATCGAGCTCCATAATTCTATCCAAATACCACCTTCGGTCTCTAAGTCTGGTTTGGACAATTTGAACGGCCACGAGTGTGAGTTACGAGTCCCCCAGAGGAAGTGGACAGCGAATTTATAGCTCAGGAGGACTCAGTGGGAATAAAGAAAAGGGTCTCAGGACTCTCTGCCCCACCAGGACAGTGTCTGTGTTGAATGCATGGGAAGCCGGCCCACGTCCCCGGCCGGAAGCCCTGACTTGTGCCATGGTCCTGGTGCTTACACCACCACATGGGGCAGTGGTTAATGCCACCGCTCCTGGTTCCAGTCCCCAGGTGTCAGTTTAGCCTGTGGACAGGTGGTAGGAATTCAGCTCTTTGGTTTAGGTCTTTCAACTAAAAGTCAATCACGGAGGTTTCGAGCTCCTGTCTAGGGGGCAGATAGGTTCTGTTTGACGTAAATGAAACTTTAAAATGGAATTAATGGCCACCCTTAAAAAAAAATCAGAGGATTTCATACAAAAAGATTTCTCACTTTTCTGGAAAAGTTGCAACATCTGGCCGTGCTAGATTTGCATTTCCTTTGGCAGCCCCGCCCTCGCCGCACTCCTCACCGGCCCCTATCGTGTTCCCAGCACTCAGGGCCCAAGTGAGCAGCTGTCTTTCAGCTCATGCCCAGGCAGCTTTGCTCACTGTCACCTTCTCCAGTCTTCGAGATCATTGGAGCAAGTGACCCCTGGGTCCCTTCAAACCTGTCTATTTGCCTCCTTGAGGAAAATGATCTCTTTTAAATACCAGCCAATTTTCCAGAGCGGATATGCTTTAAATCTTGCATAATCAATACTTTCACTGACGAGGTTCCTCACGCACAGCTGTGTCAGAAACCCCATGGACAGGCTAGTAGCCCGACTGGGGGCACCTGCTGAACCATCATATTGTTCTCAGACGGGAGGTAGACCACTAAACCCTGGGGACCTCCCGGGACAGCGTCTTGGGGGAGTGTTTGTTCAAACCCCATGTTGCATCCTGGTCCTGCCCCATCCGTTCCTGGCTGCAGGTGCCCCCAAGACCGTGAGGGGCATAACTTTGTTCCTCTCCTCGGCTCGTTTCTGAGATGCCCTAGTTTTCACTGGGCCTGGGGTGGGACTTGAGGCAGCATGGCATCACGGCGGGATGGAATGCTGTGACACAGGATGATGGTCAGTGGGGTGGAGGGCTCAGCGAGAAGTGCCGGCCATGCCCATGCCCACAGCTCCCATGAGGCCAGCTCACGCCCACGATGGTAACACCCAGCATGGTGTAGAGACAGTGTACTGGGGTTTCAAACATGACCCACCCAGAGGAGCCACCCAGTGTTTGTCAAATGCAAGCAGTAAGTGAGGAACTTCAAGACTCTTGTCACCTCCTTACACCACTTATATTATTTAGGTGACATTTTGGTTCGCTCTAGAAATAGATGTCCTAAGTAATGACAAACAATTCTCATCTGGGCAGAGAAGAGGCAGGGACATTGTCAAATGCAAGCAGTAAGTGAGGAACTTCAAGACTCTTGTCACCTCCTTACACCACTTATATTATTTAGGTGACACTTTGGTTCGCTCTAGAAATAGATGTCCTAAGTAATGACAAACAATTCTCATCTGGGCAGAGAAGAGGCAGGGACACAGAGGGTACTTGCGCTGGGGGCTGCTCACCTGAATGGTGGTCATCCCAAGCTCCTGGCCGATCAGGACTTGTCCCCCCTGTAGCTTGGCGATGCGGGGCTCCTCCACCTGCATGAAGTCATTCACCAGCTCCGTGATGTCCACCTGCCAGTCTGAGCCCAGCAAGTGGGCCAGGTGTCCGCCCCGGTCCGCCGCCTCGGCCACAAACTGAGTCAAGACCCGCACCATGGCGTGCTGGTACTGGAGCGTGCAGCCGCGACCCGCCCTCCTGTCGTCGTCCTCCTCTTCCTCGCTGTCCCGGGCCGGCCTGTCAAACGGTCAGGTCAGGTTAGCGGGGACTGACTTGGGCCAATGGCAGGGGCTGCAACGGGGAGCGGGCAGTGAGCCCAGCCTGGCGGGGCTCAGACGGAACACAGGTGATACCCCGAATGCCCGACCGTCAGAAGGGGCTGGTGCGGTCAGCAGAGATCCGAGGCGTCCCCAGTGAGCCCCACCTCCTGGAACGCACTGCGCAGAATCCCCTCCCTTTGAGTGCGAGCTGCTCCTAGTAACTTCCTTACAGTGGAAGATTATAGCCAAAGTTAGGGGATGTCACTTCCAGCATTCGGCTTTAAAAGAGACTGTGCCATCTGTCTTGCTTGGTAGTCTTTCCTTGGTTCTTCTCTTGCTTGCTCTGAGGAAGGAAGCTGCACGTTGTGAGCAGCCCTGTGGGGCCAGCCACATGCCAGAGCAGGGGCCAGCGAGGAGCCGGGAGCCGCCGTTCCACGGCCCGGGAGGAACCGCGGCTGCCGACCACCACGTGGGCTGGGAGGCAGGGCCCTCCGCACCCCGAGCTCCGGCCAACACCCCGACTGCCGTCTGTGAGAGACCCCGCTAAGCCAAGCCTGCATTCCTGATCCGGAGACACTGTGAGATCATACGCCTCTGCTTCAAGCCCTGAGGCTTGGGGACTCGTCATCAAACTGTGCAGCATGGGTAACTCATCTGATAGGGCTGTGGGTGACCGCAATAGCCCCATAAACCAGCACACAAGGGGTGCGTATCGCACTCAAGGTAACGTGACAGTAAGCACAGAAAGGACCGGGATGGTTTGGCTCGGGGACAGATGTCGGCTGCCCCGCTCAGGCCTGATGCCTCCGCCCAGCCACCTCTTCCTGGCGCAGCGTGGTCTCCATCCGAGCATCAGCCCGGGTCTGTGGCTGGATCTGAGTTGGACAGCGTGACACTGAGATGTGCCACAATCACACTCAGCCAGTCCTCCGGCACGTCCTCCCAGCGGCTGCCCGCCTCGCAGCATCAACAACCTCTCCTAACCCCACCCCGCCAGCTCAGCGGCACGGACCCCGCGGCCAGGGACAGGGTCCCGCCAGCTCAGCGGCACGGACACTGTGGCCAAGCAGAGGGTCACTGCTGAAACAGTCTTCCAGCCTGCATTCTCGAAGCTGTCCCCTCCCCCAGGGCACAGGGACTAACTGGGGTGGAGATCGAAGGGCAGAAACAGAAAGGGCATCCCTCAGAGGACACCACCTGTCCTCCCTGCTGAGCACAGACCCCTGGAGTGCTCCCTTCTCTAATTCCGCGTATGCTCACTCTCACCTTTCTGCAGGTGGCTGGCGTGCCGGTCCTTGGTCACGGGTTTCTCTGAGACGACAGAGTCTCTGAACAAAGAGCCTGACCTCTTGCTACTCTCCTGGTACCTGGTGAGCCATGTGGATAAAGGATACCTGTCCCTCTAACAGACGCCTCAGGGTAAAGGACCAGGCACAGGGGGTCAGGCTTCTGACTTCATCTCCCCGAGACCCAGCAGTCTCAGAGCTTCTGGGCTGGGAGCACCGAGAGGCTGCCCAGGTCAGCCAGAGTCTGCTCCCAGGTCTCTCTGGGGGACCTCTGTCGTTTGTGCCTTCCCAGAATCAACTGGCCCCTTCTGGTATCAACCCATCGGTTCAGGCGGGGTTGACCTCTTCCAGGTGCTCTGATTCCAGGCAGGGGTTTGTGCTGAAGGCTCACCGGACAGACCGTGCGCTCTATGTCCTCGCTACAGTACTGTGCCGGGGACAGGCACACAGCCAGAGTGAGGCTAGCGTAACTCCAAGACCTCTGCTGGAACCACTGGGAAGGAGAGGATGCACTTCCTGCGAGTCTGGAACTGCAGGAGAAAAGCCTGGTGGAGGACGAGGCCAACACATGGCAAACCAGCCCGCCAGGTGGGGACAGAGTCCATCCTGAGGGTGCTGTTTGAATCCCTGGATCCAGTCATGCCTGAAATCAGCTACCCTGCAAGTGTCTGTTTTTAGTGGAAGCATATTTGACTCGGGTCTCTGAGAGGGAGTCATGACTAGCACACCCACCTTTTATTGGAGACAATGGGCACCCGCCAGCCCTTGATCTGGTTGAGCTCGGTGTCCGAGATCTCGATCTGCAGCGGGAGCCGGGGCACCCACACGGTCATCTCCAAGGAGCTGCTCAGGTGCTGGTAGGTGAAGTTCACCACCACATCCACCTTGCCTTTCATTTCCTTCCCATTGACGAAGACGTAGTCACATCTGTCAGACACCTGGGAAGGGGGGGAGGCAGTGAGATCTTACTGTACCCCAGCACCGCGGAAACAGCCGAGAAGGTGGAGGCGGTGAGGCGAAGTGCCCTCGCTCTTTGAGGCATGAGCCCTGCAGTGGATGCTGCTCTCTGCTTTCGGCTGCAGCAGATGCTGTGGGGGTCTGACCACTTCTCCCAGGACCCCTTCTTCCAGTCTGCATGCAGACCGCCCCCCCCCAGGCACCACTGACCTCCCCTGCTGCACCTCTGGCAGACGGCCCTGAGGGGTCGGGAGCCATGCCCTCAGCCATGGTGCTGTGTGCTGCCCACCCGCCCCGTGGCCTGCTGACCTCTGGTTTTCCTGGAGGAGGGACACTGTGTGCACAGCCACCACCCCGAGGGCCTCCTGCGGGCAGACCAGCTAGTTTCACGAAAACTACCCTGCTCAGTTCCCCTCATCTGTGCGTCCTGTGTTCTTTTGCTCCCATGTGGATTTCTGCAGAGAACATCCCACCTCAGTTGTGGGGGTGGATGTGACCCATACTCTTCATGGTTCCTTACTGAGTCCCATGGGATTTCTCCCCACTTGCCCAGCAGGGGCGCTACCCCCTGCTGGTGTCTCTTCCTTCCCTGCTTCCTGTCCTGCTCCCTCTCCCTCACTCTGCCTCCTGGAGCCCCTCCCCTGTTAAGTCTGTGTCCCAGGCTCTGCGCCCCAGACAGGCAGACGCGGGCACATGTGAGCTCATGCCGTCCACCGGGCAGCCCGAGACCAGGCTCTCCCCCAGGAAGGGGCAGAGCCACGGTCGGGCGCTGGGGGTGCAGCTCTGTGGTCCACGTTCTCAGCTCCTGCCCGTACAAGACTGCTCCTCTCTGCTGGCGTCTGAGAGAAGAACCAAGACCTCTTGTCTTTGTTTTCCAGCAATCCGGGGGCCTTCCTTCTCTCCTGAACCAGACCTGGGTACGTGTGCTAGGCTGATTCATGGCCCCAAAGATGTCAGGCCCCAAGTCTCTGGAACCTGTCAGTGTGACCTTTTTCGGCAAAAGGGACTTTGCAGATGGGGTTCAGTTAAGGATGTTGAGCTGAGCAGATTATCGGGGGTTGTCTGGGTGGGCCCCCAGGGTCATCTGAGCACCCTCACAAGAGGGAAGTGGAAGGAGATTGGTGGCTGCAGCAGAGGAAGGCCACCCAAGCGGGATGCCACGCTGTGGGCTCTGGCAATGCAGAACAGGACGAAGGCACCTCCAGAAGCTCGATAAAGCAAGGACATGCCTCCCCCTGGAGCCTCGGGAGGGAGCGCGGCCTGCGCACCTTGGGTCCTCGGGCTGCCCAAACTGCTTCCCGACACCTGCCCTCCAGAACGTGCTGTGTGGAGCCCAGGCATGTGCTGTTGTGCTGCGGCGGGCCTCGGACACGGACACAAGCCCGAAGTGAGCGTGGAGGGAGCACCTGCGTTGACTGAGCGCTTACCACGTGCCCGGACCAGCAGCTGAGCGCGGCTCACGTGGTCTCAGCACACAAAAGCACACAGAAGGCAGGGGGTTTGTCCCGGGTTCACGGACGGTCAGCCTGAGGCCCCAAGACGTTCGGTAAAGCTTCCCGGGGACACACAGCTGGAAACGCAAGGCCCAGACCCCAGGCCAGGCCACCCCGGCTGTCTCCTCCTGCAGGTGCAGCATCCCTGCCTGAATGGTCTCGCGGGCTGGATCCGTAAAGGACGCACACCTCCCCCCAGCACTTGGAGGGGCGTGAAGAAAGCAAAGCAGGAATTATCACGTTGTTCCCACATCATAAAAAGCATTTCCAACGAAGGCCCCTTTCATCTCCGCGGTTAGGCAGCCGGGATACAAAACACACAAAGAGGCGCCGAGAGGTTCGGCATCCAGGGATGATCAGGCATGACTCTGGAGAGAAACGTGGACCCAGGCCCACTGATGAGTCAGAGGAGGTTGTCATCCTAAATATCTGCCAATAGCAAAAGTACTTAAGTCTGATGGAAAGGCCGAATGGAACGGCTCGGGCGGCTTTGTCGCCATTGGGGCCCGGCCACAACGCTCCTTGCCGTGGGCCTGCAATCTCAGGCTTTTTCTCTTTCAAGGCTTCCAGCAAATCAGGCTGATTGTCACAGATGAGCTGACTGGAGGAGGGAGGGGGAGGAGGAGGAGGGGGAGGGAGGTGGGGCTTGTAAGACCAGTTTTCAGGGCCATGGGCTGTTTCAGGGATGTAACTTTCTGGCCTCTGGGTGGAGGAGGTGTTCTAGGAGAAGAAGGTGGGAGAGCGTCTTAGGCGTGCCTGCCACCCCGGGCCCCCCCGTGGAACACAGAGCAGAGCAGGCACTGGGCTAGATTATGAATACAGAGCTAAGTCTTCATGTTGTGTTACATTTTGCTTTGCTTTGAAGTTCAGTGTTTATTCCTCAAAGCAAAAAGAAAAAGGGGGACCGAGACACTGCTAAAGGGGGAGGGAAGGCAGGACTTCACAGCTAAGCAGTGTGCTCTGAGGAGCAGGTAGAGCCTGGCACCTGGGGCGGGAACTGCAATATTGGGGCTGAGGGCAGGGCACTGAGGTGGAGGTATGCACGTGTGTGCACGCATGTCCGTGTGCATGTGTGGTATGTGCACGTGTGTGCACATGTGTGGGCGCACGGGTTTGCATGCATGTGTGCGTGTGTGGGTGCACGCATGTGCACGTATGTCCGTGTGCGTGTGTGGTATGTGCACGTATGTGCACATGTGCGGGTGCACGTATGTGCACGTTCACGTGTGCAGTGTATTGTGCACGCGTGTGCACGTGTGAGCACGTGAGTGCATGGCCATGCACATGTGCGTGCACGCGTGTGCATGTGTGGGTCTACGTATGCATGTGTTTGTGTGCATGAGTGTGCGAGCATGAAGTGTTCACGACAAGTAATAAAAGCACAAACTGTATCTGACTGCAGGGTCTGTGAATCTCCACCCCTACACTTCTCTGGGTTTCCACGCACGGCCGGAGTCTGCACGTGGCAGGGAGCACGACGGCTTGCCAGCAGCATCTGGCCCTAGTTCGGGTGCACAGTGGGACTGTCCTAGCTCATGTGTTGTTGGACAGGGAGGGGACCATCTTGACAACAAGTTGTGAGCTGGAGCCACGTGTCACCTCCTCGTGGGAACACTTCATTTCCCAAGAGGGACCTTCCAGGGCTCCCCATCCCTCTCCGTGGTGCTGACAGTGCTGGGAGCCCAGCAGCCCGCGCCCCTGGGCTCAGGGCGCCCCCCCAAGCCGCAGAGACAGGTGGCAGGTGGCCCGGGTGGCAAGCTCAGCTGTCTCGTGTGAAGTCACTGATAACCCCAGGTTACGTTCCTTCACGTCAGCCAAGCTATCCCCACCCGGTCACATGCACAGACACGTCCTGATGCCTGCATTAGTAGAGAAAGAATGCACCAAATCCACAGATTTCGTGGGCTGCAGCAGAGTGAATGAGACATGTGAAGGCAGATGAAATAATGAGGGCGGTGCTAGGAAGATCCTAATTCCTGAAACACGAAATGAGCCAGGAATGTAACTGGGGTCTGCCCTGGGGGCCAGAGGTCTTGGTTATAAGCAAGCATCTTTCCATAATGCCCAACTTAGGGGACCCCCTTCCCCAGCACTCCCTCAAGCTAATGGCTTTCTAATGATGGAAACGGTGTGCAAAGGAAGCAAATGAAAATCAGGGAGGAATGACCTGCGGCCTTGCAAGCATCACCTTGGAGGAAGCTTTGGGGAGGTTGCAGGGGATCCGAGGAGAGAAGGAGATCCCACACAGGAAGGACTCTGGCGGTGAATGAAAGGGGGTGTCCTGAGCCTCTGTGCTGGGGAGTTGGGGGGCATGACACCTGCCTGGGCATCCCAATGCTCATAATCGCATGGTTTTGGGACCCAGCACCACTGGGCCCTGCTTGTTGCCATTTTCACAGGGGGAGGAGACTTCAGCCTGGGGGTGTCAGAGATCTTTCTCTGCCTATGACTCAGCTCAGGCTGCAAGTCGGGGGGCTGATGCCCTGCTGGCTCTCCCCGTCCCGTCCCTCATTGCTTCCGAGTGCAGTCCAGCCTGTCTGCAGGAAGCAGAAAGGCGGGGGACGGGGGTGTGGTGTGAGAGAGGGAGGGAAATTCACATGGCAGATGACATTCAGTTAAAGATTTTGAGATGAGATTGTCCTGGATTTGGGGGCAGATTGCAAATGTAATCGGCGTCTTGTAAGGGAGATGCAGAGGGAGACCTGGCAGGCAGAGGAGGAGCAGGCCACGCGGAGGTGAGGCCGATGTGCAGGGACGTGGCCACACAGGCGGGAGGGCCGGTTGTCAGCAGCCCCTCCAAGGGGCAGGAGCAGCTCCTCCCTGGGGCCCCTGAGGGGAATCACTCGGGCTTCTGGCCTCCAGAACCGTAAGGAAAGCATTCCTGTTGCTTTAGGGCAGCAAGCTCATGGTCATTTGTCACAGCGGCCACCGGAGACTAGCCCGCCACCCGGGTGCAGCTCTCCCTGCTATGTCCCCCGATTACAGGCCTGAGCTCTGGCGCGTTCCTCACTGAGCCTCCCGCATGAGGCACCGGCCCACGCTCGGTCCAGGCAACCTCACCGCAAGGCTGGGCCCACCCTGAGTTGGGGAGACACCCGCCAGGTCCCCCAGAGCCCACCTGGGTCCACCCACATCCCATGGTCCCCACAACAGCCAGATGGGCGGGATTTGTCCCATCCCCGGGCCCCCATCTTCCCCTCCCTCTCCCTGACTGTCGCCAGATGAATGGACACACCGATCAGTCCAGGTGAGTGGACAAGACCTGCCCGTTCCTTCTGAACAACCCTGCACGGTGCTGAAGGTGTGAGGGAACCCTGTGGGGGGACTCGCCCCTCTTTCAGACTCCGCTTCCAGCCAGCCGCGCTGTGCCACCGAGAGGATATCGTCAACAACACCGACTCCGCTGTGCACAACCCATCACTTGTGTGAATTTAATGCCACTCCTCTTTTCTGTTTGCATGCGGTAAGATTTCAAATCTTATTTAAATATCATCAACGTTCATGGTAAAATTTATGTTCTTCTGATGTTTTCTCTTTCCTTTTTTCCCCCCGAGAGCTAGACGTAAGGATGCTAAAATTCTACCCCTCCACCCAGATTTGGCAAAAGTAAACAGCCTACAGGGATATTTGCATCCAATTCTCAAGCTAGGTATTACGTGTTTGAGATTAGTCTCTATCCTGGACAAAAATCATACCATTAATAATAGTGGTAGCAATGGACACAGTGTCTAATGTTTGCTGAGTGTTTGTTATACACAAGGAAGCACCTACGCTGAGCATCTAATACCTAATTCCACGCAATCCTCCACATACGTCTGTTGGGTAGGTACTACTGTCCCATGTTCCAGAGGAGAAACTGAGGCACAGTGTCCCATAGCCACGAGGGACGTGTTCCACTGGGCTAACGGATCAGAACACAACTTTACCTAGCTCCCCAGGCGAGGCTAATTTATCAGGAGGCAACCGACCTCATTGGCGTCTGTTAACGCGAAGGAGACAGGCTTCCACCAAGGGACAAGCAAGTGTCCAGTGAGCACACGGAGGACGAAGAGCCGTGGCGGTCAGCGCGCAGAGGGAGTGAGCTGACTGCGCATCGGATGGCCCTGAGAGGGGCTCACCTGCGTGCCCCCACGTCCCTCTGTGGAAGCCGTGGCTCCCAGGACCTCAGGATGGGGCTAAATTTGCAGACAGGGCCTCCAGAGAGGTGCTGATGTGAAGATGTGGCCTTTCGTCAGGAGCAGGACACGCAGAGGCCCAGGGGTGCTCCCACGCAGAGGGAAGACCATGTGTGGGCACAGGGAGGAGGCGGCTGTCCCCAAGGACAGCGGCCTCAGGAGAAAGCCGGCCCCTGACCTTGCACTTCCAGCCCCAGAATCGTAGGAAAATCAACGTCTGCCGTGTAAGCTCCCCGCCGACCCCGCGGCCCGAGCAGATCCCTAGAGCCTGTTTCCCACCGCGGGAGGAGATGGTCTGCGTGCGGGGGCTGTGCGGCGCCCAGTGGGGCTTCACGCGGCGGCGGTGAGAGTGGGCGCCCAGGACGGGCTCCCTCCCAGGGCTTCCATGCAGGGACTTGTGATCCCCGACAGGCACGCAGCCTCGGCCTCGGGGAGCCCATCCCGACCAACTGGCATGGTAGGGAAGACCGGTCTCAGATCCACAGCATCCTCGGTGCCTGGAACAGTGCCTGGCGTCCAGTGGGCGTGCCACAAAGAGCCGCTGAACGAACAGAGGTGAGAACCACTTTGCACCAAGTCCTGAGGTTGCCTCCAGTGCGGCACCAAATTTCCTAAGCCCGCCGTTCCAACCTGTCAGCCATCGTGCCCGCATCGTTCAACAAATATTCTGCGACGCTCCCTTTACAATCCTGAAATGGGATTCACAGATAACGGAACCCACCTACAAGACATTTTATTACAATTAATATCCCTAACCGGATATAAAGGAAACGTGAATTTATAACGGAATGATGCATATTTCAAAGGGCAGCTTCTTGGGCATGACTCACCAGGACACGCAGTGAAGCCCCCCTCCCCACCCACAAAAGGCAGAGGCTCCCAGGGTGCGGGCACAGAGGGGCAGCCGCTGCGGCTCAGCGTGGTGCCCGGTGAGGAGACTTCCCCAGGTGGGGGACAGCTCCTGGTAAAGTCACCAACAAACAAAGTATTCCTTCCATTTACCCTGCGTTGGCAATCCTGAAAAATCCAGTGTTCTGTGTATTAAGCTATGGTCCTCATAAGGGCACCTGTTCCCTAGAGGGACATTTAAGTATTGTGAGGGATGCGGGACACTTTTTTACAGTGTGGGACTGTGGGGGACACCACACTAGGACATTCAGCACCTCTAGACTTTTGCCCACGGAGCGCACAAGAACATCGCAGGACTCCCACACTTTGGCCGACCCCCCCCAGCAGGCATGTCCCTGTGGCCATCCATGGCTCTCGACTGGACATTTTATCCTTAGACTGGCCCCTGCTGGGTCCTCAGGGGGCACTCGGTGGGCACGATGCATCAGCCTCTGCTGCCCGGGTCCCAGCGCCCCCAGGGGAGGACACAGGCCGACGTGCGCAGGAGAGGACCATCTGCTTGCTGTTTGCTCGCGGGCAGACGAGCCCACAAGGGTGAAGTGTCTTCACACAGACTCGGGGGGCGGGGCGGCTGGCCGGGCTTCTGCTTTGCGGCAGGGAAAGGAGGAAGCAGCAGCTTCTGGGAGCTGCAGAGACACCCCACATTGCTCTTCCATGCGGCGAGTGTGAGCCTTCCTATTAATGGCTCTCCTCCCCTCATCAGTCCCCTTCCCGACCTGCTGTCCCTGCGCGTGTGATCAGCATACACCAGCCACAGTCAAGAGGCGTGCCTGCCCTCCTCTGAGCTGGCCACTCCGGCAGCCACGGGACGTGCCCGCCCTCCTCTGAGCTGGCCACTCCGGCGGCCACGAGACGTGGCCGGGGCCGGCGCCTGTGCAGGGTGTCCTGCTGCTGGAGGACTCCCGGGGCTTGAGCCAGACCCCTGCTGCAGCTGTTCCTCAGAGAGAAGGAGAGGGTGGAGGCGTCCGTGCGCAGGGCACACTTCCACCAGAGTCCTGCAGTGCACAACCTGTCCAACCACACACCGCGATTCTGGAAGACAGCTCTTGACTTTGTAACATGGAAAACAACACTAAATCATCACATCACCAGCCCCGTTGCCAAAAGCATCATGGGCTCGTCTTACTCAGTTCCTTTCCTGGCGATGAGCCTTCCCTCCCGGGCCAAGTGTGCTGGGCATCCCCTCCGCCATCATTCCGGCAGCTGCAAAGCACGGGCTGTTCTGGGGCTTCTGTCTCAGGCTTTCCCAGTCAGGATTCACTGGCAGTGGGAGTGCCCACTCTTACTCTTGACCGTCTGCCCGTCTGCCCCGCCTCCCTCCTTCCACCGAGGTCCCCTCTGCAAGTCACCGAACAGGAGGGCTCCCTTAGATGCCTGTGCCGTTCTCCCCACTTGTAGGGAAGGAAATCCCAGGAACATTCCACAGATGGCAGCCGGACAGACAGGTGCAGAGCAGGAGCTCCGACCCTGGCTCCACATTTTACTGACCTGATGCTGTGATCTGCTTACCTCACCTGTATGCTCCCCACCTGTATCCTCCCTCACCTGTATCCTCCCCACCTGTGTGCTCCCCACCTGTGTGCTCCCCACCTGCATCCTCCCCACCTGTGTGCTCCCCACCTGTGTGCTCCCCACCTGTATCCTCCCCACCTGTGTGCTCCCCACCTGTGTGCTCCCCACCTGTATCCTCCCCACCTGTGTGCTCCCCACCTGTGTGCTCCCCACCTGTATCCTCCCCACCTGTGTGCTCCCCACCTGTGTGCTCCCCACCTGTATCCTCCCCACCTGTGTGCTCCCCACCTGTGTGCTCCCCACCTGTGCTCCCTCACCTGTATGCTCCCCACCTGTGTGCTCCCCACCTGTATCCTCCCCACCTGTGTGCTCCCCACCTGTATCCTCCCCACCTGTGTGCTCCCCACCTGTATCCTCCCCACCTGTGTGCTCCCCACCTGTGTGCTCCCCACCTGTATCCTCCCCACCTGTGTGCTCCCCACCTGTGTGCTCCCCACCTGTATCCTCCCCACCTGTGTGCTCCCCACCTGTGTGCTCCCCACCTGTGCTCCCTCACCTGTATGCTCCCCACCTGTGTGCTCCCCACCTGTGCTCCCTCACCTGTATGCTCCCCACCTGTGTGCTCCCCACCTGTGTGCTCCCCACCTGTGCTCCCTCACCTGTATGCTCCCCACCTGTGTGCTCCCCACCTGTATCCTCCCCACCTGTGTGCTCCCCACCTGTATCCTCCCCACCTGTGTGCTCCCCACCTGTGTGCTCCCCACCTGTATCCTCCCCACCTGTGTGCTCCCCACCTGTGTGCTCCCCACCTGTATCCTCCCCACCTGTGTGCTCCCCACCTGTGTGCTCCCCACCTGTATCCTCCCCACCTGTGTGCTCCCCACCTGTGTGCTCCCCACCTGTGCTCCCTCACCTGTATGCTCCCCACCTGTGTGCTCCCCACCTGTGCTCCCTCACCTGTATGCTCCCCACCTGTGTGCTCCCCACCTGTGTGCTCCCCACCTGTGTGCTCCCCACCTGTGTGCTCCCTCACCTGTGTGCTCCCCACCTGTGTGCTCCCCACCTGTATGCTCCCCACCTGTGTGCTCCCCACCTGTGTGCTCCCCACCTGTATGCTCCCCACCTGTGTGCTCCCCACCTATATCCTCCCTCACCTGTGTGCTCCCCGCCTGTGTGCTCCCTCACCTGTGTGCTCCCTCATCTGTGTGCTCCCCACCTATATCCTCCCTCACCTGTGTGCTCCCCACCTATATCCTCCCTCACCTGTGTGCTCCCCGCCTGTGTGCTCCCTCACCTGTGTGCTCCCTCATCTGTGTGCTCCCCACCTATATCCTCCCTCACCTGTGTGCTCCCCACCTGTGTGCTCCCTCACCTGTATGCTCCCCACCTATATCCTCCCTCACCTGTGTGCTCCCCACCTGTATGCTCCCCACCTGTGTGCTCCCCACCTATATCCTCCCTCACCTGTGTGCTCCCCACCTATATCCTCCCTCACCTGTGTGCTCCCCACCTGTGTGCTCCCTCACCTGTATGCTCCCCACCTATATCCTCCCTCACCTGTGTGCTCCCCACCTGTATGCTCCCCACCTGTGTGCTCCCCACCTGTGTGCTCCCTCACCTGTGTGCTCCCCACCTGTATGCTCCCCACCTGTGTGCTCCCCACCTGTATGCTCCCCACCTGTGTGCTCCCCACCTGTGTGCTCCCTCACCTGTGTGCTCCCCACCTATATCCTCCCTCACCTGTGTGCTCCCCACCTGTATGCTCCCCACCTGTGTGCTCCCCACCTGTATCCTCCCCACCTGTGTGCTCCCCACCTGTATCCTCCCTCACCTGTGTGCTCCCCACCTGTATGCTCCCCACCTGTGTGCTCCCTCACCTGTATGCTCCCCACCTGTATCCTCCCCACCTGTGTGCTCCCCACCTATATCCTCCCTCACCTGTGTGCTCCCCACCTGTATGCTCCCCACCTGTGTGCTCCCTCACCTGTATGCTCCCCACCTATATCCTCCCTCACCTGTATGCTCCCCACCTGTGCTTCCTCACCTGTGTGCTCCCCACCTGTGTGCTCCCCACCTGTGTGCTCCCTCACCTGTATGCTCCCCACCTATATCCTCCCTCACCTGTATGCTCCCCACCTGTGCTCCCTCACCTGTGTGCTCCCCACCTGTGTGCTCCCCACTTGCAAAATGTGAGTGATAGTCTAGGGCTCCCCTCAGGGAGATGTAGGACTAAATGGTGGAGCATGGGGAGCAGGTCCCAGCATGTAGTAGAACAATACACTTAGTTGACAGTATGGAAACTCCTCTGCTCATCACCCACAAAACCCACAAGCACCTGCCAGGGCTTCTGTGTTTCCCCACGGGCGAGGCAGCTATCTCTTAAGTCCTGAGTCTAGCCTAAGTCCACACGGCTGCAGGATGGACCCATCCCCCCGTTGTCTCCCCAAGCAAAGGCCATCAGCTCTCGGAGGGCCATGCTCCTGCCCCAAGGAAACCCCCCGATCCTGGCAGGCGGGCCTGAGCCAAGCTGCTTATCTCATTTCCCAACCTGGTCTTGGCAGCACTACTGGGCTTGGGGAGATGGCTCAGATCTGAAACCTTTGGACGGCCTGCTGGGGGGCAGCAGCTGTGGGCCCACAGGAAGAGGGGACGCCACGGCCCCACTCAGGCCGGCAGGGGCCACATGAACTCTTCTGTCCCCTCTGCCATCTAGGGAGCCCTGTCTGGCCATCACCATTGCTCGCTCGCTCAAATGCAGCATTTCCCAAACTTTGGCAACCCTCCATCTACCCGCAGAACAACCATCAGAGTCAGGCCTCACCTACAGTTTTAATATTTTGATTAAAATTTTTTGACCTTCTTTTTCAATGTTTTGTTATGACATATTTTAAACGGGAAGACTGAAATTGTACAATGAACACCACAGAACCACCACCTAGCTTCTATTTTTTTTTCTCTATTTGTTTTATCACAGATCTCTCCACGTTCCAACCCTCTGTCCATCTTCTTTTATGATTCATTTCAAAGGAAGCTGCAAACATCAGTATCTCTGATGTAACGCTAAATGCTTCGCCCTGCAGCATCTCTGCTCTCTCCCCCCAGGTGCACCCACCGCCCCCCCCCACAAGCCTCACCCGCACGCCCAGTTCTGCCCGCTCCCGAAGATGCACACGGCCCCTGAGTGTGCCGCACATGCTGGGATCCAAGAGCCCTGGCAGAGGGAGAAAACAGCAAGCTCTGTCACGCCTTCCACCCTCCCTCCTCCACCATTTAGGAAATTCACCAGTAGTGATTCATTCCTTTGGCAATAAGGCTCTTTGGTCCCTTTTAACCCCTGAGCGAGCCAGCCTTAAGTCTTTTTTTAAAGTTTGCATTCTTTCCTTCTGAGTCACAGAATATGACACAGATACAACATGAACCATAATATGATGGTATGAATAATTACAAAGCAAGCACAGACCACCAAGTCAAGAAATAACTCAGTGCCGTATTAACAACACCGTCCCTTTCTGTCTCATCAGAGGTGCCTAAGTCAGCAGAGAAGAGGGGCAGAGATGCTGGCAGGGCAGGGGAGGGGAGGGCCATGCTCCGCGTGCCTCCTGTGTTGGCCCAGACCACCCAGCACGGCCCTCCATGTGAATCGCCCGGGCCTGCGCTGCTCATACACTCCCGTGGGCCTCAGGCTCTACACAGGTACATGAGCAGCAAGCAGGTGCTCTGCCTACTGACACGGAGGGACCACCAGGGCGGACCCCTCAATGACAGAGGTCAGGTGCAAGGCAGCCAGGGCCTCCGACCCCCAGCACCCATGGGGGTCATGCCCTGAGCATTGACTGTTTTCTGGGCTGTTGCTCCTTCAGTGTCCAAGTGCCGCCTGCGCCCCCTGGACCCCGGTTCAGAGGCTCCTGGCTCACAGATGCCGCCCTCCCGCTGTGCCCTTCCGTGGTGGACGAGTGGGGGGGCTCTCTGGGGTCTCCTTTATGACGGCACTAATCCTATTCATGGGGCTCCACCCTCACGACCTCATCACCCCCAAAGACCCCACGTCCTCCCACCATCACCTTGGGCGTCAGGTCTCAACATATGAATCTGGGGGGACATGGATGTTGGGTCTACAGCACCACCTATGCTAGGAGCTTAGTCCCTTCCTCCAGGCAGCCCCGGGTTTGCATCGTACCGGAGGAACCTATTGGTGGGGCTCCTCACCACGTGGCCACGGACCGACCACACGGCTCTGATGCATGAGATCCCACTAGCAGGGCACTCCGCGAGGTGAGAACAGCCTGCATTCCATTTTTACTTTAAACCATGTGAATATATCACCAAATAGGAATAAACTATAAAACCCCAGATCTCCAGGACCCTCTGCAGACCTTCTACACTGGGTTGAATCGTGTCCCCCCAAATTCTTGTCTACCTAGAGCCTCAGAACATGATCTTATTTGGAAATAGGATCTTTCCAGATATGATTTAGTTAAGATGCGGTCAGACCGGGTTGAGGTGGACTCTGAGCCCAGTGAGCATGTCCTTGTAAGAGACAGAAAAGGAGAGACGCAGAGTCTCCAGGGAAAAGCCCGCGTGTGGATAGAGAGGCCGGAGGAGGTGAGCCTCTGGGGCAGGTACAGCTCTGCCGGCACCCGGTTTCGGAATCTGGCCTCCAGAAAGCCACCAGGTCGGGGTCACTGCTACGGAAGCCCCAGGAAACTGGCCTGCCTACTAAGTGAGACTCGTCGGTGAGGCTGGCGGACCTGCATCCGACAGACGCGTCTCATTTCTGGTTCTCATCGCCCTGCGGGCTGAGGGCCTGAGCCCAGAGAAGGGCGGTCCACGAAGAACGGGCTGGCCAGACGGGCTCCTTACAAAGATGAAATCCGCCCGTCGGGTCTGAAAGGCTCCAGTTTTGATTGCATCTTCCGGAGTGGATGAGCACTGATTACGGAGTCCTCCCTCCCTGTCCGTCCCTCAACAAAAGCCCAGCTCTCCCAGCTGCTTGCTGCAGCAGTCTCTGCTTAATACCCGGCAAAGCAGGGCACTGATCCCCACTCGGGCTACGTGAATGCTAGCACAGGCCTTTCTTTCTTTCTTTTTTCTTCTTCTTTTAAAAAATTTTTAATTTAAATTCAGTTCTGTTAACATATAGCGTATTGTTAGTTTCAGAGGTAAAATTCAATGATTCGTCAGTTGCCTCTAACACCCAGTGCTCATTCCATCACGTGCCCTCCTTCATGCCCACCCCCAGGGACCCCAGCCCCCCCCCCCCAGCAGCCCTCAGTTTGTTTGCTATAGTTAAGAGTCTCCTATGGTTTCTCTCTCTCTCTGTTTTCATCTTATTTTATTTTTCCCTCCCTTCCCCCATGCGCCTCTGTTTTGTTTTTTAAATCCCACATATGAGTGAAATCCTATAGTATTTGTCTTTCTCTGATTGACTTATTTCACTTAGCGTAATACCCTCTAGTTCCATCCACGTCGTTGCAAATGGCAAGATTTCATTTTTTCTCTGGCTGAGTAATATTTTATTATATATATATATATATATATATATATATATACACACACACACATACACACACCACATTTTTATCCTCCATCCGTCATTGGACATGTGGGCTTGCTAACACGAGCATTTCAAGCACAGCCTTGCCACGTGGGTTGGACCCAGCATTACCCACTTGAGGCGCTCCTTCCACCGTCTGCATCCTCGATGTCGCTGGTGACGCGGGGTCCTGGGCCAGCAGTCCCGGGAGCCACTGCAACGCCCTTGCTCGGTGGCGACGTCGGTGGGGTGGCGCTGCCATGGCCCGAAATGCCTGCTACTTCTCCCTATCCTCCCTCCCTGTCTCCTCCTCACCTTCTTCTCTCCTCCCTTTATTATTTAAAAAATCTTTTTATGAACTTACTTTCTGTTTAACGTCCCTATGACGTGCAGACAAGTGTGCACACCATGAAGATGGTTCTCAAGGTGAACAAATCCAGAACCTGAACACAGTTCAAGGACCAGAACGTCATCGCCGTGCTGGAAACACCTCACACCCTCCAGGTCCCTGCCCGTGCCCCCTCCCCGCCGCCCCCATATCACAGCCCACGCTTCCCTGTTGCTAACCTTTGGTATAAATGGGGTCGCACCACGTGTTCCTGTCTTTGTGAGACTGGTTCGTGGGAATGCACATGATTCACTCATCCATCCTCCCTTTTGTGGACATTTGGGTGTTTCCAGGGTTTGGCTATGACAAGTGATGCTGACACTAAGAGACGTGTAAGTGTCCTCCGCTGGACACATGCAGGCATTTCAGTCGGGGGCGTATCTGGGTGTGGACTCAAAGCCTCACAGAATTTCCACATCCCTCCCTGTTTAGTTTCCCTTAATCACTTTTATTTGGACAAAAGTGCATAGAGCATTCTTTCAAAACCACAGACTTATTACTACCACATTCCTCTCGGGACACCATCCCGAAAACGCATCCGTGGTTTTCCACCGCTTTGGGATAATACAGTCAACTCGCACTGTGCCCCACGTGGTCTGACGTGGTCTGGCCCCCGCGGGCTTCCCAGGTCCCACCCGGCGTGTGTCCTCCACGGCACCCAAGTGAAAGAAGCCAGGCTGCACACTGTGTAACATTCTGGCAAAGGCACAACTCTGGAGATGGTGAAAATATTGGTAGAAAGATCTAGAGTTAGGAAGGAGGGAGGGAGGAACAGCAAAACACGTATTTTCTTTGGGGCAAAGACACTGAAATGGTGGATACGCGTCATTCTGCATTTGGTGAAAACCCACAGAATGCACAAACAAGAGAGAACCCCGAGACAAACTATGGGCCTTCAGTACTAATAAAGTATCAATATTGGTTCAAAAAAATCTCCACTGTTTACATAGTATTTACTATGTTCCAGGTGCTATTCTAAGTGCTTTCCGTGTTTTATGTAATTTTCATAACCACCCAATGAGGCAAGCATTATTACATGACTAGTTTATGGGAGGGAGACAGAAGCACAGCAAGCTGGAGCCGATGACCTGGGTCTGAGCTGGTGTGAACTGGGCTCGCGGCCACACCGCCCCGCGCACTCTAACTCGAAAAGCCCCGTGAGCCCCGCGGGTTGCCGGATCTCCACTCTACTGCAACGAAAGAAACACTGACATCAATGAGTATGTCCTCTTTCAGTGATTTTTTAAATTCATAAAGCTTTGTCATGTGTCAGGAATCTTTCATACTGGCTTTGCAAGTCTGCATACCTCATCGGAGATTTTCTTTCCAATTGCTAATTGCTTTGGCATAAGAATGGAAAGTCGATATGGGCTCATGGTTTAAAAGTTAAACAAAACAGAAAGAAGCAGGCACCTGTGAATACCTGTGAATCCTAGACCCCGCCCACCCCCTCCAGGCTCCCTGTCCTTCACCCTGAAAGTGACCGTGGTCAGTAGAGGCTCCTGAGCAGCCTTTCGGAGAGTCTGTGCATGCACACACGTTTACGTATGCATGTTCTTATTTTTTCTAAAATCATGATGGCCAGCATCTATGTTCTGTGTTTTTTTCCCCCTTAAAAATATTGCTTCTAGATAGTCCTAAATCCTTCTTGGTAAACTTCAGGTTTCTAATATTCGAAGGTCTACGAATCAAAGTCATGCCTTTGCAGATGATGGTTAAGTGGAAAATGGACACCAACTTTTCTCTCACCATAGGGGGTGGACGTAAGCAAGGTGTGTTGTGAATTATTAGGCAACATCTGCAGGGTGGCCTCCCTAGCAGCCCCAGGACGCAAGACGCAGCAGCACCAAGTGCCCGTGATGCACCTGCTGTCCAGCCTCCACGCTCCCCCAGGGCGAGGGAGGTGCTCTCTCTTATCTTCTGCCCCTTCCGCACTGCTGGACCCTGGGGAGGTGCCCAGCTGCTCTGGTTTCTCAAGACGATGAACACAGGAATATCCTGCGGACCGGTGGCCTGTTGGACCTGTGTGTGTTCTCCGGTTACTTCTACATTAAGTGATCCTCCCAAGGGCCTTTTAGAGAACACAGAATTAAACAGTGCTGTTGTCAATCAACAGGGATGCAGAAGGTGCTCGGCACCGCTGCATGGATGTCAAAACAGGGCTCTGATGAAACGCCGTTGAATGCAGTGGGCCACGGGGTGTGCTGAAAGCCCTGGCCGTCCGTCCCAGGCAGCCTGCCTGAGCTCAGGGACAGGGGGGCAGCCCGCCCGAGCTCAGTGCCTGTGCGGTAAGAGTCCAGCTTCGACACAACGCTGGGGTTCCCGTGCAGGGACAGCTTGCAGGTCCGTTTCCGCTGCTCACACGCTCGGGTACCCCCCGCGTCTGTGCTCACAGTGGTCCATCCTCCGCAAGGGCTGTCTGCCAAATGAACTGTTCTTGGAAAAGGCTTCCTGCCCCCATACATCGGTCCCCAGAGGGGAATAATGGACTCCATGTTGCCCTTGCCTGAAGGGAGGGTGACTCCGTGATTGAGGGGATGCTCGTGGGGCCATAGGAGAGGCTGAACTGAAACGATCAATAAGATTCCAGCGTGGGAACACGAGACACAGAAATGGTGTTTCCTGGCCAGACTTCGTATATAAAGGAACTTAGCTGCCAGATCGGGAGGTGCCAGAATTAGGAGCCACCTTGGAGTCCGAAGAAGGTCATCTGGATCAATGAAATTAAGGAACCCCCCCCGCTCCGCCGCCCCGCGGCTTTGGCTAGAACACGAGACATTAAAGAAATTCATGTATGCAACAACTATTTTATGAGCATCTTTTTGTCTTCAACACTAGAGATAAAGCAGTGAATGACAGAGATCGAGTTTCTGATGTCACGAAGCTGATCGTGTTGTCGGGGGCAAAGGCCTAAGTCCAGACAGGGGCAGGGTCTGAGAAACAACATGGAACCACTCACTGCAGAGGGACGCAGGAGACGGCACTGAAGGGAGGGGTGGTGGCCACGCAGGGAGGCCATATTCTCATGGAGACCTGAATCTTAAGTCGTGTGTCAACCACGGGAGGACCTGAGCAAGGGTATTTATTAGGAAGAGGGTGAAAACCAGACAATGGGAAGGAGCATGGAACCCTGGAGAAATAAAATAAATGCAAGACCCTTGGGCCGAACCTCAGTGAGAGGAGTGTGTGTGGGGGGTGGGGGTTGGCACGGCCAGATCACACAAGGCCTGAAGGTCCTGGTGAGGAGGTTGGATTTTATTAAAAGCACTGCCTGGGGCCATTAGGATGTTTCGTGCATGGGAGGGTTACAGCCTGAGTCACATTGTTAAGAAGCCACTTTGGCATTTCGGTGAGGAGCTCCCACCAGCAGGTGAGCATCTGAGGAGGGGCGGGCTAGCTGCCTGGTATCAGGGTACCACCTGAGATGAGTTACAAAGGCAAAAAAGTAACTTCACAGTGGAGCAGCTTGGTAGACATCGCCTTAACCAAGGAATCTATGCTAACACCATACTGATGAAAAGCATACCCTCCATCCAATCGTGAGAACATACCAGATACACCAAAACTGGGAAGCATCCTACAACATATCTGACCAGCGCTCTTCAAAAATGCCGAGGTCATGCAAAGAAGGAACGGTCCCAGATTGGAGGAGACTTAGCAGATGCAAGTGAGGACTTCCCACTACCCTTCTTGTCCCTTCCTGCTTTTCCACATGATGCACGGTCCCTGGGGCTGTAAGAGCCATCTTCTCGTCATGAAGGGAACCTCCCTCCAAGGTCACGAGGACAGCAGACCATGAAAGGCTAACTTCATCCTGGAACTGTCTACCTGATGCACTGTTTCTCCCCTGTGGCTGCACATGAGAATTACTTAGGGAGTTTTTTAAAACTATGGATTCTTGGGTTTCACCCCAGACCATCTAAATCTGTGCTTGGTGGTAGCAGAGGTAGCCGGGAGCCAAGCATTGTTATTTTTTTTTAAATGCTAAATGCTTCCCAGATTATTCTACTGTGCAGCTGAGGTTGAGATCCCTGGTTTCAGCCGCCGTTAGCGGTTGGACGTAGTGTGACTTGCAGCTGGAAGCCATCTTCCCCAATACCGTCAACGTTTCTGCGTCTACATATGTGCCCAGAGTTATGGAACTCAGATATTATATGTCATCAGGACTTCCTGCCTCTTGGAAGGTAGCAAATTTGGCTCACATTCCTCTCCCCCAAATTCACAGTCAGGTGAGAGTGTAACAGAGATTCATCCCGGAAGAGATTTATCGTAAGGCTAATGAAATGTAAGTGGATGCCTTGAATGGGTTCTCCTTCCAAGAAATATGTTCAAAGCTCACATGCTTTTGTAACATTTGCAAAGTAAGTGGTTGAACCATACTTCTTTAAAACCACTGTCTCTTTCCATCACAACTTCATCCTCATCACACTTCCTCTGTGCCACAGGGGTTCTGAGTGGCCGTGGCATTTTTGTGTCCCACGATGGGGCAGTTGGACTTGGGCTCTATCTGGTCTGGCTCTAATGGATCCATTTATGTGGTGTATGGTTACTTCCACGCACAGTCAAGGAATTGCTGGCTATCCAGGTCTAGCATGACTTACAGAAATAACTTGGCGCGTGGGACAGCCCGAGCCATATCGCATACCGTGAACTTGTGTATGGCATCGGGCTATGGAAAATGTGGATGATAGAGCAGAAGCAAGCTTTGCAGTCTGAGGAGGCAGAAGCTGAACTGGAAAATTGTCCCAATTGTGTGATATGTCACACTGGAAGTAGAGAATGCAGTGACCGACTTATGACATGCTTAGTAAAACGTATGTTCCACCTTGTCAGAAATTGACTTGATAATGCAGTGTAGACAGCAATAAACACACGCTAGATCTTCTTTTTTTAGTGGGAATTATGCAAAATAGATTTTATCAGCATTTCTGTTTTAATGTCTTGCTTGCTTGACATGAGCTACTGACAGTGACGAAGATGACATAAGACTCCTAACACTTGGCTCCAGAAAGACACTGATGACAAACTGGTTAAGGTTAATGATTGCCAGGAATTCAGGATATTTAAGATTTGTCACTTTGAAAGAAGATGTGAAATGCCCTGAAATCTTACAGCTCATAGAAAGAAGACACTTGATAGGTTTTGCTCAAATTTGAGAACAATCATAAATATACACGTGGGATTAAGAATATCAGGTTATAAAGCCAAAGGTAACTTTTCTAAACTATCAATATTTAAAAAATAAATGTTGATCTACGATGCTAAAAGAAATATTGAATTACCTTCCAATTCTATCATTACGTAAAGAAAGCACTTATCAAATCACGTTCAGGATTGTTCAAAGCTGATGCACCCTGAGATATGTAGGAAAAGGGTATGAGCAGAGGTGGGTCAGTTAGTTAGTTAGTTAGTTAAAATTAAAGACATTATGATATGTTTTATATATTTTGTGATATTTGTAGCATTTCCCTTTTTTAAAATAAAGATTTTATTTATTTCTTTGAGAGAGAAAGAGAGCACAGAGGGAGTGGGAGAGGGAGAAACAAGCTCCGCACTGAGCATGGAGCCCGATGCGGGGCTCGATCCCAGGACCCGGAGATCATGACCTGAGCTGAAGGCAGATGCTTAACAGACTGAGCCACCCATTTCCCATTTTTTACAACCTGTAATTTGCTGTAGATTTCTTTACTCGGTCTAAATAAACATTCAGTAAGCTTGTGTACATAATTTTGCACTTCGTTTCTTAGACATGTGCCCCAGCCCAGCTGTGAAAGCTTCAAGCTGCACAGAATCTGGGTCTGGCTCTGCCCCATCTCATGGTTTCCAGATGCTCTGCTCCCCTCTCTGTTCTGTCAACACGGGCTCTGTTGGGTCCATCCCAAGCCACCCCGGAAAATGGTCCTCCGCTGGTTCCCACAACAGAAGCCCTCACAAAGTGAGTCTGCCGTGAATCCCTGGCAGATTTGCAGGCTCTCACCATCAGCTCACCAACCCTTCCTTCCTCTCCTCCCTCCAGAATAACATGCTCTATGCTCCCCTTGCCTCACCAGGAACGATCCCACCCACACCCAGAACTGCCAAGTGTCACCTTGTATGCATGGGTACTTTTATTTCTGTAAAAGTTGAGTTACAACCTAATGCTCAAGGGGTGCCTGGGTGGTTCAGTCAGTTAAGCGTCCGACTCTTGATTTCAGGTCAAGTCATGATCTCAGGGTCCTGAGACTGAGCCCCGAGATGGGCTTTGCACTGGGCATGGAGCCTGCTTGAGATTCTCTCTCCCTCTCCCTCTAAAAACAAATAAAAGAAAGTAAAGTAAAATAAAATAAAATAAGACCTAATGCTGGAATGCACACACACCTTAACTGGACAACTCAATGGGCGTTTACCCATGTGTGCACCTGTGCAAGCCTCCCAAGATCAGAATCTACAGCACTCACAAAGATGCCCCCGCTCTCCATCATCCCCTGCCACCCCCGTTAACGGTTATTCTGACCTCTCTCCCCATAGGTTAGTTTTCCTTGTTCTAGAACTTCAGAGAAGAAACCATACAGCATAGCGTCTCTCGTTTCCAGCTTCGTCTGCTCACTGTTAGGTCTGGGAGGCGTCTCCCGGCTCACTGTTCTTTGCTGCTGATGAGCACGTGTACGAACATACAACACTGCGTTTATCTGTTCTCCTGTTGATGGGCGTTTGGGTCATCTCCAGCTGTCGGTTATCACGAACGGAGCTGCTGTGCACGTTCTCGTCCCCAGCTTTCATGATGTGTGCCCTGGTTTCTCTTGGGGTGGAACTGCTTGGTTGTGGGTGGACAGATGTTTCTCATCCCCGGGACTCTGAAGGGCTCTCCACCTCCCTCCCAGCCGACAAACTCAGTTTCTTCTCTAAGAAGAGTCCTGGTACCAGCTATTAACGTAATTACATTTCCCTGTCTTGTTAAAATTACATGACTGTGGCTGGAACTAATCCAGAGAGGAAGACAAGGAGAAGGCGGTGTGTTTACTTTTGGGATGAAGCACATCCTGACGAGGCTGAAGGCAAGGGGGATGCCCGGAGCTTATTAATGATGCTTTGTGCTTTTCTGTCGGTTTGCACGGATCAATAGTGCGAACCAACTCAGGAATAATGTGACGTGTTCCTGGAAGCATGTTCGTTTCTGGAGGGATTACGGACATTGATAGCTGGAAACCCTAGACCCGCTATTAAATACCTTCCCGGACACTATCTCCTAACAGAAGCGGTATGTAATCAGAGAGCTGAAGACACACAGCCCGCAAACCCCTTCCTCCTTCCCTTTCAGGTCAGAATTTAGCAAGAAACTAGCTCACTAGGTCTGAGTTATCTTAACAGAAGAACTCAGTCCTTCTAGCTCAGGCTTTCTTAAGCTTTCCGTGATAAAGTTACATGTTTTCTTTAATGTTCGAGCCAGCACAGACGGACACTTCTGTTAAACAGAAAACCGTGTTTGGAGGATGTGATGGCGTCCGGTTGCTGTCCGCATGCTGGAAGCTACTCTGGACTTCCGTACCCATCTCACCGAGGACCAGCGATAGGGTCTGTGGACCTGGGCCAGTGTCCCGACTGCTTCGGGCAGAGCACGTGGCCCGTCTGTTCCCTGGCCAGGAAGCTCCCCGCCAAACACCGTCAACATGGTGCTGCTTGCCCCCACGGTGTCCCTGCTGATTCACTCAGTGTACAGGGCCACTGTCTCCTGGAGGACGTGCCCTGGCGTGCCCGCCTGTGCCAACCCACACGCACCTGCCTCTCTGTGGGAAACAGGGAGTACGGGGCATTGCATGTCTGCTTCTCTGCCCGTAAGTTTTCCCGATAAATTTCCCTTTACTTTTGCTCAACGTGTCACAAGAAGTGCACATGCTTTAAAATTAGCCCAGGCAGGACGCACAGGGTATTTAAACGCACAGATATTAATATCTATAAATCTCTCCCAGGTATCTGTCTATCTATCTATCTATCCATCTATCCGTATTTGTGTCCAGAGCTCTGGTGTCTATTGCAGTTGCCTTCCTGAGCCTGGAGCAATCTTGGTGTGAGTCTGCGACTTTGGAGACATGGCTTTCTTTCTGTTGCCTTCACGTTCTCCTTTCCCGGCAAGATCCAGTTTGCGGGTTCTGGCTCCCAGACCTCTCCACCAGCAGAGCTCCCGGAGCACGGCGTGCACGCAGAAGGGACAGGTGTTATAAACAGCAGCATGAGAGACCACCGTGGGTTCCTTCTATCTTACTTTAATTAGCGTGGATAACATCTCATGCACACTAACCCACTCAAGGCTGCAAGCACCCCATCAGTGTCTGAGGGATTTGGCTAATTAAAGAGCAAAATATGCTAGCCCCGTCGGCGTGGTGGGTGAACAGTATGGGAATAATCACATTACAATACGTATGCATTTGGCAGGAATGTATATTAGGTATCGAATTAGCATGCCTTGAATTAACACAGGCTTCTACTTTAATACATTCTTCAAGAGTCTGATAAAATGAGCCAGGGTGGAGAGTTTTTATCTATCTTAGTAGCACTAAAATTTTAAATGAACAAAGAGCTTTCCTCTTCATTATTAGCATCAGGCAACTACAGACGAGGGCCAAGTTCTATGGGAAAGGATATGTCGTTACTGCTAACAAATCTGCCACGGGGGCAGCAAGATGCCTCACGGGGGGATGCAGTGATTTGGGCTGTGTGGTGCTCTGCATCTGGGGGATGCCATCTAAGGGACAAGTATGCCGTCCAAACCCACTCAACTGCTTCAGGGAGACATTCAGAGGGAAAGCATTTGGTGCCAATGACCGGTGGACATGCCCATCAGTCACGCAGGCTGGGACAGACAGATTCATAAAATAGATGAACGCATTTGCTTCAAGGCCTTCCTATTGGACTCATGCTAAATGCACCAAAGCGCACATTTCCTTGATTAAATTTCTGATATTTCCAATCACTCACATCCAAAGAGCACTCTTTCTCCTCACCTTAGGCTCTTTCAGAGCAAGACTAACGCCCATCGCAGAAGGCGGTACAAATAAAAGTTTTGTGCCCCCCCGTGCCAAACACCTCTCTGCCCCCGAAACCAACGAGCCCCGGGCAGCGGAGGCTCCTGGCATCCTGGTGGCGGAGACTCACAATCATCACGTAAGGGGGACCGGGCAGGTCCGGAAGCTTTCCCAAGAGCCAAATTTCAGTCTTTACTCGTGTACGCATGAAAGGAGATAAGCCAAATGCACAAGAAATTCTGCCATTTAAAGACATATAAAAAACCCGCTCTCCAGGCATTTGCTAACTATTGGGGCTTTTGAAAACACTTCTCTTTTACCCTCGATTTTGGGACAGATTGAAAGCAGAAGGCCACATAAACACTACCTCAAGCCAAGAAAGAAACCACTAATTCAACCGCAGAGAAACAGATTTTTGCATACTTGGTTCATTGTTTTGAGTTCAGATGCCCGGCTGACCAGGGGGCAATCAAGGCTGGCCGACACCTCCCGTGTCCTGCATCTGCGTCCCCACCCACCTCTTCACCGAAGGGACGGCCGGTGCCATCAGCTGCGTGCAGGAGCAGCCCGCCAGCGCCTCACCTGGTTCCTGCCCTGGGGCTTCCCTGTGCGCAGCTGGGAGAAGCTGCTTGGAGGGTAACCACCTGCCCTGGGTCGCCAGGACTGCAGAGCTCCCTGCGACGTGGGACCTTCAGCACTAAATCTGGGCTAACCGTGGGCAAACCGGGACAAGCGGTCACCCTTCTCCTCAGCCCTCTGCATGCATGTGCACACTTGGAGGTGCAAGGGGATGGCACCCTCGAGCCGTGGGCAGTACCTCCCTCCTCTGCAGTGCTCCACAGACCTCCTCCAAGGGCCCCGAGCAGCTCCGAGCCCCCTGCCCACAGTGTACGGATGAATGGATCCTTCCTCCTTCCCTGCTTTGCTCCTCCTAGTCTCCTAAGCCTGCTCCTTGGGATTGCTTTCCAAAAAGATGTACCTGCATGCAAGTTCAAAAATCAAAGCACTGCATTTTTGGGGGGGAAAACCAGAAAGACACACTTTTTGAACTATTTTTTTGAGCACTGTGGTGGTTGCTGTGATGTGGGTGCAGAGGCCAAGCCTCGTCGCTCAACTCAGGGCAGCTCTGAAGAGCCATACCAGCCCCAGAGCCCCCGTGGGGTCTGCTGAGCCCTCCTGGGGGGCTTTGCTGTACTCAGGGTCTCCCCCTGCCCCATCCTGCCTCTGCCCCTTCCCTTCTGCAGGTGTGGATCCCTGCGGGATATCCTGCTTACTAACCTGCACCTTGGCTCTCCCTCAGGGGAGCCAAACCTGCTCCAAGCACTTTCTAGATACATAGGATACAGCCATTAAAACAAAACCTCCTGTCCTTGTGGAACTTAGATTCCAGAGAAGCATAGGGACAAGCATCAAAGAGGCAAGCAGATTGAGAGTGTGGGGTCTGGGAGCGAGGCACACTATGAAGGACAGAAAAGCAGGTAAGGGATGGAGAGGGAAGGGCCACTCTTCTAGACAGGGTGGTCAAGAAGGCGTCCTTGGGGGGGGGGGGCCAGGCTCTCCAGAACCAGCAGGTGTTCATGTCCATAACCTTCTGCACACAATAGACGTTTGTGGGAACTACACGCCTCCGGGAGCTGTTTTAGAGGCGGACAAAAACGGCCCTGCTTAGCCCACCAGATGTGGTTCTCACCCCTTAGAATCACTGGGGGGGCGGGGAGGGGGTGGGCTCTAAAAATGCCAATTCCCAGGACCCACGGGGCCAGGGGTCTGCTTCACCTGGACAGTGGTGGGGCCCGGCACCAGCGTTTACCATCTTTCCAGGTATTCTGACGTGCGACGGGTTGACACCAGTGATCCACACCCTCGAGCTGATCTACATCGGACAGCATGACGTTCGGGTAACAAAGAGGACCCGTGAAAAACCCCATAAAGCACATCGTGTCCTTTATGTGCAATTATGTGTGTATGCAGCCACGTGCAGCACCCGTATGAGCCTGCCAGCGTGTGCACTCACACACCAAGCCCCCGAGAGGGGGAGTCCACGCTCCAGCGCGTTGTCCTGATCTGCGGTCGAGGCACCCGCCTACAGGAAACTCCCCTCGAAAATCACACGTTGCTCCAGGCATCCGAGCCAGGCGTGTTCAAAATATGTTTCGTACAGTTTCGTACCCATGAAAGGCCATCCCAGTGAGGCTGTCATGCTGGTGGCTGCTCCCCGAGCTTTGCGGGGCTGCCCGAGGACGACAAGAAGAAGAAAGATGCCGGAAAGTCGGCCAAGAAACACAAAGACCCCGTGACCCCATCTGGGGTTGGGGCAAGGCCAAGAGAGCGGGGTCCAGAGGCAGAGGGCGGGACGCGTTCCACGGTCTTGCATGACAACGTGGCACAGGACAGAGCCGTATGAAGTTCCCCCTGAAGAGCTCACGACCCCAGCTGCTGTCTCCTGGGGACTGAGGCTGTGTGGGGCCCCCTAGCACCGGGCTGGCTGAGCTGGCTTGGAGCTCGGAGCTCAGGTAACGCACACCAGAAGCACCAAGCGGGGGGCGGCGCCCCAGGTGCAGGTACGTGAACAAATCCCAGCAGCTGTGCCTTCAGAAAACTAAGACTTTATGACATTCAAAAAACCCCCAAAACCACGAAAAAGGGACCGCCAAGCGATGCCCACAGCATTAGGCTTACAGCCTCCCAGGCGTCCTTCCCTGAGCACGGTAACCGCCGTGCCCGCATCCTCGCCATCCGGTTCCCCCTCAGTGCGCGCAATCTTCGCTCTTGGAAACTGCTGTGAAATAACCAAAATTAAACGCAAATATTTTCTTAGTACTTCCAAACTTCTGCAGGAGGACAAATACGTTCAGCTAGGCTTTGCTCGAATGATTGCGAATTCAGCAATTCCAAATTGTTGAAAGCGAGACTGCAGCATTCACCTCACAAAGCAATTATCCTCTGTTTACAGAAGAGTTGGACTCCACGTTTTATCTTACACTTTCACTGTTGTGTTTATTGGCAATAAGTGATTTTAAGAGCATTTCTAAGAAAAAGAAAAGCTGGTGCAATCAGTTGCTTTAAAAAGAGAAAAATGGAAAAAAATGTTTGCCAGTAATCTGTAAAATAGCTGAAAACGTACGTATATAGCTGTGTATACACATATAATATATAATATAACTATATATTGTAAGTTATATATAATATATATAATTATATACCATTACTTAGAATGTAATTATACACAACATAGTTATAATTACATAATAAGATATATTTTATATATCATATATATAACATATATATATAAATAGTTCCTAAATTTAGGAGAAAGTTCCTATATATAATAACTTCCTAAATATATAATAAGTTCCTATATACATAATAAGTTCCTAAATTTAGGAGAAAGATTCTGTCTTGAGGAAATAGCAATGTAGTCCTTATAACTAGTAGAATTTTTAAGAAGTTAAATTAAGGGAAACTGTCTCTCTGGTAAATTAAAAGCAACAGTTTCCATTTCCAGAGACCTTTTAATAAAGAGACAAAGGGAGATTGGTCTCACGCATTCCTGGAGATGGCAGGTGCACCAGCAGATCACCGCGCATTTAAGTGGTGCAGGACTGCTTCTAGGCTAGCGGTCTCGGTGACAGTGGCCGAGGACACTCAGACCAGGTTCCCTTTCAAGGGTGCTGGCTGCAGGGCGTGAGCCTGGCCGACAGCCTGTGGCTGCCACTTTACATCTCATGCAGTCCTCGTGCTGAGACCTCTCTCCCCCACCTGCTTCTCTCCCCGACCTGCTTCTCTCCCCCACCTGCTTTTCTCCCCCACCTGCTTCTCTCTCCCACCTGTTTCTTTCTCTCTCACTTGCTTCTCTTTCTCCCACCTGCTTCTCTCTCCCCCACCTGCTTCTCTCCCCCACCTGCTTCTCTCTCCCACCTGTTTTTTTCTCTCTCACTTGCTTCCCTTTCTCCCACCTGCTTCTCTCCCCCACCTGCTTCTCTCCCCCACCTGCTTTTCTCCCCCACCTGCTTCTCTCTCCCACCTGTTTCTTTCTCTCTCACTTGCCCCTTTCTCCCACCTGCTTCTTCCCCCACCTGCTTCTCTCCCCCACCTGCTTCTCTCTCCCGTTTCTTTCTCTCACTTGCTTCTCTTTCTCCCACCTGCTTCTCTCTCCCACCTTCTTCGCTCCCCCACCTGCTTCTCTCTCCCACCTGTTTTTTTCTCACTTGTTTCCCTTTCTCCCACCTGCTTCTCTCCCCCACCTGCTTTTCTCCCCCACCTGCTTCTCTCTCCCACCTGTTTCTTTCTCTCTCACTTGCTTCCCTTTCTCCCACCTGCTTCTCCCCCACCTGCTTTTCTCCCCCACCTGCTTCTCTCTCCCACCTGTTTCTTTCTCTCTCACTTGCCCCTTTCTCCCACCTGCTTCTTTCCCCCACCTGCTTCTCTCCCCCACCTGCTTCTCTCTCCCGTTTCTTTCTCTCACTTGCTTCTCTTTCTCCCACCTGCTTCTCTCTCCCACCTTCTTCGCTCCCCCACCTGCTTCTCTCCCCCACCTGCTTCTCTCTCCCACCCGTTTCTTTCTCTCTCACTTGCTTCTCTTTCTCCCACCTGTTTCTCTCTCCCACCTTCTTCTCTCCCCCACCTGCTTCTCTCTCCCACCTGTTTTTCTCTCTCTCACTTGCTTCCCTTTCTCCCACCTGCTTCTCTCCCCCACCTGCTTCTCTCTCCCACCTGTTTCTTTCTCTCTCACTTGCTTCTCTTTCTCCCACCTGCTTCTCTCCCCCACCTGCTTCTCTCCCCCACCTGTTTCTTTCTCTCTCACTTGCTTCTCTTTCTCCCATCTGCTTCTCTCTCCCACCTTCTTCTCTCCCCCACCTGCTTCTCTCTCCCACCTGTTTTTTTCTCTCACTTGTTTCCCTTTCTCCCACCTGCTTCTCTCCCCCACCTGCTTCTCTCTCCCACCTGTTTCTTTCTCTCTCACTTGCTTCCCTTTCTCCCACCTGCTTCTCTCCCCCACCTGCTTCTCTCTCCCACCTGTTTCTTTCTCTCTCACTTGCTTCCCTTTCTCCCACCTACTTCTCTCCCCCACCTGTTTCTCTCTCTCTTAACCTGCTTCTCTCTTCTCCCTCCCTCTGTCCCCTTGTGACTCAGGACTTGCTCCTCTCCTCCTACGTCAATGTCTTCAGCTCAAGGTAATTCTTTTCTCTGACCTGGACAAGGGCTGGAAATGATTTAGAGCCCTTACTGTTTGCCAGGCATTGTTCCAAGGACCTTGTGTACACTATCTAATAGAGGCCACTTAACCAATGTATGAGATAATTCATATTATTCCCGCTTAATAGTAGAAAGCAGAAATGCCAGGGGGGAAACTTGTTCAATGTTCCTCAGTAAGGATTTAATGGGGCCCAGCTTCGAGCCTGGGCAGTCACCTCCAGAGACTGACTCCTCCATGTTGGGCACATGGTGGTACGGAGGCTTGGTAAAGCCTCTCCCCAGGGACGGGGGAGACTCTGGGGCTCAGCTGGTCAGACAGATGCATTTGAGGCTAATAGCCTGATGTTTGGTGACAGAGAGACTGGGTTTGAGGCCCAGCATCACCCTTGTTAGGGGGCAATGCTGGTCCCTTGAGCAAGGACCTAAATGACTCTTCTGATGGCCTTGTCTTTGATCACCTGGCTTCTTTTGGGACAAACCTCATCCCCCTGCTGCACATGGGGTATGTCTTAGGCAGGGCCAATCACAGCCCCTGGCCACAGTGACTGACCCAAAGCTGTGCCCCAAACCAAAGCTGGGCCCATCAGAGTCCTGCCCTGATATTTTGTTTCAAATTAAAGTCTGTGAAGAGACATTCTTTCGTCCTCTCTGGTCATGGAGACATGTGGAAGAAATAAATGGAATTGCTCAGGACCGTGCTCGCATGGCCACGGGAAAAGCCTGTTGGATGTGGGGGAAGTCATGTGAACAGATAGGAAAGACTAGCCAAGGCAGTGAGATTACAGACCAAGGGCAGTTCCTCAGCATTTTCTTGTGTCTCACCACCTTGAGAGTTTGGGGAGTACTATTCAGTTATTTGGTAGAATGTCCCTTGATGTGGAGATGCCTGGGGATTTCTCACAATTAAGTGGAAGTTGTGCGTTTTGGGGAAGAGGTGATGTGCCTTTCTCAGCACCTTATATCAGGGGTACATTAGTACCACTTTGAAATGATATTTGAAAAGCCTATAGCTCCAGTTTATAAATTCTACATGAAAACCCATTGTTACCATCATCATCACCATCACCATCACCATCATCATCATCACCACCATCATCACCATCATCATCACCATCATCATCACCACCATCATCATCACCACCATCATCACCATCATCATCACCATCATCATCATTATCACCACCATCACCATCATAACCATCATCATCATCATCACCACCATCATCACCATTACCATCATCACCATCCCCACCATCACCACTACCATCACCATCATCATCACCATCATCACCATCACCATCATCACCACCATCATCACCACCATCACCATCATCACCACCATCATCATCATCATCACCACCATCATCACCACTATCATCACCATCACCATCATCACCACCACCATCATCATCATCACCCTCATCACCATCATTATCACCTTCATCATCATCATCACCATTACCATCATCTTTTATGATTGCCAACCATGTGCCAGGTACTGTGTGAATTACTTCATACTGACTCATTAACTCCCATGGAAATCTAATAGGTGCTAATATTGCCCCTATTTACCAAACGAGAAACCGAGGGTCAGGGAGACTAAGAAACTTGTCCAAGGTCACACTGGAAGTAAGAGGTTAAGTTAGAACTTGAATCTAAGTTTTAGTGATGGCATATCCCATATTATATTCACCCTTCCTTGAATTTGACGTTCCCGTCTGTCTGCCCAGTGTTCAAATGCAGAAATGCATCTACCTTTCCAAATTCCCTTGAAGGTAGTACTGGCTACCTTGGGGACAATAGGAAATTAGCTGATGGGTTCTGGAAGTGTTATGCTTTCCTGATAGAGTCGATGCCGTTCTTGCTTCATTCTTGTTCCTGCTTGGAATGTAGACCTGTGGCTGGAGGTGTGACAGCCATTTTGCAACCAAAAGGCAACAGACATGAGCAAGAAAGTCATTCTACTTCTGAGTATTTACCTGAAGAAAACAAAAACACAAATTCAAAAAAAGATATGCACCCCTATGTTTATGGCAGCATTATTTACAGGAGCCAAAATATGGAAGCAGCCCAAGTGTCCATCAAGAGATGAATGGATAAAGGAGATGTGGTGTGGTATGTGTGTGTATATACACACATACATACATACACACCATGGAATATTACTCAGCTGTAACAAGAATGAAATCTTGTCATTCACAACAACATGGATGGATCTAGAAGGTATTATGTTAAGTGAAACAGGTCAGAGAAAAACAAATACATATATATGGAATCTAAAAAAAAAAAGCAAAACCCCAAATGATCAAAGAAACAAACAGCAACAACAACAAAAAAGAAAAAGACTCATAAATACAGAGAACAAACTAGGGTTGCCAGAGGGGAGGAGGACAGAAGGATGCAAAATAGGTGAGGGGCATTCGGAGGTACAAACTAATATAATCTTATATATCAACTATAGTTTAATTTTTAAAAATTCTAAAAACGGTTCCCCGGTGAGGATAGAGAGGCTGCAACATCTCTGGGTCCTCGTCGCGGGTCATGAATAGGATACCGTCTCTGTATGCTTACTTTGCTGTCGTCAGACACCTGTGATTTTCAGCCATGTGTGGTCCTAATTGACCCCCAAACACAAATACAGCCTCCTTCTGTTTAAAGTTTGATACTTTCTAAATCTGTGGTTCCATTTGTGGGTCACAGGTTCACCTGGCTGTGGAGAGCCAGAAACATAAATAAATGACTTATGTGTGACCAAGAGAGTCATCACCCACCCCCCCCGTGAGCAACCGTCAGGTCACCCCGCTGTTTTCTTTTGAAATGGGGGGGGGGTCAGTGCTGCCAGATAGTCCATTTTCTAGGAGAAGCTATAAATCCTATTTTTCAATGCAAAGCTTAATTTGCAAATTTGATTGCATTGCAATTCCAGATTTTGGAAATCTTGGCCAGGATTCAAAAACTTTCAGGCCAAACACAAGGTGTGTAGGACCCAAGGACCTCCAATTTGCAACCTCTGACTCAGAACAAAAAGCTCACTTTGTGACATTTGTTTACTTGAGGGATAGAAGACAAAGGGTATGTTGCAAGAAAGCAGGCTGGAACTTTCTCGATCTTTGAACCGGCAATAAAAACGGACAGCAAAAACAAGTTGACAAATAGTATCTTCTCACATTGCCATCATTCTTCAACACGGAGGCTGCAAAGCATGAAATACTGTGACAAGGAAGCCCATTCTTCCAGCCTCTGTTAGGTCTCTGAGCGTAGCCCCACACCGGTGACCCCGCCTTTATTCCCATGACAAACGGCTGCCTCCAGACTCAGCCTTGGCATGCTGACACCCAGGGCAGGAGGCGGCGGCCCTGACAAACTATTTTAGTAAGAGCACACTGAAATCCTCTCCTGGTGCAAACTCTGAATTTTTTTTTTTTTTTTTTTTTTTTTTTTTGCAGTATTATTTAAAGCCTGCAGGGAGGAAGAAAGATGAGTCCCAGTTTCTCCAAGGTCTTGCAGAAGGGGTGTGATGTTGCCTGGAGCAAATGATGGGTTGTCTGTGTCTCAAATTCTTTCTCTTTCCAGTTGAGTTTCTGGCTCCAAAAAGGTATGTGTGTGCATGTGTGCGTGTGTGTGCATGTGTGTGTGTGTGTGTGCGTGCGTGTGTGGGCGTGCATGCGTGTGCACGTGCTGCCACAGACTTGCCCTCTTTTTTGTTGATTAGGGTACTATTCACAGGAGGCATACACTTGGATGAGGTTTGGTGATGGTCTACGATCGTGTGGCTACCACCACACCGAGACATGGGACGGCCTCTCACCCTAAAGGAACTCCTGTATCTTCATCTTTCACTTCCTTTCCCCACCACGGACCACAGGCAATGACTCATTTGCTTTCTGTCATTATAATTTTTTTTCTGGAATTTCACAAAAATGGAATCTTATATAATCTTTTATGCTTGCTTCTTTCAGGTGGCACAGTGCTTCTGAGATGCATCCATATTACTGAACGTATCAATGGCTGGCTCACCCTGATGACTCAGAAGCATTCCCCTGTACGCAAATATCACAATTGGTTTATCCATTCACCATTTATTGGACATCTGGGCTGCTTCCAGGTTTTGGATTTTATGAATAATATCACAAACTGAATTTTGGCTTGATCTTTAGCACTGCACATCACACGGATGACCTCGCAAGTCTTAGTTTAAAATACATAGAAGTAGAGAAGTGAAAATAACCTTGCTTAAATGGGTTGGTCACCGACGATGCTAGAGCTTACTAGAATAGCCACAGGAAAGGTGATGCCCTCGGGTTTATGATCCGTCCCAGGTTCCATGGCCAATGTGATTGGTTGGGAGATCATTCATTCATCTAACAAATATTTTTCGAGCACTTTTTATGCCAAGCCCCCTTCCAGAACTTGGAAACTGAATTGTGAATTAGAGTCTTTCTTCTTTCAGAGATTACAATTTAAATGGGAGGTGGGGCAGCAGGTACATAACGTGAAAGAAATAAATGAACAGGATTATTTCTGGTGATTGTATACATGATGGAGAAATTAAAATGGTGCACAATGGTGAGCACTTCTTTGGGTCAAGTGATTAAGGAAGGGCTCCTGAAGGGGTGTCAGCAGGACAAAGAGGCAGTGACTTGGTGAATTTAATTGACAACTATCTTTAAACCTAATTGAAACAATCCGACATTATCTAGAACAGTGGTTGAAAAAAAAGCTTATATTGGCCTGCACTCTACAGACCCTCAAAACAAGTACAGTTTTCCCAGAAAAGACAAGGTTGTTTAAAATAATGATTAGCTAGAAGCAATAAACTGGACATCTTCTCATAAGTGGACAAAATGTGACTATGAATTAAAAGATCTTGTGCAACTAGTCACACGTTTGTGGACTGCGTTGGAAGGTACTCCCAAATTTCCTGGCCCCGTCCTCAATATACTGACTATCACCTGTCCCTATGTCTGCAGCCTCAGCTGATGGCAACCATAATTGTCTTGTATTGATGAGTAACATCATGCTCTCCCCAAAGAAATAATATGGTGAACTAGAGGTAATGCAACCATGGCATTAGCTCTGATTTATAGTGAGGGGAGCCCATGGATTGGCTTATAGTCCTTGTTCACTGTGTGTCTTGTCAAGTTAAGGACATTTATGAAGGTCTGATAGATGAGGCTTTGATTTCAATTGAATTTTTAGAAATCTACATTTAAGTGTGTAATCAATATTTAAAACCTAATTGAACCAAATACGCTACATCTGTTAAATTCAAACTTTTAAGCTTATTTCTAGTCGGAGTAGCCTCTGACCATTTAGAGAAATGTTAATTGTTTAAAGACAGAGAACGTGGACAGGAGAAACAATGCAGGTTTGTGCTGCTTTCTAATGCAAAGGTGTCATCGGGAAATGGTCTCTGTCCGGGGCTTTCCTTGGTTTCCCTGATCACAACGTCTCTCCGGCAAGCATGCCCGTTTTGGCATAAGATGCCTGCTGGGGGCTCCAGGCACTTTTTTCTGAGAGCACCCACTCATTTCCAAGATCAAGTGTGATCGGACAGAGTTGGGTCCCATGCCCACCCCTCTCCCAATCATGATCAAAATGTTAAATCCTGTTCTGTAGTTCTCAAGCCACAGAGGGTCAGGGTGGCCCCATTCAAGCCACAGGAACACATCGGGTTATTTCCCCAAGGAAGCTAAACCCAAGGGGAATTGCTAGGGAGAAGCATCAACCCTGTATGTATATAAACTGCAGAAAAAAAGGAGAGACGTTGCAGTTTTGAGTTCTGAGCTCCTGGCAGCACAGCAAACATGCAGATGAAAAGCCTTTTTCTTGAATCCCTCTGCTTTGACATTGTTCTTCCTTTTCTCCTGAAGGTCAGTGCGGTTTGAGAACTAAAATGACGCCCCTCAGAACAGAAGTGAGCAGGGGACCCGCTGAGGGGCACGGACGCCTCTGCCCACTTTGAACTCCCGGAGGAGACTCCCTGCACCATTCACGGGCTGGTTAATTGGGGCTGTGTGGCAGGTGGGCAGGCTGCCTTGATTTATTATTTAACATTTCTCTGCTGGACCTTTATGTGCTCCGGTGGTTGATCAGTGGCCTGAGGGCCAAGATACTATCTTCCTGCCTTTCTTGGTATCCTCCCCCACTCCTAATAGAGGTTTCCCTGCAGATTCTCAGTTAATGAAGAAGAAAGGTGGAAAGAGAAGAAGAAGGGGAGGGGCAGCAGGGATGAGCCAGGGTGAAGGGCAAGCCTCAAAACTTGGGAACAGGCAGAACATGGAAGATGGGAATCATGTGCTTACCCTCTGTGGCAGAGGTCAAGTGAATGGCCCCTAATCAATCTTGTCCCCAATATCCAGACCCTTGTGCAATCTCTTCCCACATCAACTGTGGGCTTCATGTCAAAGTGATGATGTCCCAATCTGCTCTGGCCGATGCGACATCAGTGGGCACGACACAGAGGCTTGGGGCGTGTTTGCACACTGGAGCTCGCCCTTCAGAAGCCAGCTGACACACGAGGAAGCCCCGTGCAGCCCACAGGGAAGCCTGGTGCAGGAGAACCGAGGCCCCGGCTGGCCGCCAGACCTGTGCGTGAGGCGTCTGGGACCATCCAGCCCTACTGGACCATTCAGACGGTGGTGGCCACTGGTGCGATGGCAGCTGAGACCAGCCCAAATTGCAGGGTCAGACATATACCAGGGGTTGTTTTAAGCCCCTGGAATAGGTTTTCACGCACTAATAGGTACACACTCCATTAGCAATAACCTAAGGCAGTGTGTGTGTGTGTGTGTGTGTGTGTGTGTGTGTGTGGTGTATCAAAGCACATATAGGAGTTATTTACATGTATTTTTTATCTTCTACATTTATCGGTTGAAACACAGTGTATGTACATATAAGCACACATAACCAAAAGTTACAGAACACAGACTTACTTTTCCTGCACGCAATGCATGATAATACTTTCTAGTTCTTTCTGGTTTCATTCCATTCTTTCTCTTGTTCCCTCTTTTCTTCCCCTCTCTAATTTTAGTTAATAATCCGCTAAATTAATTTCACAATTCACTAATGCCTTGTTATTCACATTTAGAAAGCCCCTGGTTTAGGGAATGTATTATTAACCTGGGTAAGGGGTGGGCAGAGAAGATAGCAGGGATGAGTTTCAAAGGGTAGTTCCTTAAATTTATATAAGACCTCTGTGCAAGTAGGCATGTGCACTTCCCGGGAGCGGGCCCCAGACTTTTGTCAGACTGGAAGAGCCAACCATCCACACTGAGTCATTCAGTCCTCTTTGGCCAGGTGATGTCATCCATGGTCACATGTCACCAAGGGGAAAGAGATAACCCTGAATCTCTATCTCCGAACCTGGGCTCTGGATTTGCAGCCCACAGCCTACTGGACATTTCCACCCGGATGTCCTAAAGGCACCCCAAACTCATTGGTTTTCAAACCTTTTCAATATGCTTGTTACCCACGCCCTCTGCCAAATCCCAGCTCCTGCCGCCATCTTCCCTGCCGGAAGCCTGGGAAGTCATTCCTGATGCTTCTTCCTCACCTGAACTATGTGGATTCCGTGGATTCTGCTAGATACCCTACAAATCCTTCCTTCCTAACTAGCCTCTTGGCAACTGTCCTAGTCCCGATGTTCATTATCTATTTCCTAGATGGTCCCCAGGCTTCCCTAGTGGGTTCCCCACATGGGGTTTGCATCTGTTGGGTCCATTTCTTACCACGGCCACCAGAGTGGTCTTTGAAAATTACAGATGTTATGACATCGCTCTGCTATCTGAACATTCATGAATTCCCCAAACATTGTCCACACAACAGGACAACAAGTCACAGAAACTCCCTTGCATGGGCGAACGGCACATCACTACTGGCCCCAGTCCACCTGTCCACCTTGGACTTAGGCCACGCCCCCCTCATACTGTAGTCTTCAGCAATATGCCCCTCCACATGCCCTGTCTCAAATCTTTGCACACTTCCCCTGTGGCTCTCTTACCCTGTCTGTCCAGCTGGCAAACTTCTACACATCCTCTAAACCTCAGCCTCAATGCTGCCCTCCCTGGGAATAACAGCAACAGGTGGTAGTGATTAGTGCTTGCTGAGCACACAATGCTTTGCCAAGGGCTTCACGTGAGTTCATTCATCTGAGCTACAAAGAGCCCTAGAGGGGAGGTGCTCATAGCGTCCTGAGTTTACAGATGGGGAAACTGAGGCCCAAAGGAATTATGAAATCACAGAACTAACAAGAGGACACTGGCAAGACCCAAACCCAGGCAGTCTGGCTTCTGAAGTCACCGTTTTGTTGGCTGAAAAATACTTTTTATTTGGAAATAATTCCAAACTTATTGAAAAGTTGCCAGAATCATACGAGAATGCCTGTATGTTCTTGACCCAGATTTATCTACTGTTAACATTATGCCCACTTGCCATTATTTGTTCTGTCTATCTATCTATCTATCTATATCTATCCATCCATCTATCCACCTATGTATTTTATCTACCTGTCTGTCACCTGTCTATCTATCCATCCATCCATCTATCATCTATGTATGTATCTACCTGTCTGTCTACCTATCCGTCTATCTTCTATCCATTTATCACCTGTCTACCTGTCTACTTATCTGTCATCTATCTATCATCTATGTATCTACCTATCTATCCATTATCTATGTATCTATCTATCATCAATGTATGTATGTATCTACCTATCTATCCATCTATTATCTACCGATCTACCTATCTATTATCTATGTATCTATCTGTCTGTTATCTATGTATCTACCTCTGCCTATCTATCATTTATCTATCTATCTATCTATCAGTCTATCATTCCTTTCTGAACAATTTGAGAGTAAATCACATGCACCATGGCCATTTACCCTTGGACACTGAAGCTTGTACTTCTCAAGAATAAGGACACTCTCTTACATAACCTCAGTATAGTTACCAAGTTCAGGAAACTTTTAATTTAAATTGATTTAATCTTTTGTCTGTATTCCAATTTTGTCAACTGACCCAAGAACATTTTTATAGATTTTTCCCCTTCCAGTATGAGATTCTATCTTGGATTGGGTGTTGCATTACATATCATGTTTTTCTTCAATTTGGAACATTTCCTTGACCTTTTGTTCTGTTTCAAAATATTGACATTTTTGAAGAATATTGCCAATTTTTTAATAGGATGTTCCCTGCCGGAGTCAGTCTCATAGTCTCCTTGTGATCCGACAGCTCTACACGTCCCCAGCTGGGATATCACAGAGGGGATGTTGCATCCAGCTCAGCACGTCACATCGCGGGCCCTGGATAGTCACCTGCCCCTCATTAGTGATGTTAATTTCGATCACCTGATCAAGGTAGTGTCTGATTTCCCCACATTGTAGCTACTACTTTTTTCCCAGCAACAAATAAGGTTTCTTTGGGAGACACTTAAGACTACGAGTATCCTGCTCCATCAAATACCCTCCTCCTCACCCTAGATCTAGCATGAATTAAGGATTCTTGCCTAGACCAACTTTAGTGGATGGTTTCAAAATCATGATTTTCCCCCCCATTTCCAGCACTCTCCGCATGTTCTCCAGTTAGCACCTGCCCAGATGCCATGATGCCCTTCATTCTCCCAGACAGATTTAGGCATCCCTTATCTACATCCCCAAGCTGCTATAACAGAAATGAATTGTTTGGTAATTGCTTGGTTTATCTAACTTTTTCATTACCAAACTTGTGGTTTATTGAGGCAAGCACCCCATCTTTCCACCTTTGTATCCACAGCAGCTGTGAAGAGCTTGTCCTAAAATGATCAGGAATATTTGCTTTCCAATGAGACAAAATCTGTTGCCCAGTGTGGTGCATAGACTAAGGGCCCCCCAAAGTCGACCTCATCCTGATCCTGGGAACCTGTGAATACACTGCCTTACATGGTAAAGGGGATTTGGTGGGTGTGATTAGGTTAGGACCTGGAGGTGAGCAGATTACCCTGGATATTCTGCACGAGTCTAGGATCATCACAGGGTCCTCCTAAGAGGGAGGCAGGAGGTCAGGGTCAGAGAAAGATTGGAAGGTGCTCTGCTGCTGGTTTTGAAGATGGGCAAAGGAGCCAAGAGCCAAGTAGCGTGAGGCGCTTCTAGAAGCTGCAGAAGGACAAGGATGGGATTCTAGAAGAGCCTCTAGAACAAAAGCAGCCCTGTCCATACCTGGACTTTTAGCCCCTAGAACCCATTTCTGGACTTGTGTCCTCTAGAGCAGTAAGAGAATAAATTTCTGTTTCTAAAATCATTATGTTTGTGATAATTCGTTACGGCACCAGTACGACACCGGTACTCCTGGTTTGGTGGGAAATATTCTCCTCTCCCTTCCCCCTCCTGGCAAGGTGAAAAAAGGTGTCCTCCTCGTGTGTACGGGGCACCCCTCACGCCCCCCTCTGAGGGTTTCCTGCTCTGCAAACCGCCTTGCGAAGGACCAGGTCCCAGCCTGGGCGGCCACATCGTGCGCTCGCTTCCCTCTTGTCAGAGGAAAGTGTTCTCCACTGTGGGTCTCCCCAGCTTACTCAAAAGGATCATTCAGAGAAGTGCTGCCCCAAAAGCATGGGGCTCAAGTCTTTCTGCCCCTGAAACAAAAGCAGGGAGATACTTACCCCAGATTTCTGTGATGGCTCAGGACTAAGATAAGGAAAAAACAAAACCAATCAGGCATTGCTGGAGAGAGCAGAGGGTTTGTGCTTCTGTCCTTGCAGAGCATTTATCTCCCCAGGCTTTAGGGTCCCTGTAGATTTGCTGGACTTTGAAGATGAAGCAAAGGATAAAGAGAAGGGATATGGAGGGTGGTGAGGACGTGATTTCACCTTTAAATTCTGCCTCATTCCCTCCAAGAATCGTGCACCAGGGAGGCAGGGCATGCATGGCAGGGGTCTAGCCCGAGTTGGTGTCCGGCACCCGGTAGGAAGAAAACAAAGCAAGCTCACACGGGATCCACGGCCACTGCTCCCACAGCTAGCCGTTGGTTTCCCTAATTTGTGAGCCTGGATGCTCATTCATTTTTTTTCTTTCTGGGACTAGCCCCACCCTTTTTGTCAAAAACCTAACCTATGCCCTGGAGCAGAGGGGGAGCCATTTCTGAGCTACTGATGTCATTTTCCCACAGACATAAAACACGGATGGCAGCAGGCAGCAAGCCGTGACCCCCACGGAGGAGCACCATTCTGCCCATGACAGCTCGAGCCTGGAGCAAGTCCCCAGGGTGTGGGACACGTGGGTCCCACTCTCAGCAGTGCCGTGTGATCGACTCGTGACCTCGTGATCTCCATGAATGAGTGGGACAGCACCCACACGCTATGAGCGCTGATTTTTACAATCTCATTTCCTCCCCGTCACAACCGTGGGAGGCGGGTGGCCTCATTCCCCTTTTAAAGATTGAGATGTTTGGGCTTACAGGTGTGAGCGTCATTCGCGGGTGACAGGGTTACTAGGTGGCAGGACAGAGGTGCTGACATGGTCCGGGCTCCCAGTGCCAGGAGTGTTGATGGGCTCCATCAGGAAGAGAAGGAACGCGTGAGCGATCCCTTCACCCACGTGATGGCTGCGCACAACTCTAGGTGGCGGCAAAGGAGCTGGTTTGGAGGTGTGCTCGCTCAGAGGAACAGCATGCTCTGCCATCCTCGCGTCTCCCCGGAGGGAGGAGGGATGGGGAGGAACACAGCCAGTCTCTCCCGGGCACCCCACTCACCTTCCCAGGAGAGGAGGCCAGTGACTTACTCAACTGGCAAGTTTAGCAGGAGGAACAGAGCTGCCCGGTGGGCTCTGATTGGGTGTAAAGGGCATGTCCCAAGCTCTTCTGTAGTTGGATCGGGGCCACATGGCCAGGTTGGGACAACAGGTCGTGAGAAGAGTCACAGGTGTCAGGCTTGGAGCCTCCTGGACCCCAAGTCCCCACCCTGAGTTGTCCTTGGAAACCACAATCTGCATTGAATGTTGCAAATACCACAATCTGCATTGAATGTTGCAAATACCACAATCTGCATTGAATGTTGCAAATACCACAATCTGCATTGAATGTTGCAAATACCACAATCTGCATTGAATGTTGCAAATACCACAATCTGCATTGAATGTTGCAGAGGCAAGAAGGGGGATGGCAGGGCTTACTTTCCATCGAGACACAGCACAGCCTACCCTGACCAACACATCTAACGTCCTCGCTCCCGTCAGCTTTACACATGATGAAGCTGGTATTTTGATTTTTGTCTCTCTGCTGCCTGACTCTCATTTTCCAGCGGGTTCTAAATTCACCCTGGAGAGGAAGACAGGAGAATGATTTTTTTTGCTTTTGCTTCCTTATCCTTATCCGCACACCACACGCTCTCTCATGGGCCACTGCGGCTCTGGGAGGGCATAAGACTAAAGAGATATTACAGAGCGAATCTGTGGCAGCATCTCTTTGAGGCTGGAGGGCCTCCATCTGGAATGTGCTGGGCGGGGAGGAGGCATTCCTCGGCTGCCGAGGATTACAGGGTGGGGCACACGGCTTGATGATGGCTCAACGGGAGTACGCGGGGCGAATGCTCACTGAGTGCCATGTACTGTGCACACAGCGTTAGAAATTATTTTTATTAGTAGTATTTTCAATAAAATATTTAGTTATTGCTAAATATAACTAAATATTAGATATTTAGTTATTATTATAAAATATTTAGTTATTATCCTTACCTTACAATTTATTATTTGTGCATCGTATCATTTAGTGCTCAGGAAAATCCCAAGAGACGGGTCCCCATTTTACAGAAGAGGAAACTGAGGCTCTGCTGCCCGAGCCGGTGCTCCTAGTCACTGGGCTACGCCGGCGAGACCCCCAGGTGCTGAGAACTGGAGGGGCTAAGCTTTGGACAAGTCTTTGTTTCTTCTGTCCAGTGTCCAAGCTCCTTCCCCTGCATCTCTGCTCTCGCTGCCCACAGGCAGCCCGCAGCCTTGGACGGAGATGACCCAGAGGCAGGGTCTGGCTTCTGGGATCTCCCTGGGCTTCCGCTGTGTGGGGGTCTCCCTGCTTCCGGGAGCGCCAGCCTCAGGGTCCCATCCCCTGGCTGGTGTCTCTGGGGCTGCTGCACTCCCCTGTCCCAAGGGGCTGCGGGCTGACCGCTGACCCTCACAGAGCACTCACGACCAGGGTCCCAGAGCTGCTTCCTGGGACACGTGCACAGCTCTTCTCGGGGGGTCCGGGGCGCTCACCTCATTTCTCAGCTCGGCAGACTGCCCACCGAACAGCTGCAATTGTCTCCAAGAACCCATATCCCAAGTCAGGGAAGAGGCCACGCTCCTGACGGCTGAGCCATGTTCGGGGTCGTTGGTGAGGTGCCTGAGGCAGGTTTGTACGTCAGGTCGGGTCTCGAAGGCCCTGGGAAGGAAGCCAGCCAACACACCCTCCAGCCACTGGCTCTCTACGGGGTGTGACTGTCCTTCTTGTGGAGGAGATCACCAAGGAGCACAACCACGTGAGAAGGGAAACGAGCCAGGGAGCCGTGAGGGGCTGGGCGTCCGCCCTGTGGCATTTCCAACACCAGCAGCCCCACGTGGCTCCCCCACCGGCGGCCGCTTGCAAACCCCATCACGACGCGCCCACATCTCTGGTGGGACTCAGTTGCTAAACACCAATATGGTCACGATGGTTGTAATGTGGACTATTTCTGCACTAACTGGCAAACAGGCACAGCTCTTGAGCTCCCCAAGGACCCCGCCCACCTCCGTGGCTGCCCCAACCCCTTCCTGGGACCTGCTGGCCATGCCCAGCTTGCAACCACTGAAGGGAAGGACGCACTCCACGTCCGCTGCCCGCCTCTGCCCTGGGTTTCCTGGGTCTCTGGCACCTCTGTTAAATATTTCTATACTACCTGTCCAAATTCATATGCCATTAATATTGTTAGTTATTTAACACGAACCTTTATACACTTCAGCTTCACTGAGGCAGAGAATTATAAGATACCTAAATGTACATGTTGGCAATTTATAAACGTGTACAGTGTGAAAGGATCCCCCATCTCGTTAATTAACACATCTATCACCGCACATATTTATCTTCTGCGGGCAGGAACACTCAAGTTCTGCTCCCAGCAAATTTCAATTTTCCCATACGGTGTTATCAGCAGCATGGTCTTCAGACTTCCTTCGCCTTTAGTACCTTTCGAATCAACTTCTTTGAAATCAGTTCACTTTAAAGCAAACAAGCCCTGGAGGCTTCCCAGGGCTGGGAGCTCCCATGGGCTGGGGATCTTTCCCCGAGGTCCCACAGGCTCTGCGACGCTGGGGAATAGGGTGCCAGAGGGGAGCGTTTCTCCACGCTGCTGCCAACCTGAATGCCACCAGCCAGGGTTTAACGATGCATTGCCCAAACCCGTCTCATCTTCAGTCTGCCTTTTAATCGGCGTCAGGGCGGGAGCCAGGGACAGTCGGGTTTGTGATCTCACCACTACTCAGGACCTCCCGCTCAGCAAGGCAGGGGCGTGGAAGGAGCTGGATCACCCAGGTTGGACGGGAAATAGGTCTGGGCTCCCGTGTGATGGCATCACAGTGACGAGCAGTTTGCCTGGGCTGACAGCCATTTCAAAATTCTCCAATCACTCCTGCAAGCACATTTTCTCACCGGGAGGTGCAGGAGGTCCCCCAGAGAGACACAGGGGATGACCGGAGATCCCGACGCAGGCTCCACTGGCTCTTCTTCCCTTCAGAAGCTCTTTCCTGAGGGTCTGAGGTTTCCCTCCTATTTGCTCCCCTCCCTCGGCTCCGTATCACAGGCCTTTGCAAACTTCCAGGTGGGTTCAGCCACATGGCGGCACTGGGGGCAGGTGGGGCAGAGGAGGGGAGATGCCAGGGGATTTGTCCCCTCTTTCCCTCTGCGCTCTGGACAGTGTCTCTGCTGGGGGCTGGGTTGCTTTCACCTTCCAGCTCCCACCAGGCACCTCCAGCCAGGAGTCCTGGGCTCTGGGAACGGCAGCTCCGTTGCTCGTCCCCGAGACCTCGAGGTGGTCCCTGCTGTCAGCTCTGGCTGGTGTCCAAGCGTCCCATCATCTCCCCTTTGCTCTTTAGCTCTATAACACTAATCCCACATAGTGAATTCCCTGCAGGGAGCTCCTCACTGTGCTTGCTGGCATCCCGACTGGACCTTGCTTAATGCACCTGCTGGGCATCCAGCCCTGAGCCGGGCACCCGGAGGCAGGCAGGAGCGGAGACGAGGTAACACATGCTGGTGCAAGCCAGAGATATGTGCACGGCATATTTGGGAGAGCTCACCACACGCAGATTCTAAACGTGGCGCTGTCCAGGGCACGCAGGGTCCGAATACGGTAAGATCAGAGGTTTCTGCCTAAACAAATGGAAATCAGTGCTCTGGGGCTTTTGCTGTCTCCCCCGTGAGGCTGGACCTCGGTGCTCGGGTCACATGGAAACGTCACAGCACAGGAGGCTCCACTGTGAGAAATGGAAGAGGACCTGTGCATACTAATTCCTTCTATGTCTGGCTTTTCCTGCTTCTTGTGATGATTCTCACAGGCTGATTTTAATGAGGCGTTGTCATACTTTTAAAGAAATACAATAGATATTCCACCAGAAAAGCAAATACGTGCTTTTTGGGGCGCGGGACATAGAAGGAAGGTGTCCTTCCGAAGAACCCCAGACTCAGCTGGTTGGGGCCACCCCAATAGGAAGACAAGGAGATCCAGGGGCCCCTCATTTGAGTTGGGGATCAGTGATGAAGGCAGAAGCATCAGGTGCAGGTTACGGGAATGACTTCGGGGGGCTGGTGGTCCTGCGCCTTCTCCTGTGTGCCCAGGGCCAGCACGTGTCACAGGTGGTACATTCTGCCCCCCGCCCCCCCCCGAGGCACTAACAGGTGGGAGATGACACATCATAAGCGGATGCTGCCGCCGACTCCAGGCAAGACCATTGAGGTCCTTTACAGAGTTTCTGGTTAGTCCTTCGTTGTCAAAATTTGCTTTGAAAATCATCCCTAATCTTATACTTAAAGTTCAAGACACATAACGTTTCAACGCCTCCACTTGACAACTGATAGCAAGCGTGACAGGTTGCTGGGTGGTCCACGGCCCACATTTTGTGATGCTCCGGGGATGCAGTGAGGGGCATCACAGGACACCAGCAGGGTCCAGCATCCAAGGGGCATCACAGGACACCAGCAGGGTCCAGCATCCAAGGGGCATCACAGGACACCAGCAGGGTCCAGCATCCAAGGGGCATCACAGGACACCAGCAGGGTCCAACATCCAAGGGGCATCACAGGATACCAGCAGGGTCCGGCATCCAAGGGGCACTTGCGCTGGAGCGCCGCCTGCCTCCACGCACTTAGAAACTGGAAAATATGCGTTAGTTTCCCAAGTTTTGCAGTGTTTATGAGCGAGCCAGGACGAGAGGGCTTTGCGTTATTCATGAATTCAACAAATATGGACTCTTCAGCACCCGTGGTGATAGGGCATTTACAGGGTCGTACAAAAGACAGATCCCGCTGCTGGGTATTGCTCCCTCCACATCTGGCCTCTTCAGATCACTGAATGGCCGTCTGGATGAAAACCACAAATTGTAAATAAAACATAATATTTAAAAAAATATTATTATAACGATACTTATCACTAGGAAGGATCATATTGTCTGTGACAGCACCTGAGACATCTATACCTGACTCCGTGACAGATGGCTGGTGCCCTAAGCCATTTTTTGTTCTTTTTTTTTTTTTTTTTAAGATTTATGTATTTACTTGAGAGAGAGAGAGAGAGAGAGAGAATGAGCGAGGTGGGGGGCAGAGGGAGAGGAAGAGAGAGAATCTCAAGCAGAGAATCTTGGAGCCCAACATGGGGCTCGATCCCAGGTCCCTGAGATCATGACCTGAGCCAAAACCAAGAGTCGGAGGCTTAACCGACTGAGCCACCCAAGGTGCCCCCGAAGCCATTTTTCTCAACTACTTGGTTACTTTTCATCCCTCTCTCTCCCTCCCTCCCTCTCTCTCTTTTTCTTCTGACTCTAGTCCATTGGTTCCAACAGGGTGTTTGAAATGACCTCAGACCCAGAGCATCTGGTGTGGCTTCTTGCTGCCAACTGCATCCCAAAAGTCATGTAATTACTGCCCATCTGGCCATGCACCCCACCAACAGGACACCTTGCCTTGTCTTTCTTTGATCATATTTACACTTCTCTGCCCTTACAGAGTGGAGATCGGGAGCATACTGCTGACCACAACATGATGAACAGGCTATGAAGTCATTTACCATTTCTCCCTCCCTCACGCACAGCATACATACCGAGAGCTGTTTTGTATGAAACACGCGCACCAATGATTCCTTACAAAGTAAAATATTTGTGAGAATACAGATACAAGTAATTGCTTCTGCACATAGAATGCCGCCGATAAAGGAACCCGCCAACACTGTGTGCACGTACTCCCCGAGCCTATCCGGCATGCAATTTGCACCTGACTTTGCAAGCTTCTCAGAGCTGGTGTAATTTGTACTCGTTTTATGCTACAAGGAGCCCATGAATCTTTGATGGTGATTATAGTTTTGTTTTCCTTACCTTTAACTAGAATGCTGGTCTGGTATAAAAGCATCCTGTTGTTCCTGTGTTAAAAGCTTTTATCAGAGAGCTACTTCTTTTGAAGGGCTGGAAACATCCCACATCAATTTAATAAAATCCAATTCTCAGGGATTCATTAGCATTCTTACGCCTCACCCTTTCCTTGGTCGTTAACAGATCATCGTTATTTCCAGATTCCCTTGTCTCGGTACGTTCGGATTTACTCTCGAGATCTGGCCGCTCTGTATGTTAATATCGACATTCTAGATGTAACACGAATATTATGATTTTCATCACCATGTCTTACACTTGGTGTAGCTGTGTTGAGCCATAGATCTATTTGCATGAATTCGGAATATAATGCCAACCTAACAGAAACAATACGCATCGCAGACCTCACAAAGGCAAAGGAGACACACGCATTCTACAAAAATACGTCAGCAGATATTAATGATACCCTGATAACTGAGTGCTCACTGAAAATACAATCCCGGACCATCTGGTCTTTGCCAGGCCTACATACTTTAAATTGTAATGATTATTAAGAACATAATGTGGTTTTCTTAATAATCATAATTAATCTTACATTTAAAATCTATGACATATACAATCTCATTGCTTTCTGCTCTGCAGCTGTGAAACCACGTGCTAGACTATTGTACATCATCTGCTAGAGAGTGGGGGTCCATCGGGGGGAGGGGGAGATGTGCTTATGGACATACGTTCGGTTTGGCTGGAGAAATGCAATGGGACAGGTGCGTGGGGGCAGGATGGGAAAGAAGTCGCAGGTCACAGAGCTCCTGGGGACAGGAGAGGGACAGGCAGGTGTCCATTTCAGAGACCATCGTGTGTCTGGGGACCCTCATCAGGCAGGAGTGCCACTGGACTGTCCACCCAGATGGGGCCACGGGCTCAGCGCTGTGGACAGGCAGAGCCTCCAGCTGGATCCCTGCACAAGCTCTTGCTGCCTGCAGGATGGAGTCCATCCACCATGATCTGGGTTCCAGTGGCTGGGAGGCCCGTCTCTGTCTGATCCCCAGTGGGACACCGGGGGCCTCACGGGGAGCGCCCACAACTCTACTGCCGCTGGCTGTCCACCCAGGCTCCCGGCCCCACCAGAGAGGCCACAGGCCCAGAGACCCACGTGGCGCGGTGCGGTGCTGGCCGGGGTAGGGTCCTGCGGTCAACACAGCTGCTCACCCTTCTCGTGCTGTCCTTCTCAGACTGGCCTCCACACTCAGGAGGTTTCAGTGGGGCCTCGTCGATGGGTAGCTGCTAGTGGGTCCTCCTGAGCGGCCATCATTTCGATGACATTGCCTCCAGGGGCCGGCAGCTCACAGCCGAGAGGGGCCACTTCCGAGTCCACAGCCAGGATCCAGGTCCACGTGCCCAGTACCCAAAGCCTGGTGGCCAAGGCTCCTCTGGGTCCCTCGGCAGATGGTGCCGGGGACAGAACCAAAGCCGATCGGGGCTGCAGCCGAGTCCTGGGCAGGGTGCTCCTTCTGGGTCATCGCTGGGACTGTGGTGGTGAGTCTGGGTGTAGGTCTGCCTTCAAAAGGCTCTTCTCAGTCTTGCACCAGCTCCCACCTAGATGCCACTGCTCCCACAGAGCACATTTGTCTGGGGATGCTGCCAAATTATTGTGGAGGGGCGTACGCCTGAGGCAGGTCCATTCCGCCATCTTGCTGACACCATCATCTGCTGTGTCCTTCTGACGAGCAGGAACTGACTGCCGCCATCAGCGCCCCGGCCTGCGTTGGGGGAAAGCCGTCCTCCCCAAGTCCTTGTGTCTCCTGGCTGCTGGGGCTGGACCTGGCCCCACGGGTGGGCAGGACTGAGGCCTAGACCGCTGGATTGTCACATCCCCCCGGCCTGGGAATTGCTTTGGTGACAGGCATGGGACGGGGGCTTTGGCTGGGGTCCTGCGGAGAGGAGTTCTCTTCTCCCCTTCCCTCGCAGCGCGAGCAAGAAGCTTGGAGCCGCAGAGAGCAATGTTGTTGCTCTGAAGGAAGCGCCTGCTCAAGAAAGATGCCAACATCATGGAGGATGAATAGACAGAGACCGGGTCCTGACGACCAAGCTGTGCCTCAGCTGTTACCTGTGGACCCTCGGTTACATAAACCAGTAATCTCCTCGCTTCCCTTCTTCGGGGGTGGGAGTAAGTCACTGTGATGAAGGCTCTGTACTTGCAGCCAACACTTCGGGCAGACACGCCACCTCAGTGGGTTTTGCTCCGACCAGGCTTTGTAGGTGATAAACGTGTGCAGCATGACCGAGAGTCGTGACACGGTCAACGCCTAATACAGTTAAGTTTCCTTAGCATCTCTCTCTCCCTGTTGTGTATGGGCTGCTTCCGTCCCCGAATCCACATGAAGCACGTTTCCAGGAGTAGTGGGAGCAGGGACCTGGTCTGGCTCCGGATGGGGAATCCAGGAGGAGAGCCGGCACGCCTCTGATCCAGTCTGCGTTTGTTCTGAACACGCTGTAAAAATCACCTCTACTCCTAATGCTTACACCAATCCCCAAACCCAAACAAAAATCTTAGCAGGGGTATTTAACCGAATACCTGGGACTTTAGAATAGGCTTCCAAACATCAAAATCCAGAACTTTCTGGTGAGCTAAGCTTTCTGCAGACATTTAGCATCGTAAGGGGCTTATCTCAAGGAACATCTCAGAGGCCTGGGGGACATTTACAATAAATTCCTTTTATGTTAACAAAGCAAAGCAAGTGTATAATATCTCATTTCGAAGCTCCTTCCCGTGTTTCCAGTAATGTTGGAACCTCTTATGCAACTATTAATAAGTAAGAAGTAAGACCACAATCCCACTATTTCTTTCCAACTTCCAGAAAGCATCGCTTCCCAGAGCTTGCTAGAAGTCATGTACAACTGTTAAGTTCTCCTTATATTTATCTGACCCTGTTGGATGATGACCCATTTTTTTTCTCGAGTTTCTGACATTTTTGGTGACTTTTGTCATAGTCCCCAACAATGCCAAGATCTTTAAGAGGGAGCTAAAAGCTTTCAGCTGATTCTGAGAAGGACTTTTCTCCTTCCTTCACCTGCTCAAACTCCCTCCCGCCTTGTTGTTATGTCCTAAATGCCTGCATCGTAAATCCCTCTTTGCTTCTCCGTAGCGAGGGCCGAGTTTCACCCGGTGGGCACGGGAGCCCACGCTGGCTGGCCTCTGTTCCCGCTGGGTGGCACCCGGGCCACTCTGGGCACGAGTTGTCCTGCTAGGAAAGGCCAGTGGCGGTCCCGGTCTCTGTACTCCTCCCTCCCCTCGGGCACAGGGACTGGAACCTTCTCGAAAAATAGTTAGACTAGAATAGCCCCTGAAATGCCCATCAATAAGAGAATGACTAAGTAAATCATGATATATGATTCCATGCCACGGAATGCTATGGAGCATTCCAAAAGGAACGAAGCAGTTCTATGTATGCTAAGCTGGCAGGATCTCCAAGCTTAGTGGAAACACCAGGTGCACGATACCAGACATGGTGTGTGACACTCCATGCACCACCAAGGTGGGGGGTAGGTATGCAGACGTCTCGAATGTCACTGGAGCTTGAACTCGACACTGATTATGGAAGCAGATGAGCTGGGCACCAAAGTACATGAGTGCCTGACATCATTTCATTAATGTATCGTGTGGGTTTGTGTGTGGGTCCCATAACCAGGCTGCCTGGGTTCTCATCCTGCTTCCTCCATGTATTATGAGACACCGCACCGTGTGGTTCAACCTCGCCGTGCCTCAACATGTTCATCTTATCCCCATGTAATGGGGATAATATTAGTGCTTTCCTCGTATGGTTCTTGCAAGATTAAATGAATTAATATATGAACAGTGCTTGACTCAAATCAAGTGCCAAGTGAGTGTTAATTATTATGTTATTCCCCATGGGAGTGCTTTACCCCGGACATGCAAAGCCTTCTGTAAATCAGGAAAAATGCATGAAAAATAGAAGGTAAAAAAGTAAAACGTTCTAGGTTTGGAATCTTGTTAGGACTAAGAGGACCTCTTGTTGAGCTCAAGAAATGACCTCTTCTCTTTGCTGCCTGCCCCCTTCTCCTTCCAAGGATGAAGGCAGAGAGGGGCCCAGGCTGCAGAGAGGAAAAGACAAAAGTTTATGAAAAGGATGGAACGATCATGCCCAGACGTGGGTCGGCAAATGCCCACGTGCATGTAACCCAGGTGTTCTCAAGCTGGGGGCTCCAGGCACCAACTCTGGCTTGAAAGTTAAACGAACTCGTGGGAGCCTCCATCCCAGCCACCAGGCAAAGGCCCCTCCAGGCCCCGAGGAGCGAACTCTACAGAAAGCTGCACACGCTTCCACTCCGTCTGCTCTCGGTCCCCGTCCGTGTCACCCCTGCATGAACACCACCAGATGCATCCACCCCTCCTCTGGAACACTGCTGAGACATGGCGAATGCACCAGACGTCTGCTGATGGTTTGGGTGTAGGAGAGGGGTTCGTGGGGCAGGACAGAGTAGGCAACACTCACACTCGTAGGGTGGACGTTGCTGCCAGAAGGGCGTGGCCCCGTGTCCCACCGTGGGGGCATCCGCCGGCCTCCCTGCCATCTCTTCCTTGTTCCAAACACCAGCCTCCACCCTCCACCTTGCTGCTTCTCTTCTCATGGGACAGATTACATGCTCTCCTTCCAAAGCGCACCTGCTGTTACCCGTAGAGACCGGGGTGGAGGGAGAGCGCGCAGGCGGCGAGGGGCACCGGCTTACTCCCTGTCCTCAAACAGCCGTTCAAGTGGTTTTCTGAATGTATCAAAATAGTTTCCTAAACCCACGCTCTCTGAGATGGCTTTCGCCTCTCTCTGGGTCCCTCCGCGAGGCAGAGATTAGGCTGGAGAGCCATTGAAATCATCTTCCAAATTAGGCCAGTCTCTCCTGCGGCCCCTCGAGGATGACCTAGTTTGCTGTGTGAGAATCTCCTCATTCTGAAACGCAGGGCTGGCAAGCGCCTATTGTCCTGTGGAGGTGCCGTGATAGAAACTTGCGTGGTCCTCCAACGAACGCGGGGCCCTCACGAAACCCCTCTGCTGCTAGGACGGAGGGAGGTCTTGAAGACCACTGGAGAGTGCTGAGGGACCCAAAGTGGGGGTTTCATCAGAAGGACACGCGAGGCCGCGTCGGTGACTTGCTTGCCCAAAGGCCCGACAGCTTTGTTGGGGAGCATGTAATGCCCCGCGCGCAGTGACGTGTTTTGGAGAATAATGAAGAAAGTCATGGCCTGAACTGTGTCCCTCTACTTGTAGGTCAAAGCCCTAACCCCCAGAGGGGCTGCATTTGGAGAGAGGGCCCTCAGCGAAATGGGTAAGGTCGAGTAGGTCATAGGGTGGGGCCCCCTCCAACAGGACTGGTGTCCTTACAGGAAGAGACACCAGGGCGCTCTCTCTGTCTCCCTGCGTGACCAGAGAGAGGCCACGTGGCGGCTGAGCCAGAAGGTGGCCTCACAACAAATCAACCCTCGATCCCAGACTTCCAGCCTCCAGAACTGGGAGAAAGCAAACGTCAGTTGGCTGCGCCCCCCAGCCCGCGATACCCGGCGGCCGAGGAGGCCAACGCAGTGAACACGGGGCAGACGAGCGAGTGAGTGTTGACACCAGCATCCACCACGGGCCCTCGCCCTCCTGCATGCCTGTCTCAGACCTCGCGGACCCCGCCCTCAACAGAGCCGCCAGGTGGTTCCACCTGCCACACAGCGCCCCCTGTGGGCGGCGTCAGAACCTGCCCCCCCCATCCCCTGCCCTTCCTGGACAAGGTGCCGAGTGGGTGGCCGTTGAAAGGAGATCCTAGACGTCTTGATAATAAGGCAGGTGCGTTCTTAAGAAATTAGTCTGGGAAAATACAAGAGGATGTAATTGTATTTGTGTCTGGAATCTTCACGGGGTAACAATGTTAAAGCACAGCAGCTGCTTTTGTTTCCAATCGCATTTTAATTTCTTCCTCCTACATTCAAGCAACCGCTACTATGAATTAAATGAGCTTTGGGATTGTGCTGTGGTTTTTTTCCCTCTCTCTGCCTCTGCAGACACGCGGTCTGCCCCTCCCTGTCCCCGGCCTCTCCCAGAAAGCCCACTTTTCTGGACTACACCACCAGATCGCCTTTCCCCACCGATTCTGGGCCCGGCGGTGGCGGGAAATCAGGGCAGGAGGGGAGAACAGCTGGGGTATTTGCTCCCGCACCTCCTCCCCACTGGGAGGCTATGTGGCATCAGCGGCCTCTCGTTCCTCTACCTGCACACGGAGCTTCTCCGGGAGCGTGGCTCTCTCCGCTTCCCCTTCAGGCCCACGGGAGCCAATGTTTTCCCACCGCTCCTGTTCCCCAGGCCTTCCCCCCACTCCTCTCCAGTCACCCCTGCAAGTCAGCGCCGGCCCGAGGGCTAAGGGGTCATCGACTTTACCCCAGTTCCACCTTCTTTGCCCCCCCACCCCACCCTCTGTCCTCGAAAGGGCGATCTTCTCTGCAGGAAAGACAAACATTTAGGTGTACCAGCTGGAGGGAAGTGGGCACCCAAGGACGGTCCAATCTTGGTCAAGTGGGTGGTGTCCTGTGCCCCCTCCCTGGCTGGGACTGGGGACTTGAACACTCCAGCCACTCGGCAAGTTCCCCAGTGGGCAGCTTGGTTTATGCGCACAATCCTCAGCAACAACCCACAACGCAGGCCTGGGGTCTGCAGGCTGCTGGGAGGTCATTCCGGCTCCCGGCTTTGTGCTCACCAGGACGATGCTCCCTGGCCAAGGAGCGGCAAGAAGGAACACGAGGGCACCTGCTCTGCGCCAAGCCAGGGCGGACATCCCTGGCGCCCACGCTCTGCGCTGGCCTGGAGGTACGGCCGCCACAGTGAGACCCGCGGAGCGCCCCCCGGATGGCCGCACCACGAAGGGCTAAGACCATCACAGGTTGCCGAGAACGTGGAGCAACTGGAATTCCCGGGCTCCGTGGGTGGAAAATCCCACAGCTTATCGAGTGAAGCATATACTTAGCTTATGACCCAGATATTTTACTCATATGTATTTACCAGAAAGAAGCGAAAATACGTATCCACCTAAAGACTTGCCTATGAATGTTCACACCACTATTCATGTGAGCTGAAAACCGAAAACATCCTAGGTGTCCGTCCGTCCACGGGAAAATGTGTACACAAACAGTTGTGTATTCATGCAGTAGAAAACTACTCACCGATTAGAGGGAAAGGGTTATTGACTCACACGATAACACGAGGGAGTCTCAAAAATACTACACTGAATGAGAGAAGGCTTCCATACACACTGGATGATCCATTTATGTAAGATCTGAAGCTAGGATGACGGTGGAACTTAGCAGATCAATGGCTTGCTCTCCCCAGCAGGAGGGGTGGCGAAGTCTCCAGTGGGTGGGCAGCCAGATTCCCCAGACAACTAGAAATCGCCTGTGGCGAAAACCAGCCTGCAGTGCGCAGGTAGTCTGTTTGTCCAGCAAGGCTGCTTGCACACCTGCCAGGTAAAAATCGATATCAGGAACGGGAATTGGGGCCACCCTACCGGTATGCAGCCCACCGTCCCAACACATCTCTCCGTGGAATGACGAGAGATCAGAGGACTTTTGCCTGCTCTTCGCTGCTTCTTGATTCAAAATTTTCCCCATGAAAGCCTATGCCTTAACACACATCATGTGACATCGTGGAATCTGCCTTCAACCACTTCGCACCACTGCAGACATAACTTAGATCTATAAGATGTGCATCTCTTTAACATTAAAATCATCTCATTTTGAATTCGAATGGCAGTCTGACAAATTGGGAACCAGCCCAAGCCCTGCTTTCAGAGCTTCTAAGATATGGGAGCTCATGGAAGTCCAAAGAATTACCCTTTACCCAGAGTATTGCAGGGGGAGCGGTGGTGAGTGTAAAGGCTAGGGCATGGTCCCTGCTTGCTGCTCGAGAAATGTCTGTGGGTGGATGGAGTGAACCCCCCAGAAGGAAAAAGCTGCGGGAAATAAGTGTTTTTCCTCTCGTCGGAGGACCAAACAATCAAGCTTTGCAAAAGGTAAAAACAAAGGTCACATTCACCGAGATAAAATGACAGATTCGAAGTTCATAGAAGGAAAAGAAGTCGGTCATGGCGATTCCTGGAAAAAAAACATATTCGCTTTTGAAAAAAGTTAAGGGATTAGCCATGGGGGAAAAATGTAGCTTTCTCTAAGACTTATAACTGTGTTTTCTTAACAGAAAGAACATTCCTACCACAGAAAATGGTTTCACTAAAAAGTCTTCCCTCACCTCCTAGAACAGCTTTGCTGAGATGTAACTCACACACCATACAAATAAGCTTCTGCAGCCAAGTCATCTGAAGGGCTTGTTAAAAATACAGATTACCAGTCCCAAGCTTCAGAGTTTTTGATTTGATAGGTCTGGGGTAGGGCCCTAGAATTTGTATTTCTATCCAGTTCCCAGGACTAAGACTCTCAAGCACAAATTTCCGCTGTGGCCAAACAGGAGACATAACTATGAGACGTGGTGGTGTGAAGATGTCGTGGCTGGAGCCATTCTGTGATACTGAGTACAGAGCCGAGAGAGGGGCTGGGAAGCCAGCCCGGGGAGACCCGACACCATGGGGCTGCTGCAGCCACATCGGAAACTGGCAGTCCCTGAGCTTGTTACCCTGCGGAATGGATTATAACTCCTCTTATTAGCCACTTCTGGTCTGTTGTTCTGTTATCTCCACCTGATAGCATCTTGAAGAATGCATTCACTTCATAGACTGCAAATACAACGAGGGAAGTTAGTCCCTATTTTTTGTTTATGTTTCCATCATCTGGAAGTGGGTCTGACACAGAGAGGGTGAATGAAGGAAGGGATTCAGGGCCAAGACTCTTCTCAAGCTTGGCCATGTATGCATCCCATTTTCAGGGTTTACACCACATGCCTAAACACCACTTCTACTAGTACTGTTACTTTAAAAAAAGACCCTTCACCTTCTGCTAAGTAAAATATTTGCAATCCCAGTTTGGATGCGTTACTCATATTTTTGTAATACATTAAGTTAAGTGCACAAATACCATATTTTGAAAGCATCCATCTATGTACCATCTAGAATCCTTAGGCCAGCTATGGGCTGCATCCCACCGGCATCGTCAGGATGCCAGCTGGACCACAGCCGGTGCCTAATTGGGTCCACGGGGGTCCAAACTGTTCGTGAATAATCATGAAGTTCCCAGACCCCATTCTCACTTAGAGCTACTCCTCTCGGGTCAGGGGTGAGGCGATGCGAGGAGACTGTTTCCAAATGCTCTTAACTATATGCAAACTGAACAGATAAAGGATGATGACGCGGGAGTCTGCACCAGGGGACCCTTGAAGCCGTGGCTAATTCACGGGCACGCTCGGGGTGTGGATTACAGTGCAGGGAGCAAGCAAATAAACCCAGTAAGTGTTTGCTGATATAAAGATCAGTAAGCCTGGGCTCTTCCAAAAGTATTCAAAATGGGCTCTTTTAAGAAAGACTGCTTTTGAGATGAAGAACCTGATGCTTTATGCCCCCAGACATTTTTCTTATTTTGTACCTAAATATTATACGACAGGATTTTCTGTAATGATGCCTTATTTCTCACACCAGCTTAAACAGCCTCTACTTAGCCAGCTCCTTTTGTCCAAAACCAGGTTTTCTCTCACCAAAGATTTCCAGCTGGAGGGACTCTTCACCCGCGATGAGTAGATGATCTTTGTAACACCTGCAGTTTCTGACTCTCATGTTGCATTAAACCAATCTTCTTTTGTGATTTATATTTATGCCAGTGTTCAATTCTAGCACCTTCTCCTTCCCGTATTCTCGATTTCCTCTCAGATTCTTTTTGTCTCGATAATATCATTTTTGTAGCTAAGTCATAGGCTGTCACTTTGCATTTATGAACTGAGACATAAATTGTGCATGATTATTTTTGTGAATATCTGTAATGACTAATGCATTGATTGGATCTCTAGGGAGAGGCTTTAATGTCTTCCTAATGGACTGTCCTCACCCCACCCCTCCAAATGCCCAGATTTTTAACAATCTGCATAGGCTGGAGAGATGATGACAATTTGTCATTCTTTTTCAGGGTTTTCAGATGTGGAGAAAGGCAAGGCTATATCCAAATTGTTTGAATTTTGGAGTAATTTTAAGTTGTGGTCCAAGAGAGGAGGGCAACACGTATCTATTTTAATAAAAATGCACCTGAACGAACCTAGCCTGGCTACATAAATACTCATCCAAAGTAATAATCGTACCATCTGAGAAACGGTGCCCTTTTCTAAGGGAGGTGCCATGTGCTGGAGTAACAGGGACCCAGGACGTGGCACCAGGAGCCAGGTCTGGTATCGAGAATGTCCGACATTATGCATTTCAGTCCCTTACCTGTCTTACAAGTTTGCTTGTACCGAGGGGAGTAACGAGAAGACTTCATATACTCCGCATGTGTTCACGTGTTCAGGAGCACACAGTGCTGTATCAGTGACGTCACCCTGATAAGGCGATGCCATTTCGCTGCTGTACCCGCCCGCCTGCCTCAGTTTACCAGGCTGTTACTGTTGCAAGCTTAGTGGTGATTTGTCTACCTAACTTCTTGGAATTAGCATCCTGGCTTTCGAGGTTGATTTTTGTCACGTCCAGGAAACTTCTGGGTTTCATCTCACATAGGGGTTGGGATGTGACGCCAGATACTTGGCAGAGCGTACGACGCCCTCGCAAACTCTGCAGGGCAGCACCGTGTTGGGTCTGGAGACTATCCCAGTAATTCCAACACATTCCTGCCCCTCCCAGCAACCGGACTGGTCCCAATTTCTTCGGTCAGGCATGGGATGCGGGCAGGGGGCTCATGTCAGGGACCGCGGTGCATGGAACTGGGTATCTTCCAAGGCCAGTGCACCCAGACTCCAGCACCCCAGCGCATCCGGGAAGGGAATGGACAGGGGAATGCCAGGTCCTGGCTCCCTTCTTGCTATGGCCACCAGGGGCATCCTCATGCATGCAAGGTGCTTGAGATCTCCCTCCTTACTTGCTGGTGATTTCTCTCTCTCTCTCCCCTCCAAGCCCATGTAAGTAAGTGCATCTCCGTGACAGACTCGCACAAGTGTGGCTCCCCCGTACGGCTCAGTAGCAGGTGTCACCGGGCTGCCACCGACTGTCTTTGGGACTCATAACTTTAGTTCCTTGACTCTCAGGAAGTCTTCCGACCACTTGGCCACGGCCACGGACGAAGGTGGCCTCCAGGGGGAGGAGTCGGAGCATCAGGAACAGTCTGTCCTTCTCTACACCAGGGAGGGGATTTCAGTGCCTTCTGGGATTCGCAACAACCCCTCCACTCTGCTTTCACAGCTCTCTCTACAACGCTGCGGAGGATACACTGCTTTTAATTACAGAGAATTAAGGTCCATTTTGAGACACGTGTGGCCTCGGAGAGAATGTGAAACGTCTTACTATCAGTAATTAGCTTTGCAGAAGGGCAGCGGGTGACAGCAGGGCTGGCATTGCTCATTGCAGGTGTGAGGACCGAGTCCGGCGATCCGCTTCCAAGAAATCAGACCATCGCCCTCCAGGTGCGTGGTGAGCACTGCCCCATCACAGCTGTCAAGAAGCTAAGTGCTGGGCACGGAGGTGTATTTAGCCTGAGAACAGAAGCTGCAATTGGGGGACTATGCGTCAAACACGCTGGAAGGAAAAATGCAAATACAGCCACGGTAGCCTTCGATCGTTGGCTGCCCTTTATCCGAGGCTTTCGCTGTGAGGCGCTGCCCGCTGTGCGTCCTCCTTACCAACGGACCCACCCACAGCCTTGAGGGGTAGCATGTTGGCAAGCGCCCAACTGGCGAGATTAAATTTTTAGGAAATGGGGAATTAACGGGACAAAGGAAAAATGATACGAATCCTTCTAAGTGAAATCACAAGTCAGAATTGCTTTACTTGTAAGTTAGGTTCTCAAGTCAATGAACAATGAATTCATACATTAAAATAAATTCTTATCAAGGGCCTAATGAGGTATGTCCCCACATGGGCTCTCTCAGTCACTAGGTGCCAGGGAGAACGAGGCCGGGTGTTTGGGCGAAGTGGGGGGCTGGGAGTGTGTGTTTCTGCTCCAGGTGACCCAGGCGGACCCCAGGTTGAGCCCCACACAGGATGAGGGGAAACTAATCTGCTAAACAAACCACTCTGAACACAGGTGCAAATTATTTCACCGAATCTCAAGTCTAAAACCAATTAAAGTGAGCCCGGTTGAACCTGAGCTGAAGCTATTTATTTTCTAAGATTATAGAATAGTCTCGCACTTGAACTTGAAGCTGACCTTCAAGGTGAAAATTCCCAGTTCTGCCTCCAGGGAGGAAGATCCAGGGGCTCATTCACACCACCCCACAGAAGCGGGCCAGAGGAGTAAGGGGGTGTCGGGGCACGAGTGATCATCTCATTCAAAAAAGCATTTCCAAGGTTTCAAAGAAAAGATTTTTGTTATCTGAAATAAATGGAAGGTATGGCAGTGCAGAAGAAAGAATCACATTTTCAATTCAAAAGAACTTTTGAAAACAAGTTATGGTGAATTCTCAATTAATCTGTCCACCTAGAAAGTCAATGTTTTTCCCCAGCTATTGTCAAATATAGCAACAGATGGTCACTTAGTATATCCAACATTCTACATTTCCTTCTCAAAACTGGTTGATTTAAAATTTCCTATAAGAATGCTTAAAGTTTATCTATATTTCTATATCCATCCATTCTATCTATCTATCTATCCATCCATCCATCAACCCACCCACTCATCCATCCATCTATCCATCCACCCACCCATCTGTCCATCCATCCATATGTCCATCCACCCACCCATCCACCCATCCGTCCATCCATCCATCCATCCATCCGTCTATCCATCCATATGTCCATCCACCCGCCCATCCATCCATCCATCCATCCATCCATCCATCCACCCATCCATCCATCCATTTTCACATCACTGAATCTAAACCACATTGTTCTCAAATATACTTCACATAGAGCCCTTGAAGCAATCCAGAGGCCCTGGAAATGTGTCTAGTTTTAATGAAGTGATCTTACTCTGACAACACCACAGAAAGCCTCTAAATTGAGCTGCCACAACAAGAATTCCTCCGAGCTGTTGAAGGTTGGAGTCAGAACACAGTGCTGAGCTCCTGATTCCTGCTGACAGCAGAGCTCAGAGGGGTCTGTAATCTGCAAAATGCCAGACCTTTCCATTAGGAGCCTCTGGCACTTTCATCGGGGGAGTGGGTCCAAGAGAGACTTGGCCCCCACAGGGGTTTTATGTGCTCACCTGCTGAGAGTGCATATTTAAAATTCAGGTGAGCCAAAGGCTCCGTGATGCACGTCCGACTTAGACCCTGCTCCTGGCCACTCGGGCTCTGGCCTGTTCAGGGAGCCCTCCAGACCCACCCTGCCTATGGCTCAGCTTAGCCTCCTTCTGTGCCTCTGCTGGGGCAGGGACTCTGACCTGCATTCTTCCCAGGACACTGTTTGATCCACTGGGAAGGAGTCCATGGAGCAGGGGGGTGGGGGGTCCCTCACCACGCATCCCTCCCTCCAAGCCATCTGTATTGTCACCCAGGCCTACCTCCTGGCTTTCCCATCTTCTGTCTCTTGGTTCATCAGAACTGTGTTTATTTGTGATGGGTCCTGGCGCCCACTGGAGCCGGACTGCCGGGGTTCAAACTTGGGTGCAGGCTTCAGGTTCCCCATCTCTAACCCAGGCCCCACCTTATGAAGATGCAATGCGCTATTACATGTAAGTGCTCAGAACAGTTCTGGGACCAGAACAACCACGGAGAGTTAGGGTATCTGCCATTATCTGAATTCTAATGGCCACTGTAAATTCATGGTACATACGACAATTTCATTTTTTTCAGAATTGATTTTACATAACACTGACATCTTATGAATGTTCAGAATTCACTGATTAAAACTAAATATGTAATACACTTTTGATACAGCATTTTTATGTATTATAAAACATGAGGTAAATCTCACATTCACAGCATGCTGCATATTGAACAACTAGTGTCCATGTAATATAAATAATCAGCTGTAACATGCTCTCCTACTTCTTGGATTTCAGGGCCCTCCACCCCAAGTGTGACCCTTTCTTCCACTTCTTTCTGGGAGCACAGCTACTCCTGTCAGTTAGGTAGGACCATGTGATCGAGCTCCGGCGGATGGAACATGGCCGGGAGCATCGTGCATAATTTTCCAGACCGTCCTCTGTTCCGCTGGAGAGAGCTAGATGGAGGAGCCACAAGATGGAAGGAGCCTGGGTCCCTGCATCACCATGGGGAGGGGGACAGGAATGCGATGTTGGATTGTTGTACTAAGAGAAATGAATGCTGTGTGGGAGGCAGGCTTGCTCATTACAGCGGCGAGCCTTACTCTAACCAGTACAGTGGAAAGAGGACAGATGGGGGATGCTAAGCAGCTGTTCAGTCTTGGAGGTAAAATGAGGCAGGGGGGAGTTTGTGCTAGGGTGTCGGGGAAACAGTGGTGGTGATGGATGGGGAGCCGGGAGGGCCAGAGTGAAAGGCTGACATTGTGCTACTTGAATGTGACTTAAAAATAGGCCGGGGTTATAAACCTCTTCAGCAACGATTGAACCAGAGCCACTGAATTCTTTAAAATAGTAACAGACCAGCAGCACAAAGTGGATGTTTTTTGTGCCGTCACACAGACACTGTGAGAAGTGACAGCCCGCCGCTCTCCTCCTCCTAAAAAGTGGTGAGTTAGCGTGTGACACTGGGACCTGACGTGTCTCTCCCGTCAGCATGAGACAGAATGACCGCATGCTTCCGCAACCAGGCTCACTGTGCTTACTGATGAAGGTGACGACTACCTCACATAACCAAGTCTGACATCAAAGGGGGGAGGGTCTTCCAGTCCTGGCGTACCACCGTCCACGCTAGTCCCTCCATCCACCTACCACCCACATCGTTCCTTATCAAACTGTTTCTTGACCTCTTCCTTATGCTAACTACTTCTTAAATTTCGTCTCGTCCCAAGGAAGAACACAGAGGAAATCATCGTGGACGGTGCCCAACATGTATTACTCTAATAAACATTAGAGTATAAACCTACTAACACAGAAAATGTTCTTGTCACCATCTCAACAAATGTTGTGAATTCTACACGCGTAGGGAACACTACGAAAGTATCCAGGACGTGAACACCATGCAGCTCAGTGATCCAGCCCTGGGGGCCTTCAGACAGCACCACCATATTCTTTCTAAGTCTTACCCTGCGGGTGACCTTTCCTTTGAAAAAAATTAGATTATAGGTTGTTATTCAGTGAGATGCCGCTTGGGGGTCCCTGACCCACAGAGACATAACAATGCTCGCTGCTCTCTTTTTCACCATGTTTAGAAATCTCCCCCTAAATATCAGGCCCATCCTCGCTCAGTGAGGCGGCTCCTGCTTGGCTCATATTTGGGGTGACCACACATCTGATTTGTCCAGGATCGGACAGCTTTACACCTCTACTCATGAAGAACGTCTCATTTTAAAAAGTGACCTCGTGGAAGGAATAGACTGAATTATATTCGACTCATAAATAGCCCATTGGCTGTGCCCATCATGTGATCCCCTCAGCCTGCCTGTGCTGGGCCAACTTCCTTCATCCTCACATACCCCATGAGCATGCTTCTTCTTTCCAAGTTCACTATTTTGTGAACGGAACCACTGCCCCCAGTGTGCCCAAGCTGGGACACTGGGCATCACCCATGGATGCTGCTCTATCACCTGACCCTTCTCGTTGGTGATGCCTGTCCATTTACTCTCTCATTATGGCCGACATCTACTTTCCTTTTGCAACCCCCAGCATATATTTTAGGTTATAACACGTCATCTCTTGCCTGCAATTATTTACTTATTTTTTAAAGATTTTATTTATTTATTTGAGAGGGAGAGAGAGAAAGCACAGAGGGAGAGTGTGAGGGAGAAGCAGGCTCCCCGCTGAGCAGAGAGCCCGATGCGGGATCCACCCCAGGACCCTGGGATCATGACCCAAGCCGAAGGCAGACGCTTAACCTGCTGTGCAATTATTTAAACAGCCTTGCCCGACACCCGGCCCCTTTTGTCATCTGCTGCCTGTGCTGCGGCCAGAGGGATCTCCGTGTAACACCCCCTGAGCGTGGCACTCCCCGTGGCTTACACGCTAAGCCCATAGTCAGGACCCAGGAGGTCTTAGCGTGGCCTGTGGATAGAAAGCAACTCCAAGCTTCTGCATGGTGGTGGCCATGCCACCACCTCAACGTCAGGACAGCACGTCTCCTTGGTGGAGATGTTGGCAAGGCAGTCCGGGGTGGCACGATGAGGTGCCCGCGGAGAGGCCAGCACCCCGAGACTGGCCCCTGTGAACATGGCAGGTCACACGGCAAAGGGAAAGGAAGGGCGTGCCTGGAATCGAGGTTGCCCATCAGCTGGCTCTGCGAGGAGGGGATGTGCTCAGGTGGACCCAGTGTAGTCAGAGGGAGGGAGCAAGGGAGGGAGGCAGAGAACGGGGGCCGCAGAGGCGGGACCACGAGTAACTGGACAGTCGGGGAGGCAGCGGGAACATCTCGGGCATGTTAACCAATAAGCCTCGGCCTCGTGCCCTTAGACACGCCTTCCGTAAGGACCCTGGGAAGTAACAAAACACCTTTGAAAAATCACCCACCCAGAGTGCAGTTTACAAGCCCAGGATCCTGCTCCCGAGGGACAGTGTGGACTTCCTCGGTTCCCAGAGCTTAGTGCCTGTGACACAGGACTCACTGTCCTATCCACGGGCTCCCGGCCTCGTGCTGCATTTGGGCCACAGCGCCTTCCATCTCGGGGGTCTACGAAGTCCATGTAACAATCAATGATGGATTGAATCCGACAAAATATTAAACACTGATTTACTCTTTTATTTTTATAAGTACTATAAATATTTTATGATTTTATTTAATGGATTTTATTGCATTTTATTATTTTGTTACTGTAGCTGTCATAATCCTGTTTGGGTTTTACAGATCTTGCTTTCACTGAGAACACTGGAATAACCTCCGGTTTCAATATTAAACGTCTTTTTCGCTGGCTTTTCTCTCCCAGCTTTACTGAGCTGTAACTGACAGATAATACTGTGTAATTTTAAGGTGTACGACGCGATGATCTGACGCACATATACTGGGAAATGGCCACCATGATAAGGGTGGTCCACATCTCCACCACCTCAAATGACGGTAGTGATTTCTTTCTGTTGAGACACAGGGTCTACTCTCTTCGTGGCCCTCAAGTACACAATACAGAGTTATTGACTCTAGCCGCCGTGCTGGACATCAGATCCCCAGAACTTACCCGTCTTACAACTGGAAGTTTGTGCCCATTCAGCTACATCTTTGGAAGATGGGAGAGGGAAGGAAACAGACCTTCCCCCTGGAATTATCCAGAAAGGATGCCACCCGACCTAGAACTCTGTGACTGTAGCCCGCTGAGACGCACGCTGGTCTTCTAACCTACAAAACCGTACGATAATAAACACCGTTTTAGGTCAGCACATGTGTGGTACCTTTTCACGGCAGTGGAAACCCAACACAGAGCACAAGGGGGTCGAGACAGCCCGGCACCAGCTGCCCGGGCTCAGCACGGCAGCCGCTGGGCAGCGTGCCCTCTGGCCCAGCCTCACTGCCCGGCCACAGGCTCCGGGGAGCGCTCGGTCCTGCCTCCCGCCAGCCGCCATCTGCCTCATGTGCCCCTGCTCCACACGGCGCCTCCCATCCCCTGCCCTCCGCTGGGGATCCTGGGCCTCCAGAACACACCGGCGCTTCCCACCTGAGAGCCCGTCCCTACTGCTGCAAACGCTCTTCCTTCCTGCCCACGTTACCGTGGGATCCGCTCACTCTCCTCCAAGTCCCCTTCTCAGTGACGCAACTGTATTCTTGTACGAATATATACATGTACGTGTGCACACACATACCTTGCTGAGAAGGCACACGGGAGGAAAACAGAACATATATATATATATACACGCACACATAAAACTGCCATATACGATACAGGAGATACATGACATATAGGATATACGTAGAATATACATATATATAAGAAAATGGGATATTTACATATGTGGAACTACTATATAAAATACATATGATAATAAAATATACATGAAAAATATATACGTATAGGATATATAGAAAAGTAAAAACATCTATTTTTCTCCTCTATAAAGGAAACTCTACATAGAATGTAAATAGCTTAAATATGTGATATATTAATATGTAAGTAGGATATATATATTCATCTCCCTCCCCCCCATAAATCCTGCTTTCCTCCTCTATGGAGGAATCTGTGTATGTCAAACTATATATATATATGAAATTATATGTATAGGAAATAGGATATATTCTATCTACATTTGAAGCTATATGAAAATATCTATTTTCCTCCTCTATGAAGAAAAAATTTATGAAGTTATATTTATGACAAAATAGGATATAAGATATGGCATATGTATCTCCTATAATTATTTAGTAGGATTTCCTATCTTTCTTGTCATGAACTTTGATTCATTCATGGCTCAATCTACAGCACCTGAACAGTGCCCTGCATGCGTCAGAAATTCAGTAAATATTTGTTGAATAATTTATGTTTATACCTAAGACTAGGGGGCGCCTGGGTGGCTCAGTCGTTAAGCGTCTGCCTTCGGCTCAGGTCATGATCCCAGGGTCCTGGGATCGAGCCCCACATCGGGCTCCCTGCTCAGCGGGAAGTCTGCTTCTCCCTCTCCCTCTCCCACTCCCACTCCCCCTGCTCTCGCTGTCTCTCTCTCTGTGTCAAATAAATAAATAAAATCTTAAAAAAAAAAAAAAAAGACTCTTTGTTGGACTGGTTACAAACATCCTAGTATGGTTTTAATTTTGCATTCTATATGGAAGACTCCATAATATCTTCTGAACTTTGGGTCTCTAAAGTCTTCATCTGTTTTTTAAAAAGACCATTTCCAGGGAGAGAGGTGGCTGGCTGTGACCCCAGGCTGGGCTCCCCTGTGTCCTGCAGCTGTGCATGACCCATGTCTAAGCCTGCTGGAGAAGCTTCTCTGGAATAGATCTCTGGGCCTCCATCCAGGTGAAGGTACCCCGAGAAGTGCTGCTCAGAGGTTGGATGGTCCGGACTTGGGATTTGGGACAGGCTGATTAGCTCATGGACGAAGCCCACCACCTCCAGCGTGGGAAATACGGCCCATCAGCTCTACTGGGAAAGGCCCTGAGCTTGGTTTTCCTTTTGGTCACAAACACGCACTATACCTCCTGGTACTTTTCTTCTCTCTCTTCTTGAATCAAGACCTTCTTCCCCTCGGGGGAAAGACAGCAGAAGCTTCTGTAACTCACACTAAAATTAAAGTCAAGACTCTACATCAAGCTCTTGTGAGACAGGAACTCTGGTAGGACTCTGAAAAAAAAATAATTAAAAAAAATCCCTTTTGGAGAAGTATAACCTCTAATTTTGGGTTTTACGTGTACATTTTTGCCACCTTTCCCCCCCATCCATTTACCTCTGCAGACGCAGAAGGCAAGGGGATGCTACTGGGTTGGTACTAATTATCCAACACCCCCTTCAGTAATGAGAGCTTCTGATCTACGTCGGGGGTTTATTTCACAGCAGGTGTGGGGGAAGCTCAGATCCTTTCAAAATGGGATGGTCCAGCTGACGTCTGCCTGCCCCGGTTTAGCACCGATGGAGGTTGGACTCCTAAATCATCAGGCAAAACACTACCGTTCTAGCTCTGGGTTTAAAAAAAAAACAAAACAATACAACAGCTTTGTGCCAATTACACGCATTCAGTATATGTTACATAGTGTGTAACTGCCTGACTGCTGAGTTAGAGGGTTTAGAATGAGTTACGGCCTATATCTCATGCCTTAATGCACCTGTTGTCAATATGTTTTCCTTCTTCATATAACAGTGTGTTTGTGGTCACAGACCTACAAGTCAAATAAGTAACTTCCATCCCAGAAATGGAGGGGAATCAGCAAAGCTCCGCCTCACAGGACCGTTAAGACTCCCAGAAGCTACTATGCCTGCAATTTGGGCTGCCGCCACCAGGTGGTGCCCATTCAGCAACCTGTGGTTCCTAGCAGGTGTCTGGGTCCCGGGGTGCGTCTGACGAGCCCAGCTGATGCATCCAGGTGTGTCCAGCTGACGCACCTGAGCATTCGGCAACCAATACCTCCAAAACCCCACTTTACTGAAGTAGCCCATCAAACACAACCTATGTGTGCTAACAAAGTCCACTTAACCAGAAATACCATGGAAGGGAAACGGGGGGTGGGATACCTTGTACCTCACTAGATGTCTCTCAATATTTAAATACAAATCTAGGTTTGTTTTACCATTCACTCATTCACTCAGCAAATAACTACCACATGCCGGGCCTTCCGTTCAGCCCGGACTTACAGAAATGTATCAGACATGTCTCCAGTATAGAATTTTTCCAAATCCTTCAGTGGTGCTGACGCATCGATAACTTAGGATATGGACGGTCCAAGCCCAGGACGGTCACATCTTACTACAGAAAGGCCAAATTCACCCACAGTGAAAATGACTCTCGAAAATCTTTTAAATTGAAACCCTTTTGGCCATGAATGCATCCTTTGACTTCTAACATCTGACTTCTGTCATTTTAATCTTTGAAGCCTTGGAAGTAATGGCCGGTGCTCAGTCCTCCTGCTGAGTCTAATTGCCTACCCATGTCTGCAAAAGGGATGCTCACCCAAGGCTTCCTGTTCCCATGTAAGCTACAGAGAATCCCAATTAACCGTCACACTTCTTCATTCAGGCAGGAAATGGAAAGCATGGAGTAGCAATCAGGCTGGATCCCTTTCCTGCTCACCTCACCCCTGTTTCTGGCCTTCCCATCTGGAATGATCTCTCTACAGCCTTCTCAACATACCATACTCTGAACTGGATCAACAGAGCCGTTTTCATACAGTTCTAAATACTATCCATCAACTCAATGTCCATCATCCCTCCTGGGGCCTGGAGGGAGTTCGGCCCACCGTCCTTGGGATGCTTTCGCTTTTTTGGATGAAGGTCCAGGGAAATCCCACGTACAGTAAGTAAAAGGGCATCTCCTCACCCAAATAGGAGAATGGTGCTCTGGGTTGTTTACTGATTTTTTTTCCTACCGAGCAGAAGTTTCTCTCTGATATCAGAATCCTCTCTGTGATGACCCAGAGAGAGGACGCTCTTCACCCAGGTTCCCTGTGCAACTTCCTAAGACCCTTTCTTCTGCACAGCTATTGGCAGAGAGCCCACGAGACGGCAGGTGCTGCTCCAGGGGCTGGGAGACCAGCAGTGACCCAACCAGCAAGCCCTTGTCCTCGGAGAGGCGGACAGTGAACAAACGAACGAGGAAAAATGCAATAAGATCATGGGGATACGTTCCATGAATAAAAATAAGGCAGAGGAGGGGATGGAGGTCAGGGAGGAGGGGGGCATCTGAGCCGAGCCCCGGAGGAAGCAGGGGGTGAGAATACCAGTGAGGAGGCTTGTGGCAGGTCCACTTTCCCTCCGAAGCGTGGCCCCACTCCACCAGCTCCAAGCGCAGCCTGGGAAGAACCTGTGCAGACGTTCTCGAGGTTCACGATGCGGCTCAGGCAGAGTCCTACTTACAAGGCGAATACACGAGTGATCAGAATGTAAGATTCACTTCCCGGCACAACGCAGAATCAAATCAGCCGTGGGAACGTCACCATAGAAGAAACCGAGGAACAGAGAGACGAAGCATCTAGCCCTGGTTCTCATCTCCAGGTAAGAGAGCCAGAATTTAAGTGCAGGCAGCTTGGCACAAGAGCCCACACCCTCAAGTGCCCTGCATGCTGTTCCCGTGCGGCGACAGTCAGCGAGGACGCCATAGCGGCTGCCCGTCCCAAAGGGGCATGTGTTGCAGACCCCACCGCCCCCTATCGCTTCACACATTTGTCATTGCCCGGATCTCATATTCGGCTGGGCTTGTGGTCCTTGGTCTATGTGCTCCAGGATCCTTTATGTCAATTCTATGCAAGTGGGCGTTGTATGGGGAGGAATGTGGTTCCTTCTAGGTCTGAGGTGACAAAGAACTTTTGCCTTTTTTTTTTTAAAGATTTTATTTATTTATTTGAGAGAGAGAGAGAGCATGTGCTTGCACAAGCAGGGGGAGCTGCAGAGGGAGAGGGAGAAGCAGGGTCCCCGCTGAGCAGGGATCCCGATGTGGGGGCTTGATCCTGAGACCCTGGGATCACAACCTGAGCCGAAGGCAGACGCTTGAGGTTTTATCTCTTATGCCCACGATTGGTGGTGTTGCAAGGGATTCCTGCGCCGATGTCTGAACACAATAGAGACACGTGCTGAATTCTACTGAGGACGTGTGCCACGGGGCTGGCGCCGTGATGGACATTTGCTGATGCCGCTCTGGGCTCACCCAGGGTGGAGAGCAAGGTTGGCTTCCACCTCTGACCCATTTTGCCCAATTTCCCCAGCAGACAGAGTCTCTGCCTGTCCTGATTTTGCCTCCCGAAGAGGAACGTGATCTAAGCAAGAGCATTTGGACAGAAATGTCCAGGAATCGATGCATGCCGTTTCTCCCAGAAGTGTATTTCCTTTAACAAAGCATTGCAGGCAGACGTTAATGCTCGATCCAACAGCATGAAATTTCGCTGGAAAGACTGCAACCATCCATGGAGGAGTTATTTCTGGCCGGGAGCACAGGGTCTCCAAACGCCCTGTGAGTCATCACCCATGGAGGAAAGGCCTGCGTGGAGTCCCTGAGCAGAGATGGGCTCTCCTCTGTAGGAGGTGGATGATGAGCGCATCTGGCTCTGCGGCCGTCCCGCCCCGCTCAGTGCCACTCAACTCAGCCATGTACAGCCGCGGGCAATAATGCACGCATGCGCATTCCCGATCCTTTTGCACGGCAGGCATCATGCACCAAACCCCGTCCTGGCGGATGAGGGATGGAGGCAAAAATGGAACAGGACTTGGACCCGGGGACCACGCATCTTGGTTTCTGCAGACGTGTCAGAATTCCGCGTGTGCGGAGCGGCATGATGCGCAACAGCCAGAAGACGGAAGCAGCCCAAGGGTCCACTGATGGACGATGCAGGGACCAAGTGTGGGCTGTCCACGCGGTGGCATGATTCGGCCCTAACAAGGAAGGGGATTCTGACACTTGCCACACCACGGATGAACCTGGAGGACAGCATGCTGAGTGAGAGGAGCCAGCCACCGAAGGACAGATACCGCACGGCTCTATTCCTCGGACCCACCAGAGGACGTACATTCACGGAGGCAGACCGAAGAAGGGAGGCCGGCAGGGGCTGAGGGGCAGGGGCATGGCGGCTTGTGTTTAGTAGGGACAGAGCTTCAGTTCTGTAGGATGACCGGAGTGCTGGAGGCGATGGACAAGCTGTGAATGCTCCTAACACCCCAACCTGTATGCTTAGCAGTAGTTAAGACAGTGCATTTTATGTTATATGTATTTTGTCACAATTAAAAAAAAAAACAAAAAACCTCTCATTGTCTCAATTTTCTTATGCAGAAAAAAAAATAATACTTATTGCTACTTATTGCATGGCATTGTTGCGAGGATTAAAGACGTGGATGCTGGTCTGCTCTGTAAGGAGCGCCCAATACACATTCAAACACCGTTTCTATTATTGGGGTAACACGGCTACCGACTGTAACCCGTAGCGGGAGTCAAGGGCCCCCCAGCAATGCTGAAAGGACGCTTTATGTTTAAAAACTGACAGACACAGAGGAAAATGGCTGGAATCTAGGAGTTGGGCCTGTGTATGGGGAAGAGAAGTGTTGTTGCCCATAAACCCGAACATCGGTTCTCAATCAAGCGATAATAAATTCTGGCCTTAGGAAGTCAGTTTCAGGCAAGGAACACCGTTATTTGGCGTCCAAACAGAGGATAAAAGAAACAGTAGCTGAGGAAAGCCCCGCCGCCGCCCCCAGGCTGTCTTCCTTCCTTCCTCTCCTGCCCCACCTTCGGATGCATCCCCAGCACCTCACTGAGGGGTTCACCCCACTCAGCAGCTACAGATTCCTAATGTCCTGATGTGGGGACTTCCTTGCTGACCAGGCGGGTTGAAGAAGGGCTGAGCTGGGAGGTCCCGCTGGGCCCCGGAGCCTCAGAGGGCTCAGTTCACCCACACAGGTGTGTCCCCCACAGCAGGGCGCTGGAGGCTTCACGCCCCTACCCGGCAGGTGACAGGGTTCCGCGGCTGAGCTGCTTCTCCCCAGCTCGTCCCCCCCTGCAGGGGACCCAGGTCCTCAGAGGGGGCAGTGGGGACGGTGAGGAGCCTTAATCCCTACTAACGCCCGTTCCTTCGAGGGCTATTTACACGGCCATTTGGCTGAACTCCTGGGGAGAAGCCACCAAGCTGCCCCGAGGAGCAGGACCACAGCCTGGGCGTGACGACAGGACGAACGCCCCCCCGCCCCCCGCCCGCGGCGGCTCCGTGCGCACCCACGGCTCCCTCTGGTCTGTGGCCCCACCGGGAGCAGCCGACCGGCAGGCGCACACCCAGCGCCACACCAGGGAGCCTGCCCTCTCCCCGCCTCCCGCTCGTCTACGCAGCCCGACCCGCGTCTCCCCGCGTCCCCTTAGAGGCCGGCGGCTCCCTTCTGCTGGGACCAGCCTTGGGAGACCCTGTCAGCTCCCAGCTGGTGTGTCTGCTGGGCCCTGAGCTGGGGGGCACCGCACGGTGGGGAGGCAGGCTCACCGGGTCCAGCTGGGACAGCCTGGGGGCAGTCGGGGTGCGGCGGCGGCACGGGGCGGGTGCCAGTCTATGTAGGAGCTCCTGGCGAGCGCCTGGGACCAGAGCGTCTCGGGTGACACCCCTGCCGGCCGTCCCTCTCCCATGCTTGTGACACGGCAGCGCCCGCGGCACCACTCTGGCCGTTCCTGCGACTCCCTCACCCCCAAAGCTCTCCGGTCCAGCGTCTCCAAAGCCCACCCCCCTGCCCGCCTCGCCTCTGCAGATCATGTGCTTGGGTGATGAGGCTTTGGGCACTCAGGGGTCAGGGTGCTGGGGCTGCAGCGCTGGGCTCGGGGGTCGGGGGCCCCTGAGTGGGTCCCCAACAGAGCCGGTCCCAGGACTGGCCTGGGAGGTCTGCTCTCCTTCCTGTGGGGTTCCAGCCAGGCCCCAGGGACCCTCTCCTCCCACGGGGCAGCCTGTGAGCGGAGAACCCAGAAGCAGCTCTGTCTGCAGGTGGGGGCTGAGGACAGAGACAGAGAGACGGAGACAGAGACAGAGAGACGGAGACAGAGACAGAGAGATGGAGACGGAGACAGAGAGAGAGACAGAGACAGAGAGAGAGACAGAGAGAGGTAGAGATACAGGACAGAGAGACAGAGACAGAGAGACAGAGACAGAGAGACGGAGAGAGAAACACAGAGAGACAGAGACAGAGACAGAGAGAGACAGAGAGACAGAGAGACGGAGACAGAGACAGAGAGACGGAGACAGAGACAGAGAGATGGAGACAGAGAGACAGAGAGAGAGACAGAGAGACACAGAGACAGAGAGAGGTAGAGATACAGGACAGAGAGACAGAGAGAGACAGAGAGACAGAGACAGACAGAGAGACAGAGACAGAGAGACAGAGAGACAGAGAGACGGAGACAGAGACAGAGAGACAGAGAGAGAGAAACAGAGAGAGACAGAGACAGAGGTAGAGAGACAGAGACAGAGAGACATAGAGACACAGAGAGACAGAGACAGAGAGACAGAGATATAGACAAAGACAGAGATAGAGAGACAGAGAGAGAGAAAGAGAAAGATAGAGAGACAGAGACACAGAGAGAGACACAGAGAGACAGAGAGAGATAGACAGAGACAGACAGAGATAGAGAGACAGAGACAGATAGAGGTAGAGACAGAGACAGAGAGACAGAAACAGGGAGAGATACAGAGAGAAACAGAAAGACAGAGACACAGAGACAGAGAGATACAGAGACAGATAAGACAGAGACAGAGACAGAGATACAGAGATAGAGAGAAAGACAGGGAGAGATACAGTGAGAAATAGAAAGACAGAGACAGAGAGATATAGAGAGACACTGACAGAGATAAAGAGACAGAGAGATATAGAGAGTCAGAGGGAGAGGAGGGGCAGAGAAAGAATGTCCTCATGATGTCTTTTGAAGTTCTGAATAAAACCACCATAAACGACTCCTGACTCTGGACTTTTCAATTACATCAGCCAACAACATTTTTTGATTTTTTTTTTAAACTGAAGTCGGTGTGGGTGGGATTTCCTGTTATTTCCAACCCCTAAGAGTCACAACGGATATTACTGCTGACATCCGAAATGCATCCATTAGAGATCGTTGCCTTTTGAAGACCCGGCCTCCTTGGGAAGCATAAGCTAACACGCCTTCATGTGATTTACAATTCAGTGAGAATGCCTCTTCCAGTGGATTTCCTGCGAGGAGGTTTCGATACAGACGGGGCAGAACACACAGGCTTATCCCACCTCTGGCTGGAAAGGAAGAAAGAGCAAATAACAATGAAAAGACTGGAGCTTTAAAGCAGACCACGCCGTCAGAGGCTTTCAGGAGTGCAGGGGGATGTGGTTCTTCTCCAAGGACCCCTGGGCTTTCTGTCTGAAGAGTGTCCGAAAGACACCGAAGTATTATAAATACCAGGGAGTCTCCCAGCACCTGTGACCCCAGGAGCTGCACAGAGACAGCCGCGTGGCTGTGGGGTCTGACTTTTAGGCTGCGTGTCCATCTGCGGGGCTGCAGGTGCATGTGCTCGAGCTCCCATGTTTCTGCAGGTGATTTTGTGAGTCCCGGGATCACTGGAGTCAATCTGGACTCCCTAGGGCATAGCGAGAAGTGTGGACTTCTTTGCTGACTGGTATTACCGGCCTAGCCCAGACTGCTCTGCACAAAAGGAATCCGTTCCCAGGAACGTCCAGGGAAAGTCCGGCGTGGTCTGGAGGGACTTGGGCTCTCGGGTGCTGTGGTGAGGATGTGGCTTCCCCGGAGTGGCTCCGGCTTCTCTGTTGGTCCCTTTCTGGAGGTGGTACCATCTGGTCACCGCAGGACGTCTTGTCAAGGGGGGTTAGCAACCAGAACAAAAGGAGGGGACCCTTCTTTATAAGACTTAAAGCCTGACTCTCCAGATGGCGCCTCCGTGGCTGGCATTGGGACCAGGTCTCTCCCGGAGCCAATGACGGCGTCTAAGGGACACAGTGCTTTGTGGCCACCCCGGGTCACCCAGCCATCAGAAGCTGGGGTGGACATGGCACCATTTATGTTGCACAGATTAAGTGCCAAACACAGAGGAATTTTCTGGAGAAAACATCATTGCTATTAGAAGGAGGGCAAGTGGAGGCTGGTGAGAACACGCTCGAACATCCTTCACAGGAATCCGCAGTCTCTCCTGTCACAAGAACGCGTCTCCCCACCCTCGTTCCCGCCGTCCCCTCGGCCTGCAGTGCGTTTCCATGTTGTGTGTCATCTGGCCGACCGCAGGCAGACCCATCCTCAGTGTCTTGGTGTGAGTATGTCCACAAGAAGGCTTTCGCGATTCAACAACATGCTTTCTCATCTTGATTACTGCACCGTTCACTCATTCATTCACCACACATTTGTTGAGCGCGTACTATCTGCCCAGGCTTGTAGGTGACGGGGCACAGCGGCGAAGGAAGAGAACCAAACAGCCCTGCCCTCCCAGAGCCTATATCCCCATGAGACAGACAATAAACCAAGCAAAATAAAAATATATATGTGAAAATACAGGAATATATATTGCACACATATAACTTAGATGAATAAATATAATGGATAAAAACCGAGCGGGGCTGGGGAAGACGGTGCTGTGGAAATGTGCGACAACTTTACCAACACTGCCCAGGAAAGGCTGGGGAGAAGGGGAAACGAGGGACCCCACAGCCCTGCAGGGAAGGGGGTTCGGAGCAGAGGGCCCGGGTGCCTGAACCGTCAGAGGAAAGGCAAAGACTCTGGTGTGGCTGGGACCGCGAGAACGAGCGGGAACGTAACAAGAGTGAGGTCAGAGATCAGGCAGGTGGGCAGGTGGGCAGGACTCAGTGTCCCCGCAATCACTCTGGCTTCTCCTCCGAGACGGGAGGGAATCGTGTGGACGTTTGCGAGCCGAGGAGGGACAGCATCAGCCTGACATTTTGATCCCTCTTGCTGCCGCACCGAGAACAGACTACGGGGGAGAGGAGGCCACTGGGAAGCCCACGGGGAGGTCGCTGCCCAGGGCTGGGAGAGAGACAGGAGTGCGGGCTGGGGGCTGGCAGGACGGCCTGGAGGAGGGTCGGGTCCGGGACACGTTTGGAAGGCACGGCCAACAGATTTGCTGGAGGACTGCACGTGCGGGGAGAGAGAGATCAGGGTGAGCCAAGATACTGGTGTGGGCCCCGGGGAGGCCCGGCCTGCCCTGCACGCCCCGCAGAGGGGATTCTGGAACAGGGGTGAGGGGTGTGTCACGATGCCGACCTTCCTTCCCACCTCTGCCTTCTCTCCAGCCAACGGCAGGACAGGGGCCGTGCCTCTGACTGTGGTCCTGCCGTCGGAGGACCTAACACCTAGTGGGGATTCAGTCGGCGTCTATCCACTGCTTTCTGGGGGTGGACACGCTCCCTGGAGTTCCCGGCAGGGCAGAGGGCTTAGCAGCTCCCGTCCAGCACCAGCAGGGTGACCGAGCTCGGACTGCTGCTGGGACCCAGAGGGAAGGGGTCGCGCGCACCTCCAACCCTCCCGCCGTCCCCAGGTTCCGAGGAGGCACCAGGCGGCGGCAGCGCGACAAGGCCATCCCCCGCTGAGGGCGGCGCTGCAAGGTGCCCCGCCGAGTGCCCCCACCGACGCATGTCCCTGCACGCCTCGGCTTCGCCTCATCTGTGCATCCCATTATAAGGAGAGAGAAGAGGCCAGGAAAGAAGGGTCCAGGGAATGTAAATGAAGGGCTGCCCCCTACGGCCCCCCAGCTGCAGAGCAGGCCTGGGTTGGCCGGGGGGAGTGGGGACCAGTCTTCTCTTCCTCCCTCGGCCAGGGCTGTCCGTCGCAGGGCGGGTGACTAAGTGCACGCTTGGCCCCCGCACTGACCCTGCACACACTCTCCCCGCTAGACAAGCCTCCAGGGCACGGCCGCACACTCGCCAGACTGGGTCTGGCCCCCCTTCCCGGCCCCTGCAGCCCTCCCCGCCCTCCCCAGGGGCTGGGACGAGGCCCCAGGCACTTGGCAAACACGAAAGGTCAGGAGCTTGGCAGACCTGGCTCAGCCTCCCGAGTGGTTCTGTATCCCGATCAGGGGAGGGTCTCGGGATACCAGCGGGGGCACCACGGGAATGGGCTGGGAGGGGGCCCAGGACCCGCAGCGGTCATGGCCACGGACTCTCGGGGCGGGGCCGGGGGGCGTCCACTTGCCTTGATGACGTCTTCGTCGGACGACCGGCACTCCACGGACGTCAGCAGATCCGTCACGGCGCCATCCTCCTCCACCGACACCACCTTGACCGGAACGGCCACCGTCTTCCCCGTGAGGATGGCGGTGTTCAGGATCTCCGCCTCCTGGAAGACAGACACACCTTGGGGTCACACACCTCCCCCTGTGCGACGGCCTCCCCGCCTCCCCACAAGGGACCCCAGCGCCCGCACCGCCCGGACTCAGGAGAACAGGATGGGGAGGGGCGGGAGCAAATTCATGATTTGTGCCGAGTCTGGCCAGGCTCTCCACCCGCCATTTGCCTGCTCAACGCTTCCTCTGTCGCTCAGCTCAAGGTGTCCCCCGGGATGTCCCCGCTTGCCCTCGTTATTTGCTTCCAGACCCCCCAGAGCCCAGGACACACAAGCACGGAATCTCCTCTGGGGCATCCGACACCGTTGCCGTCTTACTTAGAATTATTCGGTTGGCGATCCCTCTTCCAGGCTCTAAGCTCTGTGGGGCTGGCCTGCCTTCTTCCCCCCCCCTGCCTGGCACAGGGCTAGCTGCAGCGAGCGAGTCATCATCTGCAGGACGTGTGGCTAAGGACTCGACCGAAGCACTGGAACCCACACGCCTGCCTCCCTGGTCTCCGGCTCTTAGTCCTGCGCATGGACGCAGGGCCTCAGGCTGCATGTCCCAGACACTGAGCGGCGGCCCTCATTCTGCACCTGTCCCCAGCGCACCGCTCCCTTCTTCCGTTCCTCCTACAGGGCCCCGGGAGATCATAGGAACCCATTTCTCAGATGGAGAAAACTGAGCCCCAAGAACTGGAAGTGGGCCTCATTCCCCTCTGCAGGGACTGTCTCCCCCAATCACACAAAGATCAAAGTCCCCATATAACCCACAGCCTCCGTACAACTAGCCTCCCGAATTCTCGCCCATGGCATTCTTGCTCAATGCTGTTAACTGCGGGCCAGTGGTGTCCCCGAGAGGGGGGCTGTGTCGGGGTGAACGTGGAGTTTCTTCTGTAGGTCCGACCTTGTCTGGCCTATCCTCGGTGATAGGAAGTGAGACGCCTGGACAGGTGCTAGGAGACCCGTCTCTCTTAGGGCCAGGCTTGCACAGGTTCTTGCTAATTTGATTTTCATGTGAAGTCGCAAATTCCCATTTAGCAGCATGCCAGAGGAAGGGATGGAAATGTATCATCCTAACATTGCATAACTCTTTTCCTTATGTTAACTTTATATTTCTTACGTAAGATCTTATTTTTCCTTTATAGGACTCGTTCATCTTATAATTAGCTCATTTGGTTTAGATTTGAATGTGAAACTATATATATGCGTTTTTTTTTTTTTTATTATTTAATTCTGAAAGAAAGACCGCAGTTTGGAATGTTCCTGAATTTCAAAGACCATGCCTTATACTGTCTCAATATGCAAAAGCTTCTAAATGCCCATTGATTATGTGCTTGTTCCCCGCCCCCCCGTGAGTTCCCAGACTGATGCGCTTTTATTTTGGGCGCAAGCATAGTAAAAGAACGAAGGGATGAAGTCAGAATGTGGTGCTACTTCCCGCTGCCTCTGGGGGTGGGGGACGGGGGAGAACTTGTGTCTACGTTCCTACCGAAAGGGTAGAGATCCAGGAGAACCATTCACACTGTGGGAAGAAGTGGGAAAACACTGCTTAACTCTCTGGCCCAAACTGGCTCATCTCAAAGGAAAGAACAGAGCGGGAGCATGGCTTTATGACTTTGGACACCAGCTTCAGGAAGAGGAAAACGATTTTGCCCGTGCCTGGTGGAACAATAAGCAGCATCCAACAATAAAACCCAAAAGGCCTTTAAAGCGCCCGTGCATTCAAGGCAGCACAGCGAGGACCAACCCCGGACTCACTGGTGAGCAGGTGCGGTCCAGATGTCGGGGGCGCCTCCGGCCGGACGCATCGCTCTGCCTACAAGACCTCGTGGGGATTGGGGACGGAGCTTGGGCTCACTGGTGAGCAGGTGCGGTCCAGATGTCGGGGGCGCCTCCAGCCGGACGCATCGCTCTGCCTACAAGACCTCGTGGGGATTGGGGACGGAGCTTGGCTCACTGGTGAGCAGGTGCGGTCCAGATGTCGGGGGCGCCTCCGGCCGGACGCATCGCTCTCCCTACAAGACCTCGTGGGGATTGGGGACGGAGCTGTCAGGCCGCCCCTGCCTTCTCTGCGCATTCCCGGTTCTTCAACGTCACGAGCCCTCTCTCTGGTGTAGCTCTGCTTTCCCCGGGAGGTGAACGGCGCGTCTCCAGGCGAGAGGTGGTGGGAGGGCCCCGCTTTGCCTTGGTTTGGGTTGAGATGCGACACACAGCTGCGCTGATGATCTGACCCCATCAAACCCCGGAAAGCTCAGCTGCCTTACCACCATGGGTCACCCTCATCCCAGCCCCTCAGAGCGAGGAAAGCAAGGCAGGGAGGTCTTGAGAACGCACCGTCTCAGTCCTCACTGGCAGCCCCATGCTCCATGCAGAGAGGACTCCCTGGGTACCCCACAGCTCCACAGAACTCCAGGCTCTCCAGAGGCCAGGAGGAGGCAAAAAGGGGAGGAGAAGGTGACCGTGCTTTGAGGCCACCTCGTAAGAGAGGCCACAGATACTCTCTTGGGATTCAACTCATGATCTATTGTAAGGAAACAATGAGTGTCCTGATTTTGCCCGAGAAATGACAGCTCCCATCTTAGCTTGGATCCCCTCTAGAAACAGCCGAGGAAGGGATTCAAGGGCAGGGAGGCCTAGTAGGGGGGGTTCAAGAAGTGTCCGTAGGGGAGTCGGGAAGAGGCAGCCAGGAAGGCGTGCGAGCCTCCACCAGTTACCGCAGTGGGCAGCTGGAGCTGGTCCTGCAGGGACTGAGCCGAGCTGCAAAATACACCATGTGTGTTATATATTTCCATGGGTGGAAATACATTATCACCCATTCCCTTGCAGGGAAATTACCTAAAATACACACCTAAAAATAGTTCCACGGAGGGGCGAGTGAGCTGGGTTATTTATACAGCTCCTCCTGAGAGCCGCTCCCGGGGCCGACCATCCCCGGCACATCCAGCCTGCTGCGTGTGTGGGCAAAGCAGCCTCCCCTGCTTTCCAAGGATGCTCCTGATGGACGGTGGTCCAGGGCACTGTGCCGCGCTGGGGTGTAAGGGACGTGCATGGGGCGGAGGATTGAGGAATAAAACTGAGGAATGATGTCTCATCCAGAGGTCTGATGGATTGGAACCAGAATTAGAGGGTTTGTTTGTTTAATTTCCTCATGCCTTCCAGCATCCTGATTTCCTGCTTCATGAACATAGTCACTGATTCACGATCACCCTTCCAAATTAACTTTAAAACAGAGGGGAGGAAGGTGATGGAGGCAGATAAACATCACACTGGGGGCCTTCTAAACCGCACCCAGAGGTTGATCTGTGTGTTAGAGATGGTTTGTCACCCACCTGATGGCCACCTGCCCTTCTGCCCTCCTAGCGAAACCCCAATTTTGTTTGAGGCTGCAAGATGCCCAGCTAAAATTACTGCATTTTGCGGGGGGCTGTCCTTCATTTGTGACACAGTTCTCGTCCATGAGATATAAATGGAAGTCACTTGGTGAGGCTTCCAAAAAAGTCTGTGAAAAAAGCAGATTCTGAAGGTTCTTTTGTGTTTTCCCTTCCTGTTGCCAAGCACAGATGATCCTGGATTTGGGGCTGTATCTTGTACCCCCACGGTGAAAACATGCAGCTAAAAGCCACATGGCCCAGCATCACGTTAGGGTCAAGGGCAGGGAATCTGTTGCTGGAGTGCTGGGTGCGAATCCAGCCTCTGACACTGCCCAGTGGGTGACCTCGGATGGCTCACCGGACTCTTGGTGCCTAATTAGCTTCAACGATGGAATGAGGATAACACAGTGCCCACCTCCTGTGTCTGCCTGGGTTTCAGTGAGTCAACAGCATTGGAGAGTTTATGACAATGGCCGGTGCCTCAGGTGTGGGTGGCAGGTGCCCCAGAGTGGACAGCGTCCCCCCAACATCCACGTCCACTCAGAACCTCAGGATGTGACCTCTATCGGGAAGAGGAGCTTTGCAGCTATGATGAGTTAAGTTCAGACGAGGTCGTCCTGGATGAGGGTGGCCCTCCCCTAATGACTGGTGTCTTTATGAGATAAGAAGACACAGACAGAGCCCACCCCCGCCCCCAAAGGTGGCTCTGTGAAGGGTCGGGCGGGGATCGGGGTGATGCTCCTGTAAGCCGAGGAACATCTAGGATGCCAACAGCCACCGAAGCTGGAAGAGATAAGGAAGGACTCTCCCCAAGAGCCGCCACGTTTGTGGTACTTTCTTACGGTGGCCCCAGGAACCAAGGGAAGGGACCTGGACGCCGGCTGGATGTGTCCCAACACCAATCCTGGACGCTTCCTCCAAACGCCCAGCAGAGGAGACACGGCTAAGATCTTGCTTATTTAAACCTTTCGCCTTCAGATAACCACTGTCCCGTCTGATACGACCCGCCAGCAAGAGGCCCTCCTGTTTCTCGGGTCTTGGGCTGAAACCAGCAAATCAAATAGCTTCTTGTCCCTCAGGAGGGGGGCGAAAACGATTTTTTTTGCCTTCACCGTGACCATGGCCCCTTGGGAGATCACGTGCCATTTTCATGCCAGGCTCTGAGCCGGGGCCGCGTGTCTGAACTAGATGAGGAAGGTCGGAAGGAATAACAGCAAGAACGGTGTTCGCGGCAGCACTGCTCCCTCCTAACAAGAGCGTCCAGGTAGGCTTGGCGTATCCCTCCGGAGGGGGGCAGACAAGGGCAAACGTGCCATTAAACAAACGTGGCGGCGCCCGGGGGGCATGGTCACTCTTCCCCGCCGTGCGGGAAGCTGGTGCGGGCCCTGCATCTGTGAGAGTCCCCGGGGCACAGTGGCCCGCGGCCCCGTCCCTCACCTCCACGCCCAGAGTGTCATACCCCAAACTCCCTGCGAGAGGAAACGGGAAGACGGGCATTCCAAGGGAGGGGAAGTAGAGTTAACTGGCAACTTGCTTTACTTAGATGCACACGAAGGAAGCATTTCCTACAGGGGCCGCTAACCAGGGCATGAGAAAGGGGACAAGCTCGCCCCCAGACAGGACTTCAGGGCAATACTGAGGCAGATCTCCTTATAACGTTGTTTATTCTGAGTCCCTGGGATGGAAGCTTCTGTTTTTGCCTGCCCAACCCCTTCTCCATAACAGCACATCATTATCCTTTGGGGAAGGTTTCCCTTCTCCTTGGGACGGACAGACACAGCAACCCTCTCCCCCTCCGGAAGCCGGGGGGCATCTCCAAGGCCACACGGTCAGCCTCTTGCTCCGCCCCCCCCATGGGAATTCCATTCGAGGGAAGCGGGCAGGAGCCACAGGTGCTCGGATCTCATTCCCTATCAGCAGCGCCTGGAAACCTGTCATTTCCCTGTTACCTGCATTTCCACGAAGGGCCTGGTTCCTGCCTTTTCTCTGGGCCATCCGTTCTCTGGGACAGCCCATATTCTTTCACTAAACTCCTTTTTAGAGGGTAAGTGTTCTCAACACACACACATACAATAATCATAGTAAGGGAAATTTTGTAAGGTGGCCTCGATCATGGTGCTACTTTCACGGGGGTATAAACTTATCCCCAAACTCACTGAGTTATATGCATTAAACATGCACAGCTTATATATGTCAACCATACCTCAAAAGTAGTTTAAAAAAAAAACAAAACCCAAACTTAACCAGAATCAATGTGTTTTGCTTACAAGGAACCCTAATTAATAAAGATGACCAGGAAGGTGGTCAAACCCTTTGGGTTTCCTACCAATTCTCATTGAGATGCAGACTTAGTATTTCTGAACAATTATCAACCTCAGTTGGCCAACTTGCAAATTGGATATTGCATTAGTCTGAATCTCCCTGAAAACAGAGCCTGGGACCGGCTCTAGGTGGCGTTAATTTATTTGCAAGTGGTGGGAGGTGGCGGATGAGGAGCGGGAAGGAGGAAAATGCCCACGGGAGGTGGTGGTGTCCAGCCTGCAGAAGGGACCCGGGGAGCTAGCGTCTCCAGGGGGCTGGCCTCCCAGAATTGTCCAACCGCAGGCTGGAAGCATGCATTTCCCTGGGGGTGTCAAGGCCACCCCTGGCAGGGCTCCCAGGATGTCAGGGAAGCCCCGGGGGGAAATGTGACTGGAGATGGGCCAGGTCAGGGAGGGGGGGCAGCAGCTCCAACAATGGACTCGGGTGGTTATAAAGTTCTCACATGTCAGGAGAGAACGCCCTCTGATAAAGTCTGGGACAAGTATTGTGTTTACTTCCTAAAAAAGGAACACGCCTCTGCATTCTTGTTTGCATGGAGACCTGTGGCCGGAGTTTACAGTGATTCAAACCGCAGGTTTCAGAAGCAATGCTTCTTCTCTTGTCTGCTTACCTCCCGTAGCAAGATTGTATCAAGCGCTCCACCAGCATCCCACCCGGTCCTCAGGGAATGAAGAACAGACAGGTGTTGCCTCAAGGAACCACAGGGACAGGATGCACACCACCTGGGGGGCTACACTGCAAGGCCCTGGGAGCAGGCACATGCTAGATCTACCTACGACTGGCAACATCACTACTCCCCTCTTGATACCTCTGCAACTTCCCCTATTGCTAATATATTTGTTGTATAGAATATGAGCCCCATTTCTCACATATTTGCTCCTTTTGGTTTTGAGAGATTCCGCGTGAGTCAAGGATCTTAGCTGCAGACAACAGAATCCGCTCTTGCTCATTTCAGCAGGAAGGGATTTGCGGAGGACTCGGCATTGTTGACGGGTTGAAGAAGCGGAGTCCGGCTGACCTCCCAAGATCAGGGTCTGGAACTACTCAGTGGGCCTGCCATGGATCGCTGCTTCTGTCCCTGGTTAGGAGGCTGGGAAGTCGGGCAGATTGTTTTAGACCCTTTCTGCCGCTCCCCAAACCCCACATACTCCCTCTTCCCCACCCTGGAGAGAAAGCATCACATGGGCACATCTAATTGGCAGAGACGAAATCACAAGCCTAATCCCTCAGGGACACTCTGTTCTCTTCCTTCTCTGAATAAAGCAGATTTTTGGAGTTTACTTAGAGAACACGAGATTTACACAGCAAGGGACTGTAAGAACATAGAATACCTTTTGGGCAGCTACAAATCGGAGTTTTCCACAACCTCTATCAACGCGACATGCTCTGCTATCTTCCTGGTGTTTAAGTACAAAAAAGACATATTTGCTAAGTCGATTAATTCTCCGTAATTAAAATTTTATAATATCGGCATCATTTACTCTCTGCTCTTGACCCCACCTCCAACAACACAAAGAAGTAGCACCTTACGATTCTCTGTCCACCGCAGACAGAATTCTAGGACATCAAATGTCAAGGGGACATAAGATGCAAGAATTCAGTTTTCATATTAAAACAGTATTCCGCGCAGTTAAAGACAGAGGCTCACATCCAGTATAAAAGTGATGTTTTTTCCTCCTGTCAAATTATATCATACTCAAAGCTGATATTTAAACTGGGGTCGGGGGGAATCCTAAAGCACGTGCTATAGCACGAGTACTGATCAGTCAGAAGATACGCCCGGCCGATCAGTCCGGATGCTGATGGGTGTGCCGTGTGGGTGGGTTCCAGTTTATGGAAGAGAAAGAAAGGCTCAGAAAAAATATGCCATTTGCACCAACATATTTTCCAGGCCCCTCGAAGTCGGAGCCATGTGAACACTTGTAGCTATTTACATCTGAGGGTTGGTGCTGTCTGTCACTTCTGGGTTGGGGGAATAAAGCTTGGGTGCACAATTCCCATTCTTTCTCATCAGCTGCCCTGCTGACTGAGGTTGCGTGTTCCAGATGGTGCAGCCACAAGACGGTAGAGCCTCTGCCAGCCGGGTTACCCCGGGTCACGGTACAGAGAAGAGCTTCCTACTGAACCACAGAGCACATGCAGCAAGAGTACTAAATACGCTTTCTTTGTCTTAAGGCAATGAGACTTTTGGAGCTACTTGTTACTGCACTCTAACCTAATCTAGCCTGACTAATACCTAACACTTCCCCACTTCAGTTTCCAAACAATGAAAATATTCACTAAATTCTGAGTCATATGCCCCACGCCAAAACAGACCGCTCAGGTATGAGAAGCCAACAACATTTCCTCCACGTGCTGCATGGCTGGCCCTCCTTCTCCTGGTTTCTGTTGTAATGAGCTTGCACGGACCCAGCCTAACTCGGTGCGGAAACCGAACATCTCCGCAGCTTCTCTCTTCCTCATTGTGATTTCTCAACTGTGCTTAATTTCCTAAGTCTTTTCAATGCATTTCCCAACAAAGATCAATAACCTGATGAATACAATAATGACTCGTCATCCTGTCCTTGTCTTTTGCTTGTTTGTTCAAGCTCTGTTATTTCAGCCTGTGCCCCCGGTCCACAGCAAACACTTAGTGGATGATGGGCTGCAGTTTCTCATTCATGCCCCATGAAACAGAAGAGCTAGTACAGGACCCCAGAAATACTACATCCTATTAGCCATAATGCCGCATCACTATAAATAGCCTGGGTGCTTCTTTTATTTTACCTTTATTTGTATTTTTTAAAAACATGGAACAAATTGGTGTGTCATCCTTGCACGAAGGCCAGGCTAATCTTCTCTGTGTTGTTCCAATTTTAGTCTCCGTGCTGCCGAAGTGAGCACCTGTGAGCTGCTTTTAGCAAGTGGGGAGCGTCAGTCAATTTGGCCTGCACTGCAAACGAATTTAAAACCACTCTGTTTTTAAAGTGCATCAGCCCCTCAGCTTCGTGGCTGTGGCATAGTACGGAGAATTACTGCATGTTAGCAGTGATACCAGGTAAAATAAAATTATCCTTCCACCCACAGGGAAGCAGCGAGATGCCACAGGGCCGAGCCCACACGAGGCTGGTGACGGCGCATGCCTTCCGCTGGGCAGGCTGTCTCCTGGAAGCCGTTGATAATGAGCCAGATGCATGGTGCTTATTCTTTTCTATGTGAATTAAAAATTTTTATCAAGGTCAAGCAACCTCATTGATAAAATACCACGTATGTGAAAAGGTTTATCATAAAATGCCGCGAAAGGCCGTCCTGATCCCCATTCCTTATCCCGATTTTGTTCCCCTCGGGCAACCACTTTTGATTCATCTAACTATCAGGAAGGCTCTTCATCCATCTCAACAACACGATCCGCTACCCTTTCTGATGCAGCCGGCTCAGCCATTCTCTGGTTTCCTGGCACGACAGCTCAAATCTCCTCTCTCTCTCTCCTTTCTCAACCAGTATGATTAGATTCCTGTTTTGGTTCCCCCATTGGCTTTATTTATAACTTAAGCACACACACCCCTAATCAGGAGATAATGTGTCGGTTCCTGAGGGGTTGTGTCTGCAGAGGCTTGGACGCTCCTCCCGGGCAGCGGCGGGAGCTCTGGGGGCCCCGGGGACCCACGCCTGCCGTCGAGAATGTGTCCCTTGGGAGGCTCGGCCACAGAAGCTGATCTAGCTTCCACCGGGTTCTCTCCCCGGCAATGCTTGCTTGCGGAACTCGGCCGCCAAGGTGCACAGAAGTCCAGACACACGGAGGGGCCAGCGCAGGTGGTCTGGTCCACGGCCACGGCTGAAATCCGGCGCCCACCCCCCAGATGTGTCCACAAGGAAGCCTTTGAGGGGACTCCCTGCCCCAGCAGAAGCCCCCGAGCCGAGTCCCATCGACTCCCAGAACCCTGGCGCAGCCACACGCACGCAAACCCCCACGCACCATACAAGCCCGCTCCGACTCCCGTCCGTTCCTCCGGCCACCCTGACCTTCCAACGTTTCTCCTTCCTAGTGGATACTTTTATGCTCTCAAGGTTGATAACATCTACACTGCGGCCTGAAATATAATGAAGCCCCCCATGCTTTGTACAAAGGTTGAATCTAGAAGCTGAAAACTGATAATGGATCCCTGATACTCACACAAATGTGGTTCACCGCGGAGCGGTTCCTCAGCCCCCAGGCTACCGATGTTTGGGGCCAGATAATTCCTTGTTATCAGGCTATTGTGTGCACTTTATATATTTAGCAGTATCCCCGGACTCAGCCCACTAGATGAGTGGGCCTCCAATAATGGCCTCCTTCCTGCTGTGACAATGGAAAATGTCTCCGGGCTTCGCCAAATGTCCCCTGGTGGGTGGGGGGGGCAACCGCGAGAACCGGGCTGAATTGTGTCCTAGGACTCCATCCTATTTCCTCCTCCTATTTCTGTGTCCAGGTGTTACTGATCACCTCTTCTTCTGCTTTCCCTTTACCAGATTCAGGGCTTGTTTTAATAAATACACGCACCAAAGGATGGGAGAAATTTTTAAAATGCAGAAGCAGGAGGGAAATCCTTGATTTCCATTGAGCACAGGGCATCGTGGGGCCAGAGCCGGCTGGCTGTACGAGGTACATGGACCCTTCGAAACAAAGTATAAATAAATTTCTTACATTGTAGTTTTTTATACCAATGGAGCTTCCTATTAAAAATGATCCCAAGGTAATAAGCTCAAGGCCCAACTCAAAAGCTACATCTTTCTTAATGCCTCCAGGTGGAAATAATCAGCGTTACTGTTTCTGGTTTATTAGAGGTATTACCTATGATGTGGAGGCAGCGGAGTCCAGAGCGAGGAACGTGGCTCTGAGCCAGACGGCGTGACGTGGAACCCGACTCTCCATACCTACTAGGCCCGCGACCGCAGGCAAACTGGGGACTGCGCCGTGTCGGTCTCCACGTCGCTACAACGGGGACTGTAAACACGCCCGAGTCAGCAGCTGCAAGTGAGGACGGCGCCCGTGAGGCAGTGGCGGGTGGAAGAACACACGTGTTGGCATCGTGACGACTCTCCACTCCACCTGAGCTCAGGATTTCTTCCAGCCGTGCCTAGCGCCCCGGAAGCAGGGGCCGGCAGGGGAGCCCAGCCCGAACAGCACGAGCCCCGCTGGGCACGGCGAGGTGACCTTGGGCACGTTACGCACCCCCTTGGGGCCAACCTTCCTTGTCTTAAAAGATCTAAGTGGCATCTGGTCGGAGCCTGCTCATGGGTCCCCACAAGGCTCTGGACTCAGGCTGCCTGGGCGCAAACCCCAGCTTTGCTACTCCCCAGGCATGTGACTCTGCGACTTACTTAAACTCTTGTCCGCCGTTTTCCTCATCTGGAAAGCGGGGTTCTGAATAGCATCTACCTCGGACAGTCGTTGTGAGGGGCGGCGGGCACGTTGCGGCATGCCGAGTGTTCAAGCAGTGCTTGGCATTACCGGTTTTTCAGTGAGGTTGGTTATTATTAGCAGTATCCTAAACATGCGGCGACTTACAGGAATTCAGTATGTTCTTGGCAAGAGGATAAAGCAAGGGGGGAGGGGGAAGGAGAGAAGCAGGGAGCAACGGAAGGGGAGAGGCCGGGACACATCACCACCACGCGCTCCCGTGACCCCCGGCTCTGTCCTGGAGGGAGAGCACGGGAGCTGGCAGGACCCCACACCACCCACAGGGGGAGCCTCTTACAGCGCTGATGGGAACTTGAGCAGTCAGGGTGTATTGTTCACACATAGGATCCCCACGCACGAGCCAACCACCTCACGTGGTGCTCAACCAAGGAGCGATGACCTGTTTCAATGCTGAAGGAAAAACGGAGGTTTTGAGGCTTAGAGATTGTGTTTTTTGAGTGGTCTGAGGAGTTTTCAAGGGCGATGTGGATTGCATGTTATTCTCACTGGCCGCGTCCACTCCTGGACGAGCCAGGGCTCCGCTGTCCTGGGCACTGAGTTCTGTTCAGTGTCCGGTGCACACAGGGGCTTGCCACAGGATGGCTGGATGACACAGAGAATCATGAGTTCTTGGCCGCGTTCATGCCTCATGCAAATCTCTGGAGGAGCCTATGGGCAGGACCCCAGGGCAATGCAGCTTGGACCCTGAGGTTTTCTGCTCATTTGCACCTTTCTTATGGCGGTTTTCAGAGCCACCAGGTAAGGGCACACGGGCATGTCAAGGGATGGGGCAATTCTCATACAGCCTGCTCCTGCCTACACCGCCACCACATCCTGGCCAAGACACGTAACCTGGGACGTGGCATCGAAACTCTGAGTTCAACCATAACCAGGTGAGCCAGGATCGCACGCTCAATCAGAAGGAGGCAACTTTAGCTCTACCAAATATTGCCTTGCAGGAACACAAACCCAAGTTTGCACGTTTCCTGATTTTTTAAGAGAAGCCAAGAATCGGTATTTTTATGTGAAAGCTCCTGATTTTCACATTTGGCTCACCTTTTGTAAAAATCACCGAGAACTCTGAACAAAACACATTTACAGGGCACGTTGACCTATAAGCTCCAGTTGGTGACTTCTATCCTGGTAGATGATAATCACCCCTCACCGTGAGGTCCCTTTTGGATAAAAAGGGCGAGATTTTGAACTCTTGCCTGGTTGCCTGCACTCCCCAGCAAGGCAAATGTTTTCCCAGGACCCCAGTCCATTTCTCCGGGTCACCCCGCGGCCCCCGCTGTCTGGGAACCATGCCTCCTTTATTCTGTGCCACCTGAAGAAATCGGGTATCACAAAAGCACTGCTCAGTTTTGCATAACTAATTTCAAATCTTATTTCGCATCAAGTTTCAGAATTAAGGAGCTAAGTGACAACTGTTTAATTAACTCCTTAAGCTGATTAGAGCGCATTACTGAAATCCCCTCCAGGAGGAGCACGTAACTGTGGGGGGATCCTCGGGCCAGGCTCCTGCCACTGTTCAAACTCTGTAAGCAGCTAAGCCAATTGGCCAAGCATTCTTGACATCCTCAAGGATGTGGTCAAATAGAGATTTTTATTTACTACATTAACTGCCACGGAAGACTCTAAATGACAAAAATAACATGAGCTTCTTTAGAGATGCTAAGCAAACAGGCTCTACATAAAAAAAAAAGAAAGAAAGAAAAGAAAGAAAGAAAGAAAGGAGAAAGAAAGAAAGAAAAAGAAAGAAAGAAAGACTCCATTGGTAGTTTCTCAAAAAGCACTTTATGATGTGGATAAATCCCATGTGTTCAGTTGTATGGTATTAAGGAGAGGGGTTTGGATTAACCCTCCGTCCCCACAAAATGGGCTGTCTATCCTCCTCCTGATTAAAAAGACAAAGGCATATTAACGAGTTTAAGACTTTAAGCCAATTTTATCCGTAAGATTAGTGTTTTCAAAGTGGGATTTCCAAGGAAGAGAGGAGACTACAGTACATGCCTGACTTTAAATGTGAGCCTGGGGCTGATGGGACATCATGGCACTGAAGAGTGTACAAAATAATGGGGTTTTTTTGTTCCTTTTTAATCCTTGGCAACAGGACATGTGGAAGAATGTCCCAGACCTTCTCAGCAGGAAGAAAGGCTCAGTGAACAGGCGAACTACCATCATCCTCAATTTTCTAGAAATAAGACAAAAGTTTAACTTTTTTTTTTTTTAAGATTTTATTTATTTGATAGAGAGAGACACAGCGAGAGAGGGAACACAAGCAGGGGGAGTGGGAGAGGGAGAAGCAGGCTTCCCACTGAGCAGGGAGCCCGATGCGGGGCTCGATCCCAGGACCCTGGGATCATGACCTGAGCTGAAGGCAGACGCTTAACGACTGAGCCACCCAGGCACCCCAAAAGTTTAACTTTTGAGTTGAGTTTTAGGGGGATGTGTCCAGTAGGCTGGGCAGGGGTGTGGTGTGACAGCAAAACTTCGGGGCATTGGTTCTGTGTGCTGAAAACTTCAGCTCCTTGCTCAAGGTATGGCGGTTTTTTGGTGTTGTTAATGCTGTATTGGGGGGACAGCTTTATTGAGATTTAATTCACATACCCTACAATTCACCCATTTAAAGTGTGCAATTCATTACTTTTCAATATACTCGAAGATGTGTGCAACCATCGCCACAGTCCACTTTAGACCATTTCTATCATCTTGAAAAGAAGCCGTGTACCCTATGAGTATTCTCCCCTTCGGAGCACCACCCTGGCCCCAGCCCCAAAGCCAGAGCTAATCTGTGTTCCATCTCTATGAATTTCCCAGTTCTGGACATTTCCGAGGGGGTGAATCACGCGGTACGCGGTCTTCCGTGACCGGATTCGTTCAAGAGGTATCACGTCATCAGGCTCCAACCATGCTTGTCGTCCGTGTCTGCGGCTTCACTCCTTTTATGGCCGAAGGATGTTCCTCAAGGCAGAGAACTTCAATGTCTTCCATTCTGCAAAGGCCATTTCTTCTGACACCACTCAAATCAGCGCACACTAGGGTTCCGGGAACTGAATCCAGCCCACGGAATGTGTTGCTTGAACTGTTCAGATTGAATCCTTTTCAATTGATCACGATATTTAAAATTTGGGAGATATGCCGACATCTGGATTTCTGGTTTGTCTTGAATCATTAGAACAGGCAATTCTGGGGCCCCATTCGGTGAGCACAGAGTAGTGACTCTTCTCCCTTCCACCACAGTTCACATCTCCTTTGTGCAATGTGGCTGGCCGTGGGAGCCTCTGCATCTCGGAAGCCTTGTGTGGATGCTTCGAGACTGCCAGCCCATGTGTGATCCAACAGCCTGGGATGCAAACATCACCCGATCCCAACAGCTAAAGCGAAAACGTGTAGGAGATGTTAAGGACACAGGACTAAGAATGTGGCTTTATAACTTTCATAACTTTTTTGTTTTTTTTTTCAAAGCAGGCTACTGTGCGTGTCAGAAATTATAAATCCAGGGATGCACTGCTTTCCCTGATGAGAAAACTCTGAAAATATTACAAAATGCTGTGGAGTACCCTCAATGAATATCCAAGATTGACAATTGTGGATGTCAATGATGGTTCTTAGGAGAAATTTCACCTCTTCCTTGGCTCCAAAGAGTTGCAGTTCTGTGAAACTCAGCATGAATATTTAATTTATGTCTGTTGGTGGAGTCCTCTTGATATCATAAAGTATTTGCTCTTTGAAACTGGGGGTAGTTTTTGCCTGTAGCCTTTAACTAAACGAGCTGTCAGCCCCTTTCTTTATCACTACAGAAAAATGCATGTCAAATTGTCAAAGGCAACAGAATTTTCCGTAGGCTGGGAAGAAGCCTATTGGTTTTATGGTACATGAAACTAAGGAATTAATTCAGTCAGTACAGAAAGGTCATACAAAATTAATAAACATCAAAGGGCTGCTCCAGGACTTCATTTGACTAACTGGGCACCTAAAAGTTGATCTTGTTTGGAACCCCAACCCTCCAGAGGGACTGTAAGTGGTTTTGAGTCCTTTTTTGACCTATAAGCCACAGGGATTCAGCCAGACTTATTGGCGGGGCCTGGAGCCGGGTCTTGATTATCTATGCTAATGAAGATTCAGTGGTGTGGCTAATTCGAAATCGTGTGCAGTCCAAAAGTCATCTGCAGTTTGGCCCTGGAATACATTATGGGCTTTTTCTTTCCTTCACCAGACAACTTCTTAATTATGTTTTTCTTAGGCTAATGCAGAAATGAATTTGCATGTCTTGAGCCCACACTAATTAGGAATTGTGGGGGGGATGCAATTAAGATTATTCTGGGAGGCCGGGGAAGGTGAGTCTGGGATTTTTAAATGACCACGGCCATCCATGCATTGACTTCAGCCCCCTGATGCACTACGGGCCACGGAAATGTTTCTTAGATCTCTCTTTCCCTTTCTGGGCGGTGGGGCTGGGGGTGCTACCCATATGAGGAACAGAATATCAGCATTCCTGGCCACTCTCCCAGCTGAAGCCTTAATTGTCCCATCTCTTCTCAGTACCAAGGCCTAGGATTCCATGGTTCTCAGCTGTGGCTGGCTAGGTAGGCAGTCCTCCGTGAAAGACAGAGGAGTACCACGCGTGCTTGACGAAAATGAAAACGACTACAGGCCCTCCTGCACGACGAAGCTCCGTGAACAAGTGCACAGACACCAACCTTACTGTCACCCATTTGAAAATACAGAGAAATGGGTCTATAGCAAAGCACTTCTGTTTTCAGGGGGGCAGTGGTGCCACGTGGCCTTGGAAGACCAAAACCTTGGAGGCGATCTCATCCACTCCTGGGATATCTGTGTTCTGCTCATTGGCCGGCTGACGTCTCCAGCTCTGACCTCTCCCACGAGCTCCCAGCTCAGATATTCCCCTGCCTCCCCAACCTGTCCACTGAGGTGTGCCCAGCTCCCTGGGTCCCAAACAGAACCCTTGATATCCCCCCTCGAATCTCTCCTCTTTCAGAATTGCAAACAGTACTTCGTACCACCTGGCACCTGGTTGGTGCAGCCAGAGCCTCGGGGGTCAGGATTCAGTCTTTAGTCTACGCCCGTGTCCTATCCATCAGAGCATCCCTGGAGCGCCAGCTCCAATATGTTATGCACACTCAGCCACTTCTTTCCACCCCCATTCCTATCAACCTCACTCGAGCCGCCAGGATGCATACCCAGGGTTATGATAAAGCCTTTAACCACCCATCTTGGTATTTGACTCCATCATCCTTGTCACTCCCCAAAATCACTTTTCGCTATGAATCTACTGCCTGTTTGACCACATCAGGATATAAGCTCCAGAAGGGCAGGGCTGTGGTGTCGCTCCACACCCAGCCCTGAGCACCTCCAGGAGACACCCCGTGAGCTCTGCCTTCAGCGCAGGGCCCATCAAGGGTTCCCTTGTGGGATTTCTTTCAGTCAACTCCCACTTTCTTTTTAAAATTTTTTTATTATGTTCAGTTAGCCAACATTTAGTACATCATTAGTTTTTGATGTAGTGTTCAACGACCCATTATTTGCATATAACACCCAGTGCTCATCACCACACGTGTCCTCCTTAATACCCATCATCTGGTCACTCCGTCCCCTCACCCCCTCCCCTCTGTAGCCCTCAGTTTGTTTCCCGGAGTCCAGAGTCTCTCATGGTTTGTCTCCTTCTCTGATTTCTTCCCATTCAGTTTTCCCTCCCTTCCCTTGTGGTCCTCTGCTCTATTCCTTATGTTCCACATATGAGTGAAACCATATGATAATTGTCTTTCTCTGCTTGACTTATTTCACTTAGCATAATCTCGTCCAGTCCCATCCATGTTAATGTAAAAGTTGGATATTCATCCTTTCTGATGGCTGAGTAATATTCCATTGTATCTATGGACCACATCTTCTTTATCCATTCATCTGTTGAAGGGCATCTCAGCTCTTTCCACAGTTTGGCTATTTCGGACATTGCTGCTATGAACATTGGAGTGCATGTGCCCCTTCTTTTCACTATATCTGTGTCTTTGGGGTTAATACCCAGTAGTGCAATTGCTGGGTGGCAGGGTAGCTCTATTTTTAAAGTCTTGAGGAAACTCCATACTGTTTTCCAAAGTGGCTGTACCAACTTGCATTCCCACCAACAGTATAGGAGGGTTCCCCTTTCTCTGCATCCTCGCCAACATCTGTCGTTTCCTGACTTATTAATTTTAGCCATTCTGACTGGTGTGAGGTGCTATCTCATTGAGATTTTGATTTATATTTCCCTGATGGCTAAAGATGATGAACATTTTTTCATGTGTCTGTTGGCCATTTGGATGTCTTCTTGGAGAAGTGTCTGTTCATGTCTTCTGCCCATTTTTTGACTGGGTTATTTGTTTTTTTTGGGTGTTGAGTTTGAGAAGTTCTTTATAGATCTTGGATATCAGCCCTTTATCTGAAATGTCATTGGCAAATATCTTCTCCCACTTTCAACAGGTAACTTGCTTTATGGTCATGTTCTCTTCAGTATTTTTTTCCATGTTGAAAGCTAAATGCATCATTGGTGGATCCTTGTAGATATCTCTAGCTTCCACACTGCCTGAGTAGACTGAAGAACTCTTGTCACATTCATAAAACTTGCAGTGGAAAATGAGCCGCATGTTTAAGGCAACCTACCTTCATCGGATGCCACCTAATGCGGAGCCAGAACATCGGGGAGTGTTGCTTCACTTGCTGGGATCACCGGGTGATCACCACCTTGTGTGGACATCATTATTTTTTTTATTTAATTAAGCTGGACTTTGGCAGGAGTGCTCCCACTGATGTGCAGCCAAGAAAGCACCTGCTGCTGCTGAGTCCAGCTGGTCAGAGCATGGCATTCAGGAGTCCAAGGTCATGGGTTTAATCCCTCCCTGGCTGTCGGTTTGCTCAAAATCAGCAGGCTGGGATGGTAACCCTGATTCTGGCCAACAGCTTAATACTTCCAGGAAAAAAATCACCTTCAGTCAAGCCACCATGATGTGTAGCCAGGGGTGTGAAAAATGTCAGATGCATCAGAGCCAAACCGCTTTGTCTTCCTGAGGTTCTGGCACACCTGAGGTTGGGTCCAGAACAGTGGTTCTTAACCAAGGTCACAGGGAGATCTGACAAGATATACCAATGCTGGGGATCTACCTCAAACCAGTTACATCAGGATCTCTGGGGAGTGAGTCCCAGATGTCAGTAATGTTTTATGTCGTCACTGGGGATTCTAGCTCCATGATTTCCAAACGTAGGGGCCTGCTGGAATCACCTCGGGAGATTAAACAATGCCGATGCTGTCTCTCGCACTGAGATTCTGATTGAACTGGTTCGGGTTGCAGTCTGGACCTTCAGAAACTTACAATCTCCCAAGGTGATTCTAATAGACAACAAAGTTTGAGATCTGCTGGAAATTACCTTTGCTCACGACGGACGGCCACTTTCCTTAGTGATTCAGAAGCACCCCGCCCCCCCCACCCTGTTGGGTCTATAAAACACACGCACACAAGAGCGCGGCCCGAGACAAATGATTCAGCAGACAGGGCAATCAGCAAACTAGTGCCAGGCAAAAGGTTTACTGCTCCATGTTTAAGGAATATTGGAAGGAAGTGATGGCGCCATAAAGTAAACAGAGCAAGGGAAGGACACATGCGCAGAGTAGAATTCAGGAAGAGGGATGGATGTGAGCTTTGACTCGCGTGTCGCACAGTGATCTGGTCCAGAGATTCCAAGTGAGACAGGGGCAGGGGCGAGGCCGGACCTCGCATCCCCAGCCCGCCCCCACCCTCTGTCTTGTGCAGTATCATCACCTCCATGGCGACCCCATCGGCGACTACTGCTAGTCCCAGCCTCCAGTGCACAAACCCCCCGATCCGTTCCCCGTTAGAACATCCCCTCCTCAACTGTGTAGCCCTTACGGTGGCAGATTATCTTCTGTTCATGTTTATTTCAAGTTTAATTTGTTAAATTAAATATGATTATTAAAATGATCAAAAGATAAAAATGATTAGGTCATTAAGTTTACTTGTTTAGGCTTCTAAGCAACCACCCGCTCCAGACAGACGGTAAAACGGATGGGCACAAGGACGTTGTGTGTCTAGCCCACCGCTGCTCCCGTCCCGTGGTGTGGCAGGGGTGCGGCAGGGACGCAGCACGGGGGCCCCCTCCTCCCTGGATAAGGAAGTGGGTGAGTGTGACCGCAGTTGCTAGAAAAAAGGTTCTTTCCTCTCCCGGCGTCATTCGCTTACTACAGCTGGTCATTTGCAAATCTAGGGAGATTTGGAAATGTGAAACCCAAGAAGCGATTATGAAGAGACATAATCAGTCTTGTAAAAAATATTCTTAGAAATGACACACAAGTAAACGCTTCCAATCCTTTCTCGTTGTAGGCATGGCAGCAACTGCTAAATACCTAATCTTTTCAGACCGGTAGCAACAGAATTTATGTTAATGCCCACTCTGTGTGCTCAAGAACATAAATCTGGGCTTGACTTTGGCTTTCAAAACTTGTACCTTGAAAAATCTACATTTCTCCAAAATCTGATTTATAGTAACCTGCAGTCTGTTCTCACCTGCCCCAAACACAAAACCGGTATTTCTTTGCTGCTTCTTTTCCAAAATGAAGTACATTTCATGCAATTTCCAATTTTATCTACATCTCTTTAAAATACCATAGCCACACAGAATCACAAATCCATGAAGAATGCCAATAGTAACAACTCCTTATGTTAACTGGATAGGTTTTAATAACCGATAGAAACAGAAGTACCAATTTTGTGGGCGAACGTAATGATTTTTATTCACCAAGGCAATCTATGTGGGTGAAATCCATTATCTTAAAAGTATTTTGATAAGGATAAATCCATGTAGAAAGGGCTTATGCTTCTCCCTTGCAATTGTTAAACCCCATTATACATGCCTAATAATTAGTTGGCCGAAGAGTCTCATTAGATGTACATTAAATGTGTATTTAAGGCTTATTTGAGACACTTTCATTAAGGGTGACACGGTGAGCTTTACTGAATAACTTCAATAAAGATTCTAGTCAAATTAAAACTTGAATTTATGGCCACTCTCTTTCTGTGAGAACAGAGCATTGCACTAAATTCTTGTGTGTGTGTGTGTGTGTGTGTGTGTGTGTGTGTGTTTCTCTCTTCTCCTTGAGAGACCAGTCCCTGTCATATTATGTGCTTCCTAACTGCTTTACTTAGGTAAAGTTTCCATAAAGTGAATTCAACCATTTTAAATGTATAATTTGATGGGTTTTAGTAAATGTATACAATTGAACAACTATCACCACAACCCAATTTTAGAGCATCCTATAGCCTCTAAAAAGTTCCTTTGTGCCCCTATATGGTCAGGCTTCCCTCCTCATTCGAGACGCCCATTTTCCCACCACACCTGTGCATTCCCCGGGGATTTCATATATGAGTCATCAGACAATACATCCTTCCACTTAGCATGACGTTGCTGAGACCAATCTATGTTGTTGTGTGTTTGTTTGTCCTTTTCATTTTTACTGTGAAGTAACATTTCGCTACGTGGATAAATCACAAGTTGTTGATATTTTACCAGGTGGATACGTACCTGGGCTTTCTCCGTGAACCTTCGGAGCGCGAGCACGGCCCCGCCCACACCTGTACTTCAGATTCCCACCTCTGGAGCTGTGCTCCTGTTTTAAGCCATCCGAGTTTGTGGTCATTTATTACGGCAGCCCAAGGACACAAATACACTTTGTTTGGAACAACTGTGATTTTAGTCCTCTGGGTCTGGAACCAGATTTCCTGAACATATCCCCCCTCAACACCTTAACAGAATTGGCCTTCTCTTAGCAGGGGAAAGGCAAAAATGGCTCTCAGGTTGCCTCCTGGTCCAAAGAGATGGATGGCCATTTTCTTGCATTAGAGATAAAACCTGCACCAGTTTTACTGTAGAGCATTTGGAAAATACATAGACGCGTGAGGAAGTAAACAGAGATATGCGGTAATCCTGCTACCCCGACAGAGCCACCGTTAGGATTTTGATGTATATCCTCTAGGACTTTTTCCAGTATGTATGACTATTTGTTTGTTTTATGTATAAAATGAGTCCCTGGTTTCCTTTTATGTCACCGTGGGCCTCTCATCCCCTATTCTCTAGCTAACGTAAGTTTGCTCTTGGTTTGGGTTCAGTAAACGGGTCTGCATTTTCCCGAGGGTAGCAGTAATTAGGATGCTCGGGCAGACGTTACATCAGAGAGGAGCTGAGGCAGTGGGGTATCATAAATTCTCTGAAACTTTTTGTTGAATGAATAAGAACTTCAGGATTATCCCCAATGAGAATGTATCAACCTAGACAGTACATTGTTCCCAAACTGTAACATCAGATGGCAGGAGAACGAGGCAGGTTAGCAGCCTCAGCACGCAGAGTAAGTTCTTGATTTGCAATTTAAAAAAGTAAAACCCTTGCGATCCTGAGTGTTGAATTTAACCTTTGTCAGCATTACTATTTTACAGATATTCCCTCCCCCAGGCTGACCTCTCCAAAGTCCAGGCACTGGGCCTTGTGTATATTTGCACTAACGCCCAATTTCTAAGGTACTTACTTCAAAATCAACGTACGCATACCCAAGGTCATGATCTTCCCCATACTTGAGTTTTCCCATCTCAGAGAATGACACCACCTTCCATCCAGGTGCTCAGGCCATCAGCCTAGGGAGCTCCCAGACTTTCTTTACTTCCCTATCCAACCATCCATCACTGTGTCCTGTCCATTCAACTTTCTGAACCGCCTTCAAGCCCACCCCAGTCCACAGACACCGTCATCCGAGCTGTAATTTTCTCCTGCCTGAGTTGTGACACTACAAAGAACTCCCCCGTTGGTCCACCCACTCCTGAACCCCATTTAATAATCTGTTCACTATACTCCAGCCAGAAGAGCCCTTCCCACTCTTGATACCCCAACCCCTTGCCTTACCCGTCCCTGGACAAAACCCAACCTCAATATTTTCCACAGCCCTTGGAACAGCCAACACCTTCCTTGACGTGGCCCACAAGGCCCTGGGTGATGCGGCCACTTGCCACTTGCCCACGCACACCTTGGAGACAGTCTTCCTGCTCTCTGTGCTCCGGGTCCTGCATTCCTACATGATGTTCCCTCCTGCCCACATGCTCTGTGCATGCGATTTCCTCAGCGTGCAGCACCACCCAGACCTGGCCACCGGCTTCCTCCCATTCATCCTTCAGGTCTCTGACTAAGCAACACTTCCTTGGAGAAGCATCATCTGCTTTCTAAATAAGCCAACCTGTGCCCTGCAGCTCTTCCAGCATGTTCCATCTCTCCTTCATAGCATTCATCAGAGGGGAAGCTTTATATGCATTTGTGTTAATTATTTGATGAAGTTCTGTCTTCCTCACCACATTCTGGGTCCCCAGGAAAAGAGATCAAGTATCTTTTGTTCACACTTTATCTCTGACTCCTACCGGAGTGCTGGGAAAAGAATAGATGACCCGAAATATTTACTGAATGGATGATGCAGAGGAGGCACCGTAATTATAAAGGTGAATGCATGAGAGGGAGACCAAACTTATTTAGGAAGCAAAAAAATCAATATCTCCTGTAATGTCAGTAATCTGAGGGAGATAGAAAGAGAGAGAGAGGGAGACACTGAAGATTGATCCACTGACCCCGGGCACTTTGGCCAAGGGGCGCTTCGTGACTTTCATGTCTAGTGTTCAAAGGTTCTCAGTTGGGACCCTAGAGTCCATCAGTCAAAATACCATTCCAAGAATGGCTGTGGCCCTATGCTTTTAGAACAGGTTCCACAGCCTCTCCCATCCACCAGTTTTAAGCTCAATCCTCCATTCTAGAGAGGTTTCCTCGCATCCAAGAAAGTGGCATTTCCTCCTAGGAGGGGAGTAAAGCTTCAGAAGCCTATCCTTTTTGGTGAGAGATGGATGCACGCACCAAGTGTATGGAATGTGTATACACGGACAGGGACCATTTTCGTGTCTACTTATACTTTTTGCCTTAATGTCTATTTCACTGGATAGTTAAATGGCCACAGTAACTTCCTTTTGGTTAGGAGTGGCTGAGTATGGCTTTCTAAGCTTCTGCTTTCAATCTGCCATGTTCTTAATTTTAGAGTGCGCGTGCACGTGCGTGTACATATTTAATGAAAGTGTATTGTTGGAATCTGTACACATTTTTAAATTTAGTCTGACAATCCTGGTCTCTTAATTGCAAAGTTTACTTCATTTTCATTGGAAATCATTATCTATATATTTGAATTAATTTATTTTGTGCTATATGTTTTGTGCTCTCTATTTGCCCTGCCTTTTAAAGCTTGTTTTATTTCTTATTTCTTCTCTTCTTACACTTTTTTGTTTTGTTTTGTTTGGTGTTTGGGGCTGTTATTTCTCTCCCTTCTTTTGATTTTTCTTCCTTTTCTATTTTCAGAAGTTAAACACTCATTTTGCCCCTATTTTCAGTAATTACCCCAGAGATTTTATTTTTAATGAAGTCCATTGATTAGTTCTTTAATCATTTAATTGTTATTGAGCTGCTACAAGATGCCAGACAGTGGGAACTGAAAGATGAATAAAACATTCTTGAGGACGCTCTTGTCTAGTGAGACAGGCAATATTTTTAGACTAGGGTCCGCAAGTACTGCCCTTCCCGTGTTTTGTCTACGGAAGACATTGTTAATGGATCCCATTCTGGCTACAAAATCTAGACTCAGCTTCAGAATTGCACTCAAAACCAACAGCCTGATTTAGCCTCCCATCCCAGCATGGCGAAGCAAAGCTCACAGGCATGCACCTGAACACGCACGCGCGCACACACACACACACACACACACATTTTGCCACCTCTGAGCAAAACAGATAAGCTATAACACAAATCACTAAGTGCTTACTTCAGATGTGATGTAAGCAGATAGAGTCTCGTATTTGTTGCAGTTAAAAACACTATTACTTGCTCCCAGCTATTCCTTGTCATAGGCACTTCTGTTTTCGATTTTACAGTTGAGGACATTTGAGCTTAGAAGCCAGGAGGGTTGAACGTACCATGTATGAACAAATCCTGCAGCTCTTCAACGACAGGGCAAGGCTAAGTGTAATCTGTATGCATTGGATCTATGGCATGTTCAGGTAATGCCTGCCTTGCTGTTTGTATGTTGCAAAAGGCTGTACACGTTGGTAGAAGCTGCGGGTGGGTGCGTGAGTGCAAATACCAGTTTAACTGAGTCCTACTCCGTGTATGCACACGCAGCTGCTGAACAAATACACTTTGGCAAACCAGAACAGAACCGCTAGAAAGAGTGTGGCTTGTTTCCTTGCTAACGGGGGACTTCATCTCCAGCTATTTTGAATCTCATTATTATCATCAATTCTTGTAAAGGTGAGTTTAATGCAAAGTAAATTAGATTCTTTAATGGGATTTTCCTTAGCACAAATGAGAAATATAAAATGTCAATATCAAATAGCAAATTATTCTTGATTAATTTTTTTATGGGTTTAGCTAACAACCGATTGAATACATTGTAGATAATTACTTCTATTACTATCACATCTTGGAATTTTAATTAACCGTTGAAATGTTCTCATTTTGACTGATTTGGTTTTCTTGAGTAAACGAAGCAGGTACCTGACTTAGGTTGGCATCTGGAATCTTAGCGCCCCATGGGGAGGAGGGGCTGGGGCTCCTGTGTTAAGAGGCATTTTTCCCACAGGGACAGGAACAGGGTAAACATTTCACATGGCTTTGTGCATTGTGGGTCTGAGATGGAGAAATTGGAAAGGGACCACAAATGAACTGGAAATCAGGAAAAACAAAGAGGACAGATTTAGGATTGGCTTACTACCAAAAATCAAAATCCGAGAATCAACTCAATAGCTCTCCTTTATGTGCCGAATAATATCTCACTGCCTGGATGTGGCAGGTTATTCACCTACTGAAGGACATCTGGGTTGCTTCCAATTTGGGGCAATTATGAATAAAACTTCTATCAACATTTGTGTGCAGCTAATTTTTTTACTCATTATAACATTTTTTTTTAAATAAAGACAGTTCTTGCCCTTAGTAGATTTCTGATGTCAGCTGGTAAGTCAAAGCTTCCATTCCCCATATCTTTATAGGGTAATGGTGTGTTTGTAAAGCACAGTGACAGCGGGTGTTTGCAGAGGACACACCATTGCTTTGGGCTAACAAGCAAGCATGAGGAAAGGTGGCAAAAGCAGAAGAAAATCGACCTGCTATCCAACAGAACGTGAGAACTGGCATCCCAGAAGCCAGACCTGGCCCGCAAATGTGTTCTGTTGAGCCTGTCTGGTGTTCAAAAAAAAAAAAGGAATTACTCGCCAGACTTTAAAAATCAGGAAGTTTCACATAAAAATACTGCGTTATAGCTTTTATTGGAAAACTGGAAAACCCGCCAACCCTGGGTGCAATTCTGCCTTGACGGCATGGGAATGAGTGGAGAAGCAGGGCCTCCTACAGGGAGAGCTCTATTTGCTGGCGGGGCCGTCCTTCCTGCCTGACTCCCTTCATCTCAGCCTCCGCTCCCAGAGGCTTTTGGGTTTCCATCTCAGACAGCAAGTTACCATAAGCATAGGGAAGGCGTCCTACTGCAAAAGGCTGTAAAGCCACTTCAGTGTTTGAGAGGTGTGGGCATGAGAACAGAAAGGCAGGGTGGTCATCATAGCTTTGGGAACCAAAGAGAAGCACCAGGGGCGCCTGGGTGGCTCAGTCGTTAAGCGTCTGCCTTCAGCTCAGGTCATGATCCCAGGGTCCTGGGATTGAGCCTCACATCGGGCTCCCTGCTCTGCGGGAAGCCTGCTTCTCCCTCTCCCACTCCCCCTGCTTGTGTTCCCTCTCGCGCTGTGTCTCTCTCTGTCAAATAAATAAAATCTTTAAAAAAAAAAAAAAAACAAAGAGAAGCACCAACTGCTTTTCCTTTCAGATGAAAGTGGAAAAAGACAGACTGAAATCAAGGTAAAGGCATGGGATAATAGGTCAGCGAGGGCACAGGGGGACGACACCATGGGATCAAGACGTATTTTCTGTGGCAACAGGAAAGAGTCACACGCCAAATGCATTGTTTTTCAGTGATAAAATAATCAGTGATAACAGTGGCCTAGCAGTGATAGGCCAGTTCTGTTCATTTACTGGAATGGAAGGATCTTTTATGGTCCAGAATAAATTATATACTCATCCAACCAATTTTCTCTGTTCATTAAGCTGGTATCAAAGGTATAAAAACTGCACGAGCTACAATATGGATGTTCTCGTGAGCGTCTCTGCCTCCTTGATCGAAAAGGTGTTTCAAAAGCCTTCTAAGTAGCTCATTTTATTTTCTCTAAAAATGTATATCAGCCAATTGCTAAAGCTAAAAATCTGGAAGTCAATGTATAGGTTTTCTTTAGGAAGTGTACAAATTACTATCAGTTTTTATTTTCCCGGGTCTTCAGATTTGGGGTTAGTCATAAGGATTTTTCTACATTCCGGGTCTCAGGACATGGATGACGGGCCTCATTTTGCAGCAGGTGAGTATTGGGATCAATATTTAAAATGATGACATTTATAAGAAACATCTAGACCAAATGGCCAGCTTCTCCCTTTCTAGCTTCCAGAATTCTCAACACATATTATGCTGTCAACCTCCTAAAATATTACTGAAATAGATCATGCTCTGGATTTGGCAACTAAATGACATTTTTCAGTATTTTGATGACCACGAAAAACAAATCCTCAACTACTTTCTCTCCTAATATTTTTTCTGTGGCTTTTCAATAATCTTCACCAACACAGGGAACAAAATTTTAATATAAATTGTCCTGATAAGATTCACACAGATGTAGAACAAATAATAGACACAGTGTAGAACAACTAGACATGACACTATCTAGAACAACCAGACAGAATGCTATCTAGAACAACTAGACAGAACACTTTAGAATAAATAGATACGGCACTATCTAGAACAACTACACATGACATTATCTAGAATTAGACAAAACAGTATCTAGAATAACTAGACAGAACACTTTCTAGAATAACGAGACATGGCATTATCTAGCATAACTACACACAACACTATCTGGAATAATTAGACACGATACTATCTAGAACGAGATAAAACACTATCTAGAATAAATAGATATGGCACTGTCTAGACGAACTACACGCAACACTATCTGCAACAATTAGACAGAACACTATCTGGAATAATTAGACACGATACTATCTAGAACTAGACAAAACACTATCTAGAATAAATAGATATGGCACTGTCTAGAAGAACTACACACAACACTATCTGCAACAATTAGACAGAACACTATCTGGAACAACCACACATGACACTATCTAGAATAACTGCACAGAAAACTCTCTAGAATAATCACATGACACTATCTGCAACAACTAGACAGAACGCTGTCTAGAACAACCACACACGACACTACCTAGAACAACCAGACAGGACACTATCTAGAACAACCACACCTGACACTATCTAGAATAACTACACACAACACTGTCTAGAATAACTAGACATGGCACCATCTAGAACAACTACACAGAATACTATCTAGAATAACCACACATGACACTATCTAGAATAGCTATACACAACACTGTCTATAGAATAACTAGACAGAACACTATTTAGAATAACTAATCCCAGCACCATCTAGAACAACCACACACAACATTATCTAGAATAACTACACAGAACACTGTCTAGAATAATCACACCTGACACTATCTAGAATAACCATACATGATACTGTCTAGAATAACTAGACATAACACCATCTAGAATAACTAGACATGGCACCATCTAGAACAACTACACAGAACACTGTCTAGAATAACTACACCTGACACTATCTAGAACAACTACAGACAACACTGTCTAGAATAACTAAGACAGTCCCTAGTTCTCAGGAAAGTTCCCTCATAATGGGCGGCGTCCCTCTTCACTGTCTGAAGTCAGGGTGACGTGTTGGCTAGTGTGGAAACAGTCAAGGATTCTGCCTGACTAGAAAAGCATGCCATTGCAGTTAGGGGCCACTGGCCTCACAGAGTAGATTTTCATGATAAAACTTGAAAGAACAGGAAACTCTGAGGCAACAAAGCTCCCAGCTAGCAATTAGATTTTAATAGATAAAAATAAGGTTGTATTGATTGAATATTTATATACCTGTAACATACAATTTAAGTCAAATCTACAATTATTCTCTATTGATATCAGGAAGTTAAATTGCTGCAAGTCTATTTGCAAAGAAGGGCAAAGTGTTTTCACATAAAATTGAAGTATCTAATAATTGTCAGCACTTCTGACTTGCCATTTTGAGACCAAGAAGGATTACCGAGGGCTCTACACTTCTTAAAATGTTTGCTGAAGTAAACAGCGTTTGCTCACTTAATGTGGAAACCGTGTCATAGATAGTTGATTTCCCCATCAATGTGGAGGTAATGAACTCAGTACGACCCTCTGATCTCACACTAATTAACTCAACCATCATGAAAGAACGCTGTAGACACTCCCAATATTATGAAACAGCAAAGGCAATCCTCCTTGCAAAATCTGTTCAACAAATAAAAGTAAGGTAACTCTAAAGGATTACGTTTAAAATCGAATCCAGGGGCACCTGGGTGGCTCACTTGGTTAAGCGACTGCCTTTGGCTCAGGTCATGATCTCAGGGTCCTGGGATCGAGTCCCGCATTGGGCTCCCTGCTCAGCAGGGAGTCTGCTTCTCCCTCTCCCTCTGCCTGCCGCTCCCCCTGCCTGTGCTCTCTCTTTCTGTCAAATAAATAAATAAAATCTTTAAAAAAGTAAAGTCGAATCCAGAATCTCATCCTGCCAAAGCACAGACATCCCTGAAGTTCTAAGAGGAGAACCAAGGAAATTGCTATGTATCACCCCACAAAGGACTTAGAAGCTAATGGGAACAGAGGCGGTTTTTTTTTTTAATTAAAATGCCCATTTTTAAACTTTGCTTCAGACAAGATCAGTGATGACAGAGCTCCTCTCACGCTCTAAGACCCCGAGCTGCTGTGAGGTGGCTCACCAAGAATGATGGCATCACCTTAGGATCTGCCGGTGTGCCTGACCCAGAGCAGGTGCTTTGTCTCGTTTGAGGATACTGAATGGGTGTTGAACTGTAAACGAGAAAATTGTGTTTATGCTCAGTGCTTCCCCGGTCTTCCTGGCCTGGTTAAGTACCCCGTCATGTCCGTGCACCTTGCAGTTATACCCGAAGGATGCTTTCCTATCTACCGTTGTCATGCCCACTTATAAGTTTACTCACTGTCTGTCTTGTCCCCCCAGGGAGGTTGAAACAAGAAGGGACTGGAGAATACATCTGATGGCACAGGGAGTGCAAGTGGCCAGCGCCAGGCTGATGGCTGTGTGTCCTCATGGGGTTGCTGGGCAACAGGGTTGTGGCTGTGACCCTGGATACCCAGTCTCTTTTCAGCCATCTCCACTGGCCTCCCTCCATGTACCCCTTCCAGATGGAGTCCCCCTCACTTCGCCCCCGCTGGTTGGTGGTCTGGGTGGTGACTGCTATGGGTTACAGTTACAAATCCCTTTGCCCAACTGGCTTCTGTTGGGTTCGAGCAGCAGGAAGTGGCAGCAAGGGTCTGCCGGAGGGAGGAGAGCATCCCTGGGTGTTAGCGCCTGGTTCACCTCCTTGCAGGGCTTCCCCTGATGGTTCCATTCCTTTTACTGAGGGTTTCAGCAGCTGTAAGTCAGCCTTCTCACACAACCCTCTGTTGGAGATCCTGGTCATTGCTTCCTCTCCTGGCTCGGTCAGGTCACGGGCTGTTCCCACCCTATCACACCCGCCAACGTCTTTGCTAGACCCTAACTCTCTTCAAATTATCCTAGTGTGAGTGTGCCGCCTGTGTTCTGCTGGGATCCTGATGAACTACTATCCATTTTCCAAATGTGGTTCTAAGATTTTCCTCTTGATTCAGTGAGCCACTGGGTATCTTTACACCCAAATACCTTTTCTGTCCCTATTAGCCAAGGTAAATATCTGTTACTGGAACAGAGCCCCAGTGCACATAGTGACTGGCCACTCCACATGGCAGGACCCTGGCCCATTTCACCTACACCTGTTATGGGGGCCGGCAGACAGTAGGAGCTCAGGCTATGTTTGCTGAATGACGGGAGGAGTGTGGCTGAAGAAAGAAGCCTGCTGTTTCCACACGTGTGCCCCAATGACATGCATATGCATTCTGGGCCCACTGGGAAGTCCACCATCATTGCTCAGAGCACTCTTGGAAACTCTTCTGTAGGAATCGCCTTCAGGGTAAACCGTTCATTATTTGTGTGAACTATGTGGAGATCAGCACTGACTGGAATCTGCTGGACAACAGGAGTCCCGCCCCACTGCCCTCCGCTCGCACTGATGAGGCTCTGGGACAGACCGAGCACCTCTGCGGGCTGAGGTGTCTGAAATCCCCTTCCTCCAAGACCAAGAGTCTACCCCTGCTTAATGCAGTGAGTGGCCCACTCATGTCCTCTATGGGGTGGTCTAAAACGGTCCCATGACAGAGCCCCCCTTTCCCGAGAGTACGGGGACATGCGCAGGCAGGTGCTAGGGAGGAGGGCCAGGCTCTCCACAGACAAGGGTGAGCCTGCCTACAGCCAGGCTCTGGCTCTGTGGGGTCAGGAGGTGGGAGATCAGCATAAGATACCAACTCGTACTATTCTGCCCTGGATCTCCCTGTGCAGAGGGCTTGTATTTTACATAAGAGGTAGTTTATGTCAGCAGGTGCATTAGATAAAACTGTGTGTAACCAAAATTGGTTTTGAAAATCTGCTTAATTGCCCATAAATTTCAATTTACATGGTTTAGTGTGTGCAGTACCGCACACCGAGGTTTGGGAAGCACAGAGCAGAACCGAACACGGAGGGACAAGAAAGCTCCTGCGAGGACCCTCGGTGATTGAAACTCTTCCGCTTTCAAGTCCCCCATCCAGTCCGATCCCTTGCACGGATGAGGGATGGATAAATAATTCTAAAGTGTTCCTCGTCTGCAGAAGGTTCTTCATCTCAGCCTGCAGTAAGTCTTCTGACTCCAAAACATGCTCCCATTTCTTTTGAAGATTCAATGACATGGAGGAGCTGAGAGCAGCACGGAAGCATCCAGGTCAGTGTTCTCGGCACAGACTAGGGCTATCACCTGACTCCACCCTCCCCTTTCCCCAGGACACAAGGTTGGACTACATTTCCCAGCTTCCTTTGCTTCCGGGTGTGGCCACGTGGCCAGGAACGGCCAATGGAATGATGGAATGACAGGTGCTCTTTTTAAGAGTTGTGCCTGCCGCAGGTTCTTTATTTGCGTGTGCTGGCTGGGCCTCAGAGGCTTGACTCCTTGGCCACCAGACAACAATGAGGTTTGGGGACGGCAGAGCCACCAGGTGGAAGGAACCTGGGTTCCTAGATCGCTACATGCATGGAGCACCTTGGAAACCGGAACAGAGTGACAGATCCTACCGCGTTCAAGTCATTGCATTTTGGGGCTTGTCACAGTCTATTCTGATAGAACATATCCATCTGTTCACATATTCAATACATACGTATACAGTTATAGCTATATGCTGGGTAGTTAAGAACCTTTCTGACTCCTATGTTTTACATTCACAAGTCTGAGAAATTTGGAGGATTGTTTGGAAAAATAGAAGGAGGAGGTGAGACACAGACCTAACATCTCAGCCTGATGAAAAAAGAGAAGAATGAGGATCTGGACGTATTGTTATGTCCAGAAGCCAAGGATCAGGTATGGACTTGCCCTCCCGGTGAGCCGGGGAGGGAGGGTCGCTGGGCGTGGGGGACAATGAAGGACAGGTGACTTCTGCCTCGCGGGCTTCTTGGTAAAAAAGAAGAAAAGCAGTGAGAAATGCACAGAAGTGTGTGGTGGTGAAGGCAGGTAGGCGAGGTGGCGGTCGCCTCCTGGGAAGACCCCAGGCTCCTGAACACTGTCTGCAGGTCGGCAGAGCCCCGATGCCCACGGCGGTGATAAGTGGGACCATGGCCTCCCAGCGGTCACCAAACCAGGCGATGAGTCTGTGGACATAACAGGTGCCCCCCGCCCAAAGTCCGTGTGCTATGAGCCCGCTCACCACAGCCCGTGAACAACCTCAGAAACAAGCAAAATGGGACCACGGTTAATTTTCCTGCCAAACCATAAAAAATAGGATCTTGGAAAGGTAATTACGTTGAGATACAGCAAAACAAAGAAATAAATATTTCTTGATTAAGTGAGCCGTCTAGTGTGATTTATACCCAGGAGAGTCAGACCTTTGATGCTGAGCGAAAGGGACACCCCAGGTCTACCGACCCAGAGTGAGTTTTCCCTCAGGTGTCTCAGCCCCTTGCAAACAAGGTGGGAGCTGCAGGGCAAGGGGAGCGCATGCAGGGTGTGCTGGCCCGAGTCTGGGGGCTGACTCTTCTTCTCACTTCTCTTTGGGGGAGGTGGAGGGACCGACTTTCATGCATCCTCAGACTCCTCCCTGAGCAGACGTGCTTCCAGGGGAGAGGAGATCTGCTTACTCTCCCCACTTAGGAAGGGAAATACAGGCACAGCTGTTTAAAATTAATTCCCTACCAAAGCCCTTTGAACCGAAAAACCTCTGAAAAGAAGTGGAGTCAGTGGGCAATATAAACGCTCCAAACAAAACCCAGTCTGCGGTCTCTCCCCAGTGGCCAGCCTCAGGGATGCTGACGTCCTACCCTGAGCTGCAGGGATGGGGACATGAGAAGAAGGCCAGTGCCCGTTTCGCTAGGAGATGTGGCTCGAGGAGGATGGAATGAGCACGGCCTCCCGCCAGGGCATTCTTTCCATGCCGCATTGCCGGGAAAGCCTGAACATGAGCAGGCCGCAGGAGGACAGGGGCATCAAAGCTGGGGAGGGATTGTAAGGTGGCGCTTTCCTGTGCTTCCCGGTGTCCCTCAGAGCGGAGGGGAGGTTACATAGGAGGGTGGGTTAGGTGGCCTCTGTTCAGTCCCCAGCTCCGCCACTTACTGGATTGAGGACTTTCACAAATTAATCCCTGTAAGCCTCAGATCCCTAGTCATCCAATGGGGACACACAAGAGTATCTAAATTGTAGAGCTGAAGTGTGGATTAACTGAGATCGTGGCTGCAAGGAGCTTATCCCAGGGCTGGAGCATCCAAGGACTCGATGATTTGTGGTGCGGTTTGGTTTTTCCTAAGAAGGGCACACTGTCAAGGACACGGCTCTTCTGAGCACTTCTGGAATGGGCACTGCCCAGGGACACTTGTCTGGGTGTCCTTTCTCATGCTCCTCCACCTCCTCGGTCCCCTTCTGATGTAGGTCCATGTCCTTCCAGAAGTTGACCAGGTTGCAATCCAGTCTTCCCAGCCTTGGATTCTCAGCCCTCACCAGAAACTCTCCGTGCACAGTGGTCAGGACTTCTGGGTGCAAGCCACGGAAAACCCAAGCTTAAACTGCAATGGGAACTTATCGTTTTGTAACTGCTATGTTCAGGCAAAGCTCCATCCAGTGGCTTAAACCATGTCACACTGTAGAAACCTGATTTCTGTCCATCTCATGGCTCTGCTTTTCAGGGTCAGCTTTATAGGGCTGTAAGATTTAGCAAATACAAATATAAGAAGCCCCGTTGAATTTCAGGTAAACCACGCTTAATTTTTTTAGTACAAGCATGTTGCAAATATTGTACAGGACATACTAATTCTAAAAAAGATGTTCATTGTTTATCTGTATTTTTATCTGGCAATCCCATGGCTTTAAGAATCCTTAGTCTCCACCTGTACTTCACCCCAGCCTCCAAACACATCCCACCTCTGTTCTCCAGGCTTGACACTCTTGATAGTAAAGTAACCAATAGTATGTCCAGTCTCCACATGGAGGCAGGGATCCACCGTGTGGGACGTGGCATCCTATCTCACTTGCAGAGGCTACGTGTCTGCACATGACCTGCCAAAGGCGCTTGGGAAGAATGGTGCTTTCTAGATAAACGGACACAAGGTAAACTGAGCTTACCTGTGTCTGACAAATCAGCTGAGCTTGGCAGCAGGAGCCATTCTAGTGCCACCCCTGTTTTTGACAACCATTCGCCTTTCTCCTGCTAAGGGCACTCGGACGTTCCCTTGAGGAGCTATCCCCACTGTCCTTCTCGGGCCGTCCAGAGTGAGCATGTGACCCAGGCCTGGACGACAAGAGCTTTCATCCTTCTGGGCACAGAGATGGGTCTAGGGATGGGTATGCACCCCATGAAGAGACAACGAGGCACAAGAATTTCACTGGGGTTTCTAGGAAATGCCGCTGGATTTGAATCTCGGAGGATGTGAACCTGAATTTGAACTTCAACTACTGGAGGCATCCCAATACCACACCGTGAGGAGCTGTCTGAGAGATGGAGAGAACACAGATCCTAGTGACACTCTTTGAGCTCCTGGATCCAGCTATGCCTGAAGCCAGAGCTCACTGGACTGTTCTATCACATGTTATTTACATGAGATGCAGAGTTGCATGAGCCCTTTGGCTTAGGCTGTTTGGGGTTAGGTTATCCATCTCCACAACTAGGAGTCCTAACCGATTCAACAGATAAGAGAGGACACACAGCCCGCACACCCCGCTGTTTAAATAGGACATGGTTTTCCGTAAAAGTAGACACATGTGTTTCAAGTGCTGATTCTAATCCCTGCAGGATGGCTGACCTTGGGCAAGCCATTTAAACTCTCTGAGCCTCCCTGTGCTCATTCATACGCTGGGCTGGATCCCACTCCATTGTTTTAAGAATTCAGTGAAATCATCTATGTACATCAAGTGGTACACGTAAGAACCAGAGTCTGAACACTCGATCAAAGGTGATTATTGTTAATATTACCACCATCCTTATTAACTGGAGCCTCAAGCCTGCACACGTCTGTGTGGGTGAAGACACTGTGCCTAGAAACTGCTTATCCTCAAATTGGGAAGTAAATCATCCCTAATATGTATTGGTTTAGAGACACCCACGGGAAGAAATAATTTTTGAATGGACAAGTTATGTGACTGAGTAAGTTAACTCAAATTGACACCTGCAAGGGGAAAGGCTAATGACCCAGGCCATGTGCTCACTTTCTGCCTTTGTGCCAAAAGACAGTCGTTTTGCTAGTCGGTCGTGTGGACAAGCCGCCTGCTTTGCATGCATTCGCGTGCTCCTCCTTCACGTTCTCACGGGTGTTTCTGGGCGCCCTCTCTGCACCCAGCACGGTCCCGGCCTTGAATGGCACGGGACTCAGATCACCTACTTCTAAACAATTTACCCTGGGAGAAGAGGACTGAAAATAATAAGCCAACAAATCAGTCTACTAGATAAACTCAGAAATGATAAGGCATTACAGTAAATCAACGGGTATTATTATCCCAGACGGTAATGCGTGCCTTTGGTCCACTTTCCTACAGAGTCTGAGACGGGGATTTGGGCATGCATAACTCTTCAGGAAACACCTGTAAGGGAATGAGGGACAGAGATGAGCAAGAATGTGTCTCAGGTAGAGTCTGCCCTGGTGGGTCCTCGGGGGCCGCCGGGGTGTAACGCACACATCAAGGCTGTCCACAGCTTTGGCCCACGTATCAGCTCCAGGCCGCCCTGAGGAGGAGCCCTGCCTCCCAGGTTAGGTGGCTTCTGAACAGCTCGGTCATTCCCCAGAGCAGGCAGCCTTGCTGACAGCTCGGGGACTGGCCAGTCCTGTGCCCTTGGCAGCCGACACTGACAGCTGGGGGGCGTGGCTGAGAGCCAACTGCGTCCACATAGACGATGAGGGGTTTAAGGGAGTCTAGTAAGGGTTGACATCCTTGCATTAGTGACATGTGAAATGCTACCTGAAGGAGAAGAACCAGCCACCTTTAGATCCAGGGGAATTTGTTCCAGGTGAGGGAGGAACCTGTGCAAAGGTCCTGAGGCACGAATGAGCTTGCTGTGTTAATAAAAAAAGGCTGGAGCCCAGGGAAGTGAGCTTAGAAAGGGAGACAGTATCCAGATCACATTATTTGAGGAGAACGGACGGTAGGAAAGCCGGGAACAGTGCCTGGGAATTGGGTGTGACGTCCTGGCTTTGGAGTAGGGTGGTCGCTGTAAGGAGAAGCAGACGGATTCGAGAAGTATTTTCGGGGTAAAGCCATCATGACTTGCAATGTCTGGGCGTGTGGAATGGGAGTCAGAGGGGTTGCAAGACGGCTCCTTGCTTTGTGGCGTGAGTGACAGGGATACTGTGGGTGCCATTTCCTGGGACGCGGAGGACAGGGTGTGGGCTGGGAGGGGTGGGGCTCACGAGGTTCACTTCCCCACGCTACCTGTGACATGTATTAGGCTTCCTCAGGGAACCATCAAAGAGGGTGCAGGATCCCTGGCTGGGCAGGTCGGGGGAGATGCTGGGGTCAGAGACTAGATGTGGGACGTGGAGCTGAGAAACGGAGGGGCAGAGGGCCTCGTGCGGAGGCCTGGGGCCACTACATCTAGGGGCTGAGCCAAGGAGGCCAAGGAGGAAGGGCCCCTGAGGAAGAGAAGGAAAGGCACGGAGCCAAGGATGCTGAGAGCATCAGGTGCCCGACGGATGAGGGGCGTCCCTGTCCTATGTGTCACGGACAGGCGGGTGACAGGGGAACAGAGGGGCTGCTCCAACCGAAGGTGGGACCACAGCCAGTCCCAGCCACCGAGAGAAGGGAGAGCTGACCAAGTGGCCGGGGACACTCACTCCACAGCGTCCCAGGACGATGGCTGCAGGAAGGGAGCGGGTCTCAGGGAGGGTGTTCACAAGGGCGTCTGAATGAGTCCGCTCAGGCTGCAGGACAAACACCGCAGACGGGGCGGCCCCAGCGACAGACGTTTATTCTCTTGTGGTTCTGGAGACCTGGTGTCGGCAGGGGTGGGCTCTCCCGAGGCCGCCGTCCTTGGCTTGTGCGCCCCTTCTCCCTGGGCCCCTCTGCGCACCCCTGCGTGCCCGTCTCCCAGTGCGGTGCTGATCTGCCCAGTGCTTAGGGCGCGGCAGAGGCTCAGCGAACAGCAGTGGGTGAAGGACTGTGTGGCACGAGGCTGTCGGGATGGGACGAGGGCAAGGGCAGGGGACGGGAGCCTCGAGACCTCCGTTCCTAACACAAATCCCCGGGCCCTTGTTCTCGGCTCTGCTTCCCCGCTGTCCCACACGGGCCGCCCGGTCCTTTGTGTCTGGTCCCGCGTCAGCCGGCCCGGCGTCCCTGGAGCAGAGACTCCGTCTAACCCTCACGCTGTCTGCAGAACCCGGCATCTTGTTAGGCCAAGTGCCAGAACAGCAGAGCTCCAGTCGCCGCCACGGAGTGATGGATGGGGAGGTGACCCAGGTCCTCCAAGAGGGAAGCAGCGCCGTGAACTTGGTGGGAAGGGGGGACCGACGCCTGAGTGACGCCGACAGCCGGACCAGAACGGAAACCCCGGGAGCCACTGGGGAAGGCGGCGGGCTGCGCAAGGGAGGGTCTCGGGACTCGTGTTGGGAACTGCACTCCGGCCTTGTGGCTGAGTGTGTGCCAGGTCTTCATGCCGCTACCCTGCATGCAGACGAGGCGGTTTTCCCTTCGTGCGCTCTTCGCTTTTCTCCCAGCCGTGATTTATCGTCTGCATCTCTGCCTGAAACCTAGGTGTTGTCGAGCAGGTTCCCGTAACCGAAGCTGAAGAGTGGCCTCAGGACCGGAAACCCAGCCCCCAGCACCGGTTACCACAGAAATGCCCAGACCCAGGGTCCCACCTGAGCTTAAATTCTCAGACCCAAGAGTCAGAGACAGCTTCTGGAAGATGAAGGTATCTGGACAATCTGTCTCAGGAACCGGCTGCATCGTCAGGCAAGACGGCGCTCACGTGCGCATGGGGTCCCATCACACGGTTCCCCTGAAAACGCCAGTCCCTCTCCGTGTACCCGACTTCGATGCCATTAGGATGTCGTGTAGACAGCTTTCCACCGAGTGACAGGAAGAAACGGGATGTGAATTTGGAGGGTTTCTCTTCTATCCCTGTGAGGGCACAGCGTCCTGCCCGGGGGGGAGGCCACACTGCCCAGGTGGGCGCGAGGGTGGGCGTCGGGCAAACAGGATGCTGCTTACGGCTCTGGTGCAGTGGGAAACACACCCACATTTTGTTTCCGCGTGCCGGTGAGGCTGTGGGGTGCTCCCTTAGCAAAAACGGCGCTGCACCTTCAAATTAGTCCTCATCCTCCAAGCTGGGCACATGTCAAAATACTAGCATCCCTTTGGAAAGCATGGCAGATGATCATAGTGACGACAAGGTTTCACTGGCGCCGTGAAGAAGGTTGTTGTTGATGTCCTCCCACGGTACCCGGGGCTCCGCTGGCTCATCAGCAGGGCCCTTCCCGCCATCGAAGGCGGTCCCCCGTGACAGCTGCCTCGAAGGCTTCATTGTTAGTGGCGAGGAGAGGGAAAACGCTGTTTCGTAAAGCCACGGGCATGCACACAGAGGTCTGGGTTTGGTTTTGGTGTCTGGAGTGCATCTTGCCCAAAGCAGTAGCTTTTCAGTGACGCTTGTGAAGCTCACTGGGAAAACAGACCAAGCCACGTTTTGCTGGGAATGAGTGACGTTGTCAGAGAAAACAAGCAAGACACCCAGACAACGTGCTCTGGGAAGACTGGGGGTGCTCCCGTCCATGGGTTTTCAAGAAGACTGTTCTTCCCCGCTTGGTATCCCCAAAGCTAAACGCAGGAGCAGAAGGCTTCCCTGTAATGTTCTGACTAGAAATCCACACTTCTCCTGGGGAAGCAGAGACCTCAAGGAGGATTTTTCCTCTGCCACGTGGGGGGGGGCTGACTGCCAGGGGCGAAACCAGCTCCAGGAAGAGCCACAGAGCACCTTGTTTTTCCAAGTCTGGTAGAGGGAGGACCAGGGATGACGTCCGGTAGGGAGCTTGCTAGAAATGCAGAGGTTCAGACCACCCACGTGCCCTTCGGTCAAAGTCTTCATTTTAACCAGATCACTAGGCAATTGGTCATATGCACATCAAACATGAGAATTACTTCTCCAGCAGGTCAGGGGACCAGGTCATCCATTACCCCTGACTGTCCTCCTGGAGGATCACCTCCCAGTTTCATTAGGTGAATTCACTGGAAACAGGATTCATTATTGAGTTCTTACTTTGAAATTCCATGATTTTTAACAGTGTGGTCCCACGAGGTTCTTCATAAACGGATATTTCTTTATTATTAAAATACAGCCCTGTCATTAAGAGCATTTGCACCTGACTTCTAATTCAGGGTCTCCAATGGCTTTATTGAACCAGTGATGAGCTCATGAGAAATGCACCGAGTTCACACGTAGCTTGTACTGGCCGCCGTAAAGAAAATGCATTCTCTCTCTCGGGAGACCCATCGTGTGGACTAAAGAGAATGAACTTGAAGTGACCAGCTTTCCTCTAAAAAACGAGGAGCTGGACATGAGCGTTATAAAGAATTGGGGGCATCTTTACTCCCCTGCCTCTCCACCTGGTGGGAATACTTCTTGCAAAACTGCGGGCTCTTTAAGGTGACAGAAAGCAGGACAGCGTCCACCCCAACAATGACGTCCCTGCCATGGTATTCGTGGGTCTGGAGTTTGCAGAGGGTGGAATTCGGGGTGGTTTTCATTAGTGCGAGCATATCGCATGGACGTACCCTTGAGCTGCTCATACGGAGACACAGTGGTCCCGCCTCAATTCTCTAGCAACAGCTCTGAGTACTTCACAGACTTGAGGCCAGTCTGCTGCTGGTGTGACTTGACCATCCTCAGATATTGCCAATCCACACCCTGCCCCAGACGCTTGTGCATGCACACACACACACACACGGACACACTTGTTTTTCTTTTGACAAAGACCAAGAGGTCTTTTCCTGGCAAGAAGATGCTCTGCAATGGTTTGTTTTATAACACAGTTATTTTTACAGCTACAATATTTTGCATATGCAGTAATATTAACAGAAGTGGTACAAAGTATCTTTAAGAATATATTTACCAAATTAAAATCGGAGCCCTACTTGGAGAAGAGCATAGGAACACAGACACCCCCTAAATCTGCTACGATCTAAGTTACAATGTGTTTATTGACCACCTTATTTCTGTGCCCCTTGCTAACTTTAAAAAGAAGCTAAAACTACAAGCCACGTGCTCAGAAAACGTGACCTACAGCGGAGTTACACGAAATGAAGTGTTTGAGATAGACCCCCAGCAGTTCGGCTACCGCACACCGGGACACGGGAGAACGGAGATCAAGGTCAGAAGGACTGCACTCCACGTTCATTGAGCAACCATTTCAGACCCCTGCCAGGCCCCGGGTCCCCTGTACGTCCCGAAAACCTTGCCTGAGATCAGGGACCTTTCCGGCCACAGAGGAGCAGCCCTTTGGCAAGGGCGTGAGATTAACCACTGAGAAGATTTTGCAAGGATAGGTCTATTTAGGGAAATAGCATCTAAATAACTCACCGATCACTCTTCCATGAGAAATTTCTCTCTGTATCGGCACCCAAAGATAAGATGTTTGCTACCAAAGGCACCATTTTGTTAAATAGCAGCTTTTATGGGGAACTCCGTTACCGGCAAGTCTGAAAACTATCCGGCCAATCTGTAGACAGCATGCGAATGTTTTTCTTTTCAGATAGTTTTCAAGGACACTTAACGATAAATCTATGAAAAGTGAGCTACTTACAAGCCAGGGATTTATGGAATTTGCCAGTTATTTCTGTCCCTTCTTTTGTCAATAGCATTACGATTTGCTGTTTGTGCAGAATTGTCCATTGACCTAAATCCTAGCAAGCTATCAAAATCTGTTTCTCAGATAAAGACGTGCAGGACTGTGATACATTTATCAGTGCCGGGCACGCAGCCACTCCACAGAGGGGGCCCGTCTTCTTTCAGCGCCAGACAAAGGTGGGGGGGAAGTACCGATGGATCACAACCCACTCACACAGAGAGTTCTCCACAATTATTCAGTGCCTATTGTCTAAAAAGTACGATAACAGAATCCCTGTCTTCTGGTTTCCTGCGAACTTTTTAAGTATAATGATACCCAATTTGTTTACCTAATGCACAGTCCCTGAGGATTACTGACAAGGCCGGCATGATTTATTGTTCTCACATTATGCAAAGTGCTCTGGATACATCATGCCTCATTATGCAAAATGAAAACCATTGCTGTTCACTTGAGTGAGTCTCCAAGTAGCAACGCCAGGTGCCCTCCCTGCCCATTCCTCTGTTTGCCAGTGTCCCTTAGTGTCACTGCCTAAGACTTCAAGACAGGATCCCAAGTAGAGTCTTGCGGGAAGAGATGCTAATCTGGACCAAAGGCTGGGGTCCCCATACCAGCAGGAACAGACCGGTACAGAAGGGGCTTAATAATAGAAAGGTGAACCTCCGGGTCTTAGATCATGGGTGGGAGGGGGGAAGGTAGGTGTGTCTAAAACAAAACTTTCGTAACAGGCATGGCTTTCTCCCTTTTATTTTATGTTTCTGGCTGGAGGGATTTGGGTTTGTGTGCTTGCGAGTCTTAAAAAGGAGAGATTTATTCTTCTCAATAAATTCAGAGATTTATTCTCAGTAGACCCAAATCTTAGAGGCATCTATGTCAAATTAGAGCCTCATCATTATTGTGAAATATTTGATAATTAAAAAGTTCTATTGGATTAGAGACCAGCTCAGATGATCACGAGAAAAGTTCAACATTAAACCTGTCAAGGAAAAAAAAAAGGAGGTAGTTTCCACTGCTGTAAATTTTTGAATGCCTCTAAAAAATGGTTTAAAAAAATGGTTTTTATCACTTACTCATCAATGATGCCTATCAAGAATTTGAAAGGCTCATGAAAAAAAAAGTCGGTGTGGCTACTTCAAGAATAAAACCAGATATTTAAGTTATGCTCAGGCATGCAAGCCCAAGTCTCTCATTAAAAATTTATTTAAAATGTTGTCTGGAAGTTATAAACACATTCAGTATCCAACCTGTTTCTTAATTGCTTGCATTGCCTTTTCCTCATCGTGACCATATAATGTGAAGAAAGACACCATTCTTCAGGCAGGATCCTTCCCCAACCCCCAAGATGCTCCGAAGCCCCTCCCACTTCCCCAGGGCCCCTCAAGTTTCCCAAGGAAGGTGAGGCTTGGCAGTGCTGTCCCAAGGATGACTCCACACGGGGAAGAGCTCCCTTCTGCCCCATCCTCTCTTAAAACCCCCATCTCTGTGTAGACAGGAACCTGCCCAGGCCCTAGCTGACAAGCAGTTCTCTGCTGGAGCCTCTTCTTCTGCACCAAGAGAGACCCAGGCAGAGTGAGAGACAAGGGGGCCAAGAGCAGGCCAGGGAGGCAGAGAGCGCAGGGGGCCAAGAGGGGTCCTCCTGAAGACACCTGGTCTCAAGGCCAGCCTGGGCCTTAACTGCTCACGCTTTTCACACCACGCCCATCTCTCCAAAGCCCTCGGCTGCAATGAAAACGATAAAAGCAAACTAACTTGAGATACCCGTGGGCGCTATGAGTTCAATCTAGCAGCAAAGTTCACATCACAGGGAGGGACTGACTCGAAGCGAGGATGAGCCCAGTGCCAGGGAGTAGAGATCCAGGGACTGTCCTTCCCTGGCCTGGGAGTGACCCAAAGGAAGCAGGAGAGCACACAGCCCCAGACTCTCCTAGGTGGTGCTCTACATCATTGCTGGGCTGGGTCTCCAAGGTCAAGGAACCACGAGGAGAGGAATTCTCCAAAGAAGGGAAGGGGCAGGCTCGGGGTGGGGGGAGCCCTTCTAGACCGAGCCCCAGTCATTCATCGGGGTCCTAGCCATGTCTGGCCAAACTCTTGACTTTCCAGGGTCAGGGGACATCCAACCGCATTTGGATTCCTCCTGTGGAAACCTGAGACCATGGTGGTGGGAACCAGAGCCCACACCACCACGGGCTTCTGTGGGCTTCGGCTCAGCTCGGCTCGGAATAACAGAGAATTTTGCTTTAGAAAGGATCGCACTTTCCCCCCTTCAAAGAAATCTACTATGTGCCCCCAAGAGCCAGCCCTGCATGGTCCAGAGGGTGGAAGAAATGCAGAGAAGTTAGCAGCAGACAGGGTAAGTGTCTTGGGCATTAACAACTAGCTCACTTTTGCAGAAATGCATACATGGGGCCAACAATGCGGTGGGCTGAGCAGGTCCCCAGGCCGGCTGGAAAACGCAGTGTCTGAATGGAGACGCTCCCCTAAAGGTCCAGCTCGTCGCACCAAGCAGGGTTCCCACCTGCATAGCGGTTCCTACTTTTCCAAGACTCAGAAATCCAAGACTTTATGGAAGATTTACTGAGGTTAAACGTGTCAGTGAAATTTAAATAAAGCCCTGTGAACGACCAAGGTCTCCTTCAATACGTGAGTGAATAAATAAACTGTAGTTTATGCAGACAATGTAATATTGTTTAGCACTAAAAAGAAATGAGTTATGAAGCCATGGAGAGACATGGCGGAAACCTAACCACACATCACCAAGTCAAAGAAGCTGGTCTGAAAGGGCATCCACGCCCACCCCCCACCTCCACTGCAGGATTCCACCGTGACGTTCTGGAAAAGGCAGAACTTAGAGAAACAACAGCAGGATCAGTGGTTGCCAGAGGGCGGGGTGGGGTAGATTTTAGGGCAGTGAAAGTCCTTTGTAGGAGACCGTAATGGTGCAGACAGGTCGTTGTACATCTGTCCAAACCCACAGAATGTCCAACACAAAGAGAGACCCCTAATGTACCCTACGGACTCGGGGGATGATGATGTGTCAGTGTGGGTCATCCCTGTAACAGATGTCCCATCTGGTGTGGCTGGTGACAGAGGGGAAGGGGCTAGATGGGAAATCTCCTGAATTTTACTGTGAACCTCAAACTGCTCTAAAGAAAGTCATTAAAAAAAAAAGGCACTGCCTAGACCAGGCACAACCTATCTGGCTCGTGGGACACCAGGGTGCAGCCACTGATCCAAAGGGAGATGCTACCGTCATCTAATTGGTGTTTAAGAAAGACACTTAGGAAATAGGATTTTCTCTTGCGGGGTAATTGTCGGTTCCTAAAACTCGGTGAGCAATAGTGCATTAAATAAATGTTAGTCTAATGGACCTCAGCAAAATAATGAATGTTGTGGCGAAGGATATTTTTTTCCCACTAAAGAAATTTTTAGGAATGCAGACTTGGTACTCAGGAGAGAACCGACGGAGAGTTCCAGCAACACGTGAAGCACGGTGGCTGAGTCTGCAAACCCGGGACGGAAGCTGTAAACAGAAGTGTGGCCATAATAGGGGGAGATGGGGCCTGAGAATTCCCTAGGGCTAAGCTCCTTCATATTTGATTTCTTAACTTAATTTTTTTGGGGGGGTGGGGGTTAGAAAAACACAAAACTTAGAAAACCTGTTAGCAAGAGATGAAACAACGAATTAGAGCAAATCCTTGAAGGGCATCCATTCACTGGGAATCCTATCACCCCCAAAAGATGGTCTCACAAGTGGGAACTGGGCACTCACGGAAAAATTCTCCCCAGCTCGGTGGCGGGACGCGGCATGATGCCAACAGCGCAAGCACCAAAGGATGATCTCATGTTGGACGCGGTTGGATCAACGCACTGGGAAGTGATGCGACTTCATAAGGGACAGCGCCAGATAACCCTGTTGTAGCTGAAGTTAAGTACGCTAATGTAGCTTGAATTAATTTTCTTGGTGTTAAAGTGCAAACTGGCCTAATAAAAGTGACACATTGACTTTTCCTGAGAATAATGTGCGGCTTATGAGGAATGGCAGCTCAAAGGAAAATTAGCCTCAAGACAATGTTAATTACACTTTATCCATTAGTAGGAGGGTAATTGAACTACTCATTTCACAGCAAAGAAAACCCTGCTGGCTTCATAAAGGGAAACTATAGTAGTTAATGTTCTCATTAAGGCCCAAAAATGGGGCTGGGGAGAGAGGACGGGAAGGGGGATGCACATTCTATGGGGAGACACCCGCGAGGGCCATTTTGTTAGTTCTTCCAACACGGCCGAGGTCCCTGTGATTTGTCAGCAGGTATGGCCGGAAGGGCATGAAGGACAGGTACGATGGTGGAAGCCGAGGCCTCGCGTGTAAAGCCTGGTGTTAATAGCGATGCACGCACTGACCCTGGGAAGGAACCAAGCTAGCCGATTATCGCAGTCTCAGTTTAAACCAATATAATTGCCTTTACAGTACATTCATAACGCAATTGTCTTTTCTAAAACAAAACAAAAAAAAAATGAAAATCAAGTGATTCATTTTTTACAACAAATGTGCCTTTCCTTAGATATTTTACTAAGTCGAAGTCATCCCTCCTCCTCCCCTGCATAACTTGAGAAGTCAGTGGAGATGAGCTCATGCCCAGGCCACCGGTGGATAGATGCAGTGATCTCCCAATGGCGTGACCTTGAATTTTGTTGATGGAGAGGCGTTTGTTTTGCAAATTTTTGAATAATGTGGCTAATCTAGATTGTAAACCCACTGAGAATAGAAAGAATCTTCTTGACGCCCCAGTGGTGGACCATCTATCTGCTCATCTGCATCCAATTATCTTCCATTTCTAGATCAATGGGACCACGAAAGCCCTAATCCCAGCCCACATCCGCTCTGAGGGTTGGATGCTCAGGGCTCACAGCTCCTGGGTCTCCAGAGAACTGGTTTTGGCCAATGGGCCTGTCCTTTCTTGGTATTATCTGGAAGGTTATGCTCTCCCCCAAACCACCCAAACCACCTCCCATGGCTGCCTGATGGGGCAGACAAAAGACCATCGTCCTTGCCTCCTGGGGACTCTGCTCAGAAACGCTATTCATGTCCCGGGTCTTTCTCTGGGGTCAGGCTGCTGATGGACTTGTGCAAACCCTTGGCCTGCTTCTTGCCCTGCCCTATTATTCCCTTCCCTCCGCCTCCTGAGAACGCTCCCTCAATCAATCACGTGGACAAGAATCTGCTTCCTACTTCTAGAAAACCCAACCTAGGAAGGAGTCGGAGACGTGATATCCGTAACCCAGAGATCAGATCAGGGTCAGCAAGGAGCTGAGGGTTGCTGAGGGGGCAGCTGCACCCTGACCCCTCCCTGGGCCAAGTTCCAGAGGCAGGCGGGGCACCTGCAGGTGAGACCAGGACTATGAGAGCAGAGGGAACAGGTCTCTTCCCCCAGTTCTGTCCCAGAGCAGAAGCGGGGAGCTGACGGAGCTGACGAGGCTCATGTTACCCCCTGAGGATGGCAGCACAAGCATAAAGAAACAAGTGCATGAAAATCAGGCTCAAGACGGGCCAGAGCCTCCTGCCCCTCCCGGCGGCACCGGCAGTGAAGGCACAGGCGTGGCGGTGAAGCTGGCAATCCACGGGGGTCCGCGGTCCCGAGAAGACCAGGGGTCATCTGGCTTCCCTGACAACCAGACTCCAGGGGGGATGGACGGATCTGGAGGCTCGGCGCCCTTCCCCTGAACCCAACGCATGGTGTGGCGCCATCCTAGACCAAGTGAGTTCAGACTCGGGATCGACCATCTGAGACGCAGGTGCAATACAGGTAATATGAGAATTAGGCTGAGAGGCACACAAATTAGAAGAATGTACATTTCTTGCACCTCTAAGTAACCGGGAGGACAGTTGTGGCCAGTAGGGCCTCCTACGCATTTCAGATTGTGACCACCTGCGGGACAACGAGGCCAAACAGCACCAGCAGGGAAAGAGGAAGGGGCTGGTGCTGAGGCCGGACGGACACACGCTGGTCAGTCACGTGAGTCTGGTGGGAATCCTGCTACCATTTCCGGCCGTCGGTGCCAGAACGTGTGCGTTTCCCGGCACAAGAAGACAAAAAATCCATGCTTCTCCAGAGTCTCCTCAGAGGCTGTGTTCACACTAAGTAACAGAGGGGGCTTGTCGGGCTCCTGATCTGTCATTCCTGCGTGCATGCAGCAATTATTTACTGAGCACCTACCATAAATCAGGCGCTCCTCTCGGCTTTGGGCATTTAGCGGTGACAGCAATGGAAAAGGGCCGCTGTTACAGAGATCGAAGCGTAGTGGGGAAGACACAGTGAATAAAGGCATTGTCAGTATAACTTCAGATGGTGATAAGCACTCTGAAGATGATAAAGTGTGTTCCCTACACACCAGTCCCTCTCACATGTGATTTACCTGGATTCAGCCCTAGTGCCCTCATCAAAACCTCACGAGGTGCGTGCAACTGTGGTCCTAATTCGATAAAAGCAGAAATGAGGGGGGTGGGGGCGAGCAGAGAGTAAGAGATGCGCCCAAAGTCATCGCTAGGAAGAGGGTGGAGCGCGTGGAAGTGGCATTAGGCTGTGGCCACCATCCACCTGCCTCAGTCCACGGCTGCAACCAGCAGGCCAGCGTGACCCAGGGAACTAACTGGTGGGGTCAGACGGGCGATTCTTTGGGGAGAATGCTCAGCGGCAGCTCAGGGGACCTGAGGGGAGCGGAAAGGGGATAAGCAGGTGCAGTTGAAGGGAGAATTGTTCCAGGCAGGACGCATCAACATGGCAATGAGCTGGCCTCTTAGCAGAACAGAAAAAGAAATCTTCATGAAATTGGTCTCCACATGTACTCACATTTCTAAACTTCCACGAGGAGCATTCTTAGCAAAGAGCCCCATTCCGCACACTGGAGGGGTACCTCACCTTCTTCCCCTTTCCGGACACGATGCGGGTTCTTGGGGCTGGCGGGTCCGACTCAGGGCGTCAGGAGCCTCATGCACAACTTCACTTGCTGCGCAGCAGAAATCCTTCCCAATCATGGTACCCGCTTTTCCCCCTATTTCCGAAATGGGTTTATTACACTTGCATAAATAGAAAAAAATGCCTTCGACAAAAGTGGTTTTTTTTCTAAAGCACTGAATGATTTTCAAAACCTCTCTCTGCAAACAGACCTGCCCTCCACTGCGCTTGATGGCAAGATAAGGCGAACAGCCGCACAGGGGGAACCGGCTGGGCTTCTGTCCTCTGAAAGTCCCAGGCCCCTGAACAAGGAACCAGTTGCTCCGTGACAGAGATCAAGTCGTCCGCGCAGTTTCCATTCGGTCAAGCAATGACCTCCTGCCTTGGGGGGTGGTGAGTCAGCAGAGATGGCCCCCGACATTCCTCCTCCTGTGTGCATGCACGCCGTGGGGGACGAGCGAACTCACCCCTCCCCTTGATGATGGGTCTGTCCACACATTGGGATATGTTCAGCCATGAAAGAGGAGGAAGGCCCCGACACCTGTTACCACATGCATTCACCCCTAAAGCACTACGCCAAGGGAAAGAAGCCAGACACAAAATGGCCCATATCGTATGATCCCATGTCTGTGAAATGTTCAGAAGACATCCACCCATAGATCAAATGCAAATGGGTGCTTGCCTGGCGGGGGAGGGGGTGCTGGGGGAAAACCAGTTAATGGGGCTTCCCTTCACAATGGTGGAGATGTCTCGGAACCTGAAGCTAGATGGTGAATGAACTGAGCTGTTCACTGAAATGGTTAGTTTTATGTTATATGAGTCTGCCTGCCTCCCCCAGTCAGTCCACCAGATCTGCTGAGAGGAGAGGTCGTATCCAGATTTTCTTCGGCCGTAGGTCCTTGTTAAAATGATACAACTTCACCAGTCATGCCTTGCTGTGTCATATTTCTATTTATTCAGATAAGATGTTTTTTTTTTTTTAATCTGCTATTAAAGATTTTCTTCTTGCTAACAAGAAAGGTTTATTTTAAAAGAACAGTTTATAGAAAACTGTAGCAACCAACCCGAGTCCAATTCTGGAGAGAAGTTTTCTCTAGTTTTTGGGTTCATTAGGAAGAAAACAGAACTAAAAATAAGATAACTAGAATCAGAATTTCAGACATACCAGCTTGCCACAATCCACTTGAGATCATTATATGGGAAAAACAGCTGATGATAAATCCAGAAAGAGTGCAGAACCCAAAATATATGTGGGCATCGGCGTTTCACTTATGGTGTTTAATAAAATTCAGAAAACATATCACCAGTGCCATATTTGAAGCTGTCCTCATCTTCTTATAGTTCAGCTGGGATATTTTTTAGGGATGATGAGCATGATAGTCTACTGGGAATGTGACCAAGGAGACAGGCTTGAGGGGGTGCACTGGGGGATTATTTTCGAGCGTGAAACACTGGGAGCACGGTAGATGGCTAGATAAGCTAGGGGCTAGGCACAGTGAGCAACTCTGTTACGGAGGCAACAACGTTGTGTGTTTATCGCATCAGTTCCTCCTCCTGGGAGCAAAGAAAAGATTTCTGGGTCTCCCTCTCTTTCAGGCTGAGGCAGGTGACTGGGTGTTGGCCACCAGGAAGGAGTACAGGGTGCGAGGTGTTCTTTCTGTTCAAAAGCAGCAACGAGCAAGCGAATGCCCCTAGCACCAGACTTTGGCATCTGAAGAACGGCTCTCGTAAAGGAAGCCAGGCTCCTTGGGGAAACGGCAGGCTCCAGCGTAGGACAGGAAAAGCACGGGACGAGCCTGGGACCTCTCACAGTGGCAGAAATTAAGGGAATGCTCAGAAGGGGGTGGTCGCATCCTGCAAGGACACAAGGGCCAACTAGAAGCATTCCGAACGGACAGATCCGGGACAATTTGAGCAAGAAAATAAATAATGATAGCAATGAATGACAATGCACAGAATAAAACAAATATCCATGTGTCCATCAGGGATATAGATACATAACCGAATAAATAAATGAATTACTTTTCTTTTTTTAAAGTAGACTCCATGTCCAGCGCAGAGCCCAGCACAGAGCCAACGCACGGCTTAAACTCACAACCCTGAGATCCAGACCTGGGCAGAAGAGTCAGCCGCTTAACAGACTGAGCCACCCAGGCACCCCATGAGTAAATGAATTCCAATTAACAAACGTAGAAGGAATGGTGGAAATAGAAATTCACCATTTGGCAGACACCACAGAGATGACTGTTTCAGAGTCAAATCAAGGGGTGCTGAGATTTGTGGGCAAAGTACAACAGTTAGTAGGCTATTTACCTAGTCTCAAAGCCTCTCTACGCTTATTTAATACGTAGGGGAGAACAGAAGCATCACAATTGGTGAACCTGGCGATGCCACCTTAACCAAATGCTCAAAGCCAACCTCACCCGTAACGAGATATATCGATGTCATCTACGTGTTGACATGACATGGTCACAGCATCGCTCCCAAGCTCTTCATGCCCAAAATGTATAACCTGAATTTAATCGTGAAGAAACACTAGCCAAACCCAAATTGAGGAGCATTCTACAAAATAACTGGCCAGTACTCACCTAAAATGGCCAGAACATGAAAAACTCAACCGGTCTAAGGAATGATCCCAGGATGAAGAGGTTAAGGACACGAAGCACTGGTCTGCAATATGTGGTCCTGGCCTGGGTCACTCACGCCAGGAGAGGGCATTCACGTGGCAACTGGTGGCCTTTGGACAGCTCCGTAGTTATCAACAGTTCCGTGTCTGCGTTTACCTCCTGGCTTTGACCATCGCCTTGTGGTTCTGCACCATGTTAACATTTAGTGAAGCTGAACAAAGGGACTGTGGGAATTCTTCCTGTTCGTTTTGCAACAGTTTTGAGCCTAAGCTTGTCTCAAAATGAAAAATGAACAAATGAAAGTCAATGTATTTCCTCCACCTCTCTCTTCCCCTTCCATGTTAATTTTGGAAGTCATGCACTGAGGTGGGAGCATCACGAAATGGGAAATGTCTGGATCCCTGAGTCACTGGATGAGAGAGCACCCTTGCCAAACTGAAGTTAACTTCACATGAATGAGCTATAAATTTCTGTCGTGCAGGGACACCAAGCTTTCAAAGAATATTTGTTACTGTAGGATAACCTACCCTATTCTGATTAAGGCAACTGTGGGACACTTAACAGAAATCGCTAGTTCTATTTGTATAGACCTGGGTAGATCTCTAGAAACATTGTTGATTAAGGAAAAAGTAAGTTGCCAAACAATAGCTACAGAATGAAACATTTTATGTTGAAATAAAATCATGAAAGTTGGATACAGCTTTCACATTTGCAGGAATGTGTGTATAAAAGCGTAGAAAAAAACTCCAGAAGGATACCCACCCTCAAACAGCGGTCATCTCTGATGAGGACAGAAGGCCTCGGGATGTGGGATAGTAACCTTACCCGCAATATTTTAAACATGATGATATATTCAGGAATCATTTTTGTAATTAAAATTCACAATAAAAGCAGGCAGTCTGTTAAGCTGTTGACCTCGGCTAAGTGATTTGCAAACCCATGGCAAAGATACATTTTCATTATAGATATCATTAATTTGGCAGGGCCAGATTCCCTGTTTACTGTCTAATGAAGTTGCATTTCCCCAGAGGATTAAGTCCCAGACTCAGAGCTGAAGGCAGAAATTGCATAAAGTTCATTAGTCCTAACATTTTCCTTAAATTGTCCATAAAGTACAGGGTAGATGGCTTCCTGTATCCAAAGCAGTCCAGGGGTATTCATGGCTTAAATGTTATGGAATCACTGAACTCCACCAAAGAGAGAGGCCAGACATAATTCCAGCTGCAGATGTCTGAGTGAAAGCCTTCCACTTTTAAGTCAGATACAAAATCCCTATCAGTCCCTGGAGCATGGCCAGAGAACCAAGTCTGTGTGATTTCTTCTGTTCTGTTGTTATTACTATGCTTCGTTTTAATGCATGCAAATACATGTGTCCACTATTGGGGAATTAAGCAAAATAATGAGGTTTCATCTTCCTGGGGTTCATTCCTAAAGAAAGTTCAAATGTTATGGCAGTCAGGATGCAACACTGCTTTACGAGGCTTTCGTAAAAGGGACGGTGCCTTGTCCATAACCTTTCCTGGTCTTCCTCTGGCTCTTCCTGCCAATGATCTCGAAAAATTACAATTCTTTTGTTTTGTTCTTACCCTTGATGACTTTTTGTCTAAATCTGAGCTACCAAACTGAGACTCAGTCCCTGCCCCTTCCCTCCCCACCAGGGTGGGCCAACTTGGGAGAAACTCGCTCATGACTGTTGTAAGGGCACATGGACGCTGGAAGAAGATGCTCAGTATACACTGGGGAAAGGACTATGGATTTGGCATCTGAGCTCTCTGCAGGGTTGTTCTGACTTGGCTGTGAAGGCAGCCCACTGTCCACAGAGCTCCCTCCAGTGCTCGAGGTCTCCCTAGGTCTTTCTGGGGTTGTGGGAGGGCTGGCAGAGAAGAGAAGCTCTCTGGGAGAAGAGCTTGGGAATGACTCCAAGTCCATTGTACGGCAGCAATTCCTGGCCTGAGAGGAGGCAGGGAGGCTGGGGGCCACCAAAGCAAGTGTCACGTCAATGGGAAAAGGCAATGGGCTTGCTACAGCGAATCAGAAAGACAGAGCGAATGGGTTTGTAGAGGCCACGTGAGAAGCCATGAGGTTGTGGGAAATGGGGAGGATGGTTTCTAGCATGAGTCCACGGCACAGCCCGTGGCGGGAGAAGCCCTGCGGGATGCTGTAATTAAAGCCTGCCCGCCACATTAGAATACCTACAATCACAAGACAAAGAACCGTTCATCAGGGACAGCATTCACGTCTGTCGGCCCTGTTCACATTCTTTCTGTGATTTAGCAAAATAAAGTCATTCTCATCAGTAAGACTTCCATGTCTTCCTTTCTGTTGCTGATAGAAAGCTTGGTCCCCATAAAGAAACCTCCTCTCCCAATTCCAAAACGCAGCTCTGCTGCGGTCAGCAGAGCACCAGCGGAAGAACCCATCATCTTACTCTCCACTGGTCTGCCTAACACTGGAGCAGCCAAAGATCCTTCTAGAAAAGAGGGAGCCAGGAGAGCCCCTCATTCTGGCCAAATCACATCCATGAGAGCAAATGACATTGATCCATCCCTTAAGGAGGATCCTTTAACCAGACAAGGGCCAGGGTTAATCAAAGGAAAACAGACCAGCACATCTGAACCCTGTTCTTGAGCACCTCAATTCCAGCCTCAGCCTCTGGCTCCCCATATCCTGCCACCAACTGTCACTGGTGTGACAGACATGAGTGACACAAGTCTCATCACCCAGAGAATCCACTTGCTATTGCTGAGGATTATAAAGACATTACTTTTATTAATACGCAACAGATGGTTGGGTGAGAGCAGACGTGAGAATAAAGAGTGGAGAAAGCAGAAAAGGGAGATAAACACTTTTTCCTGGCTTTTGATTTCCAAACCTACACCGTACAAGAAAAAGAATATGGGCTGTATTGAGATTGAGGGAATATTCGGTGCATAACAGCAAGGGATCCTTAACTTCTGGATTGTGGAATGTGTCAGCGGGGAGTGGAGGTCAATGGCCGGTTCTCACACGAAGCCTTGGTCTTCTGCTTCCCAGAACAAGCTAAGCAGAGGTGGGGCCTGCAAAGGAGGAGCCCTGCTGTGTGCTTCTGGAGGAGGCTTCCCAGGGACGGGGGCAGTCTGCAGAGAGAGGGGCTGCCCGAGACTTGACGAGGTTGGCAGGGCTTCACAGAGCATCTTGGAGATGCAGCACGCCCCGGCCTGCCAAGAGGCAGTGTGGGACTCTCATGTGCCAGGAGTGGCTGGGGAGTGCCGATGGTCTTGGGACCTGAGAAGACACGACTAGGGGAGGTAGGGTAAAAGGTTCTCAAGGTGACTTGTGTGCAGTGGGCTTTCCTGGACCCAGCGTAAAAGCAGGTAGGGGCACTTGGAATCTCGGAAGACACCTGCAGGAACACATCCCATGAGTCAGATGTTCCCCTCCCATCTGCTCTGGAAACATATTCTGGGGCTTCCCCGTATGCAGACACAAGCCGAAAGGAGAAGGGGAGGTGGGGAGATTAGGTTTGGGACAACTAGCCTGGCAGAACTTGGAAACTTAAAAAAAAAATGAAGTTACTGAAAGGTAATAAAAGTATTTATCTTGCATTGCTACATATACGGCTCAGGACATTATCGCCACGTCTGATCTTGAACATTTATGTCATCAGAATACAGTGAATTATATGACTGATGTTCAATGCTTCTACTGTGACTTAGAACACACTTCAAGACTCCACGCCTCGAATGCAAATTCTGGGTCATCAATGGCTTGGCAGTTCTGTATGTCTGTCTCATAATCTGTAAAGCAAGGTCATTAGATGAAGTATTTTATAAAGTGAAACAGTACAGGGAGGTTGATCGCAAAACCATCAACTGCCCGCCCTGTGTTGGTGATGTGCGGCTCGAACATGGAAGGCGCCATGGGGAGGCGTCTCACTGTGGCGTGTAAGAACTCCCAGGATGGAGCCCCGCCTGCCTGTCAGTGCGAGTCCAGGAACAGGGGACAGCGGCAGGACGACAGGGGCTCTGGGAGGCTGTGTTTCTCACAGAGAGCTCCTCTTCCTATTTTCATCTCACCCTGCCAATTTCCAAGACACCCAGAACCCCCAAGTCCTAGACTTTTTTGTTTTTTTTCCTTTAAAATCAACATGTGCCCTCCCCCGGCCCCACCCTTCTGCAGGTGGCAGGCTGCCTCTGGTCTGCTAATTCAGCTATCGCCTGACAGTCTTCTTCCCATCTTTCAATATTTTGTTGAAATCTCTTCTAGGACTGTTCAGTTTTTTCTTCTGTTTGATGGGTTTTTTGGAAAACAAGTACTATTGTGATGGTAAATTTTATGTGTCAACTTGGTTGAGACACAGGGTGCCTGGATATTTGGTCACATGGTGTTCTGGGTGTTTGGGGATGAGATTAACATTTAAAGCAGATTGCTCTCCATCACGTGGGAGGGTCTCATTCAATCAGTCGAGAGCCTGGAGAGAACAAAATGATTGGCTTCCCTCGAGCAAGAGAGAATATATACCAATTCCAACTGGCCTGTATCTATCTATATTGAGAGATATCCAATTGAGTCTGTTGCTCTGAGGAACCCTCACTAATACAACCATAAATACAAGTAAGCGGTCCTCCATGGACATCAAGACTCAACAACAGTGACACTCTTCTGATTACTGTTTATGGACCAGCAGATCTTGAATACATCATCTCCTTCAGTCCTCCCAAAGGTGTAGCAGAGAGACGCTTGGAGAAGGTAAATGGTTTGCAAAGGGAAAATGGCAGTAAAGGTATTTTTTTAATTAAAAAATTTTCTACAGCTTTATTGAAGTATAATTAACAAATGAAATGGTAATACATTTAAAGTGTCCAATGTGATGATTTCATATATGTATACACTATGAAGTGATTACCACAATCAAGTTAATGAAGACATATATCACCTCACAGCTTCCTTTTTTTTTTTGGTGAAAACGTTTAAGATCTACTGTCTTAGTGGATTTCAAATACACAAGACAGTATTGTTAAGTACAGTCACCACCCTCTACATCACATCCTCAAACTGTATCCATCTTGTAGCTGGAAGTGTTTCCCTTTGGCCAATGTCTTATGTCCCCCTCCCTGCCCAGCCCCTGGCAACCACCCCTCTCCTGTTTTTATGACTGTTGTTTAGTTTTTTTAAAGATTTCACAAATAAGTGATACCATACTATTTGTGTTTCTCTGTCTGGCTCATTTCACTTAGCACAACATCCTTGTAAGGAATGTAAGTTGGTAGAGCCATTATGGAAAACAGTATGGAGGTTCCTCAAAAGATTAAAAATAAAACCACCCTAGGATCCAGGAAACCCACTTCTGGGTATATATACACAAAGGAAATGAAATCGGCATCTCAAAGAGGTATCTGTGCTCCGTCTTCATAGCAGTGTTATTCACACAGCCAAGATATGGAAACACCCTACGTGTCCGTCAATGGATGAATGGATAAAGAAATTGTGGAGCATGTGTGCATGCGCACACACACACACACACACACACACACACAGTGGAATATTATTCAGCCATGAGAATGAAGGAAATCCTTCCATTTGTGACAACAGAACAGGAATTGTAATCTAAGCCCAGTGCCCACTACAACAGAGATACCTCCCTCATCACATCTAAAACACCTTTACGTTCTGTTCTAGAAGCAACAAGATGTTCTTCGGGCAGCATCACAGGATTCCTGTGTTATGTTCTTTGTTTTCATGCTTCTCATAGCCATCCATCATGGTCAGCAGACAAGTGTTAAAAGTTTCCAATCTACACTCTTGTTTCTACCCCTGAGTACCAGGAAAGTCTAGGTGAAATCTTAACTCTGCTTTCTCATCCCTACACTTCCCTCCCCACAGTGCACTAATATCCTAGGTGTGTGTGTGTGGGGGGGTGTCCTTTAAGGCATGTAAGAAAGGAAATCTACCTGATTCTTCTGAATGAACCACAAATCAGAGCTCAGCCTATGTTCTACAGAGAGCAGAGCCTGGAGAAAGGGTTCTGAGCTAAGAATGCCCTTGGAGTGCCAGCCCAGGAGCTGGGATGCAGGAGAAGGTGTGTGGGGGGGGGGCACGAAAGAGATTGGTGTGAGCACAGGACGGAAGGGCCCAGTGTTTGGTATCAAACATGACAAATTGCTCAAATCTGCCAGACTGTATTCCAGGAATGCTTCCCAGAAAAGTCCCTTTGGGGAGGAATTTACCCACTGGTCTCCATCTTTTGTTGGTCAAAGCTGTGCCTTGCAGGATGCTAATTCTCTTTTGCTTCAGGGTAGTATATGTGTGCTTCTCTGGAAAAATCTTCACATTTCAGAGTGAACAAGAGAGCCCTGGGGGCAGGACAGCAAGGGCCTGAGGTCGGACGCTGTCTCTTGTGCAGAGTAAAGTTGCTGAAGTCAGAGTTTGCTGCTATAAAGGCAGCCAAGTCTGGAAAGCAGGCCCAACACCTGGAACCAGGTAGGGCAGGGAAGACCTGAAACAGCACACAGGTGCGTCTGATACCATTTCTTTAGTCCAGTTCTCTTCTGCCCCCCAAAAGTCATGCTGGGTGATTCAGTCATGGCTAAATCTTACAGTGGGCTCAGTGTAAGGCATTTGCGGCAAGCAGTAGGAAATGACTTTGGATCATTTAACCAATGCAGGGATTTACAGGAAACATACTGAGTAGATGCCAGATTCAAACACACAACCAAGAAGTGGGTCTCCAGAAGAACAAGAGCTTGTACATGAGGGGGGCCTCTGCAGAGGGTTCATGGTTTTGCCTTTGCAGAGATGCAGCTTCCAAGCATTTCAGGTTCAACAGTTCTCCTTTCAAGTGGAAAATTATTAGGGAGAGTCTGTTTTGTGGGGTGTTTCCATACCTCAGTCGCTCAGGGGAGGCCACAGAATTGTGGCAGGTGAAAGGTGTGCCCATCAGAACCCCAAATTAGTCTGGATAAGCTAGGTTATGCTGCAAAACAAAGAGCCCCATTGACTGGTGTGTTAGTTTTCTTCTCCTTCATCCTTCATACTTGTCACGGGTTGGCTGGGCTCTGCTCTCCAAGACTTCCCATTCTGGGACCCGGACTACTGGTACAGCCAGCTTGTTGAACATCATTAGACGCCAAGCCAGAGAGAAAGGTTGTTCTGGACTTTTTTGAATTGGCAATTAAAGGTTCTTTACCAAGAACTAGTCATCTCACTCAACCCAACCACAAGGGAAAAGGAAAGAGAAGCCCATTACGTTATCAGAAGCGGGGAGTAATGGAAGCCGTTAATCAATACCACAGGCACCGGGTGCACTGGACTAGGATCATTTCCCAGCAGAAGGTGAAAGAGGCACTAGGAAGACCAAATCATCAATGGCTGTTACAAGCAATGAAAAGCCTGAGGGAGATCAAGGCAAGTCAGAATTCTAGTGCTCAAGGAAACCTATAGTTTGCCAAGTTATCTCCCTACTTTTAATCAGTGGCAAAGCTGGGACCAGATCCTACGTAACTGCCAGATAAGTGTTCTCCTTTACATGCACCTATGTTCAGATGCTCCAACGGACCTCATGTTAGCATGGGGCTTAAAAAGGACATGGTGACTGTCAAGGTAACTGGTTGACTTTTTGCCATTCGAACCATTTCTTCTAACTTTGATATCAGAACCTAAACTTTACTTCAGAGAACAAACTTCAATTTACTTTCCAGCTAAATGCTTCAGAAAGAATTTCCAGACGTAGATATGTGACTCGGGTGTGGTCCACCAGAGCCAAGAGGTGCAGACATGACATCCAAATGAGTCAATAAGAACCAATAAAAGGTTATGAGATGTTGGCTGGGGCTCTTGGGAGACAGGTCTGCAAGGACTGTGAGTGATAAAAATGGTGTGGGCGTGGAGGTACTGGGGTCAGCCTGTGGAGGGCCACAAACACATGGGTATCTTGGGCTAAATGCTGAAGACTGCAAAACTGGTCCTTACGATATTATTTGAGCTCCTGGATCAAGCTATACCTGAAGTCTATATGCAGGCTTTTTCTTATGAAAGTCAATAAATTCCACTTCACCCAGTTGAGCTGGGTTTTCTGCCACTTGCAACAAAGAGTTTTAACAATTTCACATTTGATGGATGTGTCTCCAAAGCACATTTTGGTCCCCACCATTTAAGGACTCATTTATAGAAAGCTAGGAAAACTCCGAAAGTGTTTGTGTGTGACAACTCATAACAGTCTCCCTCCCCCACACAGCCTCTCATCAAACTGAATAAACATTTTTTTTTTAACTTTTGGAACATGCGAATACTATTAGTAATAAAATATTTTCTCTTCTTCACTGGTATTAGATTTAATTCGCCGCTGAGACAAGAAGGAACTGGGCGCTGTATCTCCCAGATGTCCTTCAGGACATTCCACAGTGGCGCTAAAGAAGAGGAAGCTGTAATTTCTATGAACCTTTGTGCTGTAAAGTTAAACGGGTTTCTTCACTGAAACAACCCAAGCTGACTGCCTTCCAAGACACCTAATCATTTTCATAGGCAAACTTCAAATCTCAAGCACTATCCTAGTGCTTTCAAAATCTGAAATTAGTCAAACATACAAAGATAACTTTAGTGCTTTAAAGGTTGACAAAAAAAGGTGCAAAAATGGAGAAAAAAATAAAACCTCACACCTTTTCTTTTGCGAGCCTCTGCACATTTGGAGTTTGGGCACCAGGAAGATTTGTAGAATAATGACTGTTTTATTTTTATTTTATTTTATTTTTTTAAGATTTTATTTATTTGACAGAGAGAGACACAGCGAGAGAGGGAACACAAGCAGGGGGAGTGGGAGAGGGAGAAGCAGACTTCCCGCGGAGCAGGGAGCCCGATGTGGGGCTCGATCCCAGGGCCCTGGGACCATGACCCGAGCTGAAGGCAGACGCCTAACGACTGAGCCACCCAGGCGCCCCAATGACGGTTTTAAGAGGCCTTTCAGAATGTGCTGGGGAGCCAAGCCATCTTAGAGGAGATGGTGAACATCTGAGCCAGCTGCTTAATTAAAGGTGCAGGAGTGTGCGGTTCTGAATCTGATAATCCCAAGGCCAATCGATGCACACAGAAGCTATTAACCCGCAGAGCAGGGCACGTTGCCAAATAGCTCCCCTAGAAAAGGAGAGAATTCTGAGCCATAAGAATGGGACTGCTGTTGACCCGTTAAGGTAAAAAGGCATTCGACGTCTGCTTAGTCACCAGGGCTGGCTTGGGAAGGAGGAACGTGACTACTGGCCATCAATGGGCACCCGCCTAACTCAAGAGCTCGTGCACACGCCACCTGCCTGTTACATCCTCGTTTGGGTTTCCAGTTGCCTCTGTAACACACAACCACAAACCTAGTGGCTTAAAACAACACCAATCTATTCGCTCTCACTTCTGGAGGTCAGAGTCCAAAATCAAGGTGTTGGCAGGGCACATTCTTTGGGAGGCTTCAGGGCAGAATCTGTTCCCTTGCCTTCTCAAGCTTCTGGAGGCCACCTGCATTACACTGCTTGTGGCCCCTTCCCAGCCCCTATCCCACCTGTCACCTCCCCGCTGCCTCTTTATCCTAATGCATCCAGCTGCAGGTCAGTTCTTCCTCTGAGCCTCCCTTCCAGAGGGACCTGTGTGGTCACACGCACACGGGTGGTGAGGGCAGCCTCCTTGCCTCCCATCCTTAACCATCCCAGCAAAGTCCCATTTACCACCTGCGCTGACATTCACAGGGTCTGGAATTAATGATGCGGGCATCTTGGGGGGGGAGTATTAATTAACCATATCATCTTCAGAAGAGAAGATGGAAACCAGGCATGAGCCCTCCCATTCCAGAAAGGGCTCTCCGCTTGGAAAAAGCACTGGTTTTGCTGTGCCCTTTATTTCAATTTCTCGGTAATGCCTACCCTTTTCCAGAATACGGTTCATCTAGTGCCTGTGTTATCAACATCCAAGTCCTCTCTTGGGTGTATGCACAGTGCACACAGCCATCTGGAGTGGCGGGGGCCAGGGCAGCCCCGTGGCCAGCTGAGTACCCTGCCTCCCAGCGTGGGCACAGCAAATGGCGAGGAAGACCTTGCTGGGATCATCTGAAGAACGGAGGCTCACAGAGAAGACTCACTTGTCTGTGGGAATTACGTCCTCATCAAACCTGCTTCAGAAGCACAGACATTCTTCGTGCTTCCCAGATTGGGAACTGAGGCACGGTCAGGGTGGAGTCTGACCGCTTCGTGTGCATCCAGAGGACGCAGCGGCAGACCCCACCACCGCCATCAGCGAGCACGACGGCTGATGTGCCCTGAGCACTCGTGTCCTGCCGGGCACGGTTCCAGGTGCTCTGACGCATGACTTCCTTAAATGTGCTCTCCTTTCCAAGCCCAGCCGGTGGGGAACCCTTGACTCATTCTACAAAGGAGGAAACCCAGGTTTAGGGAGGTTGAATGAAACGCCCAATGCTGCGAACTAGTAAACGGCAGACACGGGATTCACCCTCGCCGTGGTCTGCTTTCCAGGCTCTGCCGCTCACGGGCCACAGCCTGTTGTCACGGATGGTGATGTTGCTGGGCGGGGAGCACAGTGCTGTAGGAGGTACATGGGAAAAGGCCATCACCTGGGGTCCACGGCATCGACCTGACGGGCATGAACTGTAGGCACGGTGAGTCCTGCCGGCCTCTGGGGCTCTGAAGACTTTGCTTAAGAAGAGTGGGAACGGGGCTTGCCACGCCCATCAGGCTGTGTGCCCGGTCTCCTGAGGCCCAGGGCAGGATGTGCGTGGAAAGGCTTCGGCTGGCTGGTGTGGCAGGGGACACCACGCACCTGTTCTCACCACCACCCAGTGTGGCTCGGCAGCTGATGCTCTGCCTTGGGCTGGGGGTCTGCAGCTCGGCTGGGCTCAGGAGGCCTGCAGCACTCAGCTCCCGGCTGGGTTCAGGTCTGCTCCACGTCCCTCCTTCCCCCGGGACCAGCAGCCGTCGAGCATGTTTTCCTCACAACAATCCCGACCACGTGTGGACATTTCCAACATTTGCTTTGTTCGTGTCCTCTACCATCGCCTCGTCCAAAGCGAGTCGCATGGCCAAGCTCAAGCCAACAGAGAGGCAGTGACCTCCATCCTCGTGGATGCGGAGCAGGGATGCAGCCCAGAGAACCAGGACCCCAATGCAGCCCACTGCAGGCTGCTCGTCTCTGGTTCCGTTTTTCTGACTGCAACTCTCTTGCTCATGCATCTGCTTCCAGAGACGAAGAACCAAGGAATAAAACCCGGTGTCCTCTACCCCCCAGTCCCCACGCCTTGGCCGTGGTGATCTTGAAAATCGTAAACTCCCTAACTTACAACTCGGCATCCACGATAAAATTCAAATTCCAGATCATGCCCTAAAAGATCCCATATTCTCCAAGGCCTGCCAATCTACCTGCCCTCGTGTGGTAAGAACCCCTACCCTGACCTCCTGTCCCAGATGCACCTGGGTCTTCTAACTGGCTGTTCGAACTTACTCTCTCTCTGGTGTGCAGGACCCCAGGCCTTCGCACGGCCGGCCTCCTTGCTGTTCGAGGACACCTGTGCACACTGCCTGTCTCCAGCAACCCCCACCCCACACCCAGCACTCACTCAGCTGTTCTTCGTGTCTTCCTACGTGGAGGGCTGGGACCTCCCATAGAAAGACCTTATTAGCCTAATTCACCGCCATGCCCCCCTTGGTGAGCACAGTGCCAGGTTATATTATTGGCTCCCTAACAATGCGTTGGAGGAAAAAGATGACCAAACAAGGACACATGAATAAGACACATGTGGTCCAGAAAGCTGGAGAAAGTGATGCTTCGTAGACATTCCTCACGGCTAAAGAAGAGAACTCTGAGTATGAGCCGTTCACCAAATTCAACACACTCGGGGACACATCTCTGGTATTTGGAAAATGTCAACTTGATTGAGTTTCAAGGGGTCCAAGGGCCATGGTCTCTCCTGAGGCTTGGCAAAGGGTCTCGAGCTACCCCGAGAGAGTGGGACATCAAGTTATGGATTAGTGACAAAGCAGGGGTGAGGGAACTGGGCGTGAAGGTGCGCACAGCCCGCGTGGCCTTCTGCAAAGCTAGAGGTGGGCAGCATGATGTGCTGAGCTCCGGAGCTGGGCTGTCTGCGGTAGAATTCTGGACAAGTTTCTTAGCCTCTGTTGACCTCAGTTTCACATGATGAAAGTGGGGATAATAATAGTACCTTCCTCACAGTTAGCAAGATTAGACGGGCTAGTCCACGCAAAGCCCTCAGTGAGCCGCGTTCGGTACATAGTAAGCAATCCATCTGGGTTTGCTATTATTAGTATAAATAAATATTAATTTGGATCAGATTGTAGTTTCAAAGCAGAGAGAGAAGGAAAAAAAATCATAATTAGAGTTGTTAAATAACACTTGTTATAATTTCCCTGTGGTGCCTTCTCAAAATAAGGTCTTCTGTAAATGCCACTTCAAATCTCAGAGCTCAGCAACTCACCCACCAGCCAGCTGTCGGGAATGCGTTTAACTCAGAGAAGTGGCTCTCTGCAGCCGTTTCTTGTTCCGTGACAATGTTATCTCAGGGTTACCCAGTAAAAAAGTAACACTGCTTATTATAACCACAGTATAAACAAGGCCTGGGATTTATGTAACACCTCGGTTACCAAAAGCTCAAAAGCACATCTAAGTGTTGAAGTCATGTCTGTAATCACAACATCCATGCAAAATGAAGAGAGTTTGGTATTTACCCCACTTGTGGAGAAAGAGGGGAAAAGGAAATCAGGTAACTTCGGGAGGACCACCCAGTACAGAAGTGGGACAGCTGAAAAGAAGTCTGGAAACCAGTGTTGACGTAACAAACCCTCTATACTTCACCCGACTTTACATTTTTTAGTCTGTGTGCTTGTATTTCATCTCTTTCCAAAAAAAAAGAACCAGGAATATAATCAACTGATCAAGTAAGATATCCCGAGACGATTACAGCCGGTGACAGTCGTAGCATCTGAGAAAGTAGGACATTCCCTGGCAAACTGGGCCCCACGGTGAAGAAAATGTGTGGGACACGGTATGTTAATGGCCCACACGCAGAAAATCATCGTTATGCATGGCTCTGAGCGGCCCCCCACCGCGGAGAAGCTGCCCACGGTGCCTTGCCCAGCATTTGACATTCCTCACAGAGCATTTTAAAAAGACAAAATCGATAGTATGCCGAGTGCCAGTGTCCCAGGGATCATCTGTTGGGGAAATGCTGACATGGGGAAATCAGGGTGCAGAGAAAAACTCGGGTGATAATGAGAAACCCGGGGTCTGGCGAGCGCGCACGAGTGCGGGCCGTCACAGCCCGTCTGGCCAGCGTCCTGCTGGCCAAGGAAGAGGCAGCGAGACAAGCGGTCCTAAGGATCGGCTACGAACAGGTAGATCCGGAAACAGGTGGTTTCTGGGGATTTGCTGAGCTTCTAACACAAGCTCATATAGTTCAAGATTTGAAATAAAGAAGCAACACGGCACAACGAGCAAAGACTACCCTGGACTTTTTCTCCCCCTTAAGCAAATTTAGCAGTTCCAAATTTGACTCATGACATTCTTAGAGGTACTATTTAAATTTGTTTTAAAATGTGTGCTACTAGTCTGAAAATGGTCATATGTTAATGCAGAAAGACTTCAGAGAGGTTTTAGAATTAAGGAGAAACTTGAAAACACCATGGAAAGGACATGATTTATATAATGACAGCAGCTATTGGGCACCGATGTGTACCTGCCAGAGAGGGGCATTCAGGAGGACTCCATCCCTTGTTCCTATTTCTGTAACACCACTGTTAACAGCATACCTTAGGCTTCAAACCTGTGCTCGGTCGCTAATGGAAGCCTAGAGAATTTTCTCTTGGCCATGAACCCATGACATAACCCTCCCATTTCCCAGGGGTCTCAAACCTTACAAATCCAAATCTACACCCTTGTTTTCCCCTCGAAACCATTCTATTCCCTTCTTGGCCTCCTCGGTACACAGCACCCCACATTCCCACTTGTCTGAAACCACAGATACCTGCCAGTGAGCCCTGTCCTTCTCACAGAGCCCATGAGAACACCCCGGCTCGTCCCAGGGCTTCTTCCTCCTGATCGCAACCCTGGACACCCAGGCTCGGTCCTCTCCTCTCCGCACCCCCTCCCATCGCTTCTGGGCTCGACTCCCCAAAACGGTCTATGGTCTTACTGCTTCCATCCCTGCTCTCCTCCAACACGATCTCCACGCGGCAAAGTATTTTTAAAACCACAAAACACACATTTTTTCATCTCCTTGTTGGCACTCCCCAAAGACTAACCGTTGCACTTAGAATAAAATCCAGACACCAACTCATCTTGAGACACTGTTCTCTGGCTCAAATTCTGGCCACACTGGCTTCGTGGAGTCCCTCGAGCCGACTGCAGAAGGACCCCTGTCTGTAGCGTCCAAGCCCCTGCATTTTGTGTGACCTGCTCGCCTCTGTCCTACGAGCCTCAGGTTAAAGAACACCTCCTTAATACAGATCTTCTCTCATTTTCCAAACTAAGTGTCCCTTTTTCCCAACCCTTGATATTTTTACAGCATGTTCTGTGATTCCTGCAGTCTCTGCCTGAATAAGAGTCTCATTATCTGTCTCCTACATCTTCGTGGCCACCTCCATGCGACAGGGAATCTATGTCTGATTGACCAAATCTTACAATTTACCTGATACGTTCCAGGCATGACACACGTACACACATATGATATATGTAGATACATATATACGCACATATATATACACACAAATATACATGTCAGTATCTGTCTACTTATCTATCTTTATAGAACAGATGCAGAAACAACCAAATGGGGAAAACTCCACGAAGGATTCTTTAGGAAAAAGGAATGAATATAATTTGAATTTGTACGTTACAGAAATAATTGGCAAAGCATCCATGAAAGGACGATTCATTCATTCATTCCCTTCCATTTCTCCACCATAAAAGCCACTTTGCCCGATGTATCAGAATACAAGCAGGATCTGCTGTCTATCACTTACTTTTAAAACCCTCAATGGCCCACTGCCTCGTTTAGAAATCATAAATTGAATATAGTGGCAAAATGAAAGGATCCTTCAGGAAGAGCAGAATTCCTCCTGGTTAATTCTCAATGAATGATAAAATAAGATCAACAGCGTACAGCACTTAGATGGTAGATGGGTTTGTTAACTAGTTTGGGAAAAGAGAGGGCAGCCGAGATTCAGCTTTCTGGGCTCATGTCTATTACACAGGGGTAGGGGATATCTGATGAATAGAAGTGCCCTGGACCAGAGGTCTCTATCTGCCTGTGAGGGGTGAATAGCTGACTCTAGGCAGCTACTGATGAACTCGCCATGTTTGATGTTAAGTCACTGGTAAGGAAGTAGGTAACGGTAGCTTTTAGTCGAAATTTGCAAGGAAATTCCCTGTGGGTGAGCTGCTTTGCTGGTGGGAAGCCAAGGAGCATCAGCCTCCAGGGTCTTTGGGGTACGTGGGCTGTTCTTCCCAGCCTCTGTCCACCACCCACTGAGGGGGACTCTCGATCCCTCTCTTCAGTCACTTGGGTAACCTTCCAAACAAACACACTCAAAGGGCAGTTACGTAGCGTGGTTGTTGTTGGCAAAATGCATCACCTTTATCTTCTTTAAACAGGGATTCCTATTAGGTCCTGCATTATACCTTCCCTCTGCTTTGTTTTGAAAGTTGAGTTGATTTTTAATGTCCTTTTTATGGCTGTTGATGATATTTTTCTGTTGTTAAATGCTGAGGAGAGAAACTATCCAATTACCTATCTCATTACCTGCTCAGTAATTACTTTATCACTACTTAGGTATCAAATGATCTAAACAGCATTTCTTCCAGGATTCATCTTTATGGTTTTCTTGGATGTGTCTCTATTGACCCATCTCTTCTCTCAACACATACTCTGGAGTGTGGGCAGAGTCCTTGGGTATGAACATGGGATTCCACAGGGTATTTCCTTGCTTTCAGGTCTATATAGATGGCCACGTGGCCAGCTTACAGTCCCAACGTCATGAGCAACCCCAGCCAGACCCTCTAGAGAAGAACTGGGTCCCTGAAATTGGATCTCGGTCTTCATTGTTGCTGGCATTCCAATAATCGGTAATCTGGAGCTACCAGTGGATGGGCCGTGGCTGCCCCCTGGCTTGGAGGGGAGAAAACACACGCGCTGTGGACAGTCATGTCTGGTGGAGGGACAAGCCCAGCCTGCCTCGGGAGACCCTGCGGATGGGGCGCCGGAGGGAAAGCACACTGACCTCCCTCCCACTGGGCTTATGCTGGGGCTTGCAGAGAACTCCTCTGGCCAAACCTAGCTGGAGTCCTTTAATGTAGACTCTGCAAGAGAACAGTGACAACGGGTCCGGGGAAATAGGACAAAGCTCCCAGGCACACCAAGTCAACGGAAGCCCTTCACAAGACGACGAGGTCATCCCGCTCCTCCCTCCCCTTGGTGCTGCCATTTATGGTGTGAGAGAGAGTCCTCGGACTAGCAGAAGGACTGGGACCTCAGGTGGTGAGCACTTTGCAAGCCCTCACTGAGCCTTGTGAGGTGACTTCAACCTCCTGGTGACCATTCCATGGGACACACAGACGGAATCTGTTTGTGACCCGTTTACTGCACCTGTGAGGAGCTATATATAGAGAGAAAGGTCCTAGAATAAGTTTCAATGAACAAAAATGGGCAGGACAGAAAGTCGGGTCATGAAAACTGCAGACCAGTCAAGCTGACATCTGCAGAGACATGAGTCCAGAATAGGTTGTTAAAAATACCGTGGTACCTTCACAGAGCACTGACAATCACTGGAAGAGAGAATAGCTTCAATAAGGTCTTGTCATGCCTGAATAATCTGTTATGAATTTGTTGGATCTTCTATGCACCAACATTTATTCTTTCAACAAATACTTCTGAGCCCCTACTATGTGTCAGAGAATGTTCTAGGTGTGTGGATGCTACATCAATCAAGGTGAGCAAGCTTCCTGTCGTCAAGTCTACAATCCAGTGGGAAAGAAACACTCACAAGTAAACATAAAAATAAGCAAGACACTTTCAGGTAACTAAGGGTAGAGTAAAGCAAATAAGCCATGTGACGGAATGAATGGTGTCTTATGGTGGGGGTCAGGGGCACTGTTCATTAGCTGATTCAGGAAAGCTTACACAGAGAGGACCCACTGGGTGGGTCAGCCGGGAGACATGCTGGAGGCAGAGATTTCCAGGCAGGGGAACGGTGAGTGCGGACACCCAGAGGTAAGGGTAAGTTTCAGGAGCACCAGAGGACAGGGGATCTGAAGCTTCCCAGCAAGCGAGTCCATTTTAGGAAATGAAATCAAAGAGGTAGGGAAGGGTCAGACAATGAAGGGATCCTTGGGTCTTGGTAAGAACTTTGAATTTTATTCTTCATGTGGATGGAACGGCATGCAATGGTTTGAAGCAGAAAAGAAGGCTATGTATCTTGTGTCTTAAAAAGCACTCCTTAGCAGCTCTGGGGAGAATGGATCAGGTGGGGGTGTGGGTGGCAGGAGGGGAGGAAGGGAGACCATTTATTTAGGGCAACAGATGAAAGTACCTTGAACTTAGGGAATAGCAGAAGAGATCAAACTCAAGGCTATACTTTGGAGGTAAAACTAAGAGATGCGGTTCTCAGTTGGCTTGTAGGGTAAGGGAAGTCAGTATCATGGAGAACTCTTAGGTTGCTGGTTTGAGAACGAGGTGGAGTGGGGTACAATTTATTGATGTGATAAAACCAGGAAAAGAAAGACTTTAGGGGTAAAAGAATTTATTAACTTTTAGAATATGATAGACATGGTTTATCTGGGATACTGGTAAAACAGTGATAAAATCGACCTCATCATGTCATCATGGACACTGAGAAGTGACTTGAATCTGAATGAGAGGGCATCTATCATTTATTCACTTAGTCATCTGCAAACATTTTGAACACTTACTATGTATTAAGAAATATTTTAGATACCAAAAATAACCATGAAGAAAAGGCAAAAAACAAAACAAGCAAAAAAGAAACAAAAAAAACCCTCCTGTCCCCATGGACTTACAGAAAATCAAGGAAAACTGATGGCATTTCAGGTGAGATCTTGGACTGTGACATTAGCATGTGATAGGGTCAGATTCTGGGTATACTGGGAAGGTAGAATTATTATTCAGGATCAACCAAGAGATTGGAGGCAGGCTCTGGGAGCAAAGGACTCCTCCATTTGGGTCTGAGTAGCTGGAATGGTGAAACTGGCATGGACTACAATGGAGGGGCTTCCAGGAGGAATGCGTTGGGAGGGTGAAGGTCAGGGACGCTAGTGTGATGTTCGACAGCCCAGAGGAGTTCTGGAACCAGGCAGTCAGGGAAGTAATCCAGGCTAGAGGCATGCACTTCGGAATTATCACTGAATAGGTAATAATGTCACCAGGAAGGATGAGATCACCAAGGGGTTCTGAGTAGGCAGATAGGAATTCTAAAGACTTCCTCAGAGCAGCACAGGTGGGTAGGTGAGAAAGAGTGAGTGAAGGAGATCAAGAAAAGGTAGCGCATGAATTAGGAAGGAAAATGAAGTGTGTGTGGTCCCAGGAGCTTGGAATTCCACAGAGGGTGTTGTTCTCATCTGTGTTCTGTTCAGAATTTCAATTAATGGATTGAATGAGGAAGTTGATAGCATGCTAATCATATTATACATGACATAAAGCTGAGAGTTATAATCAAAATGCTCAATCACAGATTCAGGATCCTAAAATATTTCAACAGGCTGGAATGATAATGGAATGTGTCCAATGAGATTAAATTTTAGAGAGAAATGCCAAATCTAGCTTCCTGGCTCAAAGCCCCTCACTGTACGAGAACAATCATAGTTGAGATGCAGCTGAGGACCAGCATGTGAAAAAGACAAAGAGGTCTATGTAATTGGGGGTCAACAGTGCGATGTGGCTTCTCCCAAAGAGAGTTTCAGCAGATTGGCTGGTACCAGTGGGAATAATTAGTGGGTGCCCAAAGTGAGATGCTAGCATGCAGCTCAGCTCTTCTCTCAGTCAGCCCACACCCTGAACGCCACCTCCAGGTTTGAGACTACAAATTAAGTCCGGGACCCAAAGTAACACTGATGGGCAATGGGATGCAGAGACCGTCCTCTCCAAGAACCCTACTCAACCCAACCTAAGGGTGTTTAGACAAGAATGCCCAGCACAGTCAGAGAATAACAGAAGTTGAAAGAACTGAGGGATATTCAAACCTGAGAAAGACACCCTTGGTGGGACACTGTGCTGTTGATTTACTAACTCCTTCCTAGGCAGGGAAAACTACACTCCCCAGCTCTCGTGTAGTTAGGAATGGCGGAAGACAATTCTGGAAGAGGTTGGGAAGCTAGGAAGGGGTTAAATCCCTGGGGTCAGCCTCATGTGCCATGCTAAGCATTGTGTCATCTCTTCGTTAATCTGTTTTATGCAAGAAATAGGGACATCATCAAAGTTGAGTTTCTAAAAGATTACCATCTGTCATGTAGGGAACAGAGCAGTGAAGGATCAGGAGTGGATGGCACATCTATAATGATTTAGACTACAAAGGATAATCTGAACCACAATATTGGCAGTTGACATAGAAAGAAAAGGACAGGTTTGAAAAACAGGAGGCAAAATCAAAAGGACTTGGTATTGGGTTGGACATCAGGATATGGGAGATAACGGGGTCAAAGGTGACTTGAATGGGTAACAAAAGGGAGGAGAAGCCACCAACTAGATACTGAACATTACAAATCTCCCCCTCTCTGTATATATGAACAACATAGGATATCTGTCTATCATCTATCTATCCATCTTTCTATCCATCCATCCATCCATCCATCCTTTCTATCTATAGCTGCATTATCCATCCATCCATCCATCCATCCATCCGGTCGATAGCTGCATTATCTATTTCTATCATCCTCATCCATATCCATATTTACCCATATCTTTATCTATCATATCTATGTTTATAGAATGGTGTGGGTTTCCCGAAGATGGTACTGCATTATTCCCTATACCCAGAAAATACCAGTAAAAGCCTAGGCAAATCCCTAGAGTGGATGTTGTAGAGGGAATTCCATCATATTATGGACCATTCATAGGTTGTTTTGAAACATATTACCACGGATTTTTCCAACAAAATGTCAAGAATCCCATTAAATGGATGGGGCCCATGTGGCATTATTTCACAGATAAGAAAAGGGAGGTACCAAGATAGAACCTTGCCGAGCTTTACTCTGAGAACAGGTGACAGAAACATGGGTTTTCCTTGTGAGTCTATTTTCTCCTCTTGTTCAAAAAGCTTTGAACATCATACCTCCACCACTTAGTCACGTGGCAGCCGAGCTCTATCATCTTCCATCTCGGAGATGAATTTATCCAGGATCGTTGCATGTGCACAGCTTCCCCATCCATCCAGGCGTGGGGTTAATGTCGTACCTTCTGCTCTTCTTCAGGTGCATGGCATTGGACATCATGCACGCAGGCTCAGAGGGCAGGTGCTGGCTCTCACCCGCATAGCTCCACGCTTAAATCCCGCACAGCAAGCATGAGTCTGCAGTTAGACAGACTCTTTCTAGCCAGGTGAACTTCACTAACTTATTTTCTTTCCATAAATCTCAAGTTTTCCCATCTGAAAAATGACCATGATGCCCCTCTTGTGATGTACTGGAAGCCTAAATAAGTCTTGTAGAAGAGCCGGCAGATAGAGCCTCAGGTAGCAAAACACAGTAACTAGCAACGTGCTTAGTAAAGGAGACGGGCTGCTTATGTTCCAGGGTTGAGTCCGTTCTAGGATAGTTGAACTGTATGCTTATTATTATTATTCCCCAACTTCCTTACCACACAGGGAAAGTCATTATGTCAGAGATGGGTTTTCGAGGTCCTCGGTTCCATCACCACACCTGGATTCACGCACTAGAAAGTTAAACTTGCCTCCTGGATTCACGCACTAGAAAGTTAAACTTGCCACCTGTCCCCATCTCAGAAATGAGTTCAACCTTTCCCTACTTACTAAAGATGAATCCGTTATACGCAGGAAGAGGTATGTAATCTCTAACGTTCTCCCATGGGGTAAAAGAATTAACTGGCTAGTCACACACATTTTCGAAATGGAAATGCAAGACACATGGAAAGAACTCTCAGGGCTCTGGTAACGAGCTTAGCAAAATCCTGTCCTCAATCATTCCATTGTGTTTCTATATGTTGTTTTATTATCCTTGGGTAGAACCATGGATTTGTAAGGTCTGAGAGCTTCCATCTCAGTTGAAAAACTGTCAGGAAAACAGATTTGCATGGAACACACAGAGCCATTTAAATACTTCCTTCCCCACCGTTTGCTGCTGACAGGCTTAGGAAAAATAAGTCTGGTAAAAGTCACTTTGAACTGTAGCCACCAGATCACTAAAGTAATAATTTTGAATAATTCCACGGCCGGGCTTTCATTCTGCTGCTTGGAGACACAGCTACTTTTCTCTACAAGGCATAAAAAGTCCCTTCTTCCTATCACAACTCACTTTTCTCATGTTTTTACAATTAAAAAGCTTAAATACCAATGTTCCCCAACTTTTCTGATCAAGTCATGCTATCATCTGCCACACAAGATCATTTCAGCAGTGGAAAAATGGATATAGATCCACTTGCTATATGGCCTCGGGGATTAACACCAGGCTCTGTGAACAAACTCCAAACAGAGAAGACAGAGAGACCAATGTGTGCATATTATATATATATACATATATAATATATATATCTAGCCTTTGCTGAATTAACAAACCAGAGAATCCCTGCCAAAGAAAACTAAATTGATTGGGAAGAAGAGTGACAATTCTTGAGGGAATTGTGATCAGAGGTCGTTTGGATTCGAGCTTCAGATCGTCAGACTGCTCTGTTACCTGTTTGTTAAAATCCCTTTTGATGGGGATTTCACAGGTTATAAAGAAATACATTTTGAAGCTTTAAATCTTGGCTGAAGCTCAATCTTCAACTTTTAATATCCCCAACTAAGCATTTTCACGTAGCTATCGACAATGGGTTACCGCCGGACCAAGACTTTTGCTTCAGTGAGGACCGCGGTACCCCTGGTTGACACCCTGGAGATGGGGGGGATTTGTTTCCCAGTGTCCACAGGCCTGGTTTCCAGATGAAGGACAGTGTGCTCATTCTTTCTCCATGTGTCATCATCTTTATTTGTCAAGCACCTGTTGCACAGGACATTTTGGTCCTTGTCGAAGGTTTTAAGATTTGCTTGTAAATGAAACAGAAAGGCAGGTATCTCCTTCACCCCAAACGCTATGCAAGCATCTTCGTCCGGGAGCTTTCTGCCGTGGATTTTCCAGGTGACCTCGTGGAACACCATGGCTCCATTCTTTCTCCTCTCCTGCCCATCAGAAACCTGGTGTTACTCAAATTGCCATCATGACTTACAGCTCAGGAACTCAGAGACTGCTGACAGCATCCCCATCCCAGTCCCTTGGTGGTGATGAGTTGAGGAAGCCTGCTTAGACCAATCAGGGTATCTGGTGATTGCTTCCAGGCTGGGGGGCAGGTGACGGCCATCTCTCACTGGCAGGAAGGACTTCCGTGGGACAGCTGGAGGAAAGCTGTTCTCCTTTCTCCCGCCAAATGTGAACAACACCTCACTTCGCTCCCGTGGTTGCTGATAACCATGAAGGGCATGTGGAGGGCAAGATCAAGCCACGTGAAGCGACAGAGTTGGCTGCCTGGACCCGCCATCTTCTCTGCGGCCCCTGCCCTCTGGACTCCCCGGGGTGCGACACAGGGAGTCTGCGTGTTGGCCAAGCCCGTGTGAAGTGGGGTTCCTGTTGCTTGCCTTGGGAGAGCATCTCCACTGACCACACACTGGTACCTTAAATGTAAGAATAAGCTCTGCAGGAGTCCCACCACCTGCTGTTAACAAGGTGGGTGCCCAGGAGCACTGGGGCATGGGTGCCGGTCTGAGGGCAGGACAGGATGAGACATGGGACGTCCCAGCTCATGCAGCGACGCAGGGAAACAGGGGCAGGCTTCCTCCTTTTCTCAGCCGATAATATTATAGGATTATAATATTACATATTATATATAATAGGATTAAATATTCATAAATATTCATATTTATTATCTATAAAAATACATATTATGTGCAATCCTATATAATATAGGCTTAGAAAATGAGGAATAATATTATATAATTACACTATATATTTCTCAGCCTAGATACCTATGTCCCATTGGTTCTGTTTCTCTGGAGAACCCTACGGCAGGAGGAGGGGAAGGCAGAGCAAGAGGGAAGGGAGAGAGGAAAAGACATTCTCTTTCACCAAAGTAGGGGTGAGGGAAAACATCTGCATTAGCATTCCTATCTTCCTCTTTCAGGCAAAAGAGAAGTCGAGTTCAAGGGTAAAGCAATCATTTTTGTTTGGGCTAAGTTTAATGGGTAATTTACTCGCACAACTGGAAGACTGGTTTATACAAACTCAAAAGACAGGTTTTCTTCCCCTAATTTGCCCACATTGGGAAGTCCTAACACTGTATTTACTACCCATCGTGCAAAGATGAACAGAGTAAAGAGCTCATGGAGTTGTTACCTAACCCATATTTACTTTAACTACACACCAACTCATATTCCAGCATCCACGGAAACCTCCAGTCTCCTTAGCATCTGTCAAGAAAATAATGGTTTTTGTTGAAAACTTCTGAGTTAAAGAACACTGGGAAAATTGTTCAGTCCCACATGAGAAAACCACTACTTGGTGAAAATAAATACTCTAAATGTGCTATTTTCAAAATATTTTTTTAAAGATTTTATTTAGTTACTTGAGAGAGAGCAAGAGAGGGAGAAAGAGTAAGGAGGGAAAGGGAGAGGGAGAAGCAGACTCCCCACTGAGCAGGGAGCCTAATGCGGGACTCGATCCCAGGACCCCGGGATCCTGGGAAGGCAGACGCTTAACCGACCGAGTCACCCAGGCACCCCCTTCAAAATTTTTTAATGTCATTTTTTTTTTCCTCACTAGGATGAACGTGTTCTTGCCAACACATATGTATTGAGGACCTTCAATGTTTTGTATGGAGATGGGCATTCTCTACACGCCCGTGTGCTTGAGTAGCCCACACTGGCGAATGCTGAATGGCTTCTTTTCTAAGATGAACACATTTTAAAAGGAAGAACCAAATGTTCCCTTTAGACTGTTTGGGGCTGCTCTTCATGAGCTGTTCCATCACACCATGTCTGCCTCTTAAAGTCTTGAGCTCTTCTCATAAAGGCAACTGATGCTTCATTATGTCCTGAAGGTGCTTTCTGGACGGTGGACGTGATGGCCGGAGCTTCACTAGCCATTCTGGATCCTGAGGTGACTTTGAAAAAGGAGTCGCCTGGTAGGAAAACACCCATGTAAGCGAGGAAGCCACCATATTCACCACATAGCCCTACTTCCGGACTTCTTTCACGTGTGAGAGACATGAACTTCCGTCACTGCTAAAGCCCTTTTATTTGGGGGTTGCTATGTTGTTTAGCCAAATGGATCCAATCTCACAGTGAGCCAGTAAGTTCTGATTCCTGCACAAACCAGCGTGGACTGGATTTGAGAAGTCCGAACACATTCACTGTTGTCATCTAAGGCTGCCACAGGGACACAGCCATTATTACTTATTATTTAGGACATTATAGGCTTATCGAGCCTTTTCATTTCTATAGGGCATTCATTTGTTTCTACAGGACATTGCTTTTTCCTTAATTTCTTGGAAAACTTGCAGAAGAGCGTAAGAAAAGAAGCAAGGGCTACTTCGGCTTTTTTGCACGACTACTCCCACACTTACCTTCTCTCTTGGGGTTATCTGCAGCAATAGCAACAGCTGCTCACACCCATGAAGGGCCAGGCCCTGTGCTAAATGGTTTACAATGACTCCCACTAAAGTCTGCATCCCCCCGGGAAGCAGAAATACGATGATTATCCCCATTTTACAGGTGAGAAGAGTCAGGTGCACAGAGGTCATCTGACTTGCCCCGGGTCCACTCACTCACAAACTCCCAGGCCAGAGATGTGGTTCAGCTCCATCGGATCCATCCAACAATGCAGCATGTGTACTGAGCTTCCACTGGGGTCACATGCGGGTCTAGGCACAACACGTGTCGTGTGAACACCCCAGGCAATGTGCCTGTTTTGATTTTTATCTGCTGGGCAAAATCAATACATGACATGCTAGGTCTCAAGAGGTACAGAGGAGGGGCGCCTGGGGGGCTCAGTTGTTAAGCGTCTGCCTTCGGCTCAGGTCGTGATCCCAGGGTCCTGGCATCGAGCCCCGCATCGGGCTCCCTGCTCAGTGGGGAGTCTGCTTCTCCCTCTCCTTCTGCTCCTGCCCCTTCCCCACCCCCCTCTCGTGCGTGCGCTGTCTCTCTCTCAAATAAATAAATAAATCTTTTAAAATGAGGATGCAGGATGCACTGTGAGAACACGCCTTGGCACAGGATGCTTTCTGATGCGGCTCCGCTGAAAGGCACGTTGGGCGGCTGGTCGTCGCTGGATGGTGGAGGTACCAGTGTGAGCCCGCCTTTGGGAAATGATCTAAGAAGCAAGGAAGTGTTGGCTCTGAGCACACGGAACCTGGGAATTCGTTGGAAACATGCTCTGAAATCAGTCTCTGGTTCTCTTTCTGCAACCCCCTTCCACTCTTTGGTAATGAGGTTAATTGAAAGGTTAATGGGAGCTGCAGTGCTGGCAAGTTCTGCCGCTGTCCAGGGGATACCGCCTAGGAGGAAGAAGTGAGTCAGGGGATGTGAGGGATACTCGGGCAGATTTAGGAAGATTTAGGAAGGTGGGAGAGCTCCCAGGGCTCTGAGAAGGTGGAAGGCGCTCCTTCAACATTCGGGGTCAAACCATCACGGGGGCGGGGGGCAGTGGGGAGCTTGCCAGCCTAGGGAAGTAACAGGTGCAGGGCTGAGCATCAGCCCCAGGTGTGGGGCGCCTGGTCTAGGGAGGAGGCTTGCTCGCTCCACCTGCTCAGGTTGACCCAGGCCTCGTGGGGGCTCTGCACTGAGCGCCGCACATCGGGAAACGCATCCCTGCTCACTGCAGAAAATGCACTTTTCTCATGATAATGATGCTTTCCAAAATTGTTTTCATTTTTAGGGAGCTGTTCCTTCAAGGAGGTCATGCTTTACATCATGATTGGGTCTTGGAGGAGAGTCACTGTCAGGCTCCTAAGGACGAGCTTAGACCAGGCTAAGAAAGGGCTCTGTCTCTAGTAGACGAAAGATTGGCTTAAAAATTACATTCTGTAAGCTCTAGTTTTTGTATAACCTTCATAGGTTTTATATGTATTAATGTTTGAAAAATTTTTTTAAAGCATACCTTCCGGCAGCACACGTAAATGATACGAAATTCACATTTCCGCGTTCTCGAACAGCGGCACACGGCTACGACCCTCGGAGGATGTGTTTTGGCGGCTTTGGGGCTACCAAGAGCACAGCTGCGAAAATATTTACTCTCCGTGCCTTCACAGGAAGTGTGTGCCTACCCCGCTGTTTGCAGTCCTATCTGAGCTAATGCTCCTCTCACATAACGGAGATTTATACAACAAATTAAGAAGCGCCGACTTTATCCTGAAAGAAGAACCATAATGAATATAACCTACCAACACACATGCTTAAAAAAATCAATATAATGTCTTAACGGAATTATAAAGGAGAAATAAAAGCAAATAGTTTGTAATAAAGTAGTATGTACTTCAGTGCATGAACTGCAGGGCGGGACTCCACGGTAAGACACAGCAGTGCGTTGGGACACCTGGACCTATAGGTAGCAGCAGCAGGAACCCCCCCCCCGACCCCCTAATATAGGTCTTGCTGCTCCATTGACCTACAGGAGCTGGTGCTTTTGATGGGGCAACACAGCCTTGGAGACACAGGGCTGATGGGGCACAGAACCAGAGGAATAAAATCCCCAACCTTTCTCTTCACCCCGCATCTGGTCTTTTTCCACTGCTGACCATTGACTGAACCCAACCAGGATCCAGCAGACCAGGCAGCCCTTCGGAGGCCACGCACACAGCAAAGACTCCCAGGGCCCAGAGCAGGGAGGAGATGAGCAGACAGGGGGTCCACAGAGCCAGTGGAGAATACACAGACCCCCGTCTCGGAAACAGCATGAGCTCCCCTCAGTTCCCGAAGCCACAGTGTTGGAGCCGAGCTGTCTAATCTGAGAGCCATTGGCCATCAGACAGTCATGCTGTCTAATCTCGGCCAAATCTCAATCACAGTTGGCCCTTGAACAACGCAGGTTTGAACCGCGTGGGTCCACTTGTACGTGGATTTTTTCCATGAATGTGGTATAGTACCGCAAATGCATTTTCTCTTCCTCATCTTCTTAAAACATTTTCTTTTCTCTAGCTTACTTCATCATAAGAATATGGTGTATAGGGGCGCCTGGGTGGCTCAGTCGCTAAGCGTCTGCCTTCGGCTCAGGTCATGATCCCAGGGTCCTAGGATCGAGCCCCACATCGGGATCCCTGCTCGGCGGGAAGCCTGCTTCTCCCTCTCCCACTCCCCCTGCTTGTGTTCCCTCTCTCGCTGTGTCTCTCTCTGTCAAATAAATAAATAAAATCTTTTAAAAAAAAGAATATGGTGTATAATACATAGAACATGCAAAATCTGTTAATCAACTGTTTATGTTTTTGGTAAGGTTTCCAGGCAACAGTAGGCTATCAGTAATTAAGCTTTTGTGGAGTTGTAAGTTACACAGAGATTTTCGCCTGTGCAGGGGCTTGATGCCCCTAACCCCTGCGTTGTTCAAGGGTCAACTGTAATTAAATTATACAAAAATTCAGTTCCTCCATGACATCAGTCACATTCCCAGAGCTCAATAACCGTGTGTGGCTATGGCTACCATACTGGATGGCTCAGATAATAAAACATTTGTGTCATTGCACAAAGTTCTATCAGAAAGCACTGTCTACTCTGGACTCATGGTTGGTCTCACCCATTCAAACAAACTCCTGGTCTTGTCTATAAGCAGATCCTGATGGCCACACTTAGGAAGTACATCCAAGGCCTTCCTCGGATGGCCTTCGATACCATGATCATCACCCTAGACCCAGTCCTCAACGCTTTCCACCTGAACCGTCAAGGTAGCTCCCAACATGGTCTATTTCCATTGCACATACCCCACCAATTTTGTTCTCCTCTTGGTATTCAGAGTGATGTTTTAAAAGTAGATCATGAATCCGATGAGATTTAAACACAATAAATGAGAAACCCTACTGCACATATCATGGCTGGTGAGCATCTACATAATCCAGTGCCTGCCCACTCGGACCTCATCCCCTCTAATCACTTTGCCCCTGCTTCACTTGACCTTTCTATTCTAAGGCACACCAAGCTGGGCCCAGCTTCGGGCCTTGGCACCTGCCTCCCCTTCTGTTTGGAAAGCCAGCCCTTGTCAGCTATCCCCAAGTTGGATCCGTCCTTGGCATTCTGTCTCAGTTCAAATGTCACCTCTGCAGTGATGTCCCAGTCTCAAAGGGCTCACTTCACCATATACTGTTTTATTTCCTGCCAAGCATAGATCAGTTCTGAATTCAACTTGCTCAATTATTTTTTACTTATTTACCAGCTGCCCTTCCCCCACCCCCGAACAGGATGCAAGCTCTGTTATATCCCCAACACAAAGGCCCGTGGCGGGGGCTCAGGAAATGCTGCTGGGATGGGCTGCTTTCTGGAGTGCCTATCTGCTCACTGAGAGCAACTGGCCGAACACTAGCTGGGGTTGTGATAACCACACAGCAGCAAACAACAGCAAAAACACCCTGACTCAGTTTGTACCAGGTACCTTTAAAAGCTTTGAGGTTCAGCCGCCACCACCTCGGTGTAAATCACCTCTGGAGAGGACAGCTCATTAGGGGCATCAAAGGCACCAGAGTGGGCTGAAAAGAAAAGGCAGGAGCTTTGTGCATGATAAATAATTCATTTTCAGACAACTCTCCTATTTCAGTAAGACTTCTCAATTTCATATTTTTTATGAGGGTGTTTTTTTTTTTTTGTATTTGCATTTTCCAAAGATCCTTTTGCATACTGAACCGATCAGCAGCCGAAACTCGGTTTTCACGGAGAGGGGGGTGTGGTGCACTGGTCGAGAGCGTGGGCTCCCGAGCCCATCCATCTGGACTCTTCTTCCGGTTCAGCTTCGTGGCTGGACGGCTTGGAGCATCCTTCAACCGTGCATGCCCTCCTGCATCCGTGAAATGGGGAGAAGAGCAGTACCAGCCTCACGAGGTCCCTGAAGGGATCTAACGAGTCAATATGAAGAAGGAGGTATAGAGAGCGTACCTCATACCTAATAAGCATCAAGGATCTGGTGTTTAGTGTGAGCACTGTTGAGGGCAGCCATGGTTATTCACCAAAGGCACAAAGCAAGAACGCTTTTTGAAGCAGAGATTTTTCTCAAGGGCTCTAGCCACAACTTAATTTGCACTTGGTTGAGAAGTATGAAAATGAAAGCAAGGGTGTGCTATCCAGTGTGACTGAATTTTCAAAAAGTCTGAGGAAAACAACAGAGGGTATCTGGCATATTAATTAACAGGCTGACACAGGCAAAGAATACCATGAAAAGTCAAACAAAAAAGTGCCAAGAATCTGCTTTCATGCCAGAAATAAAAAGAAATTTCATTACTGGAGCCAGGAAAGAGAGTTTCCTTCGCTAATGTGGGGGCCTTTTCTTTAGTTCTAATCTCAATAGGTGATGTTACCTGTGCTGACTTCAGAGGGGACGGGACACAAAGGACCCCGCGTTACCCTATCTCCAGTGGGCGGTGAGGCTGTTCTCTGGGCCTCGACGAGGGGACAGTGCTGTGCCTTCTCCTGGCTGGTGAGGCCCCAGGTGGATGGGAGGAGACAATCCAAGCAAGGTGGGTGTGCCAGGAGATTAAGTCACGAGGATTCCGAAGATCAGGGGAAGGTGTGGCCCATGAAAAGAAAGATCATTTTATGCTTGACTCTTAAACAATGAGGGGCTTAAAGGCACCCACCCCGGCACAGTGGGAGATCCTCCTATAACTTCGAACCCCCACCCCAATCTGAACTACTCACAGCCTTTTGTTGACCAGCAGCCAGACTGGTTAACATAAACAGTCAATCAGCACACATTTTGTATATTCTATGTATTATACTGTGTTCTTACAATAAAGTAAGCTAAGAGACGATAAATGTTATTAAGAAAATCATAAGGAAAAGAAAATACATGTACAGTACTGGACTCCACTTATTGAAAAAAATCCCCATATAAGTGGACCAGCGCAGTTCAAACCCGTGTTGCTCAAGGGTCAACAGTGTTTAAGGGGAGGAATGTATTAGATCCAGGAAAGCTTACTTAAAATGCATTTCATCAGTCTTTATAATAGGAAATTATATGGCTATAAAAATATGGGTGAGTTTTGCGAGCTAGGTTGACAGAAATGTAATAATAGCCTACTGAACCGTGGGTTCAGGACATGCTCTGATCAGTAAGACTTAAGGAGATGGACAAGATGGGGAGAGGTTGTTTGATGATTAGTTTCCTGTAATCCCCGGAATCACGTAAGAAAGAACTCAGCGCTCGGTCAAGTCAATGAAGGGTCTGATGAAGCCTGCACTTCACAGCCACGGCTTGCAGACGTCTGGGCTAGGACGTCCCTGACTCATGCTAATGAGCAGGAAGCATTTGAGTGCAGCATCAACAGTAAGTCTGCAGTGGTGCATTGGCATCTAGCTGCTTCTACTTTGGAAGTGGGCTTGAAGATTGGAAGGGTGTAGGTGGAGTTCGAACAGGCTGAAGTGAGGAAGGACGTAGAAGGTACGTAAAGGAATGTACTGGGCTGAGGTCTTCCCAAACATCTTGGGTACAGCTCTTGCCTATTACAGCTCCCAGTGGAGTGATCTCAACAACCATCAAAAATAACTCAAGAGTGTTTGAATCCCCCGACTTGACTACTGTCCTCACCGTGCACAAGGAAATCATGGGGTGGATAGAGCAGAAGAGTCGACAAAGATCACATCTGGCTGTGGGGATCCAGGAAGATTCCCCAGAGGAGGTGGCATGGGAAGTGGGTTCTACAAAGAGATTCACGAGATGCATTCGGGCTCTCATTAGGGTAACATCTAAGATCATACTGGGCTTCACAAAGAGCACATGGTATACCTCACTCTTTGATTTTGTCTAAAAAACTGTTGGCCTTCCGCAAGGATCTGCAGAGACATCTATACCCCACATCATTGCAAATATCACAGAATGTCACCATCGCCAAAGTGTTCATGAGGATGGGAGTCTTCTGCTCATTTTCAAGAATCATGATTATCCATCCGGACTGTATCTCCCGATCATGTTCTATTTAAGGTCCCACCCCAATTCTGATGGCTAAGACTGGTGGTCAAGGCTGAAAAACACAGTGAGGTGGGAACCTCATCAGGAGCCAAACAGGGGAGGAAGCACATTGCTACCATTCACAGAAGAGCAGCACCCACTTAGAGCAGCACCCCAATGGCCATCGCCCAGTTGGATTGAAAACATATTTAGTATTAGTTTAAAATGAAGAGCACATGCTAATGTTCTCAAGGACTAGCTGCTATGGCATTCCCACGGATAAATATCAGTGTCCTTTTCTGAATCCTGGCAGAAGCTCAAAACACTTGTTTTGCCCAAACCTCAGAGGCAGTTAGAGGAGGATGTTGAAGAGCCCTGAGCAAATGGGGCTAACCCCGAGCCCCCGCCCAGGAAGTTCCAGCTCTTGTAAGAAGTGCAAACATCGCTTTCCAGAATCAGACCCCGACATGCCGTTACAGAGTGCACTAATTAGATTAACGCTAATGCACACTTAATGACGTTCTCCTCACATTTTTCCCCCTAAGGACAAGAATATATTTACCTACAAGATGGTAAGGCATCATTTCCTGAGCAGAAAAAAAAAAAAAAAGAATGTAATAAAAGTAGAAATACGTGAATGGATTTTTTTAAAAAAGGTTTTATGGCTGTAGACATCAGGGGAAAATGGGCAAAATATTGAGGAAGAAATAAACGTCTTTTGGGAAATTAGCTTTGAGTGTTGGTGCTTAACTATGTCTCATTTCAAAGCTTTCCTGGAGATGGAGTTATATACATCACACAAAGAATGGAGGGGCCATGAGCCCCCCCTCAAATTGATCTCAAATCCCTAATAATAGTATAAGGTGTCACAACTGCATCTTACCTTCAGCTTTATTTTCTCAAAACGACAGTCCTACCTATTCAAATGTGCTGTCTGGGGGTATTTGAATTTCTGAGATTTTACAAGAATAATTAAACAGGCATGTTTTTCCTCTTGGTCATGATTAGGGGGAGAAGAGAGATTTCCATTATGGAAATCAGTGGATTTGAGTGCATGAAAATTAAACAAATACCCCCAAACTTCTGCATGGTAAAATATATGATCTGTGAGATTAGAAAGCACACGGTAAATTGGGAAGAATATTTGCAATAACATGCCAAAGGAAACGTCAGCATCGGGGCACCTGGGTGGCTTAGATGGTTAAGCGTCTGCCTTCGGCTCGGGTCATGATCCCAGGGTCCTAGGGTCAAGCCCCACATCTGGCTCCTGGCTCAGCGGGGAGCCTGCTTCTCCCTCTCCCTCTCCCCCTGCTCATGTTCTCTCTCTCTCTCTCTCTCTGTGTGTCTCAAATGAATAAATAAAATCTTAAAAAAAAAAAAAAGAAAAGGTCAGCATCGCTAATATGTAGAAACAGAAAGGACAAAGTAGTATCCACGGGCTGGGCTGGGGGTAGGAGGAGGAGTTGGTGTTTAGTGGGTAGAGTTTCAGGGCTGTGAGATGAGAAAGTTCTGGAGATCGGTTGCATAATCATGTGAAAATATTTAACACTAATGAACTCTACAGTTGTAAATGATTAAGATGGTAAATTTCATGTTACGTGTTTTTACCACAACAACAACAAAAAGATTTTTTATAACAAAGTAACAAGAAATGGAATTCCCAACAGAGAAAGGAAATGGATAAGAAGAAATGTTTGATAAGAAAATTTACAAATGGGGGCACCTGGGTGGCTCAGTCGGTTAAACGTATGCCTTTGGCTCGGGTCATGATCTCAGGGTCCTGGGATCAAGCCCCCACTCCCTGCTCAGCATGGAGACTGCCTCTCTCTCTCCCTCTGCCCTTCCCCCATTTGTGCTCTCTCTCTTTCTCTCAAATAAATAAAATCTTTAAAAAAGAGAAAACTTACAAAAGGAACCAAAAAAGGGTAAATTAAAGCAACAAAGATGTATAATTTTTGCCTAATAAATAGCCTATTTTTTAATTTTAATATCCTATGTTTATAAATTTGAAGGGAAATGGATATCATCATACACAGCAGGTGGAATTAAATTGGTTAAATTTACCAGAAGGCAGTTTGGAGACTGTTATTAAAAAAATTACAATATTGCATATCCTTTGATTCATATCCTTTGATTTGAATTTATTCTTAAAAGTTTATGTACGGGAATCAATCGGAGATGTGTGTAAAGATTTTTGTGGAAAAATGGAAGCCATAGGGTACTTCATAATAGAAGATCTCTTAAACATTTTAGGTTTGTGTGTAGATCATGGGAGATATATGGGAAGCCATTTGAATGAGCCTAGAACTAGAACTCATGTTTTTTTTTCTCCCATCTTTCTTTCACACCTATGTCCCCTGCATGGGAGAGTCCAATCATCTATCTACTTACTAAGATGTACCCAAAAGGGTGCACCTTGCCATTTCTCCACTGTCCTTACCGCAGCCCCAAGGGGCCATCCAGGATGGCGTCGGTGTTCCTTCCTTCTTCCACCATAAAATACTTTTAGCGGGACACATGGCCTCCAGGGATAAAGCTCACCCTCCCACCTCCCCTACAGCTAGTGGTGGTCCCTTGGCTGAGCTCAGGGCTGATGGGCTGGGAGCAAACGGGCTGCATTCAGGGACAGGTCATGTCCTGGAGGGAAAGGAGCACATTCTCCTTCTTCCCATCTGCCTGGGCCTGCTGGCTGCCACAGGGACATGGTTATTATTAATCCAAGGCCATGGGGATGAGGTCAGTATCTTTGGGGCCACTCAGCAACAGGATAGAGGGAGGCTACGTCCTAAGTCCCTGGAGGCATGTGATAAGCCCCAGGCTGCGCACACTCCTACAGGACAGGTTATGGACGAGTAAATTCTGCACTCATTAGGTCAGAGTTATTTGACGACAGCCAAAGGACAGGCCCTAACTCTCTCTGACATCTCTCTTGCTCTCCCAAATCTATTCTCCACCTACAGCTGGGTGCTCTTCTAAAAACAAGCATGGGTCCATGTGACTCTCTGCCGAGAGCCTTTGCAGTGGTTTCCAATCATGCGTGAAGATCCACCCCCTTACGCAGCTTACGAGTGCTCAGACACCATGACCTCAACCCAGAGCACCTTCTCCTCACCCATCATGGTCTTGGTGAGCTGGATTTCCTGCTCTAATATTTCAATTCTCTTATATTTCAAGAACATGTGACGCAGATGAATAGATTAATAGATGCATGGATATCAGATCTCCTCCAAACATCCCCCAATGAATATATGATGACCAAAGACAAAGTAAAAATGAAATGAAATCCGCAAAAAATTCATTTAATGAGAGCAATCTCCCTAAAAATGGCCAAAATTCTTTTACCAATCAAGTCAAAGGTGAAATGAAGCTTCTCGGGAAGGGGGTCTCAGAACACTCCAAACATGAAAGACTGGGGAGTCGGGACCCTTACGACTTCACCCTCAGTTCCAGAGGAAGTTGCTCCAAGATTACTAGTAAACCTCATCAGACCAAACGTGTTCTAATCAGATTCATTCAACTCAGTTCAAGAATCAGTGAGCACCTACACGTAGTCTACCACTGTTCCAATGTCGTGAAATACGGGGGCTAATCTACAATATTATTGTCAGGGTACTGTTTATACCTTGCATCCAGAGTTTAAATGAACATAATAATAGCTACCATTTATTGTATGTTTGCTCTGGACTGGACACTGTCCCAGGCACTCTTGAGTTATCACTTCATCCTTACAACAACCTATGAGTATGTATTGTCTCTTTTTCCTCCTTGAGATGGGGAAGCGAGGCACCGTGAGGTAAGCATGTTTGCATGGCTCGCGAGTGGAGCCTAGGATTCGGTTATGTGATTTTGCTTCCTAGGAGTTTCCTGAAGATCAGTACAGAATATGGAAAACACTCAGGTACAAAATGAGTGACCCCTCTGAGCCTCGGCTTCCTTACATGGAAATGAAGGAGGATTGTTATAAATCTTCCCATTGCCTTGAAATAATTATTTTCCTCTTATTTCCTTGTAACAGAGTCTAAGCGATGAGCTAAAATAAAGAGGCACCAGCCTTCCTTTCATCTAAGTATAACCATATGACTAAGTGTTTGCCAAATGGATGTAACCAGATATATTATGTCGGATCCTTGCTTCTTGAAAGGGAAAAGTAACTGGCCATGTTACTTTGAGCTTCTGCATTTCTTACTTTTTCTGGTCTACAGAATGTGGCTAAGTCGGTCGGCACTCCAGCATCCATCTTGGACCCTAAGGGAACCATGAGCATGGAATTCATGTCCTCAAACTGCTGAGGCAGAAACAGAGATGGAGCCTGGGTCTCAGATGGCACGGGGCACCACACCAAAACTACACCACCAACCTTAGGAGCTCCCGTACGTGAAAAAAGAAACACATATGTATTTAAGACATCTTTGGCTGGGCTAAAGTAGACGGGGTGAGTGAGGAGCTCTCTTGCTTTCAACCAAATGCAATTCCCAATTGATAAAAGGGAACACACGATCTTACAGTGCTACATCTATCATAGCTAGACGGGCGAGGAAAGATGAGAATGGTCGGAGACCAGCGGAGGATGGAGGGGCGCCTTGTCAGAGTGGGGATTCATGCGGGGTAAGGAGACCAACAGGGTTTGGGATAAGCGACGGGAGCATCAGGGACCTGTGAGGCAGGGGAAATGCGGAGTGTGGGAATCGAACAGGTTAACTTATGCTGAGCAAAGCCATGGAAGCTGTTCCCAGTCTTGCAAACAGCTCATCCAACCAAAGGTGCTGAAAAGGAGCAAATTCAAATAATTCCTTATTCAAGACAAATGGTCTTGCCATCCCCAGTAACAGAACCACTCACTAAGAGTCTAACCGAAGGAATGCTACCCTCACACGTGAAACGAGGCACCCGGGGAGGCTCGATGCCTTCAAAATAAAAGAAATTGTTAATAGGAGCCCTTATCAACAGAAGTACCCCAAACACCTTTACATTTCCTGATGAATGGCATAATAACTAACCTGCTGTCACCAGGCAACTGTCCACGCTACCTTTTATTGAAAGATTGATTCCTGAGGTTCTTTCTGCACTCTCTAATAACACTTGTCAATATTTTCTAACAGACGGTGTAGAGGAGACACCAGGCAGTCAACGGATAGGTCAACTCATGCTTCACTTCTGGCAGGAAAAGTCCTTTCATAACAGGAGAAAGCTCACATTATTGTCGGCAGACGAACATGCCCAAGCCTTTGCACTGTGAAAATTCACATTTAAAAAAAAATGTATTATTCCTTCGTAGGGGCTCCTGAAGAGTCTGAGGAAAGGGAGAGCTCTATGGGGCGTCAGTGTGTTTTGTTGAGGGAACATGGATGGCGGGTCTTCCCACAGGCACTCTAGGAAGCCCTTCACGGATGAACGCCCATCTCCGTTTCACAAATCCTAGAGAACACACACACAGACTAATGGCCTTCAATCTTTTCCAAGTTGTAAACAGATGCCCTATGAATGAATATAGGTAACGCTTTCCTATATAGTGTTTCATTTATTTTTAAGTAGCTGCCAACACGAACAAGTTGACATTTCACATTCAAACTATATTTATGGCTTCCTTGGAAAATCGGTAGATCTTAAGAACCAAGAATGTGGCTTCCCACGTTGGCTTTCCGACATGGCTGTCCTACTAGGTGAAGCCTTATGACTGGGCAGGTATTGGCCATGTTACCTGGCACGACTCACTCATATACTTAATCTGTTTGGTCTCTGCAGGTGTATGTATTTGAGATCCTTAAAGTCTACAATGTATGATAGAAACACAGTTATTAAATGATCGATACTCTTCCTGTAATGGAAGATCCAAATCTAATACCTGGAGTTTGATGATTTTCTAAATAATATTCTGAAAAGAGTATTTAGAGACAATATATTTTTTAGACTCAGCTCTTTGTAGTAGACTTCAGGTTCCAGTGCCCCCCGGCCCTGGTTCCTGGTTCACCTGCACTTCCCCACCAAGTCTGGGTGACAGCATGGAGTCTTTCTTTCCCTCGGGTTCTATATTGACAACCCAAGGCAGGGACATTCTTACCATGGCCAGGGGTATGACGCCGATCAGGTCCTTGTGACTCACGTAGATCTTGGAGACACCCAAGTCAGACGTGACGTCTCCTGGATACTCCACTTGCCACGTGACAAGCTGTGTGGCCGGCGGGTCACTGGGCTCCTCTATTTCCACGTCGATCTGCATGACTTCATAGGAGGGTCCATCCACACTGAGGAGAAGCAGAGAACAACTTTGAGTGACCGGAGCGTGGCAGGCAGGCAATGGGTAACACGTGTCATCTCTATGTGTGTCTCTGCAAAGAGCGTTTCAGAGATGCACCATCAAAAATAACCCCACACCATTTTCAACACGATCCGTGGCACCGGCTGGTCTTAGAGACCAGCTCTCCCCGGTTTGGTGGGCTGCTCGGCTTCCCAGGGCAGGTGTTTGTGGATGGTTACGAAAAGCGCTGATCACATTTCCTAAACGCTTTCCTCCCCTCTATCCATCTAGGAGATTAGGATTCTTTCCCTCACTCCCCGAAATCTATATGATGCTTATATTGGATTTTCCAAAGCCATAGTCAGTTCCAACTGGATGCACAGAATTTTAAAGGTGTCTGAGGGCGATGTGGCTTTGCTATCTGGTGGTGCAGAGACATAGAGGTGAGGCATGGACAGGACAGCGAGGCCATGGGGCGCGTGCGGAGAAGCATGGAAAAGCAGCCAGATGTCCCCTGGAGACAGGAGGCATTGTAACAATGGTTAGTTTTTGGACATTCTGGTGTTTCCTATAAACATGCATCTCGAAACAAAGCCAAGTGAGATTATCAGGATGATTTTTGTAACGATTTATGTTAGTTTAATTAACTGGATCCCTCTTTTGCCTCTTCACAGGCCCCTTTCACGAAATGCCTGCTCTTCTATATCGTGGGGGGAGGAAAGGCCCATGCGGGGCCGGCCCCTCCCTGAGGGCAGAAGCGAAGAACGCGCACACAGGTGAGGATGAACAGAGGAGGCAGCGATGACAGAGGCTTTTTAGGCCCGAGCGGCCGAAGCGACTCCCACCTACCACATCTGTCCCCGAAGATTCAAATGTCACGTAACCGCAAAATGATCGCTGACTGCTGATGCTCCGGACTACAAAGTGTGGCCTTTCATACACACAGAGTTACCGAAACATGCCTAGCACACCACCAGGCCCAGTAAGAAGCTCAGACACAACGGTGGGGCTCCCAGGGGGCTTTCTTCTCAAAGTAAGGGATGAGGTGAGATACCGGGACATCAGGGGAGCTCTAAGGAAAGGAGGCGGGGTGGGGGGAGGAAGAGAAGGAGGGAGGGGGAGAGGAGGAGGAGGAGACGAGGAGGAGGAGGAGGAGGTGGTGGTTGTGATAGGAGCTGGCCGCTGTCTGTCTGGAGCCCTACCCAGAGTTTCCACAGGTAGGGGAATCCCGAGATCAGGATGTCAGCACACACCCTTTTGGTTTGGGAACTTGCCAGAACCCTGGCCCTTCCTCCCCCTCAGGAGACGGCAAGCCCTTCTTTTGGCCGTACTGAGCCCCACCTCCTCCGCCTGGTCACTGGGAGACGGAGACGCACAGAACAGACGAGGCAACGTTGAGCTCAGGGAGTCGACTCCGCAGCGGAGGCATTATGGGGACTCCCACACAGCGGGAGCCTGAGCCCACTGTCTACGCGGCCTCTGTCCTCCTGCGTCCGCCGAGGGGCCCTCACCTCCAGCAAAGCCAGCAATCCTCGCTCCCCGGGAGACTGCGCTGCCCGTGTGTCTGCTTCCTGACCTCCCTCTCCCGGGAAAGCATCTGTAAATCTCTCCATGGATTTAAATCCTTCCCCTTGTGCAAGAGCTAGCCATAAAAACAACTATAATTTTAAAAGGGCTCTACTTATTTCATCTAGTTTTCCTCATTCGGTAACCCTGCCAGGTTTTTCTATAAAGTTTATTTTCTCTTTTCCTTCAGATCCCTTGCCTGGCCAAGATGTGGAAGAAACACGGTCGCTTTTGAGCTGACTCTCCTCCCTTTGATGTGGTGATGAAAGCTCCCTACTCTGGGAATTCTTAACCTGGGGCCCATGGCAGGCTTGTGGATCCTGAAACTGTGCAAATGTGTGTTTTTCTTGAACGATTCCTTAGCTTGCATGGGCTTCTCAGAGGCTCTGAAGCAGTTGGGCTGTGGGGCACGTTCCTGATCATTTCCGGTGTAAATTCTGCGTATGGTGATCTAGCTTCAGAATAGCTCATCACGTGTGACTTGGATCAGTGGAAATTTGAATTTTAATACCTCTCTGCAAATGGTTAACGCGTGCAAGATTCCAGAACGCTTGCATATTTGGCAATATTTATCATTTCTCCGTGTTTAACTGTAAAGCTAAGGACTGCCCCTTTGCAGTTTGTGGGTTTAACTGTAAGGGTCCTGAAGAGGGGCTACGCTTATTTATTCCAAGTTGTGCCCAGCATAGGGTCTAATGCCTGGTGTTCATCAGAACGGCATCTACGGTGTTACAGGACACAAACACGGGAGGTTAAGTAAACGTTTCTACAGTGCGTCTGCTGACAGTGGTTTTCACCTCGCCCGTGCATTAGAACTGCTGGGGGAGCTTTATAAATTAACCAATGACCGCGCACCACTCCCACAGCTTTCCCTCCAGAGAGGGGCCCGGCACCAGGCCCACTGATTTTCCCTCTCCCTTTGTTCCTTCCTTCCACCTGTCTGTCTCTTTTTTAATCCAGGTGATCCTACCATGCAGTCAGGACCGTGAACAACTGAGTCAGGTTTATACAGGTAAATTATGGGGACACTGGCACTCTGCGAAGTATTCTGGATATGAAGGTATTAGAAACACAATGTATGGAGTTAATGGGTTTGGGAGGTATGGCGGGTAAAATCAGTGAAGTCACAGGTGAGCCACAAAGAAGGTTCCAGATGCCCATGAACATGCAGCGAGGAGGGACAGGAACAGAATTCCAGGCAAGGAGGCCCAGGGGGTAGATAAGACTGACGTGTCCAGACGCCACTTCTGATGCCCTGGTTGCAGCCCTACCCTTCCAGCCTCCTGTCTCCTGCCCCCCAGGCCAGTCAAATAATGAGCAGTAAGGACGGGCTCCATGTGTGAGCTTCCTGCAGGAAGGCAGTCCTGTTGAGTCGGGCAGGGTTTGCATGGAGGCTCAGGGCTCCATCCAACTTAGGGACTTGCCAGCCTTCTGGGCATGGGTCCTACCAGCATCAGCAAGCCAAGAAGCCACCTCCCTGCCCTGTTTGCTCGTAGCTGACAGGTGACAGGGAGCAGAGGAGGGAACTCAGCCTCTCACCTCACGGGCACCCCCGATCCCTGCGGGCTGGCTCCATCCACGTGGGCTGGGAAGCACCTTCCTGCAGCTTGTCTTCCTTACAGAGAGGAGCACCATCTCCCTGGTTTGGAGAGCTCTTCCCATTCCTCAACAACCTTTCCTTACCTGGACCCTTTTGTGCGGTGGGTTCAGGCTCTACACCTTTTCACTGGGAAGGGAAGGGACACAAAGGCACAGCTTTGGACCACATGACACAATCAGGCTTCGTGAAATTTAAGGGAAATGCACACAAGGCTCTCAGGCACAGACAGTGACCACAACCCTCAGGGCCATGGCTCAGGAACCCAAGGAAGGCAATGAAACTTGAGGCTCGGCAAGACCACCTCAGCAGATCCCAAGGCCAAAAAGGGCATCATTTCCAAAAGAAAAAGTCTTACTTTAAGATCGTCACCTCTTTTTCCAGACGATGCAACAACCAGCATTTATTGAGTACTTTGAATGTGCCAAACACTGTTTTTAAGGGCTTTTTAGGTCTTATACCCACATGTGATCCTCACAGTGTCCCAGGAAATAACTGTGATTAACTGCCAGTTTGTAGATGAGAAGCTAGGTTCAGCGAGGCTCACCCAGCTAACGGGAGAAGGAGCCAGGAGATGTGAATGCAGAGTGCCCACTCTCCATCCCTGCGGGACTAAGTCCCCCACCTCTTGCTCCAGGGCGACAGGCTTGCTTATTGGCCATGAAGATCAAGGACAGCAACTTCCCGTCCCCTAGTAGAAACATAGCTCAGCCCCCGATGCCTCAAATAAATTCTGGACAGGCGAAGCTGGGACATGTTTGTAACAAGGTACTTTGAGATCAGGCTGCCTTTAGGGTCCTCTGCCAACTCTTTTAGTGCTACCACGTGTCTACAAATCAAAGTAGAGATGTGGAAGCTAGAGCTTTAGCGAGGAGAGCCTACCATCCATTGGAGGGATAAGAAACCATGTAGACATGGACCTGCTCATATGAGAACCATCTAGACCTGAGTATTGGAGGTGCAGGTCAATGCATCTGAAAGCTACCTGCATTTTTTTTTTCCATATTAGAACACTAACATGTTACGGTAGGTTCTTGAAATGAATGCCAATGATCGAACCTCACTCTGCCACCGCCCACGTGGGGGACTGGCTCCCACGGCTCGTGTGAGGGCTGTGGGGAAGCTGGTGGGGTGTAGGGGAGAGCACAGAGTGAAATTCCATTTCCAAATAGGCTTTTCCAGTTGGTACGCTCAAAGATGAATGGGTAAAATTTCTGAGAACAAAAGGAAAACCAGCGAGGAGGTGAGGCTAGTATCTCAATGGCTGTGGCCTTGGAAAGTAGTTTGAGATGTGCTCCCTAGAGGTCGTGTGAAGGACAGTCATCTACCACTGGGCAGAGACTATCTCCTCTTGCCACCTGCATCGTGTCTCTCTGCCACACCTCTAGCTTCTGGGTGCTTCTGTTCCTAATCACACCTACCTGTCACTCCCCCTGGATGCCTTTCTTTCTTGAGTTTCCAAAACCCCCTTGCCCACAGTGCAGAGAGCTCCAAGTGCCTGGGGGTTTCGGTCCCTGGGAGGGGTGCTCAGGCAGAGGCTGGTGATGCTGGAGGTGACAGTCCAGCTGCCTTGCCTCCAGCTGGGTGGGTCGGGAGCCCCGCTCACCCCCCAGAGTCTCCCCCAGGGGGTCAGGCTGGAGCCACCCGCCACATGCTTGGGCTCCTCCCTGTCTGTTCTCCTTTCCCTGGTCTCTTTTCAGTCTCTCCTGGGACACTTCCCTCATACATCACTTGCATGCAAGTCCTTGTCTCAAGGTCTGCTTCTAGGGAAACTGAAGGAGTTTTTAAAGCAAGGAGGACACCAAAGGCAACTGGCAGATGCTAGGTGAGAGATTCTGCAAATGGAAGAGAAACAAGGAATGAGTGTGGGTGGGAGGGCTCCAAGGGACCATCACTCCGGGTCCTCAGCATCGCTGGCTCCAGTCGGAGGAGGCCTCCGGACCGAGCCAACCGTCTCCGCCATGACATTCTGGAAATCCGCGCCAGACACAGACACGGGTTCCCAGATGTCTCCCAAATGCAGGAGCCTCCCCTGCACTCCCCTCCTCCACATCTCACTTTCAAGATTAAGATGAGGATATTACTCAAACAAATTGTTTCTTCTTAGACGTGATCCCAGTATTCAAGTTTCCCATTACTGACATCTTTTTTCCCAACTTTTTCATTAGGATTTTCAGAATAAAAACCTTTCATTAGGAAGTAAAATATGCACGGTCCCTTTAATGCATGTACTTTATAATGAGATTTTTGTCACCATAAATTTGTCTTCCTGTGTCCTCTATTTCCACCTTATAATACTCTGAGGTCTGGTAACCAGAGTTCTTCTGGAAAAGAACAAGGGAAAGTCACAGCCTGGACCAAGGTGCGCTCCATTTCTGCCTTTTATTTTAGTGCTTCCTTGCTCCCATCCCGTACTTCATTCATCCACCCCATCGGGGAGGTTCCTCGGATTCCTGTTATTCGTTGGATACCGTGTCGGGTGACGAGGATGCAGATGCAAAGGTCGGCTTTAAAACATGAAGACCGGTGGTGGCCAGACGGCGCTGGTTCTGCACATCCCTGCCCACCTCCACATTCAGGGACGCCATTTTGGTAGCTTGAGATGGGCAGTGCTGGGAGAATCTACACCACGAAAACTGGCAAAGGCCATCAAGCAGGCTCCCTCCAAGACCCCCAAGAGCACATTGCTCAAGAACTTTGCTCCTGTGGTGCATACGGTCTAGTGGGGAAGATCAATACTAAATAAATGATCATATCAACCAAACGTAAATTGGCAACCGTAAGGAAAGATGAGAAGCATGAGAAGCAGAGGTACCGGTGAGATTTTCAAGGACTCTGGTGGAGTCAGGGAGGTAAGGCTGATTCCCCCCCCGGGGAAGCAAGGCTCGGGCTGTGCTCTCTAGAGAGGATGGGCAGGAATTCAGAGTCCCAGGAACCAGAAATTGCACATACCAATGTCCTGTGCTTGGAGGGAAAGGATGTGTTGCAGAAAACACAAGAAACCAGGGTGGCCGGAGCACCCAGAGGGCCAGGAATTGAGCTGTGAGATGTAGCAGAAGGATGGGCAGAGGGAGACCGTGCAAGGCTTTCTAGCTCACACGTGCTGTTGTCTTTTCGAGTCAGTAAACTATGGTCTGTCAATGCACAGAGCCTGGGCTAAAAGGGTTTTACATTTCTAAACTTTGTTAACAAAAAAATAAGGACACATAGTGTAGAAAGCATATGGCCTACAAAGCCTAAAATATTTAGTATCTCACCCCTTACCGGGAAAGTTTGCCAACCTCTGCCCTTTATCATCGGAGAAATGGGAGCTCATTTTAAATCTTTAAAAATAATAAAAGAACATTTATCTCTTCAATGCATAAATGCTTGGGAATATCTTCAGTAGATGAAATTATGAGGTAGTCAAATATTTATTTCCACTGAAAGTGAAGAAATTTGGATTTAAGTGTTGATCTGAGAGTGTTCCACGTAAGAACAGGAAAATGAAAGAGACAGGTGTATGCACGGCCCGGGAATACGAGCTGCAATTAGGAAAGAACTCATAGACCGGATTTATTGTGTAAGATAATAACAAAGTACAAGATGATCTTAATTGAACTAGGAAAAATAGGCTAAGCCAAGTTATGGATTGTTGTAATGGGAAAAAAATTTTAAAAAAAAGTGACACTCTTTGAGATGTTGATGAGTCCTGCAGCAATGTCTAGTGAACAAGAGAATGTCAAGCAGGGTCAGGGGCAACGCTTCCTTGGTGGGGCCACCCCACACACCCCGGACACCTGTCGTGCTGGGCCCTGTCCTCTAAGTCCCAGTAGCAGACCCCAGTGGTTGCAAAGGCCAAACCACGCCCCACGCTCCCTAAAGAGACGCACAGACCTGCTATGTGGCCAAGATGCTCCGGGTGTCCCTCTCTGAACCAGGTGGGGCTCTAGTGGGAACTGGTCATGTCCTTTCTTCCTGCAGCCGCACCCCTGCTTTCAGCACTGAGCTACTCCAGGTAAGGGTCTGTGTTGGGTCAATGTGGATGGGGGTGGGGGGTGGGCAGAACAAGGATGGGGATACCGGCCGAGGCATGGGTGCTTCTGAAGGGGAGAAGGGGAGCGGGCAGTGATTATGTGCTCTTTCCACAAGAGGAAAGTGGGAAAGGCCCCCCTGAAATGTGTGATGACGCCTGCCCTCCATCTGACCACCCAGTTTGGGGTTTCTGACCAGGGGAGGCTGGGTGGGTTTGCAGTGGGAAGGGGGAAGGAGGACTCTCCAAATCAGTCTGCAGGTGGGTAGGTGTCAGGAAAGACTGCAGTCAGGAGGTCAGCCCAAGAAGGGATGAGGTCTCCCCTGCCAATGTGGCCACCATCTTCCTGGCCAAGCAATTCCTGAACCTCCCCTGGATGCTTCCCTCTGTGCAACCTTAGCTTTGTTCTAACTTGTTCTGATGACAAAGGTGGCCCACGGAACCTGTGTGTCAGCACGGAGCTCCTCCCGGGAGAGGCTCCCAGCTGGGATCTGACATAGGGGCTCCAGGGGCCAGGCGGTCAACCCATGAATGAATTTGCCCTTGTCTAGAAATACAAAACTTCCTGTGCTCAGGGCATCCCAGGGCCCATCGGGACATCCCCGCCTGCTGAAGGAGCCCTGGGTCCTGCGCACCTAAATGCGAGTCTACCGAACTGCTTTCAGCAAAGGTCAGTGGCTTGAAAACATCACTGTGGTTGCAGGGTTGAGAATGGACCAGAGGCAGACTGGAGATGATGTGGGTAGACGGGGCAGAAATGAAAGAAACAGGGCTGTGGGAGAGACACACTGGAGCTCGTGGGCCACGGGGGAACGTGTAGGGCCGACCCTCGTGGTGTACACACGGGCTTCTGTTCCGTCCTGCAGGCAGTCACGCTTTTCCCGCCCTGCGACCACCTCCACCGGCCCCCACCTGCCACTGCAGATCTGCACGGGAACAGACGTGTGCCGCAGATGTATTCCCTGCTCCCCGTAACCACCGAGCTGCTACTCCAAACAGCCCGGCTTCCCCGGCAGCAAGAAGGGGTCCACGGAAACGCTGACTGCAGGGAAGATACTGGAATAAATATCGGGGTTCCCTGAGTCAGAATAAGGGTGCTGTAATGTCCTGGTGCCGTAATACCATGATCTGTCCTCACTTAACATTTGCGCCGCCAATACCACACGGACCCATCGCACAGGGACGGGCCACATCTTTCAGAAGATGTCCTCTAATAAAATCCGCGAATGGAATCTGGGAGAACACCGCTGGGATCTTTGATTCACGCACAAGATGACTGACAAACAAGGACATGGCAGGGATCAAACCTGTTAGCGTTTGAAAGGGAAAATTAACAAAGACAATGACAAGTCGGGCGCTTCAAAAACACAGGAAGGCTCCCACAGAAGCACAAGATAAGCCTTTGAGAAATTCCCTGAAAATCTAGATTGCTTTTTCAAAACTCACCAAAACGGAGTTTTCCCTTTTTTCTCTGAAAGATGACCTCTCCCACCCATTCAATCCTGATCTCCGTCTTTATCCGAGAATAAAGCCGTATCTCTAATTATAACTGTTGCTTATTTAAGGTGAAAAAAACCCCTCACTTTCTCTGTCCTAAGCTTCATTTGTAAAAGGTAAGTTCCCATTCAAACCTCATTTATATTGATTTTTACCATGACACTGTGGCCTCTATTTTTTACCTAGATTGACTTTAAATGATCCTTTACCGAGTGCGTACCATCCTCCGTTAAAGAGGGCTTCCAACATTTCAGAGTAAAAGGGAGTCTGGGGGGGCTGCCCCTCATCCCCTCACCCACCCCCACATGAGAGTATCCCCTGCACGCGAGGTAGAAACTTCTACAGCAGACAAATACAGGGAAAAGAAGAGTAAAGCTAACTCTTGCATGTCCACATCATGACATTATCTCAAACATACTCGGAGACGGAGAGCTATTTTATTTGTATACATTTCTTTTGGTTGGGAGTTTTTCACTTAAAAAAAAAAGTCCAATTTGTAGGCCCCCGACACATTAGCGTTCTTGCCAGGGCCGCAGACGGCTGGACACCAAGATCACATCGTGTCTGCATGAACAGGTCACGAGTACGCTGGCCACTCTGTCCTTAGCTCCGCGTCTCAGGGACTGGGGCAGGACGCACGCCGTCAGAGTCAGGTGGGCCGCGTAGGGAGGTAAGCAGACCCGTTACGTTACAATTAGCTCCTGCACATCTCCGTCTCCCCGCTCTGTGGATAAGGCAAGCGTCTGTCTCTGAAACGCCAGCTCCGCACGCCGGCTCCTTCCACCCTCTTGGTCCAACTGACAACTCTATGGGGCACAGCATTCCCCTAGACTCGGCCCTGGAGAATTTTTATGTGAAAAAGCTTTCTTCTGCTCCCTCTGGGAGCTCCATGCTGCTTCAGCCGCTCCCTTCATTTTTATTTGTTTGTTTTTGGAGAGAATGCGCTAAGAGGGCATCTCCATCCAGACTCCACATCGGCAGGATCTGTCGGCAGACGGGTCAGAGGAAGAGTTTGCAATGACATTCTTAGTGTCCGGACAAGGGTTTTCGTGCCTGGTCATAGGGCGAGTGCTAGAGCTCACAGGTGTTGGCCAAAGGGCTGTCCCCAGCAGGAGAGGCGGGCTGCCTCCCCAGACGCTGACGCCTGACAGCTAAGCTGCACGTGACATCCGAGGCCCCGAAAAATGTAACGCCATCCACTGGATCCTGGAATAAATGATGAGCAAAGACTATTTCCCTTTATCCGGCCATGATCTCTTCAAGCATGCAGCCGAACTGCTGGGGTAGAAAGAAGGCCCTATGTTCACTGGAAAACGCCAACAGGATTATTAATTGACAGGGACAATCACTGCGAACCCTGCTAACGGTTTTCTCAACTCCCATCTGAGGTGACAAACAGAAGCGCCGAGAGGCTAGGATGTTCTCTTTCAGGATAAAAAATAATTCAAATATGTATCTAGTTGATTCCTCCTACAAAAGAGAGGATTCTGTTTCTGGAGGCTTAGCTGGTAAAGTCCCGTGCAAACAAGCCACACCGTGTCCGATGATCAATACATAATCGTGCTTCAGCCTTCAAGTGCTCAGGGTCCAGGGCTGAAGAATTAATTTGCTGGTTGAGGGTAATAGAATGTCAATTAATTTCTTGGTATAAATGTCAATACATTCTGTTAAGCCTTGTGATTTAAATATAATTAAAGATAAACTTTAAGTCAATGTTGTCTTTTTGGATTCGGGCACGATGGGTGATTTACTAAAATCTCACAAAGCTGCAGGGAAGAAGGATTTCGGCAGGTTGGAGCTTCTCAGACAAGCAGTTAGGGATGTTTGTTATCAGGGAGAAACAGAATTGGCCACACCTGATCTTACCTATGGCCTCAAACACCCACCTCATTACAGTTCATGCCACTCCCTGGGGGTTTTACAGCGAAGAAGGCTACTGTGTCGTCATGGACACACTCTGGGTCAGACAGGGTTACTGGCAGTGATACACAGTGTTTGAGACAATGGACTTGGCAGTGACTTACACCCAGGATGGAATCTGGGCTTGGCCCTAGTTATGTTATCCGACACCTAATCTCCAGAAGCCTCAGGCTTCTCAACTATAAAATGGTCAATAATCACAACCACATTTTTGTGCACATGATCTCCTTGACTCCTCATCACCAGGGCTAGGACTGTCTCAAACATCTGTGCAGGTTGTGCACTGCACAATTCAAAGAGGACCCACCTTGACTTTGTGAATGATGCCCCCAGAGTTGTTCAGTGCACCACATGCACACCACACTCAGAGGCCTGATCACCATCCGAAGACATCATTGTGATTGATCAGTTACTTATTTATTTGGTAATTCTCTAAGCACAGAGTGAATGCTTTGAGGCAGGAACTATCCCCCTTCTTTCCTCCCTTTCCTTTCAACTGCTCCTTTTACTCAACCATACAGACCCCCATATGTTCTAGATTCTCAGGAGATGAGTATTCAATAATACAGTGAGTCAATGACCGTGTGGCCAATGTTGGATATACTCAAAATCCACTCTCCCCTTCCTCCTTGCCATGGAGCCCAATTTGTTCAAGTTGGCAATACAAACCCCTTCCCAACAAAAACCAAATAACTGGGAAGCTACAACATGTGTCTATTTCTGGCCAGCAAGATGTAAGCAGAAATCTATTTTGTGAGGCTTCCGGGAAACATGTTTTCCCCGTGATAAAGAGGTGCAGTTTCAGAGAGCCTGTGCTTTTTACCCTCCCTCCTTTCTCTTTCCTTCCTGGAATACTGATGTGATGCCTGGATGTGCAGCTGCCGTCTTGTGATGGTGAGTTGGCAGAGCAGGAAGATAGGACACAAAGACCCCATTGCATCATTTAGTGATTGTACCAGCCATGGGATACCTATCACATCTTTTCGCTGTTTGGGATACACAAATCACAAGGTCTTAAAAGCCATTACATTGGGTCTTTTTTTACATGCAGCTGAACGCCATCCTAACAGCACAGGGAGAGGCACATCTCTTGCGGTGTGTATCTGCAATGTCTGTGTGAAGGTCTGCTGGGAGACAGGAAACAAAGCCAGGCAAAGTGATGCTCACTGCCCATCTCCATAATCAATAACCCACCTTTTAAAAATTTAACTGAATAAAAATACCTGTTGTTCATTTTTTTTTTTTAAGATTTTATTTATTTATTTGACACAGAGAGAGAGAGAGAGCATAAGCAGGGGGAGGGGCAGGGGGAGAGGGAGAAGCAGACTCCCCGCTGAGCAGGGAGCCCAACATGGGGTTCAATCCCAGGACTCTGGGATCATGACCCAAGCCTGAGCCAAAGGCAGACGCTTAACTGAATGAACCATCCAAGTGCCCTGATGTTTGTTTTTTTAATTCAGACATTAGTTTCTCTGTCTTCCCAGTTCTGAATGAGTCCGGCCTTGTGAATTACATAGGAAACTGAAGGAATTAGTTGATGAAACACTAATCTTCACTAGAATGCTTGAGAATACAATCATAAAATTACACCATTGTGTTTAAATGCTTGCCAGTAGGTAGCACCCCTCTGTTATTTTTTCTTTAAACACCCCATCTAGCTGTTGAGAGGCAGCTTGGGGCAGATCTTAGTAGCTGGGGCTCTATCTGCCAGAGAGCTAATTTGCAAAGATTGCTGAATGATGAGGTGTCAAGAGACTTGTCAATTGAATTTTCCAGCAGTACAGAAAGTAGATGAAGGCATGAATAGTCATCTTAAGCTGCAAACAGAAAAAGAAAGGGGAGAAGCTTCTCTTAGAAAGAGATTAAAGCCAGTGACACCAAGTAATTTTGGCGTGCTTATTAGCTCTCTTTGTCTTATGATACATATGATCTATAGCACTGGGGATGAGACCTCCAATTTCAGACACTATAAAGGCCCAGCACAGAGTGAGGAGGGCGGCCTGCTGGGGAAAACAGCAGTGGTGGGGACTGGGGCTAACTGAAGAAGGCATGCCGTGACTCACAGCGCTGCCCCCACCCAGCTCTCGCCTCTTGTTCTGGGAAGAAATATAGGCCCAGTATTGATAGCTATTCTGATTCTTTTTCCCCCCAAGACATCCATTTTTTTACATTGAAAACTCCTGATAATTAAACATTGACAACTAATTTGAATTTTCTTAAAGCCACCAGGAAGGCCAAATACATGTATCTTTAGGTCAGACCTGGCACAAAGTCCCTGGTTTGTAATGATGGTGACAATGACGATGGTGATGATGATGGTGGTGACAGTGATGATGGTAATGTTGATAATGGTGATGATGATGTTGATAATGGTGATGATGATGGTGATGATGATGGCAATGATGGTGATGATGATGGTGGTGATGATGATGATGGTGATGATGATGATGGTGGTGATGATGGTGATGGTGATGATGGTGGTGATGGTGATGTTGATAATGGTGATGACGGTAGTTATGATGATGGTGATGGTGGTGGTAATGGTGATGGTGGTGACGGAGATGTTCATTATGTGGTGATAGTGATGGTGATGTTGTGATTTGATGATGATGGTGGTGATGATGATGGTGATGATGGTGATGGTGATGGTGGTGATGTGTGATGATGATGGTAATGATGGTGATGATGATGATGATGATGGTGGTGGTGATGGTGATGATGGTGATGGTGGTGATGATGATGATGATGTAATGGTGATGGTGGTGATGATGATGGTGGTGATTGTGATGATGATGATGATGGTAGTGATGATGATGGTGGTGATGGTGATGGTGCTGGTAATGGTGATGATGGTGATGGAGATGTTCATTATGTGGTGATAGTGATGGTGATGTTGTGATATGATGATGATGGTGAGGGTAATGATGATAGTGATGATGGTAGTGATGATGATGGTGGTGATGATGATGGTGATGATTGTAGTTATGATGATGGTGATGGTGGTGGTAATGGTGATGGTGGTGATGGTGATGGGGCAGTGATTAGAATTGTAAAGATACTGATGTGTCTTTATATCTATGCATGCCTTATTTTTTTTTTAAAGATTTATTTATTTATTTGAGAGAGCGAGAATGAGAGAGAGAGAGAGAGTACATGAGAGGGGGGAGGGTTAGAGGGAGAAGCAGGCTCCTCGCTGAGCAGGGAGCCCAATGCAGGACTCGATCCAGGGACTCCAGGATCATGACCTGAGCCGAAGGCAGTCGCTTACCCAACTGAGCCACCCAGGTGCCCCACTATGCATGTCTATTAAACTTAGCTCAATGTTGTGGGGATATCAATCAAGAGACATTTAACAACTCATCTGCCCTAGCATTTCCTCACATGTCTCGGTAACAAATGGTCAGGCACTTGCTGGTGGCCATCTATATTCTGCAGCCCAGACCCTGACTAGATCAATGTGCTAGTTGTTGCGGTAGTTAGCGTGTGGGCCAGTATTCACTGGTCAGTCTGAGCATATGATATTTGTTATCCTTCAAATATTAACAAGAAAGAGAGGGCTACTGCAGGTAGTCCCTGGTGGGCTTTGGCCGCAGGGAGGATTTGCCATTGGTTGCTGCCATTGGATGGATGTCACAGGGCAGAAGTGAGCATGGGGCAGGTAGAAAAGAATGCAATACTGCTTTTGATGTTTTCTATGTCATACTTCACATATTTCTTTCAATGAAGAACAAGTGTGGTCAGCTGAATGACCCTCAAACCTGTCCACGGTCTAATCAACAGAAAATGTGAATGCTACCTTATATAGCAAAAGGGATTTTGTAGCTATGATTAAGTTAAGGATCTTGAGATGGGGTGATTATCCAGCTGGGCCCTAAGTGTCATTAAAAGTGTTCTCATAAGACGGAGTTTTCACTACCAGAGAGAGAGGGCCAGGTGACAGTATGAGAAACAGAAATTAGGGGTCTATGTTTTGAAGACGGAAGGAGGGGTTACAACCCAGGGAATACAGGTGGCTTCTGGAAGCATGAAAAGACAAGGAAACAGATTCTTCATCAGAGCCACCAGAAGGGCTCAGCTCTGTCAACAGCCAGCGAAAGTGAATTGAGACTTCTGCCTTCCAAAACTGTAGGGGAATAAATTTATATCGCTGTAAGCCACAGGTTTACGGTAATTGGTTCCAGAGGCCACAGGAAACAAACACAAGCAGGGACTCAGTCGTTGTTAGGGAGACCAGCTTACTAGGGAAACATGTTATTTCAAAGATTGAGAAAGTCAGATACCAAGTGCCATAGCCTGAATGTCTGTGTCTCTCCAAAATTCATGTTGAAAGCCAGCCCTTAATGTGAGGGTATCAGGAGGTGGGTCCTTCGGGAGGTGATGAGGTCATGAGGATGGGGCCTCATGATGGGATTGGTGCCTTTACAAAAGAGACCCCAGAGAGCTCCCTCCCCTTCCCTTGACGTGCGGACACAGCCAGAAGACATCTATGAGCCAGGAATCCCGCCTCACTCAGACACAGAGTCTGCAGGTGCCTTGATCTTGGACTTCGAGCCTCCAGAACTGTGAGAAGCAAATGTCTGTTGTTTGCAAGCCACCCTGTCTGTGGTATTTTGTTCTAGCAGCCCAGATGGAGGAAGACACCATGTTTTTATGTAGATACGAGCATTTGGATGCGAAGCACTTGAAACAGGGATCGCAGACTGGGACTCCACACCGTCGCTTACAGGAACAGATCCTTCCGATCTAATTTATTATGCCTCTACAACCTCACATTTCATGCCCCAGTCCAATAATAACTGTACTTCAATGATAAAAGTGTAGGTCTCATAAAAAGAAAGAGAATAGGACCTTGCTCTGAGCTTCACAAATTTGGGGAAAAGAAAGAAAAGAAAAGAAAAGAAAAGAAAAGAAAAGAAAAGAAAAGAAAAGAAAAGAAAAGAGAAAAGAAAAGAAAAGAAAAGAAAGAAGGAAGGAAGGAAGGAAGGAAGGAAGAAAGAAAGAAAGAAAGAAGGAAGGAAGGAAGGAAAGAAGGAAGGAAGGGAAGGAAGGAAAGGAAGGAAGGAAAGAGGAGAGAGAAAGAAGGAAAGAAAGAAAGAAAGAGAGAGAAAGAAGGAAAGAAAGAGAGAGACGGACGGAGGAAGGAAGAAAAAAAGCAGGTGGGGAACTTCTTGGCATTTAATAAACACACACTTCCTATTTCCTGGGGGTGGCGTCTGGGTTGCATCTATATTATGTCTGAAAGGGTACGACCGTGCTCCTCTAAGGACTTCGAGGCTCCTCTAAGGACAGCCTCCGGGGGACCCCAGTGAGCATGCCAGGCGGAGGCTGCCCGGCTCTCAGCGCTTCTGATGAACAAGAAGAAGCTGGACTAACTTCCTGGCTTTTAAATTTCAGACACCTAGAGCCTGAGGGAAATATAAAGATAATAAAGGAAATAAAGGTGTAAACATCTAGAAGAATGAAAAAGGCTGTGTAAGAGAGCATTTCCAACACCGCCCAGAGCACGGTGGGACATGCTTCCTGACAGAACGCCACAGCCCGGCGGCGGCCACAGCGGAGATCCCTTCCTCCCGGTCCCCGAGGCCACGAGCCCGAGATCAGGGTGCCCAGGGGTCGGGATCTGTTGAGGGCGGTGCTCCTGCCGCACAGATGGCCACCTTTCCGGTGTGTCCTGACATGGTGGGGAGAGACACAGAGACAGAGACACAGAGATCTTCCTCGCCCTGTAGGGATGCTAACCCTATCGGGTTAGGGCCCCACCCTACGGCCTCATTTAACATTACCACCCAAAATCCCGTCTCCAAATACAGTCACGTCGGGGGTTAGGGCTTTGGGGCATGTGAATTTTGGAGGGACACAATCCAGTCCTGGGCACGTGCCGTGGACTGGGGGAGGAGGGGCTCAGAGATGCTAAGAAGAGGTCTCTGGGTGAACAGTAAAGGTCCAGAGCTGAAGAGGACAGGAGGGCGAACTGAGTCACGGCACAGACTCCCAGGCTTGCTTTGACAAAGCCAAGGCATCACCAGGACCCAAGGGCTGTGTGGGGTATTTTCAGGTTGTCCACGAGAATCTCCTTTTGTGCAAGCACAGGGCCGGGAGAATGACAGCAAGGACACCAATTTTTGCCCCAAGCATGCTGAACACAGTTCAGCTGATTCCAAGTAAACAGCCCAGTGACGCAACAGCATTTCAGGAAGCCTCGCAGAAGGCGGTGATGTGGAATATAATGCCCCAAAAGCTGTCCTTGCGTGTGGCTTAAGATCACTCTTGGGGAACCACCCGCCCCCCACCCCGAGCCGAGAGAGTGCTAAAATGTACCCCCGCTCCAGGACATCCCAGCAGTCCCTCCCTGGCACACCCCCTACCTGGACCACCCTTCCCGGGGACCGGCCCTCCTCCGACCGCTCAGATTAACCATGCCCTTGCAGGCTGATGGGAGGAAAGCTCGGCGACACAAGCCTCGGGGCGCCTGTGTGTCCTACAGCTTCCTTGTCTCCCATCATTTAGTCACGGCAAATGCAACAGGCATTTAACCACTTTACGTAGCGTAGATAATAAATCAACATCAAACGCGTTATGCCGAACCTTATAATAATTCAATAAATTATTCAATACAGCAGACAGTAAACACAGCACTGTACAAATAGCCCAATCATGAGATATTATGATTCAGGCTCAACATCTGTGAGTTGTGTCTACACCACATGCTCATAATCGGAGTCCCTTTAGAGCAGAGGTTTGAGGCGTTGGCGATGTCGCGGATCACCTGTATGTTGCCAGGAAAGACGGACGCCCGGGTCCCACCTCCCGCAGAGTTGAATTTAATTCCCCCGGGGTGTGCACGGGGCATGCCTCTGGGTTTTTGTTTTTTGGGTGTTTTGTTTTTGTTTTTGTTTTATTCCTTGCATGATTCAACTGTAGAGCCATGGCTGAGAACCACCATTTTTGAATTGCAAGGAAACCGAACTGTTTGGGGCACTCGATCCTCCCAGGGTGGGCGGGAGGGGACACGTGGAGAAAGTACCACTCAAATCAGCTGTCGTCAGCCTATGTCAGAATCACCCGGGCAGCGTGAACTATGGCCCAGCCTGGGTCCCAAGCTCGGGTCCGACCCCACTGGTCTGGGATGCTGTCTGGGCGTCTGGATTTTAAAAGCAAGCAGATGATGGTGGCTATTGCCCAGCATGTTAGGATCACCCGGGAGCTTCACACACTGATGTCTGAGGCCTAGCCCCAGAAACTCTGATTTTAAATTGATCTGAGGTGTAGGCTGGGCAATAATTGTTTGAAAGCCTCCCAGAGCATTCTACAAGCACCCAGAATCAGGAACTAGCGCTGTAGACATTTGAGGGTGGAAACAGTGTGCTTGGTTGGAAGAGGGGTGAACATGTGATGTTGGGTCCCAGAGATTAACGTGGCTGTCAGGATGCCCTAACTTTTCAGGGGGAAACGCAACAGAATCTTCCAGAGCATGCCCTGTGCTAGCTTAGTTGTCACGATCGTGGGCATGAGAGCAAGAGCAAGCTGACATCTGAAGGCGATCTGGCCTTTCAAACCGTCACCTGCCCCCCGGCCTCTAGCCAGCAGGTTGATGCCCCACAGACTCACGCTTCTTGTCTGTACCCAGGACCCACCCTGCTCACCTGCTGTCCTCTACACCGTGGGATTTGCACGCAGAACCCCTGGCCCTGGAGCGGGCGAGCTACACTCCCCTGGGGACATGTTATGGCTTTGTCAGTGGGGGAGTCATGCGGCAGTTTCTCTGGGGAGGCTCTCAGGACAGACCCCCTTAGGGGAGTGAGGAGGAAGGGCGGGGGACAGGGACACCTGGCTGATTCAACAGGCAACTCCAGGGCTGGTGGGCAATGAGTGGCAATGGGCCCAGCCTTTGTGTCCCTGCCTCAGCCGGGCTCGGCCAGTGACCACCTCCAGGAGGGGAGCAGCGTGGGACAGAGCCGTTCCTCGGGGGCATCAGGAATTAGATCCTGCTGGTGCCCAAGGTGAGAGGACCCACAAAAGGCCAAACAACGAAATTCGACAATCCAGATCGCTCCCACTGAGAACTGAAGGGGACAGCAAGAACGTCGGAAGCTGCAAGGCCTGCAGGTGGACAGAGTTAGTCACGTCCCACATGCCAAAGGTCCACTGGCTGCTTCTGATGCACAGGAACTGCGCCCAGCGGCTGAGCCACAGGGTGGATAAAAGACGCACCCCTGGAGGAGGTGGGCTGTCTTCTTGGCCCCCGCTCCTCATCCCCTAACAGCACGTCCACAACGTTCTGGATCCTCCATCCAAGTGTCCCGGGGGCCTCACTCCGGGCTGCCCAGGTGGGCACAAGCCCCGTCCATGGCCAATCCACAGCGTCCACGGCACCCACTCACAGGGGTGGGCTCACAGGGGTGCGCACGCTCATTCAATGAATCAAGCTCTGTTTACAGGAGACCCATGAGGCCAGCAGTGCTCCAGGCACAGGGGATAAATCCATGAACAAACAGGCAGAGCCCCCGTGCTCAGATACGCACGCTATCAGGAGGCACGAAGCAATGAAGAAGCAGAAACGATTAAATACATGTATGATGAAGGGCAGTGATTAGGGTGTGCTGGATCCTGGTGTTCCTGCCAGGCTCAGGGCTGCTACTCTCGCGGGGACCTGCCTCATCCCACTGCACCCCTGTCCCAGGTGTGGTCCGAGGCAGGGGCACAAGGGGTGGGTCAGCTCTGAGAGGCCCACCCAGCTCCAGAGCTGCCCGTCAGAGTAGCAGAAATCCCGCTGGACTAGAGGTTGGGAGTCCTGCCTCCTCACTCCCTTCCAGACATTCACAGGTTGGAGTCCTAACCCCTAGCACCTCAGAATGACCAAATGGGGAGATACAGCCTTTAAAGAAGTAATCCAGGTTAAATGGGGTCACCAGGGTGGCTGTAATCCTATAGGACTGGACTGGTGTCCTTATAAAAAGAAGAGACCAGGAAACAGAGGTGCAGAGAGGGAAGACCGTGTGAAGACAGAATATAGCCATCTGCACACCAAGGAGAAGGGCCTCCGATGAAACCAACCCTGCTGACCCCTGGTCTCAGACTTGTACCTCCTAGAACCCAAAGAGAATAAACCTCCATGTTTACACCCCGCCTCCCAGTCTGCGGTACTTTTCTGTGGTCATCCCAGCGAATCGGTACAGAGGCTTCTCGGGGTTGGACATCTCACATAGGTCCTAATTCCAGTGAGGGTGGAGCCATGGGGACATGTTGGAGAACAGCATTCCAGGTCAAGAGAAGAGCAGGTGCATCAAGGTCTCGGTCCAAATTGAGGAAAGTTAAAAGAAACAGCAGAATAAAATTAAATGTTCTTCCTAGCTGTCGAGATACCACCAAGGGTGCGGTCTGCCATGTGCCACAGTGTCCCTCCTATGAGGAGCCACAGAAGAAATTCCACTCGGGTCCCGTTATCAAGAGGAACTGTGCCTCCTCAGGAACCGGGATGTCCACCTTGCGGCTGCTTCAGATCTTTGCCCTGACTGTCCTTGCACGTGCTGACCACCGGAACTTTCCGAGAGAAATGCCCGGTCTACCTTCTGCGACTGTGAAGAGCCACATGGCATGCATTTCCGTTATGGATTCTGACTTGACCTTCCTCTTTCCACCCAGATTCTCCTTTCGCTCATGACTTCTATCTTTCCTGTGGCTGCCTACGGTCACGAAGCCACGTGGCATCACGTGCACGCGAGAGCTATGGCCACCACCTCCACGTCCGGCTACTCTGTCCTCTGGTCTGCTTCGGCTTCTGCTGGACGACACCCTCAAGTATCTGCACGCACCTGCTCTTAATGACATTTAACAACCACGACAGGCTCTTTTCTCTATCCGAGGCTGCACCCCAATTGTCATTTTCTCAAAGTGCAGCTTCAAATTATCCCGGGGAACAATTAGGGGCCGCACGCCTCAGAGGCGATTTTAATTACAAGATGTGTGGATGTTCTTGGGGGGAGAAGGGGCACATCCCACCCAAGTCCAGCTTTGCAGAGGCAGCGAGGCCAGCCTCCGAGGTCGCTTCCACGTGCGCGAGGACACCCCCTGTCCGACCAAAGCCAAGGCTGCTTTGAGCCGGCCGGCTGGCCTCCAGGAGCACGCGGGCCACCAGCACTCTGGAAGCTAATTGAGAACTGTGGTCAGGCTGTGTTCTGACAGGCGGACCGACCGACCCTTTCAAGGTCCTCTGTAGCTACGAGTAGATTTTCCAGGAGCTAATCAAAGGTTCTGGGGGAAGCCGAGATGCATCATTTCAAAGGGTGGCTGAGAGCTGCCGAGCCCTGCCTGAAAGGGAATTAAACACCGGGGTCTGGCCATGCACCTCGGGCTCCTTCCCGGGCGTGAAGCAAAACCGGCCACAATCCCGGCGGGCGCTCTGGGGGAGAGGGCTTTCCTCCTCTCCTTGCAGACATTCGCCGGATTCATTTCCCCGCCGTCGAGGCTCGGTGGACTGTGGCAGAGCCGAGCTGTCTTCAAACGTAGCCCTCAGCACACATTACTGCTTGCTGGACTACTTGGGCGGGGGGCTCGGGCCACTGGAAAGTTCTGGCAGCACACCAGGGGCAGAGGGGGCTGGAGTAAAGTCTGAACTAAGCGTCCTGAGCCTGACCTTCCATCGCCACGTGCCTGCAGATGCCGTCAGCGGGTAATCGCCCGGAAACACCGCTGCTCTTACTTGGATGGGTCTCTCGAGAATGGCTTTTAATTCAATCAATGGAGTACATTTAATGAACCCTATTATGGGTAATAAACGACGGAAACATGGTATCCCGGGAGGGGCGTGCGTTCTCACATGGGATTTAACGTCGTGGAAAATACTAGTTAGTCCTGTCTTGAAGTCTGCGTTGTTCATATCTGAATTTGGCCACCACTCTGCTGTCAATCACACACACACGCACACACACACACACACACACACACACACACACACGGTGGTTACATTACAAGCTGGATACTTTGCACTCAACAAGAAGAGAAAGAAGAGACTCTGTGTAGCCTTTAGAGTTACACCTGTCTCCTTGGGGGCAGCCATCCCTACAGGTCTGTGAATGAATGAATGAATGAATGAATGACACTACAGTCAAGATGTCTCTCTCCACAAAGAGACATTCCAGTTGATACCTGGAAATACAACTTCTGAAGCTGAGAATGACTCACAAACCCTAGGTTATCAGGAACAACTGTGGTCCTGCTAACACATGACCAGATTCCAGTATTTCCATCTGACCCCAGGTGAGTTTTCACAGAGGAAATATGCCGCAAGATACGTGTCACGAGAGGTGGTTGGAAACATGGAGTCACATGTAAACTGAGGCGGTAGAAAGGCTCCCGTATTTTGCCCATAGACCCCGACCCTGCTGAACCATGCAGTCCATGTCCTCTAGTGCAGGTGACAAACCAAAAGTGGCCTTATGTGGCCGTAGGACATGTCTGTCTCTATCGTGTTCCCCAGACATTAAGAATGGCATGGCTCCTTGGAGAGAGACCCCAGCACTTCATCATCTCATCAATTCTTACAGGACTTTTCTCTTTTACATGTAACATCTTTGAACTGGGCATGATGATGTTCTTCGCAAATGCTTGAGCTTGGTTGTTTTATTGGTGATGTAACGACAAATGCAACTGTTTGACATTTTAGTCGATCATGCACTCCGAGGGACATTAGAGGGACAAATACAAGTCCTGGGGGGAGGGGTCTGAAACCGTCCACGGACACCTGCTGCTAATATTAGGAAACTGCCACTAGACGGGGTTGCAATGGTTTGGAAGGAAATCTGAAGACAGTAGCTCGGAATCCTTTTAAGAAATGCTTGCCTCTTAAGGGTGCGACTCTGGCAAAAGGGGACCACGGGCAGCTCCAAGTTGATGGGATTCAGAGAAGTTAGTCTCAGTATTTTAAGAGGCTTAGAAATGACGCAACCAACTTATTCTGCTTTCCTCTTACTTTCTGTACGTATCATGCAGTTACAGGATCCTAAGAGAGAGCTTTCATTTAGCATAAACATAACATAGAAGAAAAGACTGCATTATGATTTAAACGACATGCTGTTTTCTTACTGAGAATCAAAATAACAGTACAGTTTATAATCTATGGAACTTTGGGTTCCAACTGAATATGGTAACAACACCATTTACATGACAATGCAATGAATAAGAGACATTTTTGGAGGGGGAGGGGGCAACGGGAGGGGGAGAAGGAGAATCTTAAGCAGGCTTCACACCCAGCACAGAGCCCCTCGAAGGCTCGATCTCATGACCCTGAGGTCATAACCTGAGCTGGAATCCAGAGTCGGATGCTTAACCGATGGAGCCACCCAGGTGCCCCAATAAGGTACATTTTTAAAAACACTAGATACATATGGAATAAACTGCTAATTATCTTCAGGATTCACTCAGCAGGTAAACAGAGAATCCAAAGAAGAAAACTCCCCATTTCTCACGGGAAATATTTTTTAAACGATCAATATTCAAAGTCTCTGCTTTTACGGTATTAATAATTACTTATTTTTAATTTAAATTGATACTGGGGTCATTGTAGTTTCATGTGAGTTATAAGAAATACTGGAGAAAGGCCTCCTTCACCCGGTGTCTCCCCATGAGGCCATCCTGCGTACCCAGAGTGCAGCATCAGGGTCAGGATATAGGGAGCTATGCAATTCACAGATGGTACTCAATTTCCCCAGTTGTACTTGGACACACACACACGTGTGTGTGTGTGTGTGTAATTCTATACCATCTTTCCACACGTGTTGGTTTGCCGTGTCCACTGCCACAGAGTACTAAGCAGTTCATCACCACGAGGACCCCTCCCACTGCCTCCCTGCAGTCGTCCCACCCCTCCCGCCTCCCTCCCCCCTCCCCCAAACCCTGGCACCTGCTATCTTGTGGCCACATCTAAAAATACTATCACTTCAGGGTGCCTGGGTGGCTCAGTTGGTTAAGCGACTGCCTTCAGCTCGGGTCATGATCCTCAAGTCCCGGGATCGAGTCCCATGTCAGGCTCCTTGCTCGACAGGGAGTCTGCTTCTTCCTCTGACCCTCCCCTGTCTCATACTCTCTCTCTCTCTCTCATTCTCTCTCTCTCAAATAAATAAATAAAATCTTTAAAAAAATACTATCACTTCAAAAATTCTATGTAAATGGACTCACAGCATGTCATCTTCTACGACTGGATTTTTTTTTCCTCAGAATAACTTTCTGGAGAGTCTTTCAAGTTGTCCTAGGTACCAATAGTTCTTTCCTTTTTGTGGCTGAATTAGGTATTTCTTTTTTTTTTTTTTTTTTTTTAAGATTTTATTTATTTATTTGAGAGAGAGAGAATGAGAGAGAGCGAGTACATGAGAGGGGGGAGGGTCAGAGGGAGAAGCAGACTCCCTGCCGAGCAGGGAGCCCGATGCGGGACTCGATCCAGGGACTCCAGGATCATGACCTGAGCCGAAGGCAGTCGCTTAACCAACTGAGCCACCCAGGCGCCCTGAATTAAGTATTTCTTAAGAAAGAAAACAGGTATTGAATCCTTTGAGGATTGTTTGGAGTGGGAATTCAGGTAAGTGTATAGAGAATGTCACCTGTGTGGTCTTCCTAAAGAACAGAAGGGACCCTTCAGATGGAGTGACAATGACTTTGATATAAATCAGCCTGCGCTGTAAGGAGAGGGGAGGAGGTCTTTGAAATTTACCACCTTCCACGCCATAGTCATTTTAATCAAGATTAGAACATCTGATCACAGTTTTTCGAGCACTTAAATTCCTTCCAGTCCATTAAGTTGACAAAGGGCATTCAATTACCAAGTATCACTATAATCCTCGCTGGAAAAGGGTTTCAAGGTAACACTTACAGCAAAGAGACCTGGGCCAGGAGAGCAGTTGTCTTCAGCTACCCATCACACTGAAGGATGGCGCTGGATCCTGGACCCCTGCCACAGGATGGCTCCCAGGTAAGGTGATCCATGAGCTGGATGCATGCAGCCTACCCTTGCTGCCATCCTGATCATCTGAGAACACACCACACAAAGTCATAACCCTCAGCTGCAAAGGGAAATACTGATTCAACTGAACTACCAAAAAAGAGGAGAGGCCCTCATTATTACCACTAGGAAGTGCCAGTAACTAGAAATCATTGTTTTTTTTTTTTTTCATGACCATATGCATTACTTTCATAGTAAGTTAAAATGCTAAGCCGGGTCAATTTTCACACCATGGTGTCCCGAGTTTGTCAGCCATGCCTGGGATTTAGAAAATGGGCCTCTTTTCATGAATAGGTAGTTTTGGGGGAAAGTCAAAAATGAGGCTTGGGACAAGCTCATGCTTAGAGCCCAATCTGGGCTCCTGCAACGACAGAAGTCTCCGTTTTCTTCTGTGGCTACTGGTGTTAATGCAGCCTGTCCCACTCTCTGCTTTTTGACAAAACTTTATTAATCCTGTAATTTCTTGCTTGTGGTTTCTGTTGCTCTGAGTTTAGCTGCAGAGGACAGAACCCGCTGTTTTTGTTGCAGGATGCAAACAACGTATGGGATCATGGGGGTGCCTGAGGGGCAGTCCAGGCTGGGTTTCCAGTGTTCGGGAAGAACTGGACCACCACGGGCCCCCTCCTGCCCCAAGCAGAGGTCTGTCCATCAGCATGCTGCTCTGGGCTGCTGGCTGCAACCTGCCCCAGCAGCAGAAGACGCCTGGCGCCCTGCCCATCTCCCCACGGGATCCAGCTCCAAATCCAAACGTACCTGTGTGCATCTGGTTAGAGAAACCTAAATCACCCCTGGAAATCCTCATTGCAAGGTCCTCTGGGAATGTGGTTCGAGCGTTCTCTAGAAGGACAGAATGCATGAGCCTGTGGGCTCACACTGCAGCCTTTATAAGTACCATCCACCCAAAGAGGACAGGTCCCGCTTTCTCGCCTCACGGAAGCCCCGTACATTTGAGAGTCAACTCTGCAGACAAGCTTTGTAGAAGCTGAGATTCCCATTAATTAGACTGTTTCTCCACCTTCACCGTGTATCAGACGCAGGAGGACAAATTAAGACATGCAGAGGGCTGAGTCCCAACTCCCAGACGCCCTGACTCACCACCCGGTCTGGGTGGCCCGGAGCATGCCCGAATAATTCTAATTTGCGGCCAGAGGTGAGGAACAGTGTCGGGAGACTCGGCCGTCATCCAGGATCTGCTCTCTTCTGAAAACCACAGAACATCACAGAATGTACAAGACCCTCACTGAGCTCAGGACCAAGCTACCAGAATAGATGACACACAGGAACACCCAAGAAGGCGCTCCAAACGCTAGTACGGAACACTCACCAGAGCACCGGGAAGCTACAAAGAGTTAGGTTGAAGGTGGCTGGGTGGACACTCCGATTAGCAAAAACCTTATCTATATATAAGAAAATGAAAAGTCAGTATTTAGCTGTCAACTACTAAAAACTTCAAGGAGCGTGTTGAAACTTTAAGAGTGAATTATACAAAACAAAGCAAAACAAACAAGAACAGATAAAAGACGACTGACCACAAATTGCATCGCAATCTCCAAGAAACTCCCGGAGAATTTAGACCGTGCTTTCTCTTCTCTCCAGACAAGTCTCAGAACTCAAGGCTGGTCCATGGGCTCCCGGACATCAGATGGAAAGAGAGCCCTCGGCTCTCCTGACCACGTATCCACGAGGATCTGTACCCACGTTCTCACTCCACTTCGTTCCCGGGACCAACCTTGGCCTCTCAGAGTGTGGTCCATGGACCAGCATCACTCAGAGCTGCTCGCAAACACAGACTCTCAGGCTCACCCCCAACATCCTGAATCAGAATCTGCGTTTTAACACAATCTCCTATTTTACAATTTTTGCAAACATAAAAAGAAGCAGCGTTCTAGTGTGCTGGATCTAAGCCAACCATCCCTCCCATGATAGAGGGTGTTGACATACCCTTACTGTCCGAACTGTTCCATTCATCTCCAATTCTCTACGCTGTGTAACCATCCTCTGGACCTGCTGTTCTGTCCATCCCTGCATCCTAATGAGCATTTTAAATGGTGGAAGTGATTCCTACACATACCGGAGTATAGATTTACCAGGACATTTAGGGGAAAACAGCCTTGCCTCTTGGTTATTCCCAGTGCCCTGAAAGCAAACAGGTTGTTCATTCCCCTCCCATCCAGCAACTGTCTCAAGAACTGATCTCTGGCCGTCTGGTTGGTTTTAAAAAGAACAACACCGAAATTTCCCTCTTCCTTGAAACTTTAAATATGCAGCCAGAATTAGTTAGAAACTCAATCAGATCTCCTATGCACTGACAAGAGAGTTAAAAAGACAAGAATTAACTGCTAAAAATGTCTCTCCACCTTATCTTCAGGTTTAATAATTTAGAGCGTGAATTGTTTGCTCAGAAGGCAAACAGTATCTTCTGCATATTTTATGACCGGGTATTCCAGAGAGGAGCCAGCCAGCAGCCGAACCGTGGGTGCATACTTAACAGGCTCTCCGGAGAGAAGCAGCTCTGTTAGGAGAGGCTCGGTTCAGCCCTGACATTCCAACCACAGGCTCTGTGGAGTGAGTTTTAGAACCTCTTAATTAATTTCCACTGGAGACGGGCCACTCTGCGAGGTACACAGTTCTCAGGCTGTTCCTGCGAGTTCCCGCCTCTGATGTTCTCTTTACAAACTGGCCAATTAGGACCAACACGTCTGTTCATTCACTGTGGCACAGACCTGTGTAAATGGCTGGTTTACCGAATGCTCACACACCTAATCCCACGTCCCATCAGCGTATCTGACACCCAAAAGGAACAGAGAACATGCTCTAGCCCAATTATGGAAACAGCACCTGTTGCTGACGTTCCCTTAACGAAAGCACAAAGTGACTGTTTCTCAGGGTGGGACTAATTACAGTAACATCAATGCCCACGTTAATGCTCATACTATTCTATATTAATACAAACATGAATACTAATGCTTATGCTAATTCTAAAGCTATTCAATAAGAAACAATCATCACAGCCAGCATCGATTGAGCATTTACTGTACGTTCTAAGCTATTTAAAAATCTTTACTCATTTAATTCCTAAAACAACTCTTAAAGTATCATTTCCATTAACAGAGGAAGAAATTGGAGCAGAGAGCAGCTAAGTTCCCTGCCCCAGGTCCAACAGCTTATAAGAAATTTAAAAATAAAAATCTCAAGATGGGCAGTTTGATGCCATAGTCCAGGCTTGTGGGTCTCTTGCATGACGGGAAATTTAAGCTGTATCCTGTAACTACATGGGCGGGTCCAAGGACATGCTGTGGGGATCCTTCCCATCGGTGGACTTGGGAACCCCGCCTCCCCCATGCAAACCTCGCCACAGGCTGCATACTTCTTGGAATTCCAGTGTTTTCCTTAAGTAAACCCACTGTTACTCACACAATGGTAACAATAACGACATCATCATCATCATCATCGTCGTCCTATTAGCAGATAACATTATGTGCCTACAAGTGCATCTGTTCTAAACATTCTGAATGTATTACGAGATACAAGTTCTTGGGCCCCCTACCATGGATACCAAATCAGGAACCCTGGGTGGGGCTCACAATCCTCGATGTAACAAGCCTCCTAGCCTTACTCTCATGTGAATTTGACTGATGCTCCTAAAGACCAGCATGAAGTGACATCACCAGCTGAGAACCTCTAGACCACACCGAAAGTGACCAAGTCAAATGCTCACGAACCAGACAGGTAACCTGAGTGAATAGACTGGACCAGCGATAAAAAGAACGAGATAAGATCAACGATGAAGACTCATGACACCACCCCGAATGTTGAGATGGGCATCAACAGGAAAGACTGTTGCCATTTGGGGGATGATCCCCACCCGAAACGGGCAGCCTCGAATCCTGTCTGGTCTACACGACAGGTGCCAAAATAGGCCCACTGGGGACAGATGTTTTTCATTTTTCAAGGGTGAAAGCTCTTGACTTTTCAAACAAGGCACATCATTAATTTTAATCTAAACACAGTTCAAACTGCATCCTGTGGGACAATCGAAGCGTGATCTGTGGGACAGAGTCGGTCCCTGGCTGCAAGTTTCTGACTTCTGATCCGCTCTGTGAAATCTTCCCTAATTATGTCTGTCCCGTGTGTGTGTGTGTGTGACTGCGGGGGCACAGAATAGATGCCCACTGAATACATGAGTGAACGAATGAGTAAATCAACACGTCCAGCTCTCGGTGGAAAACGTCCACCGTCCCTGGTGCACCAACTTGTTCCGTTGATCCAAATTTAGAGGCGGTGGCTTCTCGGGCATCTCCCATTTCTCTGCAGGAGGACAGCGGTGTGTCTGAGGCGGCGGCTGGGAGCGTGGAAGGAAGGGGCTTGCTGCGGACACACTCACCCTCCTCCGTCCAGAGGGCCCTGGGCCCGACGGCAGTCTTCATGCCTGCCTTTCCAGGGGAGGGAGCAAAGTTCGCCTAACAGCCTCGCACGGCTTCTCAGAAACTAGGAGCGGTGGAGGGCTGCCCTCTTGCACCTACCAGAAGAAACTTTTTTTCAAAAGCCCATCCTGCCAAGTCTTGAGCGGCTTCCGGCACGTGAGGGCAAATGGACCCCAGCTGGCGCCAACCCTTGAGCAAGCAATCATGCCACAGCAACGTTATTTTCCTCTTGCAAGTACCATGCCTCACTCAGAAATGCCATCACGACCCCGGTGACAGGTGTACGACGAGAAGGCGAAGCAATGTTCTCCAACTACCGCGGGGGAGCTCTTGCTTGGGCGGCAGAAACACCGCCCCGGAACTCACTCTCGGATCTGTCAGCTTCTCAGACGGGACCCCCCTCGCCAGCACCGGGCAGCATTTGTCCTGACAGCAGCGTCATTGAAAATTAATACTGAAATAAGCAGCGATGTGTCCCATCATCCCCACTCCCTCTTTAACAAGGCGGAATTACAAATTGAATTAAACGACTTCAATCCCAAAATGTTCCCGGGGCGCTGCACGTTTCTCAGCGGCACGCCGAGGCTGCGAAGCCATTGATCACATCGTGCACACAGGACGACCAGACGGACTCAAGGACATGTGGCCATCGCAGCATGGACCCCCGAGGACATTGAGAAGACCGCATCTTGTATGTACGGTTCCACTTACATGAAATGTCCAGAAAAGGCAAATCTATAGACAGGGAGCAGGCATGTGGTTGCCTGGGGCTGGGGTGAGAATGGGGACCCACTGCCTAGGCTCACAGGGGCCCCTCTGGGGTGACATAAGTGTCTTAAAACCACACCGTGGTGGTGGTTACACAACTCTGCAAATATACCGACAGTCACTGAATTGTACACCTAGAAAAAAACAGGTGAACTCCGTGATATGTAAATGACAACACGTGCATCAGCTCTTAAACAGTAATGACCCTGGGGCTCTGTCATCCGTCCATCATGCCCTATCCAAACACCCCTCCAAGGACAGGAGTGCCCCGAATCATCCAGGGGTTTCCACCACCAACGGGATGGAGCCTCAAATAGAGACTAACTTTTATTTTGGGAAGATTGGAGGTTTCGCTGCTACTGACTGAGATGTCTGAGGATATTAACGGGGACAAGAACGAGGAACCGGGATCCTGGTGGAAGGCCAGTGAGGTGGTGCATCCCTCAGGCCACTCTGGAGGGGAGGTGGGCAGCATTTGGTAAAGCAGGAAATATTCATAACTAGCGTCCAGGAACGCTCGAGAATATACCTGAGAGGAGCTTCTTCATGTACTCGCTGAGATCTGCACAGTGACGTTCCCTGCAGAGATGCTTATCCAAGCAAACAAGAGGAGACAAAACTGTCCAAATAGGCAAATGAGATATCGATATCTAGGTATCATTTATATATATTTATCTTACAAGACATACGTGAGAGATCTATTTTATTATATATGTATCTGACTGGTCTATTTGGCATATATACATCTATATGCCGAAGTGAGTATGAATACTTCTCAAAAACAAATTCAGTAAAACTAAAACAATGACAAAATGCTATGTTTAATTATTATTTATTTATGTGAAATTAAAATATAAACACCCATATATGTGTGGTTAAGAGGTGCACACGGGGACGCCTGGGTGGCTCAGTCGGTTAAGCGTCTGCCTTCGGCTCAAGTCATGATCTCAGGGTCCTGAGACTGAGCCCCGCGTCAGGGTCCCTGCTCGGCAGGAAGCCTGCTTCTCCCTCTCCCACCTCTGCTCCCCCTGCTTGTGCTCTCTCTCTCTCTCTCTGACAAATAAATAAAATCTTACCAAAAAAGGCACACACAACGGGGTGGTGGGCGAGGGACGGCGGTTCTGGCAGACACAGCTAATTGTCTCCCTCTTCGTTTCCTTTCTCTCCTCTCTCCCTTTCCATCACAGAAACCCCTGATTTGTAAATTGGAGTATGGCCCACTATATTCACGAACAGACCTGCCTTCCTTACCTGGGCTGCTGATCAGCTCAGATTTCCATAGAAGAGATAGTTCTCTTGCTCACACATTGCTAAGGATTCGTGCTTAAAGCACCTCAAACTCAACACTCTACACTCCGCATACTTTTTATCTGAATATTTTTATTTCTTAATAACTCCAAGAACAAATATGATAAAACGGTATTTTAATTTTTATGGAGGTGAGATATGTCTACGCAGTTATTTCTGTGTTATTTTTGTGTTTTCCTGAAACTTTCAAATGTATCCAGGGGGCTATAAAGACAAGCCGTATTGTTCGTACACCTGAAACGGTGATATCGGACTTGTCCATGCTGGGGAATATATCACACAAACACCCTTGTTGGTCCTCAGGGGAAGCCGGTTAAGGTCCTGCTCTCTTCTCCCAAGCGCTGAGCCAACGAACATCCTGTTCTCAGCCTGATGGGAATATCATTGGTGCTCTGAGTTTTGGTTCCAAGGTGGGAGTGAGGCCCATACTCCATGTTCGGCCGCTCACCTGTCATGTGACGTCTCGGTCTAGAAAACGCAATGGATGCTGATTAACCTCTTCGGATGGCCTTTTATAAATTCCTCTTTGCCGCATGAGCTTGAGGGAACGTCTTGCTTGTCTGGGAGAATAAGTTTGCTGTGCCCATCACTCACCAAGTGTGTGGCTGTCACTTGGGGTCAGAGACTAGATTTAGTTGTGATGGTGATGAACAGGGGTCCTTACACTGCGCTTATCCTTAATCATGTTATGCATTTAACCTTTCCAACTCACACCATAAAACTTAATGAAATATGTCCCTGGAAGGTGATCAGAGTGGTATCCATCAGAAACTTGATTTAATGCTTTCTTCTTTGGGTCCAGATGATTTCCTTGAAGCCTATCTCGGGACCGAGGATGAGCCGACGACAGACACTGAGGTTGGGGAATTCTTGGAAAACTGCAGGGACAAGATCTCCATCTCCCATCCTCGGTGTTTGGGAGCGCATCTGACACACTCAGTGGTCACAAATAATTTTACTACCCTCTCTAGGCCAACACTTCTCTTTCCAAACACTGCCTGGAACAGAAGCAAGGCTGGATCGTGGCCTCTGGTCCTTAGGATTCGCCTCTGCTCGGGCCACATGGGGCTCTACTTGGGTCTGTCCTGTCTCAGGCTGGGAAGACACAGGCTTCCAAGAAAGCCTTGGCTAACCCGCAGATATGGAGGTGGCAGCCCTGTCACCGGGGTCTCGTCCTTAGGGCTAACGCTTTGGGTGCTGCACGGGAATCGCTGGAGAAGCAGGTGTGTGGTACCCGAACGTCCCGGGAGATGAGAAGGGAGGGATGGAGAGACACCTGCATCCCAGGGGGACAAGGGAGGCCCAGAGTGTCCAATGGGGGAAGAGGCTAAGAGCAGGGGTGGGCGGGAAGGAACACAGAGGCCACAACTCCACAACGATTATCCAGACACAGACGCATCAGCGAAGAGCGTACTTTCAACATGACCCTATGACCTTGCGTGGGATGCCGGGAACCTCAGCCACCCAAAGCATCGAGGTCCCACGGTGTGAGCACTCTTACCGCTTGCTACCAAAGACTCGTCAGGCTGGGGCCCTGCCGTGGCTTGGTGCGGTCAGAACGCTGATCGAGAACACTGACAAGCTGCACGTGGATCTAGAGAATGCTCTTCCAGAGGCCTGCCCTTGGAGAATCTAGACACAGCCTTCAGCACACACACACGTCCCTGAAGGGAGACAGCAGAACGAGCACAAAATCCACAAACACGTCTTAGCCGTGACTGCAGAGCGTTCACATGGAGTGAGCGATCCCAAACAGAAAAGTTCATTAATGCGTTTGGAATAGATTCTGACCTGCAAAACGTCAGCTCACACTTAACTCCCAAGGAACACATCTGTTGTGGGAAGAGCAATGCTCTTGTAATGGGGAAAAATCAGACAGAAGCAATCACCCCACCTCATCAATTAATGTGCGTTTATGTGGCCAGTTACCATTCACGGAGCATCTACTGTGAGCCAGGGGAGAGGATGAGGAGGGAGATAAAGGCTCTGCTGTAGGCATTCTGTTGAGTGCTATGGGTTAGGAAAAATCTTTAAAACCCTAAATTACTCATGACAATGGTACATCTTAAGTAAAGCATGTCATGTCATGAGGGCAGCAATGAGAAAGGTCTCTCTGCAGAGGTCACATTCCAGCAAAGACCTGGAGGAAATGAGAGAACCAGCCAAGGGAATGTCAAAGAACAGCATGTTCCAGGCAGAGCAAGGGCACGAGCAAAGGCCCTGAGGTCAGCATGTGCTGGGCATGTTTTGGGCAGGGGGCAAGTGTACCTGTTGGGTGGACAGGGATCAGCAAAGGGGAGGCGATGGGCCAGAGAGAGAACGGGGCAGAAAGTGCAGGGCTTTTGGCCTCGATGGAGACTTTGGGTTTCACTCTAGCCGACATGGGAGTCACCGGCTGTTCTTTCACAAAGGAGCGACCTCCCCGACTTGCATGTTCAAAATAGCACATTCATTTTAGGGGCACCTGGGTGGCTCAGCCGGTTAAGCGTCTGGCTCTTGATCTCAACTCAGGTCTTGATCTCAGGGGCATGAGTTTGAGCCCCGCATTGGGCTCTAGGCTGGACATGGAGCCTCCTCAAAAAAAAAAAAAAAAAAAAAGGGCAGCACATTTATTTTAAAAAAGTGTAAAAATGGACGTAGGATAAGAATAAAGGTACCCCAATCTAATCACGGGACCACAGCGTGCATGTGAATGAAATGGGAGTGAGACTTCTCAAAGTAGATCTTTTCATATCATTTTGATGTTTACAAAATGTCCAATGTATTAGTTACCAAGAAAACCTTCAATATGAGACTCTCCGGGCCGCTGTGTGAAGGGGAGGCTGCGAGGCGGGAGCAGGTGCAGGGAGAGGCGGTGCGATCCAGGCGGGGCCTGGCCTGGGGGGGGAGACCTCAAGGACCGCGTCTTCCAAAATGGCCCTGCTTCCGGGAGAAGACCCGTCCCCCTCCCCACGCACCCCTCCCCAGGTCACCAATGCAGGCGTGGACAGTATCTAGATGACTTCCCTTGAATCGTAAAAAAGGCAAGAGAAACAAGATTTTATGAAAGATACCAGATATTTTTCTTTAGTATTTTTTTCCTTCCAAAGAAAAAAAACTCAAGCACGTTCTCTCAATTTTTAGATAATAATAGTGTTAGATGTGCTAGAAAAATTAATTAAAATGTCCAAGGCTCCATAAAACCCAATTTATGAATCTACTCAGAAACTTCATAAAAACAGAACGATCCTTCTTCACAAATACACATGCATTTTCATGATGTTTATACAAAAATGAAATTTCATACATGTCAAGACATTAGTCAGGTATTTATAGTTTTGAGAAATTCAACTTCACAATGTATACTTTTGTTCAATGATGCTTTTAACTGAAAGTGGAGTAGGAACAGAACATATTTTGCGTGTGTGTACATATATGCACATGTGTGTATATGCATGCATGTGCATATATGTATATCCGTGTTCACCACACACACACACCACACAGGAGCGGAAATGAGATGACAGGGACCCAGCTGCCTTCTACGCCTCACAAGCTGTGTGTTGCACACTTAGACTCCAGTGTGAATGACAGCCCTGCGTCCCCCCCACCCACACCCAGAATTGTGCAAAGTGTGTCCTACACTCACAATACCGTGTTCCTAGTTATGGACACAGGATGCATGAGCTCTGTTTCCAGCCTCTAAACTATCCTCCTTGTCTAGTTTCTCTCTGCCTCCAACACAGCCGGCATATTAATGAGAGATTAATTTTCTTTTAACAATGGTCCCTATTAGATCAGGCGAAGGTCCCCTTGATCAAAGAAAAACTGCTACAGGAAAAGACAACTTGAAAAGAATCTTTTTAAACCAGGGTCCAACACTTCAAAATCACAATGAAAAAAAAAATTGTTTTTAAAAGTTTAGGACGTGAGGTATGAAGCTAAAATTATTATCATAAGTTTGCTTCCTGCCACTTCCGCAAAATTGAGGTTATATTGCAACTCGGGGCAAAGAATGCAAACCAACTCTTTGTGTAATGAATACAATGTGTAGAGGTTAAAAACATTAATTTGCTAAATATGAACCTTTAAAATGTAGCACACTGTCTTTGCTACTTCTTCATCTGTAAAAATTGCGGAATCCTTAAAAATTGGAAGGGGTCCTTGCCTCTCTTAGTCTCTGAGAAGCTCAGAGAAAAAGGCATAAGGTTGAGCTTTAAATTTACTATTTATTTACTTATTAGAGGCAAATATCTGAGCAAGCATGGTGGGATGAATTGAAATGCCACCATGAATGGACGCTGTATTACAAGATGCCCGAGTCTATCTCTGGGTTGTAAAGATCTGTACCACTGACCTATCTTTCCTGGCAACCCAGCGTAACGTGCGTCCCACTTGCCCTGAGATGTGTCCTTCGGGACACACTGCTTTGTTCTTACTCTTAATCTTCTTGCTCTTCTCTGCGTGTCCTCCTCTGTCTCTGCAGGGGAGGGAGGAGATTTTGCCTCTCTTGGTTATTGTTAGCACTCAGACGGCACCTGACTCAGAGTAAGCCTTCCATCTAGGCTCATGGAATATTCTCGTGCCAGCGCGTGTAGTTGCCAGCACGCAGTGTTACCGTGTATTTGTAGGATGCGTCTTCCTTCGTTACTTCTCGTTTGTAAGGGTTCAGGCAATTTTAAGCGTTTGTTCTTCTAGAGGAATTTGACATTTAGTTTGTTATTTTCCTGAACACCCTGTTAGGATTTTAAGGAGTGTGAAGATTGTATTTATAGATTAATTTCTGGTGCATCCACCTCTTTTTGATGTTAGTTTTTTTTTTTTAATCATTTAGGAATACTGAACGCCGTTATGGTTACTTTTATCACGTTTCGTATCCCTTAGTAAAGTTTGAGATTTTCTCCGCACTGTTCCCAGACAACAGCTCTGGAGTTTCTCTCTGGAAATTTGCATTTGGACACAAGGCGGTTTAGTAGCAATGGTAGGTGTTTAGAAGAAAAAGAATAAGTCAGGGGCTCTGAACTTTTTTGGGTCATGAATCTCTTGGAGATGTTTATGACATCATGCACTCTCTGCACACACAACTGTGTGTGTGTGTGTACATATGTGTATATGTATGTGTACATGTCATAGCTTCAAGGGGTCCATTCAAGGGCCATGAGTTAGGTAAACCTTGTAATGATTTTTTTTTTAATTAATTATTTATTTGAGAGAGAGAGGGGTGAGGGGCAGAGGGAGAGAGAGAGGGAGAGCATCTGAAGCAGGCTCCAAGCTCAGCACGGAGCCCCATGCAGGGCTCGATCTCACAACCCTGAGATCATAACTTGAGCCGAAATCAGGAGTCAGATGCTTAACCCACTGAGCCATACAGACGCCCCTGTAGTTAATGACTTTTTAAATGGAGAACCTCCTACACATTTGGAGAGAAATATTCCTTCATTCAAAGTGATCATTATATAGCTACGTCTCTATTCCTACTTACTTACGTCTTCCTCAGGAAGAAGGAAACATCAAGGAATAGAGGAAAATTAAGGGAGAAAGTCTGTCTGACTCTTTCTCTCTCTCTCCCTCTCACACACGGAAGAGGACAAGCCAACCCAGTATGAAAATATAAATATTTTACTGGATCCTCCTGGAGAAAATGTAAAGGCTTTCTGTGTCTTTAATCATTCCTATTCCAGCAACAAAAACACCATGTGAGGGAAATTTCCAACCTGTGCGTGCTGAGAACCTGGTGGGTGAATCGCTTGTATGAATTACGAATTACCACTTTCTTACAGTTTAGGGAGCTAATCGTCACGAGCTTTATGAGGCTCTCCTATGTTGTTCTAACCTCCATAAAATAAACAGAAGCATGTCTTTACATATGGAGTGTGAAAACCCAGGCTACCTATAAATAGTACACTCACGTATTTGAACACTATGTTAGTGCGTATTCGTATGTTACGGAACTCAGACCGCGGAGCTTATAAAACAGTGCATATAAAACAGTAAACACCATTCCCTCAATTTGATAAGCACACAGACCCACAGCTGAAATGGCTGAATGGCCCAGGAAGTTGAGCTTGTTTATAAAGGCACAAACAAAAAACAAGAGGATTATGAAACTGCTCACGCTGGTGATGTTGGTGGAGGCTGATGTGTTACTGGTATATACTTTTTTTTTTCATTTTTATTTTAAAATACTTTTATCATGAACACTCAAATAATAAAAACCATCATCAGAAAAAAAGCAAGGAAATTATTCCATTTAGAGAGAAAAAGGCGGACGGCCACAATAAGATGCAAATTCATCTGAAAGGGCTAGACGAATGCTAGAAAAAAGATCTCTGTATAATTAGATCCCGGGCCAACGTTCTATGACTAGAGCTAGACAAGAAAGCATCATTACTGTTTTCTCAGGATACAGCCCTTCATTTAGGAGGCTACTTACCACCCCCGCGGCGAGCAGACTCAACGGGCTGAGTGTGCCGTGCTCTGGGACGCGGCGAGCTCCTGCAGAATTCTAGAACGGTCACCCTGAGAACACTGAGGGACAGATGCCAAGGGTAACAGGTGCCCAAACCAGAGTCCAGTCAGAGTGAAATCACCTGTGGGAAGGACTGATGCCCCCATGGCTGCTCTTGAAATGCTCTTCTGTGTACTCAGGTGTATTGCTGGAAATCCTGACTCATAATAAATATACTGATGAATGTATTAGGATAAAGGGGGGGCAGCATTTTCCAAGGGCTGACCGTTCCCTTACAGACACTGCATGTCCTCTGGTCCTCTGGTCCTCTGGCCACTGGCTCGGACAGCGTTCCATCCTTGCCTTCAGATGCGGACGCTGGGATGTGGAGTCTATGCCTCATCCCCATGGAGGATGACTCTCCCCGTGTCTCAGGGAGGCTAGTTCTCCAATTTACTCCCCACCAAACTGGACAGATAAGCCCTCAGGGATATACATGGCCTCATCAAATCCTCATCAATTATGCACACATCTTTAAAAATCACATGATATATACAATGATATATTGATTCTGAAATATTTATTTTTCCCATGCTCACATTTCATGATAATTTCAACACAGCTGTCTTCATCACAGACGACATCCTTCCTCATCACAGTTTTTCAGAGCACGGGATTGTCACTCCCATGGAATCTCCCACATGGAGGACCTATGCAGCCCCTTAGGATACCGACACCCTAATATCTTACTCCAAGAGTCGAGAACTCATTCATGTAATATTTGGACAGTTGATTTTCTCATTTATTCTGTCGGCTGTGTATTCAGGAGGCTTAAAAAAGTAACCCGGCACTGTATTGCTTTTCAGACTGAAACTTGCAAGACTTGTTTGAAATCATGAGGTCATTTCCTTAGGAATAATGAGTAAGTGTGTTAAATTTCATCTCCTCCCACCCTTACTTTACTCAAAATGAGTTCTGACATAAACTCTGTAAACATCTGTAACTAGCACTGACTGGGTGAAGATAAGCCGATGTGTCTTCCCCAACTAGTTATGAGCCAGTAAGTCAGAGGGCTTCGGTTGTGTGTCCCCGTCCATGAACTCTGGCTGTGAGTCCATTAAACAATGGTCCTTTTGAAAACCCTTGTTTTTGCAAGCATAAAGGGTCACAGCATTTTCTGCATGAGCAATTACACTCAATATGATGTAATCCTTGAGTTTCCCCTTAAGGCTCTTTCCAAAGTTATACGCTTTTTTTGGTGGTTGTTTGTCATTTTGGTAAGTGTTCAAAATCAAATGTCATAATGTAGGAAACTTCGTAAGAACGTCACGCTAAGAATTCACCCTCTTTTCTGAAGGATAATTTTTTTGGGAAGAACTTGTCTTGTGTTTGTTCATGCAAATGTCAGAGACATGAATTTACCCCAGACTTCTAACTCCAAACGTATGCTTTTCCTATCACACTGGGAGAGAATTCACAAATTCCACTTTCTCTCTGTGACTCAGGCCATCCCTCCCGGAATTCCAGTAACTTCACGTTACTCATCCCCCTAGGGACTGAAATAGCCCCCTTGCCTATCACACCAAGAGCAAATGGCTCTGTGTGGTAGCAGAAGCCTACGGAAGCCAGCCACTTGGTGTACCAACAGCAAAGATTTCTGCCTGATGAAGCCCATCCTGTAATGTGGATTTCTGAATTTTAGTATTGCTTGGAAAGTCACATTCAGGTTCTACATGCTTCAAGAGAGCATAAACTCTCATCTATATAGAAATACAGCCTCGCCTACCTGGTTCCTTCCGGGGCACTGCAGTGCAATAGAGCTCTCTCTCTCACTCATGGTGGACCATCCAATATGACAGCCATTTGCCACACTGGGCTACGGAGCACTTGAAATGTGGCCAGTGTGGCTGGGTCTGAACTTGTCACCGAATGTAGTTACAATTTCAAGAGCCACAGGTGGCCAGTGGTCTTCATACTGGACAACACAGAATGGAAGTGTACTCCCATATAACACTAGTGAGCAGCACAAACAGGAAGGCCACATGGATTAAAAATACTTAGTGTAGGCAGATCCTGTCTTCCAACTCTCCAGACTCCGTATGTCAATTTCTCATACATACAGTCTTGTGATAAGTCTTGTGCTTATATATAATCAAATACCAGCACATATGTAAAGATGTATATCTTTTCATATATTTGGCAGTACACCAGAGAGAGATCTCCCAACATGGAATTACTGGTCAAAGGGCAAACTGCATATGTAAATGTTGGGATTCCCTCAAATCCTCTTCCATAGGGTCGTGCCATTTTTCACTTCCCAGAAACCTAAGAGAGCTTATTTGCTTGCAGCCATGCCCATGGAGGATGTGTGGAGCCTCTGGTCTTCCATCAATCATTTGGGTGAGACACAGGATCTCAGAATACTTTAAATTTGCATTTGTCTTTTCATGAGCGAGCTTGAGCATATTTTCATAGGGGTAAGATCTATTCACTTTTATTTTCTGTAACTGTTTATTTCTCTAAACATTTTTCTTAGGGCCATTCATCTTTTTTTTCCTTCTCTGGCTTTAAAAACTCCTCACAGGGATATGGTTGGGTCTGCTTTATAACCTGCAAGTATTTTCTACACTTTGTTATTTTCCCCTTCTTATGTTTTCTTCTTCCATGCATGGCTTATGTCATCCTGTTTATCTACATTTTTCTTCCTGAATTGTGAGTCCAAGAAGAACCTTCCTCAGTATCAGACTATAGAGAAATTCACCCATATAATCTACCAGCACTTGTATTTACGGTTTCACTGTGTTTTGCTTTTGCAGCAAAATCCCTGCTTCGTTTGGTATTTATCCTGGTATGATATGTGAATAGTAGCTCCAATTATATCATTTTCTTTTTTTTAAGATTTTATTTATTTACTTGAGAGAGAGAGAGAGAGCATGAGCAGGGGAGAGGGGCAGAGGGAGAAGCAGGCTCCCCAATGAGCAGGGAGCCCAACATGGGACTCGATCCCAGTACCCTGACCCCAGGATCATGACCTGAGCTGAACGCAGATGCTTAACTGACAGAGCCACCCAGGCGCCCCTATCATTTTCATATGGCTTACCCAGCTATTCCAACACCTCTTATTTAAAAGGTCCATTTTTGCTCCCGATTCACGATGCTACCTTCCTCTGCTACTAAATTTCAGTCTGTTAGTGAGTTTCTAAAATTTCCTACTATGTTCTACTGGTTTATCTCACTCGTGACATACCAGTAACGCATGTACCAATACTATGATCCTGCTTTAACTACAGAAGCTCTATAATACGTGTTAATATCTGCTAGGTATACTGGTAGCCTTCTTGCTTGTTCTGTCCAAAATACTTCTGAATCTTCTTGTTTGTTTGTTCTCCTAAATGAACTTTCAAAGCAACTCCTCTAGGTCTAATTATGGTGATTTCATTGGAAATGCATTCAATTTATATATTGCCTGAAGGAAAATGGACATCTTCATGATATAAAGATTTCCTATTCAAGGACATGGTATGTCTTGCCATTTCAAGTGTGTGTATGTGGAATCTTCTGGAAACATAATTCTATCATCTGCAAAGGAAGATGGTTTCCCCTCTGCCTCTCTGATTCCCATGCCTGGAATTGCTCTCGATGGTCTAATTGATGGACCAATGTCACCACACAATGTTAAATGACTGGGAAGAGAGGGGGCATCTTTATCTTCTCCCTGACTTGAGCCAATCCCTATCTTTAGCTCATTGTTTTCCGCACTATTTCTGCTAGTCTTGGTATTTTTGAGTCCTAAGCTCTCTGAGGTGCTGAGGGGACGCTGGGTCTGCAGTTCTTCCCCCGGGTGCATGGGGGTAACACTGTTATCAAACTCCCTCCTTCCCCCTGGTATCTCCCTCCTCCTGTGTCCTCACTGGTGTGTGCCATTCCCTTTTCCATTCTTTCCTAGATTTGATATGGCTCCTTGTAGTGAGGGCGTCCATGTGTGCACATGCTCCTCCCCCCATAACCTAGAATTGCCAAGTGGGAAGCTAAGACACAGCACCATCTTAAATGTCTCTTGTGTTCATCTGTCTTGAAAGTTAGTCTCTTGATAACCTACATTAGAACAATTAGCCAAAACAATAGAAAATACCATTTCAAAGTCATTCTACATATGTGTATGTGAGTATGTATCTCTATCAACTATCTCTCTATCATCTATCCATTATCTACCCATCATCTATCTTATCTATCATCTGTCTACATCTATCTCCATCCATCCATCCATCCATTTTATCCATCTATCTACCTATCATCTGCATATATCTATCTACATCATCTATCTATCTATCTATCCTAGATCCATCTATCTACATCTGTCATTAAAATTTACAAAAACACTCAATCCTTTTGCAGAGTCTAAATTCCCACTTAAAAAACAAACAAACAAACATACAAACAAAAAAACACCCAGGACTGGGCTCTCTCCCCAAAGTGTGAGCAGCTTGAATACATCAACTTGCTCATTCAAGAACCCTCTGTGGAACACATTGCTAGTTGCCCATCCAAAATCCATTTTCTTTTATTAAAAGAAACTTAATCTTTTTTGGGTTGGCAATGAACCTTAACAAACACAAACTCTCCCCTTGCATTCGGGGTGGCAGGGGCACAGTTTTGCCCAATATTTTAGAAAGAATAAGTCTGCTGTACCCTGTGAACACCTTGATCTCTTAACTGAGAGCTGCTCTTCCTTCCTGTTCTTCCTTCAGAGAAGGACGGGTGGGGAGGGTGCATCTTAAAACCACAAGGAAGGAAGCCACACTTTGGGGACAGAACAGTGGAGATCCAGAGCCAATCCTGGGCACGGATGCACGGGTCCTGGACAGTCTTCATCAGGACTAGTTTTTTGTTTTGTTTTGTTTTTTCACAAAAATAAAATCCTCCATCAGGTAAAATTACAATAGTCCAATTTCTGCACACAGATTGAAACAACATCTAACAAATACACTTTTCTGGATATTTAATATTACTAGTTTGAGATTAAAAATTGCTCTAGAAAGTAAGCTGTCCCATTTCCCACAGTCTGGGCATAAAACTCATTTGGGAGGATGGAGTGATTTTTGCACCTTAAGAGATATAGAGGCTATTTTAGAAAAAAATTAGATAAATCCCCTTTTCAGCAAGCATCCTTCTAGTTACTTTGGACTTTTGAGGATGGTAATGTGTTTCCCCAAGGTCTTGGGTTCCATGAATACTGACTGCATGCTAAGTACTTTGCTAAGTGCAAAAGGCATTTGAAACTCTTACCTTAACCTTGGAGAGGTCACACCCTATCTATTCCAGGAGATAGGCAATCAAACAATATGGTAAATACCCTAACAGAGGTTTTGGACAGAGAGCTACTGAAATGCGGAGAACGGAGTCACATGAATTAAGTATCAGGAACACCTTCGCTGGCACACGTTAACAATGTCCAATAATCAACAGGTGTTCACAAAATATTTTCTAAGGGGAATTAAAGCATTTGACCACATCTCCAGCCAGAACACAACCATGCGTATCTTTGGGTACACTGGCCCCCTAACACTTTATCCTGAAGAATCAAAATCAAGTCAGTGGAATGGAACTTCTTTGCCTGACTAATTCCTCCTCAGGCTGCACCCGAGAGCCCTCCCGAATCTCTCCATAAAAGCAGGGATACCTTGTTCTTCCCTCTCCCAACACCATACCCTTTGTCTGCTTAGCACTTACTACAATTTGAGGTTAAGTACTTGTTTTGTGCTCATTTGTAATGTCCATTCATCTAACAATACCGAAACCCTCGGGAGGGAATGGAATGGATCTCTTGGTGCATTATTTCGCGCTAGCGCCCAGCACATGGTATGCGCTCAATGACCACACCTTAGATAAATGAATGAGCTTCAGCCTTGCTGGGAATATTTTCCTAACTTTATTCAGAAGTCACTCCTTCCTGTGCAAACAGAAGGTCTAGTTTGACATCGTGACCATTTTTGATAGGAAAATGTCAAGGCGGAAAAGAAGTCCTATCCTTGTAATTTGAAGAGTATCTTCTACAACACACACAAGCGAGTGCACTCAGACAGCTAACAGTTCCTGCCAGAGGCTAGATTCACTTCCCAAACAGTGTCCCTGGCCCCTAACTGTCACTCGTGACGTATGCTGAGTTCACGTCAAAGTGTCAGTGCCTTTCCCACCCAGCGGGTCCACCTCTGGACCCCGTCTGCAGTGCCCACATCAGCATCTAGCTGCTGCCACGGGAGTCACATCTCCTGCAATGACTGTCCATCTTGTCCTCCAGCAAAGCCGCGAAGGCCATCTGGGTGCAGAGACACCACGCAGTGCCTGTCGCTACAGACCACTCATGCCGGTAAATCTGGTGATCAGACATCGAGGCTGAGACACTGAGGTCAGCGTGGAGATGAACAAGACCTTCATTCTCCTCTGGGGAGTTCAGACTCCTGCTCTTCTTTGCTACATGTTGGCCAAGCTCAATTTGGAAGTGGATTCTTTTGGGCCTAAGGATGGTAATTTGCCCCTTCTATACCGGGTTGAAGAGTGTCCCTCAAATATTCATATGCACCTGGAGCCTCAGAATGTGGCTGTGTGTGGAAATTGAATCTTTACTGTTGTAGTTAGTTAAGATGAAGTCACACTGCATTAGGGTGGGCCCTGAATCCAACAGCTGGCGTCCTCATACGAAGGCCACGTAAAGACACAGGGGCGCAGACACACTGGGAGAAGCCACACGACCACAGGGGCAGAGACCACTACAATGCAGCCCCAGCCAAGGACACTGGGGATTCCTGGCAACACGAGAGCTGGGAGGGAGCAGGAGGGAGGGACCCCAGGGCCTTCAGAGGGACCCCTATGGACACCTTAGTTCCAGATTTCCTGCCATAAAACTGAGAGCATGAATTCTCACTGTTTCCACCCAGTGGGGGGTAATTTGTTACGGCAAATTAGGAGCATGAAACTGGCAAACCATCTTCCTTGTATCTTCCTTGGGGAGGCACCCTTTCCCAGTCACCCCCAGGTTCAGGTGGGACTAATGCTATGCCCATGACCCCAGGGTAGCCACAGGACCCAGGCCTGGTCAATCAGAATTGACTGGGATGGGATCAGGAATAGGGATGTGACCAATGAGAGCGAGTGAATCCCAGAAATCCCATGCTTCCTGGAAAAGTCTCTCTTTCCTCTGGATGCCCTGGATGGAGATGTAAGTGCAGGCGCAGCTGCAAGTACTTTGCCACCATGAGGGAGCCAGGTGACAGTAGGAGACAGTATGTGCTGCCTGAGGATGAAGAGTTCTGCAGAAGCGGAGGCTCTGCTTCCAGTAACATCAGTTAATGTAATTATTAAAGCTTTGCCTAAAACCAGAACTGCATCTTTACCTTTCAGTGGTGTGAATATTACCTTTATTACCTTTTATAGGCAATCTACCTCAATTGTATTTTCTGTTGCTTTCAACCAAGGGGATTCTAGATACAATTTTATTTGAATAAGCCTACATTCTACTACATTTTCTTCACTGCATCCAGGGTTAAATCCTACCCCACGTGAGTGTAAAATGCCAAGTCTGTGGCCTTTTTTTTAGATGTGGCAAGCTATCTTTAGAGATTTTATAGAGTTGTGTCTGAATTTTCTTTTAAATGTAAACAACTTTACCTAGAAGGCATTTGGGGCTCATTTATTTTGTGGGGGGGAGGGATGGTTAATGTTTGTATTTTCTCTGTTTAACTATATGTCACCTTTGGACCAAAATGAATCAAGGGTATTGAAATGGTTGTGAACACAAATTTAGGGCATGCTGGGCACTTTAGTTTTGTCTTGAATGGGCACCGTTACAGCTTGGTAGTGGTTTCTGGAGAACCGTGTTAAGGAGGATTCTAAGTGCATGACAACTCGGGGGAGAAGTGCGCCGTGGTCAGTTAATGATGTGCGTTACAGTGCTGCAGGGAGCACGGCTGACACCAATATCGCCCCCCAGCTCAAAGAAACAGGCAGCCAAGGTGCTGTGCGTTCTTGTCTTTAACGGCCCCCAAACAACATTCTGAAGCTCATTTCAAGATTCCACATTTTGGGGGGATTATCTGGGCTATGCTGTCTGCAAGAATAGTCGTCAGTCATCTCGGCACGCATACCGCCTCTGGCTGGCTCTCTGCTAACTTCTCCCTATGTGCTGTCCACTTCCAAACCATCTCTCCAACAGCGTGGGTCCCAGGGCACAGCATCGTTGCAGACTTGTCAAATAAATGAAGCAAACAGCACGAGGAAACTTCGAGCCACCGGGGAGACACAGTGACCAGAAGGAGAGCCATTACTTCTGCGGGGCTGGTCATGCGCTTGCTCTCGGATCTCGATACCTGCATCATCTTTAGCACCACCCACGAGAATAAACTCAAACATGGACTGCACACGGCCGATACCTTTGGGTTACTGACACGTGACATTGGTATAAACCTGGTAACTGGCGAGACGTTTCAGGGATGTTTCCATGCTTCAAGGGTTAATCATCACATGTGGCATGTGATGCAGGGTTTTGGTCTGTATCTAGTGAAGAAAATCCTCAGCTATTCCCGCATCTCATAGTTTGAGCCATTCACATATCTATTTGAAAAACCAAGAAATGGAACTACGTTTTATGAGACATTTTATCCAGATATTTATGAGACACCCATGGAGAAGATCACAGATTTCTTCGTTTACTCTGTTAATCAATTACATTAATTGAGGGGTGCTTGTCCCGGGGGAGACTCACCCACCCAGGGCGTGCCTGATGGGAGCTAGTGGGTGGAGACCAGAGAGGGTACCACACACCCTAGAGTGCACAGGACAGCATGTCCCCACCCCCCGACGAACGAAGACCCGCCTATTCCAAAACCCCGACAGTGTTGACAGATTCCCTAATGCGGACCCTCGAGTACTTGTGGTGAGCTCCGAATGGGCTGCAAGACAAGCTCTACTTGGCCAGACTGTTAACTCGCCACTTGATGTGATTTAACAATATTTTAAAAATCATATACGTACGATTTTTGCACTTAATGTTTATAAGTGATTTGACATACGTTATTCTTTGTTTTGGGGCTATTGTCAAATGTTGCCATCAGGGTAAAGCTAGGCTTATACAATAGTTGGGAGTCTTTCCTGTTTTTAAAATTTATTTTTTTAATGAACATGCAGTGAAATTCCCTCGTACGGTGTGCATTTCTAAATTTCGACAAACACAGAGTTTGTGTGACCCTCACAACAGGAAAGATACAGATCAGCTCCATCACTGTCTCCCACCCAGAAATAATCCCCTGTTCTGTGTCTCTGTGGTCACATCCTCCCTCGACTATCTTTTTTTTTTTACACTATATTTTTACTTATAAAATTAATTCATGGTCATCGCAATCCATCAAGCCATACAGCAATGTTTAAAAAAAAAAAAAAGCTTTTCTACTTTTCTGTCATCCTCCCCGCTACCAGCACCAATGTTAATATTTAGGAGAACATTTACATATCCGAGCATTGGGAAATGCCTGATGTGAGAGACAAACATGAACCGTCCTACAATTTAACGTTTTTGGGCTGGTGAAAGTCAGCATAAACAGAAGTCAGAGAGGGATGCGTTGCTGCGTGATCAGTGCGGATAATTGCTGCCTCCACCGTCCCAGGATGAGAGCAACTACGAGTGGATAAGATAAAGACAAACAGTGAGATGTAAGAAAATTAGCAGAAGATACACACAGGCAAGTCACAGAAGAGGAGATGCCAGGGGCCAGTAAACATCTGGAAAATGCTCTCCTTCATTAGTGGTCAAGTAAATGCAAAATAAAACCACAAAGGTAACATTGTCCCTCATCAGATGTAGCAAGACACGGGCTAGCAGCCCGATCTGGGAAGGCTGTTGGTAAGTAAGAGCGTTTATCAATGTCGTCGAATGGGTTGGTTCAACTTTCCGAAAATTACTCCGGCCATGTCTATCATCATAAAAAATCCCCATCTTCTTTGACCCATGGATCTCACTTGGGACTCTATCTACAAAAATTAAATCACCAGGATGAAGGAACGTGTGCAGAATTACTCAGAGAAAAACATCAGGAAGAGACTGTCAATAGGTGAATGGTTGAATAAATTATGGTAGAACTATTCTGTTGATTATTACACAAGTGTTTGAAAAAGAAAGAATTCCACCTACATATATTGATCTGGAAGAACAGACAGGACATAGTTTTTAAGTAAAATAATATAAGTTAATCCCAGTTTATTTAAAAAATATGCACAGGCATACCCTCATTTAGACAGCTGGGGCTGACATTTCAAGTCTGAAATGATATAATTTGATAATTTCTCTTCTTCCTTTTTCCTCTCCTGCAAGTAAGCATGAAGCAGGGTTCTGCGGATCAGGACGGCACCCAGTGGGATAACGTGACCGAGTGTGGGCAACCTCCCACGGCAAGGCCCTCCTCTGGTGGCAGTGACTCTCTTGTCCCAGAAAGCTCCCTGTCCTCCCTTACACTTCAGTTGACGTGCTCATGAGGATGCCCGGTTCTTCTATACTTAGGTTGCATTTCCAGAGCCAAATTTGGCTGAGCCACGCCTGGGCTTGGCGGAAGAGCACCATGGAGAATCCTCCATGTCGTCCCCAGGTGGGGCCAGGGGACGGGGGAAGGAGAGTCCGCATGCTGCCAACCCAGTTCCAGAGGCCGCTCCAGACGGGATGCAGGGACAGGACACAGAAACCAGGGTGGCCATCAGCACGAGACACCAGTACCATGGCCAGAGACCTACAGAACACCTTCATAAATAAATATTAACTTCCAATACTATTTATGATAATATCTGTGGACTTGAAATAAGAATATGTCACAACTTTTGACAAGGAAAGCCCACTGCATCCCAATGTTTTAATATATATTTTCCAGCCAGAGCAAATTTGGGCATGGAATTCAATTCATTAAAGCCAAACACATGATAAGTCTGAAATCCCTTCAATTTATAACAGCCTCACAGGTAGGTCTCCCAGGCAGCTTTGACGAGGAGATATTTGACATTTTTGGGAAATTACATAAAATTTTCCCAGCTTTCTTTTTATCATCTCTATAAGGACGTACTATTTTCTATGAGTATTATATTTGTTTGGTACTAATGACAATTAAATAATAATAAAAATTTAGAAGCACTCTCTGTATGGATGATTCACTTTGCAAGAAGCTACATGTCAAGTCTTTTTTTTTTTTTTTAAAGATTTTATTTATTTATCTGTTTGAGAGAGAGAGAGGGAGAGAATGAGTAAGGCAGAGGGAGAGAGAGAATCTCAAGCAGACTCCATGCTCAGCACAGAGCCCGATGCAGGGCTCGATCCCACAACCCTAAGATCATGACCTGAGCCAAAATCAAGAGTCGACGCTCAACCAACAGAGACATGCAGGCGCCCTGACATGTCCGTCTTTTTATTTCTGTCCAAGAGGGTCTATGGTAAAAATTCCATAGGCAGGAATAACACTCTTTATGCCAGGAAGTTTGCCAAGAAAATCTTCGTTTTCTTCTGAATTTACAGCAGGAACAGAGGTGCTAGATGTTGAAGCTGGCTCTCTGGTAACACACAGTGTCTCCCACCCTCGCTGTCCCTCGCCGCACCCTGATCCTGGCTCAGCACGGACATCCTCCACACCCCCCGTGACATCCCCTCCACCCCTCAGCATCCCACCCGCTCTCCAATGACGCGCCTCCCATGCACAGGAAGAATCCTTGATGTTGAAACTGTGTCGAGGTTTATTAAACAACGTTCTCGAGGTATCTTTTGAATATATTTTAATCCAACCATTTCCGGAGCATCATTCAATTGTTTTAACTCAGTTTACCAAGCCGTGCAACCATCATCACTCATCAGTCTTTGTCGCAGATCAATACTTCATCGATCACAGATCACACATCTTCTCATAGATCGGTATTTTCATCATCCCAGTGAGACTACACGTGCCCATTTACGGCCAGTCCCCATTCCTCCCCGAAGCCCCAGTCAACCACAAACCTCCTTCCTGTCTGCAGATTTGCCTCTTCTGGACATTCCCTATAAACGGGACGGTACAGTATGCGGTCTCTCGTGTTTGCTTCTTTCACGTGTCATGGTATCGACCCATCGGGAGCATGCCGGCTGTCCTTCCCTGCTGACCCGGGTTGCCTTGTATGGATGGGAACACACTGTGCTTGTCAGCGTTGGGTTATTAAGAATAATGGCGCCAAGAACATTCGTGTGCAAGGCTTTGCATGGACACATGACTTCATTTATCTCGGGGAGATACTTGGCACTAAAATTGCTGGGTCCCATGGTGAATGTATGTGTGACACTGGGGTTTATAAGAAAGACACGTATGCTCGTCTGGATGACCACAGTCTGTCTCTCACTCGTACTTGGTCTTCGCCCCTGTTCCTGGCTCCCAGCTCCCAGAGCCCTTGGGCCACAAGAGCAATGGTGCATCTTTGCTACAGGATTTGGTCTCCTGTCCTCAGTTCCTGACATGGTTGCAGAGCCGGAAGGTGAAGCGGGTGTCTTGTTCCTCAAAACCAGCCCCTCTGCTCCGCAGCCGTGTTTGTGTTAACGAGGTGACCCCTGGGCCTCCCCTGAAGATGGGCGCGGGCTGGTTGCCAAGGGGGCCGACCTGAACGGAGGGTTGGAACGTCCGTCCCTCGCCCCCGCTTTGCAGGAGGGCAGAGCGGCTGGAGGTTGAGTGGGTCACCGGTGACCAGTGACTTAATCGATCATGCTTGTGTAATGGCGGCCCCATAAGAACCCACAGGAGGGGGTCTGGAGAGCTTCCAGGTTGGGGAACCCGAACGCTTCCACTGTTGCCGTGCGCTGCCCTAAGCTCCATGGGGGGCGGGGACAGACTCACCCTAGGTCTCCCCCGTCTGGCTGAGGCTTCGAACCCTTTAACATCCTTTGTGATGGATTGGTAACCTAGTGAGTAAACACAAGGGTTCCCTGAGCTCTGTGAGCTGCTCTGGTGAATTAATCAATCCCAAGGTTTGTAGCGGGTCCGTCAGAAGCACAGGTGACCGACCGCCTGGACCTGGGACTGGCACCTGCAGCGGGGAGGGGCGCGTCCTGTGGGACCAACGCCCTCGCCTGTGGGATCCGATGCCACCTGCAGGTGGACAGGTTCAGGGTGGAGTGAACTGTAGGACACCAGCTGGTGTCGGAGTGTTGCTTGTTGGTGTGAGGACCCCTGCCCAGTGGTGGAACTGGCTGCACGACCCTTAGTATGTTTAACGTTTTAAGAAACTGCCAGAGTCTTCCAGAGAGCACAACCTTCCTTTCCCACCAGCAATGCAGAAGGGTCCTGTTTCCCACATGCGTTGTATTTCAAGTCTGTGCTTTGTAATCCCTGCTTTGGTACCATTATAATAGAAGCTTTTATGCTCTAGCTGACTTCACTCTAATTGACATTATGAACTTAATATCCATTGAAAAACACCGTGGAAACAGGGCAACATGCAAACCACTAATGAGCAGCTTGGTGGTCAGGAGTCAAGAGATCACATTCCCACTGATACAGCTTACTCATGCCCTTTTCTCTGAGATGGAACTTCACTCCCACCTTGGCAGGGTCGATAAGTACAAGTGAGTCTGTATTACGGATACAGTGGGCTTGGTATGGTTTCCCCGCTGACATTTACTGAGCACTTTCTGAGGACAGACACCTGCTGAGGTCATTTCTGGCTTTATTGTGTGTAAGACCCACGCGACGTCTATAGACTTGGGGACTGATGTTCGGAAGCGTGGGGCAAATTCCCCAATGCTACCAGGCAGCGGGCGGTGGAGATGACACGTGAAACCCTGATGTTTTACTGCAAGATCTGTGGGAAGGGAGTGTGGCACTTGGCACACGCCAGGAGGAAGAATGGGGTGCTGCCATGTGAGGGGCACAGGATTCACAGGGACCCATTAAACGCAGCACAAGGACACCCACCTCTCCAGCCAGAACCACTGAAGGGCACTCTTTGAATTAGTGAGAAATTGTGTTCAACTGCTTATAACTGAAACCATTTTTCTCAAATGTCAGGAAATCCAGAAGCAGATACCCAGGCTTGCACGAAGCTCCTTCTGTCTTTGGGCCCTGCCACTCCATGCATGTGGTCTTCCTCCCACGACTGCCTCATGGTCACAAGACGGCTGCCCACCTCCTTCCCTCACATCAACAGTTCAGATAGAGAAATTACCAAGAAGAGAACAAGAGGGAGAAAGCCGGCTCCCTGAGCAGAAAAGCAAAATCTTTGCAGTGGGAATAGTTTGATGTGACCATGCTTACCAGCAAAGGAGGCTCAGAAATGTCATTTTTTTAGCTGAGACCATTAGTCCCCCACACAAAGCCAGGATTCTGCAGTTAGAAGGGGAGAAGCCCCAGTGAGCAGGGGCTGTACATTCATGTCCAGTCAGGTCATCGCAGGCTCTAGTGGCCCAAGAATGATCTGAGAAATGTCTACCATCATGTTGAGACACCAAACACATTCCCTCTCCAATCCTGTCTCGCTACCAAAGTACTGGAAGGAGCATGGCTTTATAAATAACACCAACGGCAACAACAATGTAACAATAACGATCGTGTTGGCAGCCCACACTGGGCGCTCACTCTGGGCCAGATTCTCTGCTACACTCATTACATATATTAACTAAATTTAAACCCCACCACCATCACGTGGGGGAAGTATTAGTATCACCATTGCTCAAGGGGGGAAACTGAGGCACAGAGCGGTTAAGTGATTCGCCCAAGGTCAGCCACACAATCAGGACCCGGCAGGAGTGGGAGAAGCTGCTCTGTGTTTGTGATGTGGTCCGGCACACGTGTCTCCTTCCCCGAGACCCACTGCTTGTCATGAGCAGAATGTGCCGTCTCGTTTAGAGACCTACGTCCCTCTCGCTGAAGCTGTGTTGCTCACGGGACATGAGGGTGGTGAACAAACCCCAAAGCCCCCTGTGGAGGAATCCTGAGAGCCCGTGGGAGAGGCGTGCATGCTGGCCCACCCCTGCGCTAGCCGCGCTTCGCCACTCTCCTGCTGAAATGTTTCTCATCTGTGTGACTCCGAGCCCCCCTGGGGTAAGGACAAGAGGTGTGGGTGGGAAGGCACAGGGAGAGGCGCGGGGGGTGGTGATGCACGCTCGCCCTCCCCAGGAAGCACCCTCTGCTTGCACGCTCATCCCTCTGCTTTGCTCACTGTGCAGCCAGGTTTTGCAAGAAATAGGCGAAAGTAAGTGTATGTTGGTTTTCTCTTTTTTTTATTTCTGGGAGAAGATAAATCTTGTACATTGCCTACAGATGGGAAATAAAATAATGGCTCTTATGTCGCTGAGATGTGATCGGGAGGGAGGCTGCCTTCATGTCAAGGGGTGTTTTCCCTTGAGTTGCTGTATTAACAGACTTCAGGCGCGAGGACCTGCTGAGTGACCCCCGCCTTCCCGCTCCAGCCCCCCGCTACTGCTCAGCCTTCTCAATCCTTGCCAGCACGGACGGAAATCTCTGCACGGGCTGCTTGAAGCACCTGTAAAATTGTATCTATATCGGTAAATGTTTTCATCTCGTGATACGCAAAAGAACAAGAAAGAACACCAAGGAGATGCAAGGTCAAGTGTCTGCAGTTAGGGGGTGAGAAGTCTGTTTCTTTTGTGTGAATTTATAAATCTATGTTTAAACTGGATAATTCAGCGACCGGGGGTGCTTACAGAGATGTCCCAACCCATGAGCATCTTATTAATAAAACATTCAAAAACCCCTTTCCTTTCAAAAACAAACAAACAAAAAAGCAAAACAGAAAGTCCTACAGGGCCCAAGTGTGAAATATAGAGACGAAGGACCAAAGAGATGTGTAGGCTACAAATTTGCATTTTTCTAGTTTACAGCGTTGTGGTTCATGTGATGCATGTTCGAGAATTCTTAACATGCGCTAATAGTTCAATGAGCAACCCCATTGCTTATATATGATGGAGAGGATTCAAACGGAAACTCTGATTTTTATGTATCTTTTTAGCCCTAGGAGCAAATCGAGTTTTCCTTGGCAGAGAAACATATTAGCTATGGTCCGTGCTCCACGTTACATGTTCGGGGAAGCTGGGACGAAACAGTATTTGCCATCCGGCTGCATTTTTTACGTAATGCAGGGCATGGATGTTTTCTCTCAGCACCTAGGACTCACTCCGGGGGAAAACCCCAGAGGACAATGCATTCCTGTCCCTACTGAGGGGCAGGGGAAGGAAAAGACCTCAGCAATTGCTGGAATGTTCCCTGCTGGAAACAGAGGTTCGTGGACCACGGCTGACCAAGTGTGGACGTGGCCATCAGCTGCCCTGGACAGCTCACTCTGATGTGACACCCCATGGGGCCGACACCCGTGAGCCGGCCGTCTGTGGGGCGAATACCGCTGAGCCGGCTGGCCGTGGGGTCCTGTCCTGAAGGCTCCGGAGGAAGACTGAGCCCATCCGTCCGTGCGTCGGGGTGCAGTGTCTTCACAGAACCCACCAAGTGGTGCAGAAGGGGGCTTGAGCGATGGAATTACGTGACAACACTGCTGTCCTTACCGCAGAACCAGGCCGGGACTGGCCCCTGGGACGACCCACCAAGGACGGCCACCAGGGAGGGGCTCTGCATCAGGAAGCCCGTCCCACCAGGGCCCCTGGAGCAGAGCTGGCTGACGCCCGGGAGGCAGGCTACAACCATTGCCTCCCAAGAGACGCTGGCCCCGTGGACCCGCCCCAGCAGAAGGATGCTCCTGGGCCCCAGGTTTGCTGCACCCCCAATCGATCCTTCCTCTGCAAGGGGGTCCAGTGGGATCACGTTCAGCTTTGCCATGTTCGCAGTGTCAGACGATGATGTGCAGGTGCGGACTGGGCCAGCCCATCATTTCCACCCCATGTGACTTTAAATCCAGCCCCCACTTCAGCTCTGGAACACCCCCCGACCCCACTCAGCCTCAGTGTGAAGCCTGTAGAATGGGGACAAAAGGTGCCTTTCCATAGGGTGGTCTGTGAGAATAAAGCAATCCCCATAAAGTCCCCAACAACATGCAAATGCACAGTAACTGTTGGTCACCTGTGTCCCCTCTTCGCCGCCAACAACGGAAACTCTCACAAGGGAACAACGTTCTTGTGTTTACTCCCTGGCACTGGGCAGGTTGGTGGCACAATGGTTCAGGAGGTGGAGGAGGGAGGCACATTTTTAAGTCAAATTAACTTGACTACCGGGTCATCTCTGGTGGGGCGTCTGGATGCATGCCTGCTGGAGGGACCCTGGCCTGTGACAAAGTACCAGGGGCGGTCAGCGGAGACCCCTGGAAGAGGACACTGAGTTGCAGGAAGGACCAGTGACTCAGTCAACAACCCCAGCAACTGTGCCCAAGTCTGCACTTTTCCATTCCCCTTGCTGCCCCCCTGCATTCCCCACATAGCTCTTCCTCTTGGCTTCAGATTTTCCAGAAAGCCCATCTCCCTCCTGTTTACCTCTCACAGGGATTAAAGGCAAAGTTTCATCTGTCACATCTGGGCTGGGAGCCCGAGCACTCAGCGGCTTGGAGCGTCTCTCGCCTTCTCCAAAGCAATGCACACGGGACTCCTTTGGGTACTGGATCCCACACCAGCCCTACTTCACAAAACAGATCTGGTTCCAACCACGGTCTACCACACCTACACCCCCTCCTGAATTGTTTCCATAGCCTCACTGGTCATCCCACCTCTGCCTTTGAGCCCCTACGCTTTATTGCTCATAGAGCAGCCAGAACGACTCTAATAGTGCCCCTCCTCTGCTAGACCCCTCCCCTGGCTTCCCACCTCGCTCTGGATAGAACTCATGTTCTCCCCATACAGTCTGGTCCTTGTTCTTGGTCACTCCCTGTGGAGTGACCCCCTCTGGCCTCCTTGCTCTACCTGAATGGACTAACCACACTCCTACCCCAGGGCCTTTGCCCAGGCCAGCCTTCTGTGCTCACTGGTCTTCCCCCACATATGCGCAGCTCACGTGGGTCTCTGCTCAGATGGTGCAGCATCGGTAAGGAAGTCTCCCACCCCTGGTGATGAAGACATACCTGGGCACAGGTGTAACTTCATTACCTTGTTTTTATTTATACCTGCACCCTCTCTGCCACGTTATATATGCATGCATGGGTGTTAGTCCTCCCGCTACAATGTGAACTTTTTTTTTTTTTAATGCAGTGTATAGGTCAGAATCTTTAGTACAAACAAAAGGAATCAACAGGGACTGACTTAACTGGGAAGTGAAGGCTAGGCAGCACACAGCATCTCCCAGAGGAGGAAAACCAGACTCGGGGTCAATCATCCCGGAACCGCGGGGAGCACGGCGCCACAGAGCTTTCAGCCCAGGGCACGGGCCGTTTCCGACCAGTGGGAAATGCTGAGCTTCCCTGGATGCGGCCCCAGCGCCCTCCCACGGGAGGTCGCCGCTGCCGGAACCACGCACACCACGCCTCCCTGACGTCCCCACTGCCCGGCTCCACCAGGTCACGCTGCTCTCCTGGCCACCGTGATGCCCAAATCAACCCTAACTTTGGTTGCTTACCTCCTTGCTTTCTCCCACGCCAGCCTCTGGGGATGTTCTCCTGTCCGTTTCGCCTGGGGAACTCTCATTCATCTTAGGGCTTCCTCTTCTGGGAGCCTCCTGTGCCCTCACCTCAAATAAGGTACCTGGGCACACCCCTCTTAGTGCACACCCCCCTCCACTGTCCCACACTGCTGCAAGTTTTACACGTAACAAATCACTGACTCTCTACAACGACCCAGGAGGAAGCATGCTGATTGTCTTCACGTACAGAGAGGGACACGGAAGCACAGAAACTAACAAACTTGGCCAAGGGCATTCACCCGGCAAGTGGCCGAGTCAGGATTTATTCTCAGGGTATCTGGCTCCAGAGCTGAGGTTTTTTTTTTTCTGTTTTCTGTTTTCTTTTTTTAAGATTTATTTATTTATTTGAGAGAGAGAGGTGGGGGGAGGTGCAGAGGGGGAGGGAGAGGGAGAATCTCCAACAGACTGTGAGCTGAGCACAGAGCCTCATGCGGGGGCTTATCTCATGACCGTGAGATCACGACCTGAGCTGAAATCAAGAGTCGGATGCTTCACCGACTGAGCCACCCGGGCACCCCTAAGAGCTGGGGTCCATAACTACCACCTGCTATAACTCCTGAACCCCACTACCTGTCTTGTTCCTCAGCGGGAGAAATCCAGGTATGAGGGGCTTTGTCTCTCCTGCTGCTAGACCTCCTCCTCTAAGCAGAACGTTTCATCCTACGGGGAGCTCATACCTATGATACATGAGATCCTCACATCCATCCAGGCTCCTTATTCAGGTATTCTGGAAAGAATTCCAGGAGTACCGTTCCAGTTTGCTTTCCATCGAAATATCCCCAGTGATGCTTCTCTTGTTCCTGGGTGATTAGCTCTAGACCTTGAGTCATAACTTCAGGTGCATAAGAAATATCACTTGCTCTGTTTCCTGTGACCTGAAGAATTTCTCACTGCAGACCCCACTTGTGTGTCTGGTCGAGCACTTAGCCTCTGGGATGTTCATGAATTTTTCCCCATCCCCTTTCTAAAGAGTTTTAAAAGAAGGGAAATAGGGTCATCTGTGTATTTCAAAAAGATCAAGCTTAATTTTTCAAAAGACCTTCTGACAATTCCAAGTGTTGGTGAGGATGTGGAGTAATGGGAACTCTTGTACACTGCGGGGGCGGGGAGGCGTAAATGGGTACAGCCGCTTGGAACAGCGTTTGCCAGGACATGGGTATACGTTACAACATAGAAGTTCCATCTCTGGGAACAGACCCTCGGGGAACGAGCGCTCATGTTCACCAAAATGCGTGTGCAGTGACGTTCAGAGGAGTGTTCTGGAAACTGGAAACAACCCAACTCTCCCTCAGTAGAATGGATAAATAATGTGCGGTATATTCAGATACGGTTACCACCCAACAACCACCACACAGAGAAAACACTGGTCCGGGCAATGACATCGATGAAGCGCAGGGATGGAATTCCGAGGCAAAGACGCAGACGCGAGGGAGTATGTCCTGTATGACTTCACTGATCCAAGGCCCGCCAGCTTTCGGCGAGAGAGAGCAGAACAACTCCTGTGTTCGGGTGGGGCGGGTGTTGGCATGGAGGCGTGCGAGCACCTCGGGGGACGAGGGCAGTGTTCTGTACGCAGACCTGGAAGGCGGGGGCCGGGTCTCCACGTGTATGTGACACTTCATCGTGATGTGCACTCAAGACTCTTGCACTTTTACTGTGTGTGCTAGAACCTGATAATTTTTAAAATGTCCTTTTAGTACCAGTCAATTAGGTGTTGAACAGAAATAAATTTTAATGGAAGGGGACGGGCAACGCAGACAGAATTTCAAGGCAGGTTCTCGGAATCCATTACTCATCAGTGCTACGTATAGAATACCATATGGAACCGCCTGGAAAGCCTTCCATTGCCATCCTCAACGCAATTGCTTTTGCAATAATTTCTAGCCGCTCTTTCCTCTTCCAAATCCCCGGGTTTCATGCCTGGCACAGGTTTAAAAATAGACCAATCGCTTCAGGATTCACAACTCCCTCCCAGGACTTCCCTCCCACTAACCACACCGCAGGAAGTCAGGCGGCAAGGCGCTAAAGTGGGATGCGGGCTTTGGGAATTACTGAATAAATGGAAATTGGTATAAACACCCCAAACTGAAAACGCACCCAGCATTAATCAGGTTTACCTTTGGCAAAGGATCTTTTCTTTGAGGCTTGAGAGGCTGTAAGAAGGCTTCTGTCTGGGCTAACTTCCCTATCAAGAATAAGGTCCAGTCCAAACACCGGATGGTTAATATTCTGCTTGCATTTATGGTGAGACCATATTTTTAAACACCAGCTTGGTCGCCCCCCACCCTGATGCAGTCTTTTGTCTCTATCCACCTGTCCCCCATTCAAGCATAAGCGAGTCTACTCTATCGTTAAGGTTCAGTGCACAGCAGACGCACACTGCTTCCCGGACACTGAAATGCTGGAAAGTGTAGGTTCTTCTATTGTTCCCACTACGTGCTGGCCCTCCCCTGGTTAGGGTGATGGTTTCCCACCTAGGACATCAGGCTTGGGCATGTGACTTCCTTTAACCCATGAAATGGGAAGGTGCTTAAGGAATTATGATATGGTTTTAAGATCTTTCTTCTCCAAGAAAACAACATCCCGGAGAGTGGCAGCTCTTTGGTTTTGGTCCAGAATGGAAAGGAGGGGACAGAGAGCTACACCTGGCCGGACATGCACATGCAGTGAGAGCAGCCAGCAAGCTCCTGGGGTTAGAAGCTTCTGAGACTTTGGGGTCATTTGTGACCAAAGTGGATTTAAGCAAAATGTGGCTACCGTGGGAGACAGAAAGGACTCATGTGCACAGAGGAAGTAACAGATTTTGGAGTTTCCATAATAATGCAAGAGAGAAGCGTCCTGTTCTGGAGACGGAAACGCAAGGTGGATTTTTGAAAGGAAAGCAAGGAAGGAGCAGAGACTGTGGGCCGGGTCTCTGCCGCCGGGTCTCAGGGAGGGGATGCCGCTGCTGCCGGGGAGGAGAGCTGGAAGGTGAAGAGCCAAGGGACTGTGGCTCATTTCTTACGAAGAAGCAGAACCCAGACAGGAAATGACTGTGTGGTGTGATGGTGTCAGGGAGGATGGGGACAACAGGGTGCAGCTTCTCCAGGCTCAGTGACGTGGGAGCCGGGCAAAGATCTCCTGAGTCCCCCAGAAGCATGGAGCGTGCAAGGTGGATCTCCATGCAAGTCGGACCTGCATCATGACCTAGGAGACACCTGAACGGACCCTCCGCTGAAGGCGGGGCAGACCCAAGACACCCCCGCAGGTGTCAGCGGGCTCAGTGGGGTTACAGCCAGGCGCCCCTTCAGCTTCCTCTCCAACCCCTGGCAACTGCAAGCCACTTAAAACTCAGGAACAATTCTGCAAAGAGGCAGGACGTCTGGAATGGGTGGGTGACGTGTATGGAAAGACCCTCCGATGATGGAGGCTTTCATCTGACGGAATGCAAGTCTGAAATGCACAGTACGATCGACTATAGACAGCAAAGCCATGGGGCTAGACTGAGATTTGCATCCATCACTAGCATATTTACCAACTGTCTCTGAGATCTTACTTGCCTAGCCCTGATTAGTGATTATATGGGCTCCGAGTCCAGCCAGGGAACAGTCTCTGTCTGGAGTTTCAGAGACTGAATGTCACCCAGGGGACTAGTTCAAAAGATGCTGGATGTTCATTCAGTTACATAAAAGTACGTGAATTTACTTGTAAAGGCAGCACTCTTCAGTAAAAACCGCAAGAAGAACAGGAAAAACTAAACAGCAGAGGGGAAGGGACGAGGGCACGCGGGCGCGGAGATGACGGGGAGCAGCTCAGGTCTCCAGGGATGGAGCCAGCCAGGCGAGGCGGTCTGATCAGAGCCAGAAACCGGAGCCACCGGACAGGAGCCGGGATCACGGCAGAGGCCGTCTGGCGGGAGACACAGCCGCAGAGGGGACCTGCGTGCAGCGCTGCCCCAGCAGAGAGACAGGGAGGGGGGCAAGGAGCCTGGGATCTCCTTCCGCGCTCTCAAACGTCCTGAACACGTCCCTCCACCGGCCACACTGTGACCAGCACCCAGCGGGCGAGGGAGCCTGAAACGTGGCATTTGCAGCAGTCAACCTTTGTGATTCGGAGCAGAGCAGGGAAGCGTGAAGATGGGGTCTGTGAGCAGCGTGCCGGAAACGCCCAGCTCCACATCTGTCCAGACACCGGCTGCAGTCATCGTCAGGACCCTGGCTACAAGAGTCCCAGGACGCTTCTCCTTCCCAATGCCAAGCTCGGCGAGTCACTGAACAGCTCCCCACACTGAGACACAAGCTGGGGCCCAGAACGTTCCCTGAGTCTCCACCCCATGCCCCTCGCACCTGGCCTGGTGCCTCCGGAGCAGTACACACTGATAAGGAACAGGGCGCTGGAAGAGGCAAGGCACAAGGCGCGGAGAACACGGAACACAGGTTTGCTGGCTGACGATGGTAGCAACCGCACGAACCTCCTGTAAGCTGCACTTGCGTAAGACTGGAGCCTTTCCTGCCTTGGACGCAGCCCAGACTAGCACAGGCAAGAGTCAGGTGCATTCCATTTGTGACCCAAAGGCCTTCCCGTCCCTCCCCTGCTGTGTGGGAGACTCTCAGGGATGCTCGGGGTGCTGCCCAGCCCCCGTCCCCCAGCTGCCTGGAGCACCAGGGGCAGACCAGCTCCGGGCGCTGCCCCAGCTACAGAGAGCCACGTGCCCCAGGGGATGCTCCCTCCCGGGCAGAAGTCCCCATCTAATGACTAGTCACAGTGGCTTCTCCCTGGGATGAGTGACTCCCCTTGGGATGAGCTGAGGTTTTGCTGAAACATCAGATATGCCCAATCCTGCTTCTTGCCCAGGAATTTCCCAGGGGCACGTCCCCCAGACTTCCTGCACATACAGATCTGCATGCCAGAGCCCACTTCCCGGGGGGCCCCAGCTAAGACAGGGGTGCATTTCGGCAGCGGGATTCTCAAGGTTACCTGCCCCCTGGCGCGCTGCCGATCCGTGGGCCCTGCAGAGCTCTGGTATCTGAACCATTAAGCCCATCCTGATATCATCAAAAACTGCTTTACATGCTCTCTGATCTGACGATAAATATGAGAAGATAAAAGCCAAGCTTGGTGAGCAATGACTCATCCCGCCGATTGACTCGGACTGTCCTTGATGCCCTCTCCCCTAGCCTCCCTCTCTCCCTGTCTCGACACTGGTCCTCCCTCCTTTCCTCACTCTCTCCCTGTCCCAGACATAGCTCACACCTCTGTTTCCCCTTTCTTACTCACTCTCTCTTTCTGGCTGGACAGCCGCCCCTCCCTGGCCCTCTACACAGGCCAGACACTGCATATGCCCCCCAGATGCAGAAATGAGCATAGAAAGCAGGCCTGGTCAAGAAGCATATTTCATACTCTTTGTGCACCAGGATTGCTTTCGGTTTGACCATATGACCAAGATGATGGCAATGGTCGAAATCCCAGAATTTAATTTTTTTCTGAATAGACATGGGAAAGATGTTCTTTCTTTCAGAATTCCAAAGTACCAGAGTCTAAGCCATTCCTGGAGGCCATCTCTCCACTGCCTGGGGCGTGTGCCTATGACTGAAACTAACCCAGAGGGAAAGCAATGACAGGTGTCAGCATGTGAACTCCTGGATCCAGCTGTGCCTGAAGCTCTCCCCCTAGATTTTTCAGTTTATGAGTCAATCAACTGCCTTTTAGACTTAGGCCAGCATGGATTGTGTCTCTGTCCCCTGAAACTTGAGTACTAGAGTTCAGCCAAGTCAATCATTCACAGAAAAAGTCACAGCGTAGCCTACACAAAGCATTTTTATTCTTATGCGGTGCAAGTCAGGTTTCCCACCAAGCGGACTCTGAGATGGAACTTTGTTGAGTTGTGTTATTGGGAAAACATCTGTAGGGGAAGGAAGGAAGCAGGATGGGCAGGGGGAACATAACCAAAATGTGATGCAGTCCCAGGGGTCCTATCCCCAGAGAGGTATGGAGCTGGGTGGTCCTTTAGGGTTGCTCCAAATTGAGACCAGGGCCTGAGCCTTGTATAATTAGCTGTGTCCTCTAGTGATTGGACATGGGCTGCCCCCACAAAAGGGACAGGATCTTGGATGGCACCCTGGGCAAGTCTGGAAAGGGGACCGGGTCCATAGGTATCGGCTGCCACCCTCCTAGCAGATGGTGGGGGGAGAAACTCAGCACAAGATGAGGAGACGTGGGTGATGCACTAAGACACCCACCACTGGCGCAGTGAGTCCTTGAGGACAGAGAAAGCGGGGACCTGGGGTAGGATACGGTGTGGCTCGGTCAGTCCTCCCAGCGCTCAGACCCACGGCTAAACATCGCTGCTCAAGCTTTGCCCACCCTGACTCGCGGGGGCTCCGGATCTGCGCACCTTCGCTGCACGGCTGACCCCCAGGCAGAGACGACTTGCCAATACATCCAGAGGTGCTTACGGAGAACCCTACGTCCCACCCGACGTGGGGTGCAGCAGTGGATGACAGAGACAGGATCCCTGCCCTGATGCAGAATATGACCATCAGTACCCAGACGGCCCCAGAGTTACTAACGGATGCTTCAAGTCTCGTCTCACGTCCATGAACATTTCTCGGATCTCTCCTCCTGCGGAGCTCAGCCCCGCCTGCCTTCTGAGCAGCGATGAGCAACAAACACGCGCACGGCGTTATTGTCCGACACGCCGCGGTGAAGGCAGGTGCCGTGTCAGACTGTTTAAAAGTCGGGAATTAAAAGGTGCTGCCAACAATATATTTCAGGCTTTGGTTTCCCACAATTTCTTCTGGAAAATGCTGTGGTGGTGATTTCTTTCTCTGAAACAGCAACGGTGCCTGCCAAGCGTTCACCTACTCGCCTGGCCGTGAGACACCAGGCTGGTATGTTCTGCCTGCCGGACATCAACACCTCCGCGACGGAGGACGCCATTAGCCCCGGCCACGGCCCCAAGCGGACCCCACACAGCTTCAGTAAGCTGTCATCTCAAATCCAAAACAGGCTAATCTGCGTGATGAAGACCCCCGCACGGACACAAACCAACAACCTGCCCCGTTTCTCGTCTGGTCCACCCCAACACAGGGAGAGAAACGACCGCACCCTCCCACGCTCAGCGTGCCCCTCCCACTACTGTTCTAAACCCTGCGCTTTCTCCAATTTATCTTTCCTCTAAAGAGTAATTTTTATCTCAGTAAATGGTCTGGCTCATGGCTTTTCTACTTCAGTCACTCTGGAATCCGATGTTTGCTCAGTTCTGCATGCAACCAGCACTATGATGCAAACAGTATTTTTATTAAATTGACTTGCTTTCTTTCCTTAAATGCATTCGTTTTGAAAGGAAGCTTTATTGCACTCCTGTTAAGTGAAA